>NC_141698.1:189502618-190102618 GCF_964263255.1 Lissotriton vulgaris
TCATGGCATTTGGAACTTTATTTCCAAAGTACCCTTTTTCATGGAAGTCGAAATTATGCCTCCATTTGTGCCATCAAGATACAATAGCTTTGGTTCTGGGCATTAGTTACATAGACCAACCCGTTGACCTGCCTATTGTCAAGGTTTTATCCTTTATCCACTATGTGATCTCAACAGATGTTCAATTTGATACCAAAAACATTTGCCATTCTTTGGCGCATACTCTGGGTTCGTTCTGTGTCTAGTCCTAGTGAAGTTCCTTTAAGAGAATCAGGCACATGCGCCATTCTGTTTGTGTTCTGAGTATCATTACACCATTGTTGGCAGAGCCAGCTTTGGGGCTTGTGCTTTCTTTGATTTTATGTGTGTTGATAATGTAGAATCCCTATTAGAGTGCCATGAATGTCAGGATATTTATGCTTCAGAGCTTTACATGGATTCCCACGAAGCTAGGTTTTATTGAGTACTTGCCATGCTTGGGGCTGAGCTAATTTTGCTTTTCCATGTAAGGTAGGAGGTAACTCATCCATATTTCATTCAAAGGGCTCATTCCAATCCTATTCATGTAGTCCTCATATAATAGATGTAAGAATTATTTCTGGGTTTACGCTGACTGTAGCAGAGCATGCAGCATGCCCTGGGAAGGCTACAGGAGATTCGATCATCTTGTCTGTTTTGGCTCATGGATCTCAGATTTACCAATTCCAGGAAGTACCTTCCGTAAGGAAAGTCCATGTTCTTTCTACTTGCACTAAAAATATCTTCAGATTCTTTTTCAGTTAATGTATATTTTATGTCTTTTTAGTTTGAGGAAAGATGTTTAAAGAACTCCTGGGAACACTTCACCAACAATACATGAGTTAAGATATGCGCAGGTACTTCGGGTGTTCTGGACAACTATTTGAAGATCTTGCATAGAATGAATAGGATGTGTAAGCAGGAGGAGCTAAGTAAGTTGACTTGCACTGTCATGCTGAGTTTATAGTCCAGGATGATTCCCAGGTTTCTGGTGTGGTAGGTGGGTTTAGTTGTGGGTCCTATTTCTTTGCCCAACAGGTAGAGTTCCAGGGAGCGTTCTTGTTACCGAAGATCAGCACTTCTGTCTTGTTGGAGTTGAGCTCTATGCAGTTGGTTCTCATCCATACTGCTACTTTGATCATGCAGTCTGTGAAGTAGGTTCTGGTGGTGGCTGTCTTGTCGGTCAGGGATAGGAAGAGTTTGGTGTCGTCCATGTAGGATATGATGGATGTGCCTTGGGATATGCTGATGTTAGCGAGCAGAGTCATATAGATGTTGAACAGGGTGGGACTAAGATGAGCTCTGAGGGGTCTGCAGATCAGGTTCTTGGATTCCGATATGTAGGGTGGTAGTCAGACTGTGTTCTTCCTTTGAAGGAGTCAATGCAGTTGAGGGCCAGTCCTTGGATGCCGATGTTGTGGAGTCTTCTGACAATGGTTTAGTGAGAGACCGTGTCAAAGGCTGTGGAGAGATCAAGCAGGATGAGTGCTGTAGTCTCTCCTCAATCTAGTATGGTTCGTATGCCATCTGTGGCTGCTATGAGTGCAGTTTTGGCACTATGGTTACTTCGGAGTCCTGATTGAGTGTGGTCTAGAAGGTGGTGTAGTTCTAGGGGGATAGTGAGTGAGTTGTTTGTTGTTGGCCTTCTCCATCACTTTGGCTGGATAGGGGAGCAGTGAAATGGACCGGAAGTTGCAGAGCTCATTTGGGGAAGCTGATGTTTTTTTGAGGAGGGCATTGACTGCGTCATCGTTCCAGTCTTTCGGGAAAGTCGCGCATCTGATGAAGGTGTTGGTGTGGGTGAGGGTGTTGCTGATGCGTTCTCCTCCTATGTGGTAGAAGTGGTGGGGGCATAGATCTGTTGGGACCCAGAGGTGGTCCACCTGCATGATTGCTGCTGTGTCTTCTCTGGCTATTATTTTCCATTCTGTCAATTGTCTGTCTTTGTTGGTGATAAGACTTCTGGTGTCCGGTTGGTATTCGAAGTTCCTTTAGATGTTTGCGAATTTGCTGTGGAAGAAGTTTGATAAGTTTGGTGCAGTGTTCCTGTTAGGACGTGATGCAGTTGACTGCGGCCTTGGGGGTGGTGAATTCTTTGAAAATGGAGAAGATTTTCTTGCAGCTGTTGCAGCCTTGAAGATTGGGTACATTGTGTGTCTGCGGTGTGGTGCGTCTGTGACAAGCTGGGTGAGTCTGATGTAGTCCAGGTTTTCAAGGAGGGCTGTGGAGCAGGGGTCTGTTTGGTCTTTGTTGTGGAGATTGAGATCGTTAAATAGTATGAAGTCTCTGGAGTTAATGGTGAAGAGGCGAATAAGTCTGTGATGAGGTTGCTAAAGTTGATTTGCGGTCCAGGTGGTTGGTAGGCTAGGGTTCCCTTTAAGGTGAACCTGTCACTGATTTGTAGTTTAAAGTGCATGTGTTTCATAAAGGTGCGTTCTCCACGGATGTAGAGCATTTGATGGTGTCCTTGTGTTTGATGGAGAGTCCTCCTTCTGGTTTGTGAAGGCGGTCCTGTCGTGCGTTTTTGTAGCCTGTTGGGATAGCCACGGCAATGTTGGTTGCTGATGTGGGGTTGAGACAGGTTTCTGTGAGGAAAAAGAGGTATGGCGCATTGTTGCTGAGGAGATCTCAAATCTTAGTAGCATGTTTGCTGAGAGATCGTGTTCTGAGCAGCTTGCATGTGAGTGGCTGTTGGGGTGCAGGTTTAGTGTGTTTAGTACTAAGTCGAGGGGTTTATGGTGTTGCTGGTGCTTGGGGGCTGTCTGTGGGTGTATTCTGCTGCAGGAAAACAGGCAATGTGTACAGAGGAAAGGTCGTACAGTGGTGTGTGGTACGATCTAGAAGCAGTGGGAGGAACCCCTAGGTCGAGCGTTCGAAGGCCCGCTGCGGAGTATCATTGGGAGCCTATTGAACCAGAGTTCTGGTGCTGGCATGGATGAGCGCAGATGGGCTGGCTTTTGGTGCGCATCGTCCACCATTAAGTAGGTCCTGAGAGGGGGGCGGTGGGCGAGCTGCTATGCGTATAGAACCAGAGGCAGGAAAGCAGAGTGGAAGGAGGAGAAGGGGAAGGTGGGAAAATGCACGGGCAGTTGGTAAGGGAGCTGCGGAGAGTGCTACAAAAGGACTGAACGGAGAAAAGAGTTGCACAAAGCTAAGAAAGCACAAAAACTAGGGAAAGAGCAGAAGCTCAGAAGGAGGAAAAAGCGGATGAGGCAATTTTGAAAAGAGGCTTGGAGGGGGCAGAGAAAATGGATACAAAAAGCGGATGGGAGTCCTGAGTGAAAAGAGGCTTGCCCACTTTAGTCGGTCTCTTGTCTGTCTCTTAACTTCATTAAACCTGCACCAGTCACTCCAAGGCACAACCCTATCCTGTCTCTTATTCTCCACCTCTACGCTCATTGCTCAGCTAGCCCTTTCTTTCTACATTCCCTCTCTCTCTCTTTTAAAAAATATATATAAATTGACTTTTTTCTGTACCCAGTTAAACAAGTCCGATTTCTTTTATATTTACGAGCTAGTTTATCAGACAAGCAGACTATTTGACAGATTGGAGCACCAGTGTCCCATGAACAATACAATTAGAGACACCTTTTAGCAGACTCAGAGATTGACATTATCTAAACGAGCATGATGCATTTATTCCATTTGAATTCACAGGAATGTAATAATGTTTACACTTTAAAGCCTAATGACACCCTCCGGCTGGCTGTTGATTAAGCACAACTATTTTTCTGTGTTTACTATTGTTGGGACAGCTCTCCTGACTGTCTAGCTTCAACGCAGGCAGACTCAATATCTGGGTCATGCCAAAGAGAGCATTCCAAAATATAGGCCAGTGATTACAACTGAATCATTATCTTGCTTTCTCCTTAAATCCATTTAAAGATTGGAAGATTGGGCAAAACATAGCTTGATTTATTGAACCCCAAAAAGGGTTTTTTTCTTTTTTGGTAAGGGCACTGCAAAAGTTTAATATTTGTTTCCAATGAAAGTAAGTTTCACTGAAGAGAAAATTGAGCTCCTACCCATGGTTCTGTTTTTATCAATGGTATATCAAAACTGCAGACATAGGTTTTAAGTTTGGCGCGTTGTAGCTCGAACAATAAAAAATAAGATTGGCCCAAACAAGAAGAAGTGGACAGAAATGTCATATTTGTGTTTGACCTGACTATTGACTGTATTATCCAGTGTTTAAATTTGATTGTGTGTGCATAGGAAACTCTGTGCAAAAATTAGGTGTTGCGCGAGCACTATCTCTTGAGGGGTTGGGAGGGTCACCTCTTTCCTGTGGCACCACTACCTGAAAACTATCCAGCCCGACAGGCAATAATCAGAAACATAGTGGAGCGCAAACAATCCCTAAAAACAAGAACCCTGCACCTTTGTAAATACTTGTGTGGAACCTTGTTTGTCGCTTTTTGATTACTTTAGAGTTTTTCAGAGTACAGTAAGCTTAACTTGATGCTTAAGGAAATGGGTGCAAGACAGAGTCCAGTCCATAATGGGGATATCCCTCTTCACCATAACTGGGTGCAAAAAGGTTAGTTAAAAATCAGAATGGTGCATGCATTCCAGGAAGTAAAGGCTAAATGGAGAGTCACCTGACTTAGTAAGGCATTTCCCAAGTCCGTGCCTGAATGGGTCAGCCTGACAGCATCTCGCCAAGAAAGCTATTACCTGAAGTACAGAAACAACAAGATGACAAATGGAATGCGTGAATTAACCACAGCTATTGCCATGCGCTCGGGCTGTTGCCCAATCCATCGTTTTACGCCCACTTAGCCACCTCAGTTATGACCCAACTATATCCAAATCATTCTTGACTCTGCTCCTCGTGCGAAACGTCAAGTCCGAACTGATAAGCCAGTTCCTGTCTGAACTGAAACACAAGTCCCCCCAGGACCTGTTTTTGCATTATCTGCAGTGTATGACTGAGTTAGTAGCAGATTACATGGTGTACAGCAGAGGTGAGGTTAGTGAGGGCTCAGTCATGTGCCAACAACACCATAGCACTGACAGCTATGTGATCCTCTGCTGCAGCAAGAAAATGAGCTTGTGGGCTGTGCATCTGTTCAGTGCTAGCTGGCCATGGCACATCTATCCTGAAGGAAAGGCACAACACAGATATCCACCCTGGCTCCTATAACGTGGGCTACTTTTGCCTCAGCATACTACCGACTGAAATAGAAATGCATCCTTTGGCCCTTTTCAGGTTTCTGCTCCAGACTTTGTTTGCTGTCTGCTTGCAGACCTGTTGTTTTAAATACATTACAATCTGCTTTGGGTTGGCCCCTTCCCATGATTGCATGTCTTTGTTGTCTATCTCACGAGGCAGCTCTTGATTCATTGACTTCTTCTCTATTCCTGTGTTTGTCTCGCCCAGGAGCGAGCATATCGGTCCCAGTGGTCTGATTGAATGAATTGTAGTCTATGAAAAAGTATTTAGAGGCTTGTTTCTTAATTTTCTTCCTCATCTCGTTTCAAATGAATTGTAGCCTTTGAAAGAGTATTTAGAGGCTTGTTTCTTAATTTTCTTCCTCATCTCATTTCATTTTTATAATCCCCCAAACATGTTCCCTTTTTTTATAACTAACCCCACCCCCAGTTTTGCACCCCACTTCCTGCCCCAATTCCAAAGGGAACAGTTAATTTTTTGTATTGCCCATCCCGGGCCTGGTAGATTTCAAATGCCCCCCATGCCTCGTGATTCATTTTTTGCACTGACTGTGCACTTTTACTCTTCTGACATGAACGTTAGCCATGTTAGATTGGTAAATTATACCTGTCCGCCTTGCATCATGAAGCATACACATTAATCACGATGCACAAGAATGCATGCGTCTTGGTGCATGCACATGCGTCGTGAGCTATCTTGGAATGGATTTTCTTCACCTGGATTCCCCATTCCCCGATTGCCTGCTAAGGGTGTGCATGCGTCTGACATGCTTTTGCATGACAATGCCAACAAGCATTGTCAATGGCAATTGCTCGGCCGCTAAAAGCGGAGACCCATTATCATTCCCAGTTCTTCTTAAATCATCTTTTTGGCACATGTAACTCTTGTTACTGCAGTACTTTCCTAATTGATGGTTGAGGTAGAAGAGAACCTTCCCGAATAGGAGCAACAGAGTTTCTGGTATATTTACTAATGGAGTTGAATGCATTAGACTCCACTAACCTTTTCAATTGAAAGTGTTAGATATCCATTCTACAATCATTACCCGCACTATCTGATTGGTGCTCAGGCTTAACTGCTACCATAAGATTGCCTGCTACGCACGATGACCTCTATCATCCAAAACCAAAAAGTAAGGGCCTTGTGAGGCAAAGTGGAAAATGTTAAGTGGAGATTAGACATTGATAACCTAGACATGAGGTTACATGATGTGGTTGTATGGAAAGATGTGGGCCACCTATTTATGTGTAGGTGCCAATCAGAAAAGTATTGAGGGCCAGTAGCTGTACAGTGGACCATGGGCCAACCTGTCTATGGACTGAGACATTCAAGGTAGTAGTTTGATGGACATGATGGTATAATGGAGAAGAAAGGAGGGCAAATAAGCTGTGAACACATATCACTTTGTGCTGCAAAGATCAGTGCAAAAGAGAAACCTTTCAATGAGGCATCTATAACCGATTTACAAATGGTATTCCGTTTGAATGTTTTTTTCCTTCCAAACAACTCATTTGTGACTATATTTGTTTGACCGTACAAGATACATTTTTGTGATTTTTCTGTTTCCCTTCCTTATTTCAGGATCATCCGTTCTTTATCCTACACAATACTCGAGAGACAGATGTTGCTTCGTTTGTGAAAGAGATCTTGGATGACGACCCTAACTGATGTGCCTTCCTTTTTCGCCGCCTTGTAGGGATTACGTTTAATGCAACCAAATTAGAAACTTATTTACAGTATGTGTGAAAGTCCTGTCCATGTAGGGAAGGAGCAGAGGAAAACACACTGAGGAGTAAATGCTGAGGGTGGCTTGTTCAGCATCCTCCCTCCCTTCCTTGCATTTCTTTCACCACTCACATAGAGCTCCATTCCCCACAGTCTTGAGTTCTTGGCTTAGTGATTTCTTGGGCCACAGGATTAGCAAGAAGTTAAGAAGTTGTTTAGGATAGTCGTCCCAGCGAACCACAGCAAGCCAATAATGTAGGGCGCTGTTGTAGACTTGTGGCCTGTACTGCAAGTTTACATCTGTAGACGCTTATGTCTCAATAAGCAAACCCTGTGTGTGACTCTCCCATGCTTATAGCACATGTTGTATGTAGGCAGACCTCATCCTGGATGGGCCTTATATAAACTAAGCAGAGAGCACACAGAAAAATAGACCTACTCTTCTCTGTGTGCCCTTTCTATAGATGCTTCCTTAGATTTGATGAAAATGGAGGCAGTACATTTCTTTTTCCCTTAAAACTGAGGTCGAGAGGGATATTGGTTGCTCCACCTTAAAGGTTTAGCCCTTGAATGCTGGACAGGACTAGTGAGGGTGTCCTGCACTGTCGTGGCTTATAAAGGATGTTGTAGATATTGTCTACAATTTTGCCTCTTTTGAGGAAATAGTTTCCAGAAAGATACAACATAAATGCACATTGGAGGGTGGAAACTATGTTTTTTATTTGTGTGTATGTACATATATAGATAAATATGTCTTGGACATTTTAGCAGATTTTCAGGTTTTGAATCAAATGAACTGTGTTTAAGATGTTTGGTTTTTCCATGTACATCCTGAATAAATTGGTCCTATGAATTCTGCTAAGTTTTCCGGCCTACATGTTCCCTTTCTGCGCTGCATAATTTTAAAGACTGTTTCCTTCTGAATTATTTGTCAGCCCCTGCTGTACAATAAAATTAACACATGCCCATGTGCTAAGTGGATTAAATAATGAATTACTACATTTGGTGAGTTCTTTGTCAGAGTGGTTATTTTTGTATTATAAAAGAATTGCACATAGGTGACCAGAAACGAAGTGGATTAATAAATGAGTTACTACATTCGGCGAGTCCTTTGTCAGATCGGTTATTTTTGTATTATTAACGAAGGATGATTGGAAACTAGCAATGTGCTGTAAATTGTATCTACTTGGTTTTATGAATATAATCAAAAGTTTGACACTTGCAAAATAATGCACCGCCTTTTGATCTCTCACACATGCCATTTATGATTGCAGAACAGGAAAATGTCCCAAGATTTTGGTTCTGCTGAGTGTTAATAAATGGCATTTGTACCGGTGATCTATTTACTGTCCTCCTTGTCATTTTGTGACTCCCACCTTAAACCAGGAAGTTAAATCTGCAGCTGTTGTTTGAGCCCAAATGCCACAGAGGACTAAGGGCTAGGAGCCAGATGTAGGTACCTAATACCGGTCGGAAACGGCCGATTTCGGCCGTTTCCGACCGGTATTTGGCCTACTGAGATGTAGGGGACCTTTTTTGTCCGATTCGGTATTTTACCGATTCGGTAAAATTACCGAATCGTAAAAATACCGAATCGGTAATTTTACCGATTTTTTTTAAATTTGGGATGTAGGTGGGACTACTTTCAGTCCCACAGGCCCTTCAGATTCGGTATTTTAACACCCAATCCAATTGGGTGTTAAAATACCGAATCCAAGTGTGCATGCACATGTGTGCATGCACACCTATGCCATGTGACAGACCGACATGCCCTTAGGGCATGTCTGTGTGCCACATGGCTCACATGCCTTTTTTTGGGGTGCTGGAGGGTGTCAAAGTGACACCCCCTGCACCCTTGCACAAATCAGTAATTACCGAATCGGTAATTACCGATTCGGTAATGCCCATTGATTCCTATGGGCTTCAAGGCCCATAGGAAGCAATGGGGGATACCGAATTGGTATTTACAGAATCGGTAAATACCGAATCTTACAGATTCGGTATTTACCGAATCTGAAATACCTACATCTCCCCCCTCTAATTTACCACTTCATAAATACCGATTCGGTATGATTCGGTATTTATGAAGTGGTAAATGTAGATTTACCTACATCGGGCCCCATATGTAGGTAATGAAAATTTACCGATTCTAAAATACCGAATTTTACCAATTCGGTATTTTATAATCGGTAACTGCAATGTAGATAAATATTTGGTAAGTATTACCGAATCGGTACGATTCGGTATTTCAGGGGTGTGGAAATTTTTCAAAAATCTACTTGGCCAATGGACAAAATGTTACAGAAATCTACTTGTCCTGGGAAGATATTTGCTTGCCCCACCTATTCCATAAATCACCAAAGTGGGGTCTGCACGGCAATCAGTGCAACATACTGTGCCATATATACTGCAAATGCAAGTCCAATTATGCAGTGCATAGTCATACACCCTTAAATGCAACTGTTGTACTGGCTGGATATACAGCATGTGTGCAGATGTGTCTGTGTGCACTGGACCCAATTATTAACCAGTATGCATGTGACATATTTTCAAATTTAGAGAGAAAGTAAATACAGGCCGATGGCAGACTGGTAATTGAGTACATTTCTTGAAGAGTATTTGGCATAGACTGTGTTGGAATGTGAACCTGCAAGACAGAAGGGTGTTCTCTATTCTAGGGCCAACTCATAGCTGTCCAGTTTAAAAAATACTCCCATGTGATCATGCTCTGATAGACATACAGATGAGGATAACCACTTCTCGGCGGAGC
This sequence comes from Lissotriton vulgaris, assembly GCF_964263255.1. Classification (NCBI taxonomy): domain Eukaryota; kingdom Metazoa; phylum Chordata; class Amphibia; order Caudata; family Salamandridae; genus Lissotriton; species Lissotriton vulgaris. The sequence continues at coordinate 189,512,308 of NC_141698.1, forward strand.
TTCTGAACTGTTCATGGGGCAGCAAAAATAACATAGCAGGTGTGTTTAGTTCACTGAAGCAGTATCCACAAGTACAAATACACAAGAGGCAGCAAAGGACAGTTAAATCAATCTCTCCTTTTACACTCCTGGGCAGGTAAGGTGTGATTATATTATTGTGCACTTACTGCTACAACTCCACATTATTCTACCACACAAGGAGCATATGCAGCTCTGGCAGTAGCAGTACAGGGTTCTCTTGTGCACAGTACTGGTTAGTAATGTCACCAGCAGAGTAAGCTTCCCTAACATGAAGAGGTGCAGGTCAGCAATAGATGTGCGCGTTTTTCTCACTGAGATTTGTAAAGTACTCACTTTTTTCTTCAAAATCCACGTTCTCTGCCACTTGTCTCTCTCCTTTCAAACTCCCCAGCACCCCATTGGCCACCCTTTACTTCCGGGAAGTCCTTACAATTCTGTTGCTGAATGCGGACATACGAGTATTGGAAAGCCTGTTCAAAGATACGGTTTTAACATTGCAGCAACTTGTGCAATCAGTTTCTTTATTTCAGAAGCGGAGCATCCGGAGGGTCTGTGGGATGATGCTTGGATAGTCGAAAATGGGCACATACATAAAGAAGGCACAAAGCCAGGCACCCATTGGCATATCATGTAGGGAAAGAAAAACAATCCTTTGTCTAGATAGGATGAATACTCCCACAGGTGGCAGAGTCACTTGTCCTTGGATCTGGTATGGGCTTATTTTTTACTGCTGGCGTAACTGTGCAAAATAAATGCAACACTACAGGGATTGCATACAATTCTGAGGTGGGAACATTGTTTATTTTTACCCAGTTGTCAATAAAACGTGATTGTGAGACCTACAATTTTGTATTTTGATCATTTTTGCTTTATCCTGAGCTTCCTCCAGCAATTTCAGCCATTTTATATTGTTCCACATGAAAGATGGTCCCCCACTTATGGCAGGTCCTGTATATACATGATTTATATATAGAGCCACTCTAATTATGAGATTCTATAGCTGAGGCGTTTTCCCACATAATTTGCCATATAATCCAACACATGCTGCCTAAACTGTATATTTTAACAAAAAATGTAAATGCTAGCTCAAACAGATCAAACGTTACTAAAAAGGAGGTAACATGTCCTGCTTCACATCCAGAGGAAAAGCCCATCACAAGCAGTGACTGGTCTCATTGATATTGGTGTATTTAAGTCTTAATCTGAAAGTAATGAGGCAAAACATTTATACAGGCAGTGTTAATGTGTACATACGTCAAAATAATAAAGTAATACTATCAACAAAAATGTGCTGCATTATGCTACATAATTCTCATTTTTGTGGCTATATAATCTAGTCACCCCTGCCGCATAATTTAGACCTTCTCTACCGTTTCATTACAGTGGCTCTGCTTATTTAGCACAAACTGCCAGAGCATTATGAATGGTGGGGGCTGTTTACAGTAGGTACGGGAGACGAGAAATGCAACCAAATAAAAGTTACAGGCTAACGGGAATGGGCCCAAAATATGGAGAATAATCAGTTTCTTGACAGGATTAAATAAAAATCGGCACGGACGTGAGGCTTTTCCTCTGCCGCAGTGGCAAGATTAAAAGTGAACTTGTGGACACTGATTAAGAGAGAAGCCATGAAGCGAAGGGGGAGGTAACGAAATAAGGAAAAGGCAATATAGACTGTAGCGGAGGGTATTGGTAAAGGAGACCTCATCTTGGGCACAAATGTGGACATTGCGACCTTTCAGATGCCAAGAGTGGATCACATATCAGTGGGCAGGGTGAAATACGCTGCACTCACAGCTTTGCCTGGAATACGAAGATACTTTCTGCCTGCTGCATAAGTGGCGTTTCCTTTATTCAACTTTAGCTTGATTTATTTTACACCAGGAAAACTGTGCAATTTAAAACCTGTTTCTATTAACAGCGCCTGCATAATCGTAGAAGGCTGCATTTTCTGTAAGCTTTCCAGGTGTTTAGAGTAGTATTGTTTGCTCGGTGCACCCAAATGCGACCTCATCCATAAAAGCAGAGACTAAGTAAAGGTCAATGTCTCTCTATATTACACTTACTTTCATCGTGTTTTCACTCATCAACGCTGCACTGATTCTATTGTTACATTAAGATAGGAGAGGTTTCCGCCTTATTGTAAATTGTTAACATGCCACACACATTTAACCCTGCCCCCACGCTCTCTGAATCCAGACCATTGTACGCAGAATTACAATTAACATACTTTTCTTCAGACTCGGACGGCCGCAAAACCCATTATCTGACTGACTTGCCTGTTGGGGGATGCATAGTTTGTCAGAGACGCCGATTTCCCGCTCCTGATTCCAGGAAGTGCGCAGGAGCGCACCAAAGATATGTGGCCTGCCTTCGACCGATCCCACTGGACAGGAAGATCGAGCATGCAGCAAACAGCAGCCGAGAGACCACCAGCCCACTCTGCGCACAGCGCAGGGACCTGGCAGCAGAAAAAGTGTTTCCTGCCTCGGGGCCTGCCCTTGAACGTTCGGCAGCTGCGTTCCAAGAGCAGGTGGCCTGCACCAGTGTTGAATCCGTCTTAGAACACTGAACCTTAGCTCAAGATTCCTGCAACCAATCACGTGCTAGATAGAGCCCAGTCATGGGCTTCCAGCCAATCTAAGGCGTCCAAAGGCTTTCTGGCAGCATTTCTAATTGGCTGTGACCCCAGAGCACCCGCAGCTCATATATTTTTTTGTGATTTCCTGTCTACTTGTCTGTCGGACAAAATAGACAATAAATCTTCTTGCCCATAATTAAAATCTACTTGGTTCGGGCGTCGGGCGATACGATTCCCCCACCCCTGGTATTTACCGAATTGGTATTTACCGATTCAGTAATTCCCATTCATTCCTATGGGCCTGGAGGCCCATAGGAATGAATGTGAATTACCGAATCGGTAAATACCGATTCGGTAAAATAGGGAAACAGTCAAGGGTGGGCAGGGTGTCACATTGACACCCTGTTGAACCCCTGAAAAGTGCTTGTGTGGACATGTGGTACACATACATGCCCTAAGGAGGCATGTATGTCTGCCACATGGCACTGTTGAAAATGCACTGATTTGCATTTTCAAAGGTATTCGTTATTTACCACCTACTAATACTTGGTGGTTAATAACGAATCCTTAAATGTAAAAAGCACTCACTTGAGTGCTCTCTACATTAAGAATTCGGTGATTTACCGAATCGGTATGTTAAGAATTCAGTAATTTACTGATTCCTTAAATTACAGATTCGGTAAATTATCGAATCCTACTATAGGGCCACCGACATCTGAAAAGCCTAATTCCGGTCGGTAACGGACGAAATTCGGTCATTTCGGCCGTTACCGACCGGAATTAGGCTTCCTACATCGGGCCCTAAATGTCTTGGGTTCAAATTGGGAAAAGCAACTGTTGCTAGTGAGAAGGCAGTTTAAACTATAGTCTGTATAAAGAATGGGTTTATCATGTTCATTAAATCAGCTTTAAGTTTGTAGCTTGTTTCCCCTTTCAAAAAAGGACCTCAGTGGCATGATCTGCTTTCATCTCTTAGGGAATGTGATTTAGGTCTAATATAAGTATGTATCTTTTTTTTAATATAACATATTATGGGGTCACTATATGCAATCTTTAGGGTGTGCCTTGTCTTCACATCGTGGGAGTGCTGCTTTCCCTGTCGATGACACTTCATGTTTTGTCCTTTCTGCTGGCCAATCACTCCATTTGTCGTGGGGTGGTTGGATGACTCCATGCTTCGACCTTCAGCTCCACATCCCAGCGACTTAACCTCTATGCAGATCCCGTCACTCCCGGTAGACTCCCACCTAACAATCTCATTCCCTGCCGGATGTATCATGGTATTGCACGTTGTTATGTTCACAGTCCATCTCCCCTGGCTGAAGCCCTAACCTCACTGGGAAGCCACAAGGAGGTTGGTTAAGCTAGAGTCACCAGAGTGCGTCTTGCCCACTTAATTGGTGTGGGGCGGAAGCAGTGTAAGGCTATGAAATAAGGTGGTATGACTGCACCGGACCACCTCAAAAGGCCTACCATTTGTATCTAGGAGGTTGTGGAGAGTACTCGTTTTCACACCAGCCTTGGGCCTCCGATGCCATGGAACACAGTGAAGTAGGTTCGTTGCAATTATGGAGTCATTCCAGTATACTTGGTAGGACATAGACATAACCCCCTCAGCCCAGGGCTCATTGTGCAAGGTTACAGCCTGTCTTTGGTTACAATCCATCTCCGCCAGGGTGCTTAGAGGGGAATATTGCTGGCCTTAAAGAATCTACAAGAGCTTAGTGGGAGCACCCCTAGGCCACCTGCCTATGAGGTCAGCTGTTTTTTTTCTTTCTAGTTGTTAGGCTGTACGGTGGGGTGAGAGGACATTCTCACTTCTGGTAAACAGCAGCTCGGACCCCCTATAATCCTTGCCACCACAGGTATATTGCCACAAGCCATTTTTATATTTTACAAAAGTGAATGTAATTTGTTTCGTTAAACATTCCTTTATTAGATAAGTCACTGTGGTGAATTAAGAGACTGAAAATGCAGGAGGCGGAAAGACGTTTTTGCCACTTTTCAAAGGGACTGGATTAAAAATCCAGGAAAGATGGAGGAAGGTGGACAGGCCTTGAAAAATAATAAAAATGTTACTAAACCTGAAGGTCTAGTGACTTAAATAATCAACTCGACCTTTTGGTAATGCTCTTGACCCATAAACTGGTTTCAAATTATGTAATGGGGGAAATATTTTAATTAATTGAGCCGACATTTTCTTCTTTATCACATATGAGAGCACCTTCAAATGTGCGAGTTTCAGCTTGTCTGCTGTACAAAAACTGTTTTGTTTGATTTAATAGACTAAACTCTTTTCCCCCATATATAATACAAATCCAGCCAGATATAGGATACACATGACCTCTGACTTGCCTCTTAGTTCATTAACAGCATTGTCATTAGGACGGGGGCAGGGATGTTTGTCAAATCATGTTTAAAACTATCACTTAATAAATACATAACTAAAGAATGAGTGGCAGCACACTGGCATTAGTGATCAGCAGGTTTTAGATTGAGATGGCCACAAGTTTGCCCACTGACATGCGGCTTTACTGATACTATATAGTATAAGAACAATAATGTTTGGAAATAGAGTTTCTGCAAATATGTCATTTGCACATCACCAAGTAAAGTTTTCTGGTTTGTTTTGCTCCTACCTAACTCTGTGTTTGCATCATACTTCTTAATCAGAAAGAAATGTGCTTTTGTTATTCCTGGTATATTTTGAAATATTTGCAGTATTAATTACTGACTATTCATATAAATGTTATGTGTTAGAGATTTTTCTCAAGTGAGCTGCCTGAAGATGTTTCTCTAACTCTAGTAAGAGAGAAAGAACTGAACATTTTCCAAGCAGCAATTAGTTAAAAGACAAACTGACATTTGACCTCTTTCCTTGAACAGTCAGCAAATGTGTCAAGATAAAAAAAAGATTTAATGGCATCTTTATTGCATTCACTTTCTGAATGAACAGAACACCTGTTCCTTTCCACCCGAATATACTCGCCAGATGGGACTAGTTGGTACTAAACATAGTTTGACCTGATGCAATTACGAGTGGGCAAGTAGATTTTTCGACAACTGGTGGGGTTCTAATAATGTCTCTCGACCGTAATACATGGGACATTACTGTGTTTACTAAGGGCCTGGTGCTTTCAGGCAAGCCTTACATTTTTCGATATGGAGTACATTTTTTCAAACCTATGGAAAATTGGATCTTATGATGTTCCACCACGTTCTTGAAGATTCATTAAAACACCTGCTTAAATTCAGTGTACAAATAATTATTTTGGGCGAAACTGTATATTTTTGTGTGACGACAGGAATGGGACACATCAAGGCTGCATTACAAAATAGTTATCACTGGCTGCTCCCTTGTACCAGGGTAGGATTAGAACTGACAGTGCACTGCACCACGATTGCATGCAGTAATACCCAAATTATTAAAGTAATGATGCAAGATCAGAAACCCATCACCAGCAATTGATTGTAAACATTTGCAGAGAAGAAAAGGTTTCAAGCACCTCAGAGAAAGGAAATGGAAGGATAGGGAAAGTGCACATTGGTCTCCACTGTCTATGCCATCTACTTTAAATATGTGACACAAAAAATGTATTTGGCTCAAAGACAGCGCACTCTGATCATCATCCCTCTCTTTCGTGAAATGATCTGCTCTATTAAGTCCTCAGAATCTAGACAATGTTACTAATAGAAAAACTAAACATCCTGTTATGGATACGATCCTCAGAAGTCTCCTCTCTCTGAGCCTTCATCAAAATAAGTACAGTCAAGTATGCTTAAGAGCCAACACACATGGTTTGAGATTACGTGATGGCCTGCCTGAGCACCTAGGCTTCTTTTCTTTGCTTTTCATTTTCTTTTTATATTTATACATTACTTCAGACAAATTTTCTCCAGTGTCAAGTTCCACAAACATGTAAGTGTGCACTCTGAGGATCAAGTAAGTAGTTTCTTTCTTAAGTTAAGTTACAGAATATGGTGGTTGCAAATGTTCAACCAGCTTACCTAATAGTTCACGCATACACCGATTGACCTGCTGATTGATGTAGGGATGGATGGAATAAAGATAAAATAAGAAACCAATTAACAAAAGAAAGAGAGGAGGAAGCATAGGCGCTCGTTCTTTGAGTTTGAAGACATGCTGTTTCTTCAGGCATACATAACGTCGATGGGCAGTACCTTCTCCCCAAGTGTGGCAGGGCTTGATGTCCATGATTTTGAAAAAAGATACATCTTGAATACCTGTAATCCCTTTATGCCGAAGATAAAATTCTGGAAACGCTATATCGACAACATTTTGTTGATATGGGAAGGATCAAATATCACTTTATTGGAGTTCCGTGGTTGGCTGAACAATTGTGACACCAACCTAAAATTTACCTACACTGTGGAAATGGACAGCATTACCTTTCTGGACATACCCATTATTTATGAGAACGCCAGTTTACAGACGAAAATTCATTACAAACTTACAGCGGAGAACACCTTGCTGAAGTTCGATTGTTTTCACCCCAGGGCTCTGAGGGGAAACTTACCCTACGGCCAGTTCTTAAGACTACGAAGGAACTGTAGCAAAATAAAAGATTTTAAAACTCAATCAAAAAATCTCACAAAAACTGAGGACCAGAGATTATCCGGAGAAAATCATCAATAATACCTTGAAAATAGCTAGAAATCAGAACAGAGATGCACTATTAGAAGATACTGACAAGAGCCTCACAGAACCACCTCTGACTTGCTTAACTATTTACAGTACGATCTCCAATTGGATGAAAAAGGTCTTCAATAAAAACCGGAGGACCATACAAACAGGGAACCTTAATTGGGAAAAACCCAGTTTCTCCTTTAAAAGACCACTTGGTCTCCACACGCCCAAGAATACCGCACCCTTAGAACACAGTATGTAGTGCTTGGTGATTACCAGATGTAACGGGCCACTATCCTTGTGGCAACTGTAGCGTGTGTAACTTGACCTACAGGACAAAAACTCTGGACTTGGAACCTAACAAAACATGGCACCTGAAAAAAAAACACCAATTGAAATTCCAGCAACGTCATTTATATGATAACATAACAAATGCGAGTTACGTTTCATAGGAATGACAAGTCGGAAGGTCAAAATAAGAATCTGTGAACATCGGAGTAACATCAGATATAAACGCAACACATCAAAAATGATGGCCCATTTCCTAAGATCCAACCACACGACCAATGACCTGAAATGGGTGGTAATAGACATTTGGATATACATCTAGATGACCCTCAGAATGTACTCCTGTAAAAGGAACAGATAATGCTGTACCGCCTTTCTACGCATCCACAGGGCCTAAACGATGACATACGCTGGAATTCCCTAATGCCCAGGAGATGAGAGTAATTTGCACGGACGCCCTGTTCTTAGTCACACAGGGCAACCTCATAACGGAAAAGGCTAGACTCCCTGCACAAACAATAAAACGCCTAGACCTCTCATAATGGAACAAAATTGTGTACCCCAGAAAAAGAGATGAACCCTCCCTATATTTCTCTTTGGCCTAACTTTTTTTACCTTAACCTTTCTTTTCCCAAAAAGGAGTTGTTCTCTGTAAGAATGAGCTACATGCTTTAACCCCTTCACTGCTAGGCCTTCCCCCCGTGCTAAGCCTTTGTTTGGCTATTTGGGGTAGTTTGCGCTAGGCCCCTGTAACTATTTGACCACATAAGGTAACCACGCCAATTTTGTGTCCTCTTCTTCAAACATCATGGGGATTCTAAAGGTAACCATGGTTTGTGGATTCCCCTGGAGTGGACCCAGAAATTAGCCAAAATACAGCTATATTTTGTTTTCTTTGGGAAAAAAGGGCTACTGATGAAAGCGTCTGGTTTTCTCCCTGCAAATGGTATCAACAAAGGGGTTGCGGTGCTGAAATCACCATCTTCCCAGCTTTCAGGGACAAGCAAACTTTTGTCAGAAAACCAAAATGTTTTGCACAGTTTTGGCATTTTTCTGGGACATAGCTTATGTTTGCTATTTTTTGTGCTTTCAACCTCTTTCCAGTTAATGGTAGTAATTGGTATGAAAGCAATAATGCATCCTTCCTGCAAAATCCTGAATTCAGCAAGGGGTCATTTGTGTAGATCCTTCAAGGTTTCTTTATAAAAACTAACTGTTGAATAGAGGGAAAAATTGCAAATTGGTTAAAAAAAACAGCTATTTGTGTCAACGTTTTCACCTGTAACTTCTTCTAATTATGACAGCTGTTTGAAAGCAATATACTGTTACATCTGCTGGACCTTTCTGGTTGTGGGGATATATAGGACTTTTAGGTTCACCCAGAACCCGACGCACCTAGAGCCAATAACTGAGCAGCATCTTGCAATGGTTTTTTATTATGTACCGGGTATATAGCAATATATACATGGAAAAATCGGTATGAAAGACACCTATGTATTTCTGAAATTGGAACAAAATATAGAGTTTAGATACAGTATATATTTGTACATTTCCGAAATTGTGAGTACCCATACTAGCATGAGAATTATAGGTCATTCTTCAAAATGACTTCTTTTTTTACACATTGTAGCTCTGCCGGCACCTAGGTAAACAAGGCAAACCTATACATTTTTAAAAACTAGACCCCCAGGGGAATCCAGGATAGGGTGACTTTACTGGCTCTCACCAGGTTCTGTTACCCAGAATCTCTTGCAAACCTAAAAATATGTCCAAAAAACCCCACATTTTCCTCACATTTCTGTAGTGGAAAGTTCTGGAATCTGCGTGGATCCACAAAACTTCACCCACCCCGCGTTCCCCAAAGTCTTCCGAGAAAAATGGTTCCTCACTTGTGTGGATAGACCTAGTGCCTGCAACAGGAAACTGCCCAAAACGCAACGTGGACACACCGCATTTTACAGTGAAAACTGACCCTTTTTTTGCAAAGTGCCTAGCTGTAAATGTTGAACCCTAGCTCTGCCGGCACCTTGGGACACCTAGCAAACCTATAAATTTTTTTAAACTAGACACCCAGGCAAATCTGGGATAGGGTGACTCGTCTGGCTCTCACCAGGTTGTTACCCAAAATCCCTTGCAAACCTCAAAATGTGTCCCAAAAAAACAAATTTTTCTCACATTTCTGTGGTGGAAAGTTCTGGAATCTGCATGGATCCACAAAGTTCACCCACCCAGTATTCCTCAAAATCTTCAGAGAAAAATGGTATCTCACTTGTGTGGGTAGGCCTAGTGCCCGCAACAGGAAATGGCCAAAAACGCAACATGGACCCACCACATTTTCGCAGTGAAAACGGACCCTTTTGCAAAGTGCCTAGCTGTAGATTTTGTAACCCTAGCTCTGCCGGCACCTAGGAAAACCTAGATAACCTATACATTTTTTTAAACTAGACACCCAAGGGAATCCAGGATGGGGTGACTTGTCTGGCTCTCACCTGGTTCTGTTACCCAGAATCACTTCCGAACCTCAACATCTGTTTAAAAAAACCTCAGTTTTCTCACATTTCTCTGGTGGAACGTTCTGGAATCTGTGTGGATCCCCAAAATTCCACCAACCCGCATTCCCCAAAGTCTTCCGAGAAAAATTGTACCTCACTAGTGTGAGTGGGTCAAGTACCCACGACAGGCAAGGGCCCAAAACCTATTGAGGCGACATCAAAATTACCTATCGCAAAACAACCTGGTTTTGCAAGTGGGGTCCCATGAGTTTTTGGCCCCGGGCTCGGCGGCCATCTAGGGAAACCTATCAAACCCACACATTTCTGAAAACTAGACACCTGGGGGAGTGCAGCAAGGAATGGCTTGCATGCGTCCCCCAACATTTCCCTACCCAGAATCCCTTGCAAACCTCAAATTTAGCTGAAAAATCACCTTTTTCTAATATTTCTGTGTGGGAAAGTTCTGGAATCTGCATGGGTGCACAAATTTCCTACCACCTTGCGTTCTCCCAGGTCTCCCGATAAAAATGGTACCTCACACGTGTGGGTGGTTCAAGTTCCGGCGACAGGCAAGGGCCCAAAACCTATTAAGGCGACATCAAAATTACCTATCACAAAACCGCCGAGCCCGGGACCAAAAACTCATGGGACCCCCTTGCAAAACCAGGTTGTTTCGTGATGGGTAATTTTTATGTCGCCTCAATAGGTTTTGGGCCCTTGCCTGTCGCGGACACTAGGCCTACTCACACAAGTGCGGTACCATTTTTCTTCGAAGTCTTTGGGGAATGTGGGGTTCGTGCAATTTTGTGGATCCACGCAGATTCCCGAACTTTGCACCACAGAAATTTGACAGAACCTGGTGAGAGCCAGACAAGTCACCCTATCCTGGATTCCCCGGGGTGTCTAGTTTTAAAAAATGTGTAGGTTTGCTAGGTTTCCGTAGGTGCCTGAAGAGCGAGGGTTCAAAATCTACAGCTAGGCACTTTGCAAAAAAAGGGTCCGTTTTCACTGTGAAAATGTGGCGTCCCCGTTGCGTTTTGTGTCGTTTCCTGTTGCAGGATCTTGGCCTACCCACACAGGTTAGGTACCATTTTTTCGGAAGACTTTGATGAATGCGGGGTGGGTGGAATTTTGTGGATCCACGCAGATTCCAGAAATTTCCACTACAGAAATTTGAGGAAAATTTGCTTTTTTGGGACAAATTTTGAGGTTTGCAAGGGGTTCTGGGTAACAGAACCTGGTGAGAGCCAAACAAGTCACCCCATCCTAGATTCCCCTGGGTGTCTATTTTTCAAAAATGTATAGGTTTGCTATGTTTCCCTAGGTGCCTTAAGAGCTAGGGTTCAAAATCCACAGCTAGGCACTTTGCAAAAAAAGGGTCCGTTTTGACTGTGAAAATGTGGTGTGTCCACGTTGCATTTTGGGCCGTTTCCTGTCGCAGGCACTAGGCCTACCCACACAAGTGGGGTGCCAATTTTTCTCTGTAGACTTTGGGGAATGCGGGGCGGGTGGAATTTTGTGAATCCACACAGATTCCCGAACTTTCCACCACAGAAATGTGAGGAAAACATGTTTTTTAAGACAAATTTTAAGTTTTGCAAGGAATTCTGGGTAACGAAACCTGGTGAGAGCCAAGTAAGTCTCCCCATCCTGGATTCCCCTGGTGTCTAGTTTTCAAAAATGTATAGGTTTGCTAGGTTTCCCTAGATGCTGGCAGAGCTAGGGCTCAAAATCTGCAGGTAGGTACTTTTCAAAACAAGCATTTGCAATGCAACAGGTCTCACATTTGCAAGAGTTAAAGCTTTTGGCAATGTAAATGACAATGCCTTTTATTTATCTGTTTTGCAAATTAACACATAAATAAAAGGCACTGTCATCTACAATGCCAATAGCTTTAACTCTCGCAAATGCGAGACCTGTTGCATTGCAAATGCTTGTTCGAGTATGCCAGACCAGTAGCCGTGGGCCCTGGTGCAAGCAAAGAAAACTGCCCACTTGCCTGCTGCTGAGGTAGTAATAAGGAATTAGTTACTTACCTGTACACTATAGTTCTCCAGTATTATCTTTCATAGATTCACATGCTTGTATCTTCCCCGTCGTCATGGTGGGAGTCTCACGGTAACAGAATGACCAAGCAGTATCATAGAGAAGAAAAACTGCATAGAAAATCCCCATAGGGGCTGTATTATTTGGTAACCAGACCATTTCTTTGTTTTGGTCCAAAAGCCAGCCAATCAGCATTGCTGCCCTGCCCTCACACTCCCCAGCAGCAGCTTCCTGCCTCAGATTTCCGTCCCCGAGTGAGAGACATGGATAAATACCGAGAAACAGGATCTGCCTGAGAAACGGGGAGGCGGGCGGGCGCATGTGAATCTATGAAAGATAATACTGGAGAACTATAGTGTACAGGTAAGTAACTAATTCCTTCTCCAGTATTACATCTTTCATAGATTCACATGCTTGTATCAGAGTAGTAAGCAGTGCCCACCATACTTGTAGCGTTTCCAGGACAGAACTCAGAAGGAAGCTCTGCCGCAAAGCAATGATATAACAGTAGCTACGAAAGCATCAGCAATACGATAAATGCATGGATAAGTACAAGCCAAAGCACTGTATAGTAAAAAAAACAATATGCCATTAGACCATACCTTACTGGAATAGACGCTTCAGAACAGCCTGTCCCACTGCCGTGTCCTCCTTCCACGCAGTGTCTAGACAGTAGTGTCTTGTAAATGAATGCACACTCTTCCACGTGGCTGCTCTGCAGATGTCTGGCAGTGCCACTCCTGCGAACAAGGCCATCGAGGTTGCCATCTTCCTCGTTGAATGTGCATGCACTTTAGAACATAGCGGCTTCCCCGCTTTTTCGTGACATTTCAGGATAGCTGAGGATATCCATCTAGCAATACTCAGTCTCGACAATGGAAGACCTTTCCTCTGCCCTTCAAATGCAATGAATAATTGCTTGGACTTGCGGAACGTTTTTGTCCGTTCAATGTAGAACTTTAGGCATCTAGAAATGTCTAGAGAGTGTAAGGCTCTTTCTGCTTCCGAGGAAGGCTTGCTGAAAAAAGTAGGTAAAATGATGGGTTCGTTGAGGTGAAAAGACGTCGCCACCTTGGGAATAAAGGTAGGATTTGTTCTCAATATAACCCTGTCCTGACGAAATTGTAAGAAGGGTTCCTCCACTAAAAAGGCCTGGATTTCGCTAACCCTCCTTGCAGATGTTAAGGCGAGAAGAAGGGCTGTTTTCCATGACAGGAACTGCAAGTCTGTCTTATGTATGGGCTCAAAGGGTGGCCTCATAAGCTGCGATAGAACTGTATTGAGGTGCCACGGCACAGGTGGGCGCTGGATGGGTGGGAAGACTCTAAAAAGTCCCTTGATAAATTCCTTTATTACTCTGGATGACCAGAGAGATGGTTCATTTGGCTTCCGCCGGAATCGTGATATTGCTGCTAAATGCACTTTGACCGAAGCATGCGACAGACCTGACTTAGATAGTGAAAGCAGGTAAGGCAGGATACCTTCAGGCTGAACCTCAAACGGATGCAAGTTTTGTCTGTTGCACCAGTGGCAGAAACGGGTCCACTTTGCTGTATATGTTTTGTTCGTCGATACAGCTCTAGCTTGAGAGAGAATATGCCTGCATTCTTGCGAAATATCTAGATTTTGAAATTCCCGCTCATGAGGTTCCATGCTGACAACTTTAGAGAGTGCAGGTCTGGATGCAGAATCTGCCCTTCCTTCATGGAGATGAGGTCTTGAAATGTCGGGAGCTGGATCTTGTCGCCCCTCGACAATTGAAGGAGGTCTGAAAACCACGCCTGTCTTGGCCAGGCTGGTGCAATCATTATAATCCGGCACGGTTCCAATCTCATCTTGCGCAGGATGCGCGGTATCAACGGGAACGGAGGGAACGCGTATGCAAACCTTCCTGTCCAGTCCATGAGGAATGCATTTCCCTTGGAGCCCTGTTGACGGTACCTGGACGCAAAATGAGCGCACTTTGAATTGTTTTGAGTCGCGAACAAATCTAATGTGGGAGTGCCCCACCTTTGAAACAAAATGCGAATCTGAGTGTCGTGTAGTTCCCACTCGTGTGTCGCATTGGGAGTGCGGCTCAGGGCGTCCGCCCGAGTGTTGAGGACTCCCTGTATATGCTGAACTTGGATCGAAATTTCGTTGGTTATGAGCCATTTCCAGATCCTTTGCGCCAACGTCGACAGCTGTTTGGATCTCGTCCCGCCCTGTTTCAGCAGGTAAAACATGGTCGTGGTGCTGTCCGTTTGTATAAGTACTGACGATTGGCGTATTCTGGGAAGGAATGCTTGAAGCCCTAGGAACACCGCCTTGAGCTCCAACATGTTTATGTGAAGCTGAGCTTCCCAATCTGACCAAAGGCCCTGAATTTCCAGCTCTTGAAGATGCGCGCCCCATCCTTTCAGCGAAGCGTCCGTCGTCATCACGAAGTCGTGATCTCGAGGAATGAAGCTCAAGCCCTGGTCCAGGTTCTTTAGGATCTTACACCATGACATGGCCACCTTCATACGGTTCGTGATGACAATGCGATCCTCGAAGGTTCCATCGGCCTGAACCCACTGTTCGTCCAGCTGTTCCTGCAAAGGTCTCATTCGAAGACGACAGTTTGGTACCAATGGGATGCAGGATGACATCATCCCCAACATGGACTTGTAAATCCTCACGGAAGTGGACTTTTTTGCTTGAAGGGAAGCCGTTAATCCCCTGATCTTTCTCATCCGATCTTCGGAAGGATAGGCTTTCCCTGCTCTGGTGCATATCCATGCCCCCAGGAACTGGATGCCTTGGGCCGGAGTCAGCGAGGATTTCTCTAAGTTGGTCCTCAGACCTAATCGCTGAAACAACCGGATGCAGCTCTGTAGAGCTTCTGCTGCGTCCCTGAAAGATGGACCTGTCACCAACCAGTCGTCCAGATATGGGTAAATGTAATGCCCTTGCAGTCTTAAGTGGGCCGCCACCGGGGCCATGCATTTGGTGAATACCCTCGGGGCTGATTTGAGTCCGAATGGCAGGACTTTGAACTGGAAGTGGCGACTCTCCACAACAAACCTTAAATACTTCCTGTGTTTCCGATGAATGGGAATATGGAAGTACGCATCCATGAGATCCAAGGACGCCAAGTAGTCTTTGTCCTTTAACATGAGTAAGATCTCTTGCAACGACAACATTCTGAAGGGTATCTTTTTTATGTACTGATTGAGATCCCTCAGGTCCAATACCTGTCTCCATTTCTGGGTCTGTTTCTTTTTGATGAGGAAGAAATGCGAATAGAAGCCTCTCCCTCTGAGATGCTGTGGTACTTCCTCTATGGCTCCCTTTTGCAGAAGCGAGAGAACTTCCTTCTGCATTTCTTTGCGATGATGGTTGAGCCTGAGTACTGGGGGGTGGTCCGGTGGTATCTCCACAAATTCCAGCGTATGGCCCCTGCATATGACATCCAGAACCCATTTGTCCGATGTTATGGACATCCAGTTGGTGTAGTATTGAGACAGATAGTGGTCGTTGTCCGGGATCTTTTGTGTGGGGAGCGCCTGCCTGAAATCATTGACGTCTATTAGACTGCTGATTTTTCCCCCTGGCGTTAGGTTTACCTCTGGACTGTTGTTGGTAAGAGGAGTTAGAGGATCTGAACTGGTTGTTTGTGTTAAACTGACGATATCCCTGCTGATTGTACGGTTGATATCGGTTGGATTGAAAAGAGGGTCTTTGATTAAATTGGCCTCTTGCGCCCCTCTTTCGAAAGAACTGAAACTTTCCCTGCTGAAGAGATCCCAGCGCTCTAGCCGTATCCGTATCCGACTTTATGCCTTGCAATGCCTCATCAATATGTTTCCCAAACAAATTTTCACCGTCAAAGGGCATATCGACAATCTTCGCCTGCACCTCTGGCCGAAAAGAAGTCGCCTTGAGCCAGCCCTGTCTGCGAAGCGAAACCGCCCCGGCCATTTGTCTGAAGGCCAAGGACGAGACATCCATGGCGATGTCGATAGACTCGGCAGACGATTTTGCTCCTTCTTTGAGAAGGGCTGCCGCTTCTTCCTTTCGGTCCTCCGGAAGCGCTGACAGAATGGGTGCCAGATCTGACCATATCTGCCTGTTGTAACGGCCAAGCAGTGCCATAGCATTTGCCGCTTTAATGGTAGAGGCTGCCAGGACCGCAAACCTCTTACCTGCTCCATCCATTCTCCTTCCTTCCTTGTCTGGTGGCACTAGTGAAGTAGCCACCGGGTTTTTAGAATTTCTTTGCGCCGCCTGTGTCACAACTGATTCCGGCCTGGGCTGTCCAATGAGGCAGGCTGCCGTAGATTCTGGAGCTCTGTATTTCTTTTCAATTCGTGGAACTGAAACCGCTATAGAAGCCGGTGTTTTTAGAATCTTGAGGCCTTCCTCCCAGATATGAGGGATAATAGGTATTGAGCGAAGTGACCTTTTGTTATCATCCTTGAAATCGTACAAGAAACAATCCGTCTCTTGCACTTCCACATCCAGACTGAATCTCTTGGCCGCTCTTTCCATTATATCATGGAAGCCTCCGATGTCTTGAGGAGGGGAGGTAAATTTGAGTGGGTCAGGTGATGCAGCCGATGGCAAGACGTATTCGTCCCATTCCTTCCCCGAGGCATCATGAACCAGCTCTCCGTCTTCGGGCTCTTCATCTTCATCGGAGTCCGTTAGGTCGTCCCTTATAGTAACCACCTGCGGAGATTTAACCCCTTGATCTTGAGGGGCAGGTGCTTTTTTAGGTGTCTGCGGGGGAGGCGTCTGCGTAACTGGTTGCGAGGAATTCGCCTCTGGGAAACGACGATAGTAGTCGTTTAGCATCAATCGAAGATCAGACACAAGTGTGAGGGGTATAGAAACCGTCTCTTGACGTTCTGCCTCCCGTGAGTCCACGTGCTGCTCTTCTTCATCATCATAATCACCAGATTCCTGGAATGATTCATATCTGGAAGATTGTGGCCTGTCCCTGAAGGAATAACTTTCCTCCTCATCCGTATCTTGGCTTTTTATTTGAAGCTGAGAAGGACTGTAGGCGGCACCTGAGGACTCCTCTCCATCTGAATCCTGCTCCAGCAGCGATGATGGTGGCAAAGGAGAAATCTTTGTCCATGAGGTGAACTCTGCGGATTTACTGATGGTAGCCGAACCTCTCGTCGACTGAAACGAGCGGATGGAGATCATGGTCTTCGACTGAGGAGAACTGTACGCTTTAGCCGATGAAAGCAAGATTTTCGTCGACGGAACCATCGTCGACGGAACCACCGCCGACGGAACCATCGTCGACGGGACCATCGTCGACGGGACCATCGTCGACGGGACCTTCGTCGACGGAACCTTCGTCGACGGGACCTTCGTCGACGGAACCTTCGTCGACGGAACCTTCGTCGACGGGACCGTCGTCGACGGGGCCTTCGTCGACGGGACCTTCGTCGGCGGAACCATCGTCGACGGGACCTGCGTCGACGGGGCCCCCGTCGACATCCTCGACATCGAACCTGTCGTCGACGGAGTCGTCGTCGACGGTCCTTTCGCTGACAGAGACATCTTACTCATCGATGTCGTTGCCGTAGACGTCGTGGTCGTCGACGCAGCCTTAGATCCTGTCGTCGACGAAGCTGTAGTCGATGGAACTGAAGTTTTCACCACAGACTTAGTAGCCGAAGCCATTGAACTGGTAGAAGGTGCAGATTCAGGTCCTTTAAGACTTGACTGCTTCTCCAGAGGAGTAATAGGAAGAGATGATGTCGATTTTTCCTTAGACTTACTCCTTTTAGACTCCACTTTCTCCACAGAAACAGAGGCCTTTCTTTTCTTGGGAGTGGAGTGAGAAGATTCTTCCTCAGAATCTGAGCCTGATGTGGCCTTCTTCTTCTGAAGCCATAACAGTAATCTAGCCTCTCTGTCACGTTTAGTTTTGTCAGAAAATTTTCTACAAAGCTTACAGTCCTTCACCAGGTGTTTAGGGTAGAGGCAGTAAAGGCAGTCCTCATGTGGGTCCTCAGAGAAAAGTCTGGCCTTCCCACAGGATCTGCATGGCCTGAACAGCCTCTTTTTAGAGCTTTCAGCCATCATAAGTAAGATAAGTACACACAATACCTCAATTTAGAAGAAACAGGATTCCAAAGGGTCAAAAGTTCACACAGGAACAGAAGAAAACTGAGCAGAGCTCAGGGAGACTCCTTTCTCACACGAAGGCGGTTGGAAATCTGAGGCAGGAGGCTGCTGCTGGGGAGTGTGAGGGCAGGGCAGCAATGCTGATTGGCTGGCTTTTGGACCAAAACAAAGAAATGGTCTGGTTACCAAATAATACAGCCCCTATGGGGATTTTCTATGCAGTTTTTCTTCTCTATGATACTGCTTGGTCATTCTGTTACCGTGAGACTCCCACCATGACGACGGGGAAGATACAAGCATGTGAATCTATGAAAGATGTAATACTGGAGAAACAACAATTATTGGCGTTCAATGGGCCCGTGCAGTCACTGTGCGTCATGTTCTAGTTCCAGTGAATGAGACACTCATCCATCTCTGTGATGGGCGTCAAACCGCCCCCTGGCCATTTGTTCACACTTACAGCCAGTTATCTCTGGCTCACACATGTGCCAAACAGGACGGCCAGCCTGAGACCCCAGAGAAACGGGACCAGTCCCCCTTCCCCGTTGTCTGCATTCCAGCCTGGGCTCATCAAGGCTGCTTCCTGCGCCCGTCTCCGCACACAGTAAGGAAGTGTAAACAATAACGCAAAATTTATGTTTGCAGTTTTTTTTTTATAGCGCGAACTTGGCCAGATGTTATTGTAGCTTATTAGGCACTGATTTCCCCAGCATGTTGAAACGACACCGGTTCACCAGTACCAAGGGCAGTAGCGCTGGACAGCTCGTAGAAAGTAATACTGCTGGAAAGTTCATGTGACAACTGTCGTGAAAAATAGGGGGATGGAACACATAGAACCATACACAAATTCAGCTTGTCATACTGCACTCAAGTCTCAAGGAGCTCCGAAGTGCACGTGCTGGCCCAACTTGAACCTTCCATTCAAACGCGCTGGGCTGCATGCATGCCTCCGAGGGACACAGAAGGAAGCTGGCCGTTTACACTGTAAAGAAGGTCGTACATCGTAAATGAGATGAGAGTCGCCTAGGCGATATACATACTGCGGCTGCCGTGGACTGTCCCTCCCCCCGTGCAGGACGGCAGTAGGAAGGTGGCAGCTGCTGTTCCTAAACCCACATGCCATTAACACCGGAGGGTCTTTAAACTGGACTCCAGACAGATGTTGCTGCTGTTGATGAGGTCTGTGCCCTTTCTAATGAGTTCGCTTTTAGTGCTGGACAAGTTCCTTTAGTCGTTTCCTGGTAGGGACGGGAAAGTCACTAAGGGGCAGTGAGTAGCTCTAAGCAGCACGGTACATACATCCCATACATAAAAGTATATATATATATATATATATATATATATATATATATATATTACCTACTGGCAGTCACCAGTAGGTATATATAGTTAGGATTTTTTTGAATAGGGATTTCTGAAAATTCTATGTTGAATAACTTTGGCGTTGAATGATGGAATTGGCTGAAATTTTTAGGAAAATGGCACATTTTGTTTATGAGCGTCCCCTGAAAGTTTGGGGGGGTTTCTTGAAGTGGGGGCCGAGAAAAAAGGGGGGTCCCAAAACGTGTTTTTAACATTGAGTTTTCCATAGGGCGGGAATGTAAAGCAATTTGTTTTACCAGTCTATAATCTCTTGAATGACCAAATTAAAGGAGAACCACACCAGGTATATATATATAAAATATATGTATTTATTCTAAACACACCCTACTAGCCTCTTTATGAGGCTAAAGGTAAAAGCACTTATGTTACACTTAATATCACACAGTAAATTAGCACAATATACATTGAGCCCTAGGGGCGTACCAAACCATATATTAAGAAAGTGGTATAAGCACCACGACTTGACTAGACACAAGGCCTAGAGCCTGTAGAATCGCTGGGCCCACAAAGAACCACTCAAGGTAATGACACAGGGAAACAACAGGGGATGCGTGCAGTGTGAGAACACAGCAGCGAGACGATGTTAGCTTCTATGAGGAAAGTGGCAGTTAGAAATTTAAAGATTAAGGACACTTAGGAGAGGACTTTGAGTAAACCCCTTTAGACTTAAGGGGTTCTAGGTCCAACACCCATGCGAGCACAGGAGTACTCGAGTTACCTCAACCAGGGAAGCCGGGTGCATAGGTGTCTTCTGGTATCAGGAATCGGCATTGATTTCAATGGCCAACTGCTGCAAAGTGCTGCTGCCGTCGAAGTGGAAAGTGTCCGGTGTGATCCAAGCCTGGCTCAAAGATGAGAAGAACCTGAAAGCAGAGGTACAGAGTCTGGTTAACTTGCCCGTGACCAGGGGCATGATAGTCGAATGCCCACCGATGTCGGGTGATTTCAGAATGAAGAGGTAGAATGGAATGGAATTGGTTTTTATAGAGCGCGATAGCTACCCTGAGGCATCCTAGCGCTGTGGACTGGCGTGTGTGGTTCAAAGATGGAGCTGACTTTATTTATTGAATAATAGGGTTTTTAGCTTTTTACGAAAGGATAGAAGGTTGGGCTCTGATTGAAGGGGAAGGGGGAGGGAATTCCACAGTCCTGCTGAATTGAAGGAGAATGTTCTGCCCCCGCACCTGGCTCTCCGAATCTTGGGTATTGTGACTCAGAAGGCATGGGCGGATCTAAGCTGCCTGCTTGGGTGGTACGGGGAGATCAGAGAGTGATTGATGATAGCCCCCTTTCTCCAGAAGGTGCGATGTGCAATGCACATGCTCTTAAATTCAATTATTTTCCTAATAGTTAGCCAGTGGAGGTCTCTTAGTTCTGATTTTACAGGGAGGCGGCGGGGATCTGGAGGAGGGTTCGTGCGGCACAGTTCTGGATCACCTGGAGCTTCTTTAGGGTTGATTGGGGGGCTCCCAGGTAGAGGGCATTTCCAAAGTCCAGCCGGGAGAGGATGAGGCCATGAATCATAATCTGTCTTGCCTTAAACGGAAGGAGGGGAAGGATTTTATGGATGAGCCTGAGTATACCAAAGCAGGTGGCTGAGAGTTTGACTGCTTGGAAGGTGAAGCTTGACTCTGCAGCCACGAGGACCAGAAGCATCGATGATGACGAGAAGCTGGATTCAAGCTGTCCCATTAAGGTTGTCGAGTGCCGTGGCATCGGTGATCGGATTGGACCCAACAAGCCTTCACAACAGCAACCCACGCAGAAAGTGAAGAAATGCTTTGGTGCGGATCAGCAAGGTTAGAGGGACTCACCAAATGGTGGAGAGTCAAGGCATGTCTGGAACAACCAGGAAAACCCATGGAAAGTCAAAGTTGCCTTCTCAGGGACCCAGCAGTTGAAGGACCAGGGATCACAAAGGTACCTCGAGCTGAAATGCAAAGAGTGAGCTCACGGAACACTCGTGGAGTGTAGGCCCACAATCTTCAGTGCAAAAGGTGCTCGGGTCTGGGCTACAAGTAACCCAATGCACAGCCTCAAGGGACGTTGAGATGCTGATGCACTTGCAAATGTGCACTGTGTCCAGGAGTTCCGATTCCACATCACTCACGAGGGCTGTGGGTCTCAGCTTGGCTGGGTACTTGGGTCGGCCTCTGAGAAGTCTGAAAATACACTTCCTGGGGTGCAAACACTCCAGCGTCCGGCGGGTGCTTTGGAGATGCAGACCGGTCAGATACATCTTTGGTGTCTGTCAAGCAGGGGAGTAACTCCTTTACTCCGAGGGAGATTCTTCAGTCATCTAGTCATGTAGATCATCGAAGTTCCAGGATATCTGTAGCAGAGTTTTGTTCAGGTGTAATCTAAAGTCCTGTAGTCAAGGGTTCCTTTCTTATACCCAAGGAAGGGGTTGGACTAACTCTGGGGACCCACCTATGGAAGGGTTTGGAAAGACGGGTGGCTACACCCATTTCTTTTGTCCAGTTTCGTGCCATTCAAAACAATTAGAATCCAAAGGACTAAAAAAAGAGAATATTACAATATATATCTCTTGAACTGTAGTAGTTCGCTCAATGTGAAATGTGAAAATAAAGAAAAGGCAACACAAGAAATGATAGTACTCAAGATCGCCTCGGGATAGCTGGTATCCCATTAATACACATTCATGTGCCCAGTGTCCTCATCTGGGAATCCAAACACTTTTCTTCCTGTCTCTCTTCTTAATCAGAGAGAACAAAGAAGGAAAACCGTATCCTTCTATGCGATATTTCTCTCAAGAAGGAAAAAACAAATCGAATGTGTTTGTCAAAGAGATAAAAAATAAAGGTAATCTCTGAGGTGCAGTGCAAACGTTTATTTAGTGTAGAAAAATGTGCATGTTAAAAAGGATGAGCTAATGAGATAGTATATCTTTCCTACTGCAGATTATTATGTCAATCTCTCATAGTTCTCCTCTTAAAAACAAAGTGAAAAGTGTAAGGCAAATTTATAAATGGTGCAGCTTGAAACTAATTACTCAATTAATGGTCAACATGTTTTTAGCCTTAGGGGACAGCTATCCCCAGCTTTCTTCAGGACCAAGATTTTTCTGTTGTCACTGGCTTCAAAACAAATATATAGAAAATCATACATACAATCTTGTTGTCATGATCGTCGAGTTCAATCCCTTGTGAAAGTATGAAGGGTAAACTCCATCTATAGAAAATAAATAACATGTCTTTGTGTACCATTTCTCATCATAATTCACATTTCCAATATTGATTTACATTGTCATATGAACTTAGTTTCGATGGGCTTACCATTACTTAGTCATGGGTAAGCCGCACCTCACTCGGCACCAGCTCAAGTAAAATTCCTGAGGCCCCGCTCTGCAAAAGAAATGACCAAATACTGATGGTTTGTCTGGAAAAATGTTGATGTTATGCAATCATCAACCCTTCCAAATTCATCTAAAACTCCAAGAAACATCACATGTAGCATACTGTAAAAAAAACAGTTATGAAGAAAAAATGTCGACTGGATCATGTGTTTAACTCTTCTTTATTTATGCTCTCAAGATGGAGATGACTCATTATCGCATGTGTCTCTCGAATTCACGTTCGTTTCTACCGAGAGAACGGTTATAATCAATGTACAAGATCTTGATTGATCATTTTAACGGAGACTCACACCCATGTATATAGATTTTAAAACGATGTTAGGGCTCCGCTGTAATTAATAGTGGGTGTCTCGAAGGTATTATTAGGGACAAGTCATCTGCCCCATCATTTCATAGGTTGTACTGCGGTCGACCCACTAGGATTCTTCACATTATCAGACTATTTTTATAAGTCCCGTGTGCACAAACAGGGCGTGAAAGAATAACAGTTTGCTCTTAACGAAAGCTAACGTTCGTGCAAGTAACAGTCCTAGCATATTGTGTAATAACTGTGCAAGAGCACTCACCTGTCTGTCGGTTCCCCTTCACAAAGAGTTGAACTGGAGTGGAGGTACCGCCACGGATGCTGCTCTGCCATTTTATTATTGTGTTGTGGGCGTTTCCCATTCCACGCACGAAATGCATGTCACTCAATCGCCCAGATGATAGTAATCATGGGAAATTAAGTTCGATTCGTTATCCCAATGATATACTATCCTGCCATTCCTTCATATACGTGAGAGGACATAAGTGTTCCATTCAGATCATAATCATTTATATTTAACGTCGTTACTTAGATCATGTTAAAAATAAAAAATTAATAAGAAATAAAAGTTCGTAACGAGGTTATCCTGTCAATGAAGTTTTGTCAATGAAGTTTTATTGTCAATAAAGTTGTGCAAGAAAAAGCATTTTTCATTGAAAAGTATCATGCTCGATCTTCCTGAGACCCAGTGTCTAGCTTGTCGGCGGTGCACAGCGATCTCATCTTCCACAGAAGATCATTTCTCCGCAACAAATGTGTTACTGGGAATTGCAGTTCTCAATATTCCAAATTAATGGCTATTATGAATGTGAGAAGTTGGCCTGATATATAATGTTCACTATTCTAGTGAGCACTTTGTATCAGTCCAAACAACCCTTATGGTGATTGGTTGTAAGTCAACCTTATAGACCAGCTATCCTAGTAGCGTGGATACGAGCAGTCTTCGGGCTAAACTCTAGAGGGCGTGTTAAGCCAGCTGTTATACCATCACATATACCCCTTGAACACCAAGTGAAAGGACACCACACAAGTGTTATGAAAATAAACAGGGTATTTATTAGAATCACAACAGCCCTGTACTCTTTATGAGGACAGGGTACTAAGCACAAAACAAAACTCTTACGAAAATACTTGAGTTCGCACAAATTACACAAATGCCCGAGGGGCACGGAAAACCATATACTACAAAAGTGGAATGCGAAATTACTAGCAGGTAAGTACTGTACTAATAGGCTTTGGAATCGCTAGGGCTTGACTACTGAACCTTTAGATTACTAATAGGAGGCCTAGGGGACTCGGGTGCAGAGTGTGCACTCTCACGCGTGATGCGGGACAAAGTCTATGGTAGCTAGATTTCACAAAGTTAGTGTTCTCGGGCGAACCCGACCTGGTAGGAAGAAAACGACAGTGGATCCTGACCCTTGGATAGTGAGGCTATGCTGGGGCACCGAAATGCCGAAGTTACCTAGCCCAGGGGCTGCAGCTGCATATGTCTCAAAAGACGTCGGGAATCCTCGTTGACGAACCAGGAGCCTGAAGAAAGGAGGGGCTGGCAGGCGACCAGTGAAGATAGTTCGAGTTGATCCAAGCCTGGATCTTGAAGATAGATGACACCTGAAAGCAGAGGGGACCAAGTTTGTGACTACTAGCCAGTAGTCAGGTGGCACCAGGAGGGCACCGGATGGTAGTCACCTCAACTAGGTGAGTGGGCGACGCTGTGCTCTGCAGATCTCACGGACCAGGAGGCGTTGTCGGCGACCAGGATGGAGGTGCGAGCTGTCCCACGATGGATGAAGCTGTCGACGTCGCTGGACCCAGGATTGGGGCAACAAGTCTTGGCTAATTCAAGCCCACGCGGTGGACTCAAAATGGCGTCTGGAGTGGACCAGGAGGGTCCGGGGTGCTCCTCTTTTGGAAGGGAGCAAGGGCCAGTCTGGAGCAACCAGACCAGCAGCAGTGATGTCGTTGGGCGTCGTTAAGAAGGCCACAAGCCAGCGGGCTAGTAGCCAAACAACGCGGTGAGCAGCAAAAAGCAGAAGGGCCTCACGCAGATCGTGGAGATGCTGGGAGGCTGAACTTCGGTGCTGGAGCTGCTCAGGGTCGGGGCTTCTCGGACCCCAAAGCACTCACCAGAGGATCCCTCGGCGGTCGTGCTGGAAAGAAGTCGTGCAGTCTTGAAGATGGCCGGTCCCTCGAGGTCTCGTCGCACCCACGGTTCTCAGCTTTGCTGTAGAGGTGGGTAGAGGTCAGAGGTGCCAGGGAAGCCGGTTCTCGTCGAGCTGGGCAGTCGGATTCCGGAGGAAGGACTTGCAGCAGACCGCAGTGTTTCTTAAGATGGTGCCTGCGGATGCAGGGTGACTACTCCTTAGTCACAAGGGAGAATCTTGAAGAAGAAATCTTGAAGTCCTTTCGTAGAAAGTCGTGTCTTGATTCCAAAGATGATTTAATTTGGAAGGGTCCCCGCTCCTGCCTTTATCCTAAAGAAAGGGGTGGGTATGCGACTAGGTCCTGCCCTAGGGGTGGGACCAGGAAGGGGGGTGGTTACACCCCTCTCCCATGCTGGACTTTCCCCAGGCCAGGGGCTGGTGTGCCCCTGGAACTGGTTCTAGCCGGCAGATGCGTAGTGAGCACCGGGGTGCCACTCAGCAGTCACCTTCCTGTAAAGCCCTGCCTACCCAGGATACACAAAACCCTGTCTGGGATGGTGCTAGCACCGCCCCTGACAGGAAACCCTTTGTCTAAGCTCTCCTCGCTGGAAGGACTCCCAGCAGCAGGAGGTCAGACTCGTGTCTGTGGTGGCAGCATCCATTTTGTGGAGCTGAGGCTTCGTTTAACTTTAACCGGGGTTCACAGTTACATACATGTCGTGTCCCTCTAGAAGGGTGGAATGCTAACCCCGTCGCCAGAATTGGCGAGGGGTTAGTATTCCAATTAGTATGACACCTTACTCGACATGTTTTGATAAAGCAATACCAAAGATAGCATTTAACCGCGAGGATTATAATGCACTTAAGAGTATATGGTATGCGTTATCATGGAACAGCTATTAGGACTTGGTTCCGCAAGCTGCAAACGGGCTCAGCTCATGCCAGAGCACAATTTCACACGATTCCAAGCACTCTGCCTTCAGGATTGTCAAGGCCTGCTATAGGAGTGACTGATAGGAATCTGTGTGTCCACTTTTAGGGTTAGATATAGGTATACCATATCTAAAGCAAAGGGTGATTACACCACCTTGCCCCAGCTGTCGTGCAGCCAGTTGTGTCAGATTTAGATGGCCATCCAGGGGTGGCATAATACATGCTTCAGCCCCTGTAGGCCCTGGGTACACCTATGCCCTGAGTTACAGGGTCTGATAAGGTGGCCCAGTTCCAATTGGATCATGCACCTAAGGTACACATGTCAATTTAGTGAGAGAACAGCTAGGCTGTGGGTCTGATTGGCAGGCCCACAGCCAGGGAAAGTCGTAAACCAGTGAAACAAAAGCAAAAAAATCTGGGTGATCATAGGATTGCAGACCCTACTCTCCTACATGACCCCCCCCCCAAACTTTGGGACAATAAACTAACCTTGACCAGGTGAGTCTTCTTGCTCTAAGTGGAAATACCTGGAGAGCCCATCTGCATTGCCATGATCAGCGCCATGTCTATGCTCCACTGTAAAATCCATCCCCTGTAGGGAAATGGACCACCTAAGCAGTTTGGGGTTTTCACCCTTCATCTGATTTAGCCACAAGAGGGGCTTATGGTCGGTCTGAATCTTGAAATGAGTGCCAAACAAGTATGGCCTCAGTTTCTTCAGGGCCCAAACCACAGCAAAGGCCTCCCTCTCAATAGCTGACCAATTTTTCTCTCTGGGGGTCAGCCTTCTGCTTATAAAAGCAATGGGCTGGTCTTGACCATCAAAATTCAGTTGAGATAGAACAGCTCCCACACCCAACTCAGAAGCATCTGTTTGGACAATGAATGGTTTGGAGTAGTCTGGACTCTTGAGGATAGGTGCTGTGCACATGGCCTGCTTTAGGTCATCGAATGCTTTTTGACAGCCTGCTGTCCACTGAACCTTTTTTGGCATTTTCTTACTTGTCAGTTCATTAAGTGGAGTCACAATTGATCCATAATTTCTGAAAAAACTTTCTGTAGTAACCAGTCAGGCCCAAGAAAGCTTGAACCTGAGTCTGGGTGGTTGGAGGAGCCCAGTCCCTGATTGACTGTATTTTGCTCTCCAGTGGTTGAACTTGGCCTCCACCTACAAGGTGGCCCAAGTACACAGCCTGTGTCTGTCCTATCTGGCACTTTGTGGCCTTGATAGTGAGACCTGCTGCTTGCAGTGCCTCTAACACTTTCCTCAGGTGGACCAGGTGATCCTCCCAGGTGGAGCTAAAGACAGCAATATCATCAAGATATGCTGCACAGAAGTCATCCAGCCCAGTGAGAACATGATTCACCAACCTTTGGAAGGTGGCAGGTGCATTTTTCAGACCAAAGGGCATTACCACAAATTGATAATGCCCACCAGGGGTTGAAAATGCTGTCTTGGGCTTGGCATCCTCAGCTAACCTGATTTGCCAATACCCAGCTGTCAGGTCAAATGTACTTAAGTAGTTGGCAGAAGCCAATCTATCTATAAGTTCATCTGCCCTTGGTATTGGGTGGGCATCAGTCTTAGTGACTGCATTGAGACCCCTGTAGTCTACGCAGAACCTCATCTCTTTCTTACCACCCTGGGTGTGAGGCTTTGGCACTAGAACTACTGGACTAGCCCAAGGGCTATCTGAGGGTTCAATGACTCCCAACTCCAACATTTTCTGCACTTCTGTTTTGATGCAGTCTCTAACATGATCAGGCTGCCTGTAGATTTTACTCTTAACTGGCAAACTGTCACCAGTGTCAACCTCATGGGTGCACCAATTGGTCTGACTGGGTGTTAGAGAAAACATATGTCTGAAGGATTGAAGAACCTGTTTACAATCCTTCTGTTGATGTTCAGAGAGGCTGCCACAAAAGACAACACCATCTACTGACCCATCATCAGGACTCTGAGTGAGCAGGTCTGGGAGAGGGTCACTCTCTTCCTCCTGTTCCTCATCTATGGCCATGAGCAAGCTCATGTCCTTCCTGTCGACATATGCTTTGAGCCTGTTAACATGGAGCACCCTGTGGGGGCTCCTGGGAGTTCCAAGGTCCACCAGGTAGGTGACCTCTCCCTTTTGCTCAAAAATTGTGTGGGGCCCAGACCATTTGTCTTTGAGTGCTGCTGGGGCCACTGGCTCCAACACCCACACCTTCTGTCCAGGCTGATAAACAGTCAGGACAGCCTTTTGGTCATGCCAAGCTTTTTGAAGTTCTTGACTGGCCTTAAGGTTTTCAGATGCCTTCTCCATATACTCAGCCATCCTGGAGCGTAGGCCAAGTACATAGTCCACTATGTTGGTTGCAGGCTTTTTGAGAGGTCTCTTCCATCCTTCACCAAACACAGGGGGCCTCTCACAGGATGCCCATACAAAAGTTCAAAAGGGCTGTAGCCAACCCCCTTTTGTGGGACCTCTCTGTAAGCAAACAGAAGGCAGGGTATCAGGACATCCCATCTACGCCTGAGCTTTTCAGGTAGTCCATGAATCATCCCTTTTAGGGTCCTGTTGAACCTTTCAACAAGCCCATTGCATTGTGGATGATAGGGTGTAGTGAACTTGTAGTTGACACCACATTGCTTCCACATAGCAGTTAAGTAGCTTGACATGAAGTTTGCACCTCTGTCAGAGACAACCTCCTTAGGGAAGCCCACTCTGGAGAACACTCCAACTAGGGCTCTTGCCACAACAGGTGCTGTAGTGGTCCTAAGGGGAATAGCTTCAGGATACCTGGTGGCATGATCCACTACCACCAGTATAAACTTGTGCCCTGATGCTGTCTGGGGTTCCATTGGACCAACAATGTCAATCCCCACTCTTTCAAAGGGCACCCCCACCACAGGCATTGGTATAAGGGGGGCCTTTGTTGTGCCACCTGACTTACCACTAGCTTGGCAAGTGACACAAGAGCGACAAAACTCCTTGGTATCCTCATTCATATGAGGCCAGTGAAAGTGTGAGACAAGCCTGTCCCAAGTCTTTGTCTGGCCTAAGTGACCTGCTAAGGGAATCTCATGGGCAAAGGTAAGAAGGAAACCTCTCTGAGTCAAGGGGATAACCAGCCTCCTGGTCATGCCAGGCTTGGGGTCTCTTGCCTCAGTGTACAGGAGTCCATCCTCCCAGTATACCTTGTGGGTACCTGTGGCGTTCCCAGCAGCCTCAGCAGCAGCCTGCTGTCTGAGGGGTTCAAGGGAAGGGCAGTCTAATTGTTCCTTCCCCAGGTCTTCTCTTGAGGGTCCCCCTGAGCCCAGGAATTCAACTTGATCAAGTTCAAACTCTTTAGGCTCAGTTTCCCTCAGTTCCTGTAGGTCAGCCTCCTCTGAGACTTGATCCTCAACCTGGGGCAAGGGGGAAGGCAATGCCTTAACCCTACTGCTCTTCTTCTTGGAAGGTGTCTGGTCCATTGTTCCAGGATCCAGCACCTGTTCAGTGGGGCATCTTCTGGCCTGTGACCTAGTCACAGCAAGCACATGTGCTGGCAAGCCTAACATCTCCATGTGAGTCCTATGCTCCACTTCTGACCATTGTGATGACTCCAAATCATTGCCCAACAAACAATCCACTGGGAGGTCTGAACTAACTACAACCTTCTTTTGGCCAGTTACCCCTCCCCAGGAGAAAGCTACAATTGCCATACTATGACTGGTAGTGACATTGCTTGCCTTGGTCACCAGGAATTCTGTACCTGGCATGATCTGTCCAGGGTCCACAAAGTTAGGTGTCACCATTGTGACA
This sequence comes from Lissotriton vulgaris, assembly GCF_964263255.1. NCBI lineage: Eukaryota > Metazoa > Chordata > Amphibia > Caudata > Salamandridae > Lissotriton > Lissotriton vulgaris. The sequence goes on from NC_141698.1 coordinate 189,542,423, forward strand.
CTGGCACAAGTGTCCCTATAGGCCTGAGCCATTTTTCCATTAATAAAAGGTGTCTGTCTGTATTTGCCCAAAGTATTGGGACTGACATCAGGGGATATATCCACATCCCCTGTACAGACAAGGACAGCCTGAGTGAGTGTGCCAACTAAGTTGTCATACCCCTCAGAACCCAAGGTTAACCCAACTAGTCCCTTGGGAGGTGCACTACTACTGCTGGCTGTACTAGGGGGCACAGGTGCCTTAGGGGCTGCAGTAGTAGGAGCCTGCCCTCCTTTCTTGGTGCACTCACTAAACCAGTGAGTTTTACTTTTACAGTACCGGCACCACCTTTTAGATTGGCCTTCTTGATTCTTCTTTTTCTGGGAAACCTGACCCCACCCTCTTTGGGTTGTTGGGGACCTGTTGAAGACTTCTGGTCATTTTGTTCACCCTTAGAATCTTTACCCTTCTGGTCTGCTTTCTTCTGACCACCCTGGTTCTGGCCCTGGTTTTGCTTGACTCTTGTTCTGACCCATCTGTCTGCCTTCTTTCCCAATTCTTGGGGAGAGGTCAGATCCGAGTCAACAAGATGCTGATGCAACAACTGGTTCTGACAATTGTTTAAAATTTGTTCTCTCATGATCAAATTATACAATCCTGTGTAATCAGTAACCTTACTGCCCAGCAACCAGCCCTCCAAAGCCTTAGTGGCACAATCTACAAAGTCAGACCAATCCTGAGACTGAGTTTTCTGGGTATCCCTGAACAGCAACCTGTACTGCTCAGTGGTTAGGCCAAACCCATCAACCAGTGTACTCTTCAGGACTTGGTAATTATTAGCATCCTCAGCTCTAGTAGTGATGAGCTTGTCTCTACCTTTACCTTCAAAGGAGAGCCACAAGATAGCTGCCCACTAACTCTGGGGGACACACTGTACAGTGCAGGCCCTCTCCAAAGCAGTAATCCATTTGTGGATGTCATCCCCTTGCTTAAAGGGGGGCACTATCTTACTCAGGTGCCTAGTGTCTAAACTCCTGTTTTCCCTTAGGGGAATGCTGCCACCAGTGGGAATTGTCCCACTCAACTCTTGCTCTCTAGCAAAGGCAAGTCTTTCTTTGGCCAGGGCATGTTCTTCCCTTTCAATCCTCAGATTGACTTCCCTTTCCTTGGCTTCATATACTCTCCTCTGAGGGGATGTCATCCTCCTCTGAGCAGAGGCCTGAGAGCCATTGGTTCGAATGGATCTGTTAGAGCCTCTTGATAGAGACCTAACTCGTCCATTCCCAATGTTAAGCTGGCCTGAGAGGGGCCCCAGGGGTCTCCTAGTACCATTCTCATGCCTGCTTATGTTGTCCCTTGTTAGCTGGCTAACTACTTCTGGACCTTTGTCTGCCTCATCCTCAGATGGCTCTAGATCCTCATCCTCCTCTTCACCTTCTGCAGAGAGATGGATAAGGTCTGGGCCACCTGAGGTTCCCTCTAGGGGAGGCATGTTCCCATCTGGATTAGAAGGGTCTGGGTTAACAGCCCTCCTGGCATCATAAGTCTCTAAGAGACCAATCAGAAAGGGAATTGTGGGGTTAGACCCCTGTTTTAGTTTCCTGGAGGTACACACTTGTCTCATCTCCTGGAAGCTAAGAGCAGCATACCTGGAAGTGACCTGTGGAGGGTCCACTGACACAAGGGGAGACTCAGAGTTTCCTCCTTTGTCTGACATGCTGATTCTAGTGTGGTGTAAGTGATGCACCTACCTACACTATATGTTTGCCTACTGATCCCTTGCTAAGAGTTGCAGCCAAGGGGTGCTAAGCCTTGAGGAGCTACAACAGCTGGTTCAGTAGAACTCAGAGTATTCTAAGCTAAGTTATATGTACCTGAAGTACTTATGTGATCTTTCACAAGATATTCTTAGGATACGTGTGGTAAAACAACAGCAAGCTCAAATCCCAACCGCTGCTCACCAATGTGAGAAGTTGGCCTGATATATAATGTTCACTATTCTAGTGAGCACTTTGTATCAGTCCAAACAACCCTTATGGTGATTGGTTGTAAGTCAACCTTATAGACCAGCTATCCTAGTAGCGTAGATACGAGCAGTCTTCGGGCTAAACTCTAGAGGGCGTGTTAAGCCAGCTGTTATACCATCACATATACCCCTTGAACACCAAGTGAAAGGACACCACACAAGTGTTATGAAAATAAACAGGGTATTTATTAGAATCACAACAGCCCTGTACTCTTTATGAGGACAGGGTACTAAGCACAAAACAAAACTCTTACGAAAATACTTGAGTTCGCACAATTTACACAAATGCCCGAGGGGCACGGAAAACCATATACTACAAAAGTGGAATGCGAAATTACTAGCAGGTAAGTACTGTACTAATAGGCTTTGGAATCGCTACGGCTTGACTACTGAACCTTCAGATTACTAATAGGAGGCCTAGGGGACTCGGGTGCAGAGTGTGTTCTCTCACGCGTGATGCGGGACAAAGTCTATGGTAGCTAGATTTCACAAAGTTAGTGTTCTCGGGCAAACCCGACCTGGTAGGAAGAAAACGACAGTGGATCCTGACCCTTGGATAGTGAGGCTATGCTGGGGCACCGAAATGCCGAAGTTACCTAGCCCAGGGGCTGCAGCTGCATATGTCTCAAAAGACGTCGGGAATCCTCGTTGACGAACCAGGAGCCTGAAGAAAGGAGTGGCTGGCAGGTGACCAGTGAAGATAGTTCGAGTTGATCCAAGCCTGGATCTTGAAGATAGATGACACCTGAAAGCAGAGGGGACCAAGTTCGTGACTACTAGCCAGTAGTCAGGTGGCACCAGGAGGGCACCGGATGGTAGTCACCTCGACTAGGTGAGTGGGCGACGCTGTGCTCTGCAGATCTCACGGACCAGGAGGCGTTGTCGGCGACCAGGATGGAGGTGCGAGCTGTCCCACGATGGATGAAGCTGTCGACGTCGCTGGACCCAGGATTGGGGCAACAAGTCTTGGCTAATTCAAGCCCACGCGGTGGACTCAAAATGGCGTCTGGAGTGGACCAGGAGGGTCCGGGGTGCTCCTCTTTTGGAAGGGAGCAAGGGCCAGTCTGGAGCAACCAGACCACCAGCAGTGATGTCGTCGGGCGTCGTTAAGAAGGCCACAAGCCAGCGGGCTAGTAGCCAAACAACGAGGTGAGCAGCAAAAAGCAGAAGGGCCCCACGCAGATCGTTGAGATGCTGGGAGGCTGAACTTCGGTGCTGGAGCTGCTCAGGGTCGGGGCTTCTCGGACCCCAAAGCACTCACCAGAGGATCCCTCGGCGGTCGTGCTGGAAAGAAGTCGTGCAGTCTTGAAGATGGCCGGTTCCTCGAGGTCTCGTCGCACCCACGGTTCTCAGCTTTGCTGTAGAGGTGGGTAGAGGTCAGAGGTGCCAGGGAAGCCGGTTCTCGTCGAGCTGGGCAGTCGGATTTTGGAGGAAGGACTTGCAGCAGACCGCAGTGTTTCTTAAGATGGTGCCTGCGGATGCAGGGTGACTACTCCTTAGTCACAAGGGAGAATCTTGAAGAAGAAATCTTGAAGTCCTTTCGTAGAAAGTCGTGTCTTGATTCCAAAGATGATCTAATTTGGAAGGGTCCCCGCTCCTGCCTTTATCCTAAAGAAAGGGGTGGGTACGCGACTAGGTCCTGCCCTAGGGGTGGGACCAGGAAGGGGGGTGGTTACACCCCTCTCCCATGCCGGACTTTCCCCAGGCCAGGGGCTGGTGTGCCCCTGGAACTGGTTCTAGCGGCAGATGCGTAGTGAGCACCGGGGTGCCACTCAGCAGTCACCTTCCTGTAAAGCCCTGCCTACCCAGGATACACAAAACCCTGTCTGGGATGGTGCTAGCACCGCCCCTGACAGGAAACCCTTTGTCCAAGCTCTCCTCGCTGGAAGGACTCCCAGCAGCAGGAGGTCAGACTCGTGTCTGTGGTGGCAGCATCCATTTTGTGGAGCTGAGGCTTTGTTTAACTTTAACCGGGGTTCACAGTTACATACATGTCGTGTCCCTCTAGAAGGGTGGAATGCTAACCCCGTCGCCAGAATTGGCGAGGGGTTAGTATTCCAATTCGTATGACACCTTACTCGACATGTTTTGATAAAGCAATACCAAAGATAGCATTTAACCGCGAGGATTATAATGCACTTAAGAGTATATGGTATGCGTTATCATGGAACAGCTATTAGGACTTGGTTCCGCAAGCTGCAAACGGGCTCAGCTCATGCCAGAGCACCATTTCACACGATTCCAAGCACTCTGCCTTCAGGATTGTCAAGGCCTGCCATAGGAGTGACTGATAGGAATCTGTGTGTCCACTTTTAGGGTTAGATATAGGTATACCATATCTAAAGCAAAGGGTGATTACACCACCTTGCCCCAGCTGTCGTGCAGCCAGTTGTGTCAGATTTAGATGGCCATCCAGGGGTGGCATAATACATGCTTCAGGCCCTGGTAGGCCCTGGGTACACCTATGCCCTGAGTTACAGGGTCTGATAAGGTGGCCCAGTTCCAATTGGATCATGCACCTAAGGTACACATGTCAATTTAGTGAGAGAACAGCTAGGCTGTGGGTCTGATTGGCAGGCCCACAGCCAGGGAAAGTCGTAAACCAGTGAAACAAAAGCAAAAAAATCTGGGTGATCATAGGATTGCAGACCCTACTCTCCTACAATGCACATAAGTATACAACTGAGATTAAGCCAGTTTCGTGCCATAGCAGGGGCTGGTAGCCCCTGCAACTGGTTTGAACTGTGCTATGCACAGGCACACCAAATGTTCCCCCAGTGCAGACTTCAAAGGACTTTCAGAGTGCACCCACCCAGCCACAATACACTAAAGCCTGTCTGGGAGGTGTTTACACGTCCCTGCGACAGGAAACCTATTGTCCAGGCCTCCCCTGCCAGAGTTTCATCCCGCAGCAGGAGGTCAGACTTGTGTCTGTGGCTGCAGCATCCATATTGTGATGCCAGGGTTCTTTTAAACTGGTACCGGGTATACTGGTGTGTACATGTCTCTCCCTCCAGAACGGTGTAATTCTATCCCTGCCACCATTACTGGTGGGGGGTAAGATTCTAAAGTGTTTGACACCAAACACAACGTGTTTCCGTGCAGCCATTCCAAAGTTAGCATTTACCGCAAGGTTATAATGCCCTTAAAAGTATATGATCTGGCTGTATCACAGAACAGCCCCAGAGAATAGGTTCCGAAGGCTGCAGAGGGGTCCTGCTCATGCATTGGCACCCTCTCACACAAAACCAAGCAACCTGCCTTCAGGATTGATAAGGCCTGCCATAGGGGTGACTGATAGGTTTCTATGTGCAGTGATTTAAGGTAGATATAGGTAACCTATATCTAAGTAAGGGTTGCATGCACCCCCTTACCCAGGCTGCAGTAGCAGTCCGGTGGTGTTATTTTGGAAGGCTTCCCAGGGGTGGCATAATACATGCTTCAGCCTCTGGCAGGCCTCTGGGGTACCTATGCCCTTAGTACCTGATGTACCATATACTAGGGACTCACAATGGTACCCCAGTAACCAAACTGGAGTGTACCTAAAGTACTGGGAATCAATTTATAGATGAAAGCATATAGGCTGTGGTCCTAAATAGCAGGATCCCAGCCAAACTAAGTCAAAAACCAGCAGAACACCAGAAAAAAGTGGGGGCAACCATGTAGTCAATTTCTATCTTCCTACATAACCCCCCCCCGTCCCCCACCCCCCCCCCAACGAAAGGAGATGAGGCTAACCTTGTCCAGGTGAGCCTTTATTGACTAAGTGGCCATATAAGGAAGTTCCTGCACTAGCATGGTTACCCACTGTCTTATGGTCCACTAAGCAATCCCTCATCCTAAGGGTATGAGAGGGTCTCCGCCATTTGGAATTACTACCTGTGGTGTGTTTTGGTAAAGTACCAGGCTGGTGAGGGGTCTGAGTAGGTAAGTGAGACCCTAATAAAGTTGGTCTCAGCTTCCTCAGATCACTGGTCACATAGACTTTCCATGACTGAGTTGCATCTTGCTCTAAGGGTCAACCATTGGCTGCCTACAGCGGAGGGTTGGGCCCCTTTGGTTGGAACACAGGAGAGGCATGGTACGTTTGGGTCCTTTTGGTTCCGGGTTGGCCTTTGCCTAACAGAGTCCATCTGGGGGTGGCCCCAATTCAATGTCAAAAGGGATCCCTCAGGGGGTTGAGGAATTTTCGCCTGGCTAGGGCTACTAGACTGGGTGCTCCTAATCTGCAGATGGGGGGTTCCTCTGGACAGGGAGCCCTGTGGGGTCCATTGACCTCCCTGACCTCTTCAGCCTGGGTTGACTGAGGCAGGGTAGAGAGGGCCAGGCTACCTGCTACAGACTGGGTACCACCTTGGAAGGGTCCCCTGCCATCAGAGGTGTTTCCGGGACAGGCCTGACTGCCACTGGGGCTGTTCCTTCACAAGGAGTAGGATGAGTTCCCTGAGGAGGCTGACCCTTACTGTTAGAAATGGGATTTCTGGTTGGCTAAGGCTTGCGCCAAAGCCAGGCAGACACCACCACTCTAGTCAGGGCAAGGGAGTTACACGCCAAGATAACACTTCTCACCTCATTGGTAGCTTGGCACGAGCAGTCAGGCGTATCCTGAAGGCAATGTGTAAAGCGTTTGCGCAATACACACATACAGCAGAAACACACTAGGTACACCACAAAAAGGAACTCCACACAAGGTTATATATAAAAATAGCCTTTGTATTACATTAACCCATTAGATCCTAATCACACAATTACACTGTGCCAACTGGCACTGGACAGTATTTACAGGGGATTATATACACATGACAGGGCCACATGGGCCACTGTCATAATCAGCACTTAGCAGAAATAGCACTTCTAGAACATAGAATAATTGTAGCACAAAATAACAATTGGAGGACAATTGGAGGACATAACCACTGGTACAAGGTAGGAACACACTACACAATACTAATCACCTTAGGCATAGATCACGCAGGTAAACATAAACTCAGTAGTATAAACTGTACTAGGCAAAACAACCTCCTATGCATTAAAACACATTTAGAGGTATCACAGGCATAAATCACATTAGGCAATTGTCATCACAAACATAGTAGGTAATCACATTGAGCAAAAATCACATTAGATACTGACCCCAGGCCACTGGCCTTCCACAGGGGCTCAAATGCCCTTTGTCCAAATAATCAAGGCGTGCTGCCTAGGCAGCCACAGCAAAGATGCTCAAGAGTTCGGGCCTAAACGTGGCAGCTTCCCACTACTTGCTGGGAAGCTGTGTAATCCCAAAGAACCTGTACCCTAGAAAAATGAAGAACCTAAACGGTGCAGCTGCCCACTACTTGCTGGGCGGCTGTGAGGCAGGGACAAATGCGGCAAGGGCTCTCAGTAGCCCTTTTAAACAAATTGCGCCAAACGTTGGAGCCCTCTAGGCTCTGAAATCACCTATGCCCCCAGAGCCCACTGGCTCCTTAACTAATTATGCACCAGATAGAGGGGAGAACGGGGCCCCAACCATTGTAGAGTCATCTGGCACTCTAAATCAACAAGCCCTCGAGGTTGAAGCGGCCCGCTGCCATCCGGGGCCGCTCTAAATGTGGGACCGGCCTTGGCCTCGAAGGACACCACCCGGGGCAAGAACACAGGCCCCTCTTGGCCCTCACTGGGCGTCCCAGCGCTTGTTGCAGGGGGGGGGGCGGGGGGGGGGCGGCCCGAACCGGGCGAGGCTGCTCCTGGAGAAAAAACACAACACTGGAGGCAGGCACTAATCGCGTGCCTCGGTATGAGCCCCCCTCCCCACCGGCATCACTCACAGGCAGATACAGGCGGCTCTCGGGGCGGACACCGTGCTTTCTCCTGGTCTGTGCGTCGCTCGGTCCCTCCTCTGGGACCGAGCCTTGCTAGCGCTGCACCGGCGGGGCTCTCTCTCAGCGGAGGAGAGCCCTGCCTGGGATCTTACGTTCAGGGCAGCACGCGGGCCCCTTCAGCTCACGGGAGCCCCGGACACCTCCACCTTCCTCCTCAGTTCGTCGGGTGATGCCATGGGCGCGGGGCTTCCCTCGGAAAGCGGAAGTCCCGCCCCACGTCAGGCCTTGCACTGCCTGACTTCCTGTGGCCGACTGGGCCCGCGGCTGTGATTTTCTCGGGGCAAAACGCGGGTTAGGCACCCTCTTGAGTAACATTATGTTGAAGTGGGGTGGGCACCCGCGTGGGCACTGATGAGCGGGGTGGGCACCCGCATTAGTTACAAAGCAAATACGAAGACACAGGGTGGGCACCTGCGAACTGGGGATAATTAAGTATAAAACAACCGAACACCATGCAGCAATGGTGCACAGCCCAGGGCTACCAGGAGAAGACGAAGCACTCCTCAGGAATATAAAGCGCTTACCCAGGATGAAAAAGAAAGCGCTTCCAGGCACTGGAGAACCAAAGTCCCAGGAAAGTCTTGGAAGGAAGGCAGGTTGGGGGCAAAGGCTGGGCCCAGGGCCCAGCTCACAGGGCCCTCCAGGCAGGGAGGCAGTCCCCAGTGGCGGTACCTCCTGGCGCCCAGCAGCAGCAGCAGGCCCCCATCAAGATAGGATCCAGAGAACACCTCTCATGGGGTCACAGCCCCTTTTTATACACACATATCCTTTGTCTCCTAGCACAGGGTTAAGGGAAAACCAGATGCAACTGGTTTTGGAGCACTTTGTTGTGCTCAGCCCCTCTCCCTATTCACAGGGCAGGCTAGGGACATCAGACGCACCACAGGGGGCGGAGCCATCATTGTGGAGGGAAGGCACAGCCCAATTCAGGTCCCAGGTGCAGCTCCTCCCTGCAATCAACATGCAGATCTCCCCATTCACCACCGGGCAGATCCATCCTGACTCCTGGACCCAGGCACACCAGCCAGCTCCAGTCAATCACAAGCCAGACAGTCAATTCACATTCACTGCACAGACATGCCAACTTCTAAAAGTGGCACTTCCACACTAGAGGCAGTAAATCTGCGCACACCGTCGTGCAGCATTTAATCTCACGAGTTCGCACATACCAAACGCGCCCCTGCACTCCCCACACATCAGGAACTACCATGGACACACATATTCCCCACGAATTCCTATGAGAGGGCAGGCCAATCTCACCACACGCACTCAGATTGCGCACCCACTTTACACTGGGACACAATGTTAAAGTGCGCAGAAGCCAAAAACAACTAACACCAGGTCACCTTTAAAAGCAAAAAAGTCTGGGGGTGAACCTGCCAAACGGGCCAAGTCCAACACTTACCTATACGATTCAGAAAAGGGGGTGGTGATGAACAGAGTGTCTGAATTAAGCAGACCACTCTTACCCAGTCCAAAGATCAGGGTTTGATCCATCACCGTTATTTATCTCACTGCACCATCCCAGCTCAGAACCTGGCTATATGCAAATCAGTCTGTCCCTGGCCCAGTGCATCATGGGAACAGGGCAGACTAAAGTACCAAGCCAATTCTTCACCAGAAAGGAGACAAGCTACCGGGGACCGGTTTCTGGCATTTCAGCCGTCTTCGGCCCGGCTTGCTTGAATCCTGATGGTGCAGTGAGAAAGGGACTCATGTCTGAGTATACCCTGCCACACCTATAGTGGCCAAAAACGATTCAGAAAAGGGGGTGGTGATGAACAGAGTGTCTGAATTAAGCAGACCACTCTTACCCAGTCCAAAGATCAGGGTTTGATCCATCACCGTTATTTATCTCACTGCACCATCCCAGCTCAGAACCTGGCTATATGCAAATCAGTCTGTCCCTGGCCCAGTGCATCATGGGAACAGGGCAGACTAAACTACCAAGCCAATTCTTCACCAGAAAGGAGACAAGCTACCGGGGACCGGTTTCTGGCATTTCAGCCGTCTTCGGCCCGGCTTGCTTGAATCCTGATGGTGCAGTGAGAAAGGGACTCATGTCTGAGTATACCCTGCCACACCTATAGTGGCCAAAAACGATTCAGAAAAGGGGGTGGTGATGAACAGAGTGTCTGAATTAAGCAGACCACTCTTACCCAGTCCAAAGATCAGGGTTTGATCCATCACCGTTATTTATCTCACTGCACCATCCCAGCTCAGAACCTGGCTATATGCAAATCAGTCTGTCCTTGGCCCAGTGCATCATGGGAATAGGGCAGACTAAACTACCAAGCCAATTCTTCACCAGAAAGGAGACAAGCTACCGGGGACCGGTTTCTGGCATTTCAGCCGTCTTCGGCCCGGCTTGCTTGAATCCTGATGGTGTAGTGAGAAAGGGACTCATGTCTGAGTATACCCTGCCACACCTATAGTGGCCAAAAACGATTCAGAAAAGGGGGTGGTGATAAACAGAGTGTCTGAATTAAGCAGACCACTCTTACCCAGTCCAAAGATCAGGGTTTGATCCATCACCGTTATTTATCTCACTGCACCATCCCAGCTCAGAACCTGGCTATATGCAAATCAGTCTGTCCCTGGCCCAGTGCATCATGGGAACAGGGCAGACTAAACTACCAAGCCAATTCTTCACCAGAAAGGAGACAAGCTACCGGAGACCGGTTTCTGGCATTTCAGCCGTCTTCGGCCCGGCTTGCTTGAATCCTGATGGTGCAGTGAGAAAGGGACTCATGTCTGAGTATACCCTGCCACACCTATAGTGGCCAAAAACGATTCAGAAAAGGGGGTGGTGATGAACAGAGTGTCTGAATTAAGCAGACCACTCTTACCCAGTCCAAAGATCAGGGTTTGATCCATCACCGTTATTTATCTCACTGCACCATCCCAGCTCAGAACCTGGCTATATGCAAATCAGTCTGTCCCTGGCCCAGTGCATCATGGGAACAGGGCAGACTAAAGTACCAAGCCAATTCTTCACCAGAAAGGAGACAAGCTACCGGGGACCGGTTTCTGGCATTTCAGCCGTCTTCGGCCCGGCTTGCTTGAATCCTGATGGTGCAGTGAGAAAGGGACTCATGTCTGAGTATACCCTGCCACACCTATAGTGGCCAAAAACGATTCAGAAAAGGGGGTGGTGATGAACAGAGTGTCTGAATTAAGCAGACCACTCTTACCCAGTCCAAAGATCAGGGTTTGATCCATCACCGTTATTTATCTCACTGCACCATCCCAGCTCAGAACCTGGCTATATGCAAATCAGTCTGTCCCTGGCCCAGTGCATCATGGGTATAGGGCAGACTAAACTACCAAGCCAATTCTTCACCAGAAAGGAGACAAGCTACCGGGGACCAGTTTCTGGCATTTCAGCCGTCTTCGGCCCGGCTTGCTTGAATCCTGATGGTGTAGTGAGAAAGGGACTCATGTCTGAGTATACCCTGCCACACCTATAGTGGCCAAAAACGATTCAGAAAAGGGGGTGGTGATAAACAGTGTCTGAATTAAGCAGACCACTCTTACCCAGTCCAAAGATCAGGGTTTGATCCATCACCGTTATTTATCTCACTGCACCATCCCAGCTCAGAACCTGGCTATATGCAAATCAGTCTGTCCCTGGCCCAGTGCATCATGGGAACAGGGCAGACTAAACTACCAAGCCAATTCTTCACCAGAAAGGAGACAAGCTACCGGGGACCAGTTTCTGGCATTTCAGCCGTCTTCGGCCCGGCTTGCTTGAATCCTGATGGTGCAGTGAGAAAGGGACTCATGTCTGAGTATACCCAGCCACACCTATAGTGGCCAAAAACGATTCAGAAAAGGGGGTGGTGATGAACAGAGTGTCTGAATTAAGCAGACCACTCTTACCCAGTCCAAACATCAGGGTTTGATCCATCACCGTTATTTATCTCACTGCACCATCCCAGCTCAGAACCTGGCTATATGCAAATCAGTCTGTCCCTGGCCCAGTGCATCATGGGAACAGGGACAGACTAATTTGCATATAGCCACTTACCTATAGTCTGGAGGGAAGAAGACTGGTCTTCATCCCTTGTGCTCTCTTGTAGAAGAGAGTGGGCCATTCTTTCAGGCTCCATCACTCCAAAAATGTCCTTGGGTTCGGCTGTGGCCCTCACAGCCCCACTAACCCTCTCAGGGACGCCCAGCATTCTCAGATGGGCTTGGTGTTCAACCTCAGCCCAGGCTGAAATTTCCAGATCATTGGCCATAAGGCAATCTGCAGGCAAGTTTGGGGACACTGCCACTCTTTTTGGGCCTGTGACACCTCCCCAGCTGAGATTGATTATGGCCATGGGGTGATCTGTTCTGACACCACGTATGATGGTCACCTGGTATTTAAACTCAAGTAAAAGCTGTTGAGGGGGACAAGTCTCCCTGTCACCATGGTGACACTAGCCCCTGTGTCCCTGAATGCCACAGCTTTCTGACCATTAAGTATAGGCTCCTGTCTGTACCTGCCCAAAGCATTGGGACTCATGGTAAAAGTGGCAAATCTCATGTCACCATCACAGACTAAGGAGGATTGTGAGGAGGACCTGTCTAAACTATGGCCCACCTCTGTTCCCCATGTGAATGCACCTAACTTTTTGTAGTGTAACACTACCGCCTGGGGGATTACTACTAGTAGTACCAGGAGGAGTGGTCGTGTTAGTTGTAGGAATATTTTCTTTATTGCCAGTCCTGGGGCAACTGGGATCAGTTTTCCAGTGGCCAGGCTTTTTACAAACATGGAAATATGGTTTCTTTTTAGGCGAGAAAGGAGTTTGGGACTTTTGGGGCCCTGTAGGGGACTTGGCGTTTGATTTATTCCCACCTTTCTCTTGGAACTTGGTGTGAGAAGGTGGCCTGATATGCAGTGCTCACTATTCTAGTGAACCCTATGTATCAGTCCAGCAACCCTTATTGATGATTGGTTGTAAGTCAACCTTATAGACCAGCTATCCTAGTAGCGTGGATACGAGCAGTCTAAGGCTAAAGACTCGAGAGGGCGTGTTAAGCCAGCTGTTTACCACACAAATACCCCTTGAACACCAAGTGAAAGGACACCACACAAGTGTTATGAAAATAAACAAGTTATTTATTAAGATTCACAACAGCCCTGTACTCTTTATGAGGACAGGGTACTAAGCACAAAACAAAACTCTTAAGAAAATACTGAAGTTAGCAAAGTATATACAAATGCCCGAGGGGCACGGAAAACCATATACTCTGAAAGTGGAATGCGAAATTACTAGCAGGTAAGTACAGTACTAATAGGCTTTGGAATCGCTAGATCTTGACTATAGAATCTTCAGATTACTTCTAGGAGACCCAGGGGACTCGGGTGCAGAGTGTGCACTCTCACGCGTAATGCGGGACAAAGTCTATGGTAGCTAGAAATTGCAAAGTTAGTGTTCTCGGGCGAACCCGACCTGGTAGGAGGAAAACGAAAGTGGATTCTGACCCTTGGATAGTGAGGCTATGCTGGGGCACCGAAATGCCGAAGTTACCTAGCCCAGGGGCTGCAGCTGCATAGGACTCAAAAGACGTCGGGAATCCTCGTAGACGGACCAGGAGCCTGGAAGAAAGAAGTTGCTGGCAGGCGACCAGTGAAGAAAGTTCGATGGATCCAAGCCTGGATCGATGGAAGATGACACCTGAAAGCAGAGGGGACCAAGTTCGAGACTACTAGCCAGTAGTCAAGTGGCACCAGGAGGGCACCGGATGGTAGCCACCTCGACTAGGTGAGTGGGTGACGCTGTGCTCGCAGATCTCACGGACCAGGAGGCGTTGTCGGCGACCAGGATGGAGGAGCGAGCTGTCCCACGAAGATTGAAGCTGTCGGCGTCGCTGGACCCAGGATTGGGCAACAAAGCCTTGGCAAATTCAAGCCCACGCGGTGGACTCAAAATGGCGTCTGGAGTGGACCAGGAGGGTCCGGGGTGCCTCTATTGAAGAAGGAAGCAAGGGCCAGTCTGGAGCAACCAGACCAGCAGCAGTGATGTCGTCGGGCGTCGTGTAGAAGGCCACAAGCCAGCCGGCTAGTAGCCACACAGCGCGGTGAGCACGCAAAAGCAGAAGGGCCCCACGCAGATCGTGGAGATGCTGGAGGGCTGATCTTCGGTGCTGGAGCTGCTCAGGGTTGGGGCTTCTCGGACCCCAAAGCACTCACCAGTGGAGCACACGGTGGGCTTGTTGCAAAGAAGTCGTGCAGTCTTGGCGATCGTCGGTCCCTCGAGGTCTCGTCGCACTCACAGTTCTCAGCTTTGCTGTAGAGGTGAGTAGAGGTCAGAGGTGCCAGGGAAGCCGGGTCTCGTCGAGCTGGGTCGTCTGATTCGTGAAGAAGGACTTGCAGCAGACCGCAGTGTTCTTAGGATGGTGCCCGCTTGATGCAGGGTGACTACTCCTTAGCCACAAGGGAGAATCTTGAAGAAGGAAATCTTGATGTCTTTCGCAGAAAGTCGTGTCTTGATTCCAAAGATGATCCAATTTGAACAGGGGGCCCGCTCCTATCTTTATACTAAAAAAGGGGGCTGACCCGGTGACTAGGTCCTGCCTATGGGTGGGACTAGGAGGGGGGTGGTTACACCCCTCTCCCCTGCCGGACTTCCCCAGGCCAGGGGCTGGTGTGCCCCTGGAACTGGTTCACACTGGCCTATGCGTAGTGAGCACCGGGGTGCCACTCAGCAGTCACCTTCCTGTAAAGCCCTGCCTACCCAGGATACACAAAACCATGTCTGGGATGGTGCTAGCACCGCCCCGGACAGGAAACCCTTTGTCCAAGCCTCCCTCGCTGGAAGGACTCCCAGCAGCAGGAGGTCAGACTCGTGTCTGTGGTGGCAGCATCCATTTTGTGGAGCTGAGGCTTTAGTTAACTTTAACCGGGGTTCACAGTTACATACATGTTGTGTCCCTCTAGAAGGGTGGAATGCTAACCCCGTCGCCAGAATTGGCGAGGGGTTAGTATTCCAATTCGTATGACACCTTACTCGACATGTTTTGATAAAGCAATACCAAAGTTAGCATTTAACCGCGAGGATTATAATGCACTTAAGAGTATATGGTATGCGATATCATGGAACAGCTATTAGGACTTGATTCCGCAAGCTGCAGACAGGCTCAGCTCATGCCAGAGCACCATCTCACACGATTCCAACCACTCTGCCTTCAGGATTGTTAAGGCCTGCCATAGGAGTGACTGATAGGAATCTGTGTGTCCATTTTAGGGTTAGATATAGGTATACTATATCTATAGCAAAGGGTGATTACACGACTTTGCCCCAGCTGTCATGCAGCCAGTTGTGTCAAATGTAGGAGGCCAGCCAGGGGTGGCATAATGCATGCTTCAGCCCCTGGTAGGCCCTGGGTACACCTATGCCCTGAGTTACAGGGTCTGATAAGGTGGCCCAGTACCAATTGGTAAATGCACCTAGGGTACATGTTGTAATTTAGAGAGAGAACAGCCAGGCTGTGGGTCTGATTGGCAGGCCCACAGCCAGAGAAAGTCGTAAACCAGTGAAACAAAAGCAAAAAATCTGGGTGATCATAGGATTGCAGACCCTACTCTCCTACATGACCCCCCCCCAAACTTTGGGACAATAAGCTAACCTTGACCAGGTGAGTCTTCTTGTTCTAAGTGGAAATATCTGGAGAGCCCATCGGCATTGCCATGATCAGTACCAGGTCTATGTTCCACTGTAAAGTCCATCCCCTGTAGGGAAATGGACCACCTAAGCAGTTTGGGGTTTTCACCCTTCATCTGATTTAGCCACAAGAGGGGCTTATGGTCGGTCTGAATCTTGAAGTGAGTGCCAAACAAGTATGGCCTCAGCTTCTTCAGGGCCCAAACCACAGCAAAGGCCTCCCTCTCAATAGCTGACCAATTCTTCTCTCTGGGGGTCAGCCTCCTGCTTATAAAAGCAATGGGCTGGTCTTGACCATCAAAATTCAGTTGAGAAAGAACAGCTCCCACACCCAACTCAGAAGCATCTGTTTGGACAATGAATGGTTTGGAGTAGTCTGGACTCTTAAGGATAGGTGCTGTGCACATGGCCTGCTTTAGGTCATCGAATGCTTTTTGACAGCCTGCTGTCCACTGAACCTTTTTTGGCATTTTCTTACTTGTCAGTTCATTTAATGGAGTCACAATTGATCCATAGTTCCTGACAAACTTTCTGTAGTAACCAGTCAGGCCCAAGAAAGCTCGAACCTGAGTCTGGGTGGTTGGAGGAGCCCAGTCCCTGATTGACTGTATTTTGCTCTCCAGTGGCTGAACCTGGCCTCCACCTACAAGGGGGCCCAGGTATACAACCTGTGTCTGCCCTATCTGGCACTTGGTGGCCTTGATAGTGAGGCCTGCTGCTTGCAGAGCCTCTAACACTTTCCTCAGGTGGACCAGGTGATCCTCCCAGGTGGAGCTAAAGACAGCAATATCATCTAGATATGCTGCACAGAAGTCATCCAGCCCAGTGAGGACTTGATACACCAACCTTTGGAAGGTGGCAGGTGCATTTTTCAGACCAAAGGGCATTACCACAAATTGATAATGCCCACCAGGGGTTGAAAATGCTGTCTTGGGCTTGGCATCCTCAGCTAACCTGATTTGCCAGTACCCAGCTGTCAGGTCAAATGTACTTAAGTAGTTGGCAGAAGCCAATCTATCTATAAGTTCATCTGCCCTTGGTATTGGGTGGGCATCAGTCTTAGTGACTGCATTGAGACCCCTGTAGTCTACGCAGAACCTCATCTCTCTCTTACCATCTTGGGTGTGAGGTTTTGGCACTAGAACTACTGGACTAGCTCAAGGGCTATCTGAGGGTTCAATGACTCCCAACTCCAACATTTTCTGCACTTCAGTTTTTATGCAGTCTCTAACATGATCAGGCTGCCTGTAGATTTTACTCTTGACTGGCAGGCTGTCACCAGTGTCAACCTCATGGGTGCACCAATTGGTCTGACTGGGTGTCAGAGAGAACATATGTCTGAAAGACTGAAGAACCTGTTTACAGTCTTTCTGTTGATGCTCAGAGAGGCTGCCACAAAAGACAACACCATCTACTGACCCATCATCAGTATTCTGAGTGAGCAGGTCTGGGAGAGGGTCACTCTCTTCCTCCTGTCCCTCATCAATGGCCATGAGCAAGCTCATGTCCTTCCTGTCGACATATGCTTTGAGCCTGTTGACATGGAGTACCCTGTGGGGGCTCCTGGGAGTTCCAAGGTCCACCAGGTAGGTGACCTCTCCCTTTTGTTCAAGAATTGTGTGGGGCCCAGACCATTTGTCTTTGAGTGCTGCTGGGGCCACTGGCTCCAACACCCACACCTTCTGTCCAGGCTGGTAAACAGTCAGGACAGCCTTTTGGTCATGCCAAGCCTTTTGAAGTTCTTGACTGGCCTTAAGGTTTTCAGATGCCTTCTCCATATACTCAGCCATCCTGGAGCGGAGACCAAGTACATAGTCCACTATGTTGGTTGCAGGCTTTTTGAGAGGTCTCTCCCATCCTTCCTTCACCAAACACAGGGGGCCTCTCACAGGATGCCCATACAAAAGTTCAAAAGGGCTGTAGCCAACCCCCTTTTGTGGGACCTCTCTGTAAGCAAACAGAAGGCAGGGAATCAGGACATCCCATCTACGCCTGAGCTTTTCAGGTAGTCCATGAATCATCCCTTTTAGGGTCCTGTTGAACCTTTCAACAAGCCCATTGCATTGTGGATGATAGGGTGTGGTGAACTTGTAGTTGACACCACATTCCTTCCACATAGCAGTTAAGTAGTTTGACATGAAGTTTGCACCTCTGTCAGAGACAACCTCCTTAGGGAAGCCCACTCTGGAGAACACTCCAACTAGGGCCCTTGCCACCACAGGTGCTGTGGTGGTCCTAAGTGGAATAGCTTCAGGATACCTGGTGGCATGATCCACTACCACCAGTATAAACTTGTGCCCTGATGCTTTCTGAGGTTCCATTGGACCAACAATGTCAATCCCCACTCTTTCAAAGGGCACCCCCACCACAGGCATTGGTATAAGGGGGGCCTTTGTTGTGCCACCTGACTTACCACTGGCTTGGCAAGTGACACAGGAGCGACAAAACTCCTTGGTATCCTCATTCATGTGAGGCCAGTGAAAGTGTGAGACAAGCCTGTCCCAAGTCTTTGTCTGGCCTAAGTGACCTGCTAAGGGAATCTCATGGGCCAAGGTAAGGAGGAAACCTCTCTGAGACAAGGGTACAACCAGCCTCCTGGTCATGCCAGGCTTGGGGTCTCTTGACTCAGTGTACAGGAGTCCATCTTCCCAGTATACCTTGTGGGTACCTGTGGCGTTCCCAGCAGCCTCAGCAGCAGCCTGCTGTCTGAGGGGTTCAAGAGAAGGGCAGTCTAACTGGTCCTTCCCCAGGTCTTCCCTTGAGGGTCCCCCTGAACCCAAGAATTCAACTTGATCAAGTTCAAACTCTCTAGGCTCAGTTTCCCTCAATTCCTGTAGGTCAGCCTCCTCTGAGACTTGATCCACAACCTGGGGCAAGGGGGAAGGCACAGCCTTAACCCTACTGCTCTTTTTCTTGGAAGGTGTCTGGTCCATTGTTCCAGGATCCAGCACCTGTTCAGTGGGGCATTTCCTGACCTGTGACCTGGTCACAGCAAACACATGTGCTGGCAAGCCTAACATTTCCATGTGAGTCCTCTGCTCCACTTCTGACCATTGTGATGACTCCAAATCATTGCCCAACAAACAATCCACTGGGAGGTCTGAACTAACTACAACCTTCTTTTGGCCAGTTACCCCTCCCCAGGAGAAAGCTACAATTGCCATACTGTGATTGGTAGTGACATTGCTTGCATTGGTCACCAGGAATTCTGTACCTGGCATGATCTGTCCAGGGTCCACAAAGTTAGGTGTCACCATTGTGACACTGGCACAAGTGTCCCTATAGGCCTGAGCCATTTTTCCATTAATGAAAGGTGTCTGTCTGTATTTGCCCAAAGTATTGGGACTTATATCAGGGGACATATCCACATCCCCTGTACAAACAAGGACAGCCTGAGTGAGTGTACCAACTAAGTTGTCACACCCCTCAGAACCCAGGGTTAACCCTACTAAACCCTTGGGAGGTGCACTACCACTGCTGACTGTACTAGGGGGCACAGGTGCCTTAGGGGCTGCAGTGGCAGGAGTCTGCCCTCCTCCTTTCTTGGTGCACTCACTAAACCAGTAAGTTTTACTTTTGCAGTATTGGCACCACCTTTTAGATTGGCCTTCTTTCTTCTTTTGGGGAGCCTGACCCCCCACCCTCTTTGGGTTGTTGGGGACCTGTCGAAGACTTCTGGTCATTTTGTTCCCCCTTAGAATCTTTACCCTTCTGGTCTGCTTTCTTCTGACCACCTTGATTCTGGCCCTGGTTCTGTTTAACTCTTGTTCTGACCCATCTGTCTGCCTTCTTTCCCAATTCTTGGGGAGAGGTCAGATCTGAGTCAACAAGATGCTGATGCAACAACTGGTTCTGACAATTGTTTAAAATTTGTTCTCTCATCATCAAATTGTACAATCCTTTATAATCAGTAACCTTACTGCCCAGCAACCAGCCCTCAAAAGCCTTAGTGGCACAATCTACAAAGTCAGACCAATCTTGAGACTGAGTTTTCTGGGTATCCCTGAACAGCACCCTGTACTGCTCAGTGGTTAGGCCAAACCCTTCAACCAGTGTATTTTTCAAGACTTGGTAATTGTTAGCATCCTCCACTCTTGTAGTGAGGAGCTTATCTCTACCTTTACCTTCAAAGGAGAGCCACAAGATAGCTGCCCACTGACTCTGGGGAACACCTTGCACAGTGCAGGCCCTCTCCAGAGCAGTAATCCATTTGTGGATGTCATCCCCTTGTTTAAAGGGGGCACTATCTTACCCAGGTGTCTTGTATCAAAACTCCTTTCCCTATTGCTAGGTACAATGCTGCCACCAGTGGGGACTACCCCACTTAACTGTTGCTCTCTAGCAAAGGCAAGCCTCTCTTTGGCCAGGGCAAGTTCTTCCCTTTCAATCCTCAGATTGGCTGCCCTTTCTTTAGCTTCATACACTCTCCTCTGAGGGGATGTCATCCCCTTCTGAGAGGAGTGTTGAGAGCCATTGGTTTGAAGGGATCTGCCAGAGCCTCTGGATAGAGACCTAGCTCGTCCATTCCCAATGTTAAGCTGACCTGAGAGTGGCCCCAGGGGTCCCCCAGTACTCATCTCATGTCTGCTTAAGTTGGACCTGGTTAGTCTGCTGACTTCTACCTGTCCCTTGTCTGCCTCATCCCCAGAGGGATCCTCATCCTCCTCCCCCTCTTCAGTCTCAGCTGAGAGGTGGATTAGGTCAGGGTCTCCTCTGGTTCCCTCAAGGGGAGGCATACCTCCATCTGGATTAGAAGAGCCAAGAAGTTTCTCAGCTTTTCTGGCATCATAAGTCTCTAAGAGACCAATCAGAAAGGAAGTTGTGAGGTTAGACCCCTGTTTAATCTTCCTAGAGGTACACACCTGTCGTAACTCATGGAAGCTAAGCACAGTATATCTGGAAGGGAGGACCTGTGGAGGGTCCACTGACACAAGGGGAGACTCAGAGTTTCCTCCTTTGTCTGACATACTGTTTCTAGTGTGGTGTAAGTGATGCACCTACCTACACTATGTGTTTGCCTACTGATCCCTTGCTAAGAGTTGCAGCCAAGGTGTGCTAAGCCTTGAGGAGCTGCAACAGCTGGTTCAGTAGAACTCAGAGTATTCTAAGCTAAGTTATATGTACCTAACAGTACTTATGTGATCTTTCAACAAGATATTCTTAGGATACGTGTGGTAAAACAACAGCAAGCTCAAATCCCAACCGCTGCTCACCAATGTGAGAAGGTGGCCTGATATGCAGTGCTCACTATTCTAGTGAACCCGATGTATCAGTCCAGCAACCCTTATTGATGATTGGTTGTAAGTCAACCTTATAGACCAGCTATCCTAGTAGCGTGGATACGAGCAGTCTAAGGCTAAAGACTCGAGAGGGCGTGTTAAGCCAGCTGTTTACCACACATATACCCCTTGAACACCAAGTGAAAGGACACCACACAAGTGTTATGAAAATAAACAAGTTATTTATTAAGATTCACAACAGCCCTGTACTCTTTATGAGGACAGGGTACTAAGCACAAAACAAAACTCTTACGAAAATACTTAAGTTAGCACAGTATATACAAATGCCCGAGGGGCACGGAAAACCATATACTCTGAAAGTGGAATGCGAAATTACTAGCAGGTAAGTACAGTACTAATAGGCTTTGGAATCGCTAGATCTTGACTATAGAATCTTCAGATTACTTCTAGGAGACCCAGGGGACTCGGGTGCAGAGTGTGCACTCTCACGCGTAATGCGGGACAAAGTCTATGGTAGCTAGAAATTGCAAAGTTAGTGTTCTCGGGCGAACCCGACCTGGTAGGAGGAAAACGAAAGTGGATTCTGACCCTTGGATAGTGAGGCTATGCTGGGGCACCGAAATGCCGAAGTTACCTAGCCCAGGGGCTGCAGCTGCATAGGACTCAAAAGACGTCGGGAATCCTCGTAGACGGACCAGGAGCCTGGAAGAAAGAAGTTGCTGGCAGGCGACCAGTGAAGAAAGTTCGATGGATCCAAGCCTGGATCGATGGAAGATGACACCTGAAAGCAGAGGGGACAAAGTTCGAGACTACTAGCCAGTAGTCAGGTGGCACCAGGAGGGCACCGGATGGTAGCCACCTCGACTAGGTGAGTGGGTGACGCTGTGCTCGCAGATCTCACGGACCAGGAGGCGTTGTCGGCGACCAGGATGGAGGAGCGAGCTGTCCCACGAAGATTGAAGCTGTCGGCGTCGCTGGACCCAGGATTGGGCAACAAAGCCTTGGCAAATTCAAGCCCACGCGGTGGACTCAAAATGGCGTCTGGAGTGGACCAGGAGGGTCCGGGGTGCCTCTCTTGAAGAAGGAAGCAAGGGCCAGTCTGGAGCAACCAGACCAGCAGCAGTGATGTCGTCGGGCGTCGTGTAGAAGGCCACAAGCCAGCCGGCTAGTAGCCACACAGCGCGGTGAGCACGCAAAAGCAGAAGGGCCCCACGCAGATCGTGGAGATGCTGGAGGGCTGAACTTCGGTGCTGGAGCTGCTCAGGGTCGGGGCTTCTCGGACCCCAAAGCACTCACCAGTGGAGCACACAGTGGGCTTGTTGCAAAGAAGTCGTGCAGTCTTGGCGATCGTCGGTCCCTCGAGGTCTCGTCGCACTCACAGTTCTCAGCTTTGCTGTAGAGGTGAGTAGAGGTCAGAGGTGCCAGGGAAGCCGGGTCTCGTCGAGCTGGGTCGTCGGATTCGTGAAGAAGAACTTGCAGCAGACCGCAGTGTTCTTAGGATGGTGCCCGCTTGATGCAGGGTGACTACTCCTTAGCCACAAGGGAGAATCTTGAAGAAGGAAATCTTGATGTCTTTCGCAGAAAGTCGTGTCTTGATTCCAAAGATGATCTAATTTGAACAGGGGGCCCGCTCCTATCTTTATACTAAAAAAGGGGGCTGACCCGGTGACTAGGTCCTGCCTACGGGTGGGACTAGGAGGGGGGTGGTTACACCCCTCTCCCCTGCCGGACTTCCCCAGGCCAGGGGCTAGTGTGCCCCTGGAACTGGTTCAGACTGGCCTATGCGTAGTGAGCACCGGGGTGCCACTCAGCAGTCACCTTCCTGTAAAGCCCTGCCTACCCAGGATACACAAAACCATGTCTGGGATGGTGCTAGCACCGCCCCGGACAGGAAACCCTTTGTCCAAGCCTCCCTCGCTGGAAGGACTCCCAGCAGCAGGAGGTCAGACTCGTGTCTGTGGTGGCAGCATCCATTTTGTGGAGCTGAGGCTTTAGTTAACTTTAACCGGGGTTCACAGTTACATACATGTCGTGTCCCTCTAGAAGGGTGGAATGCTAACCCCGTCGCCAGAATTGGCGAGGGGTTAGTATTCCAATTCGTATGACACCTTACTCGACATGTTTTGATAAAGCAATACCAAAGTTAGCATTTAACCGCGAGGATTATAATGCACTTAAGAGTATATGGTATGCGATATCATGGAACAGCTATTAGGACTTGATTCCGCAAGCTGCAGACAGGCTCAGCTCATGCCAGAGCACCATCTCACACGATTCCAAGCACTCTGCCTTCAGGATTGTTAAGGCCTGCCATAGGAGTGACTGATAGGAATCTGTGTATCCATTTTAGGGTTAGATATAGGTATACTATATCTATAGCAAAGGGTGATTACACGACTTTGCCCCAGCTGTCATGCAGCCAGTTGTGTCAAATTTAGGAGGCCAGCCAGGGGTGGCATAATGCATGCTTCAGCCCCTGGTAGGCCCTGGGTACACCTATGCCCTGAGTTACAGGGTCTGATAAGGTGGCCCAGTACCAATTGGTAAATGCACCTAGGGTACATGTTGTAATTTAGAGAGAGAACAGCCAGGCTGTGGGTCTGATTGGCAGGCCCACAGCCAGAGAAAGTCGTAAACCAGTGAAACAAAAGCAAAAAATCTGGGTGATCATAGGATTGCAGACCCTACTCTCCTACACTTGGTAGAATCTTTCTTCTAGTCACCACCTTGATTTTTAGGTCTTACTCTGGTTCTGACCCATATGTCTGCGTTCTTTCCCAATTCTTGGGGAAAGGTCAGATCAGAGTCCACCAGGTACTGGTGTAAAAGCTGGTTTTGACTGTTTCTAAGGATCTGCTTCCTTATAATTAAGTTGTACAATCCTTTGAAATCACACATCTTACTGCCATTTATCTAACCTTCCAGAGCCTTGATAGCACAATCTACAAAGTCACCCCAGTCTGTAGTCTGTGCCTTTCGGGTGTCTCTGAACGTAATCCTGTATTGCTCAGTGGTTAAGCCAAACCCATCAATCAGAGCACTCTTCAAGACTGTATAATTATCAGCATCCTCTTCTCTAACAGTGAGGAGCTTGTCTCTACCTTTGTCTGCAAAGGAGACCCTCAAGATTCCCCACTCTGGCAGGGAGGAACAATCTTGTTTACATTCATATGGCCATGAGACCTAACTCTACCACTAAGAAAGTTGCTGCTACCATGGGACTCTAGTCCCATCGTCTTTCTAAATCTTTGGAGTTATAGGGCCTCCCTTTCTAGAAGGCTTGCGGTCTTCTGTCTTCTGATTCTAACTTGAGCTTCCTCATACTTCAGCTGCCTTTCTCTCTTCTCCTGGGAGGATTTCTTCCTATGAGAAGAAACAGAGGTCGCTATAGATACACGAGAATGGTCAGAATCCTCAGAAGGAGATCTGGGCCTTATAGGCATACCTCCAACTCTTCCTGGTGGAACAAAAGGGGGGTCCTTCCTGGCATTCATCCTCATTTCCAAGAGGAGCTGCATTATCCAGGTCAAGGTCATTGTAACCTTCCTGGTCAGCATCAGAGCTCTGGTCCTGGTCATCCTCACCGTTGAGCCTTTCCTCATCTGCTGCCCCCACCCACTCTGTCTACCTCCTCAGGCACTGATGCCTTTCTGAGATCATCCAACAGCCCACAATCTTCGGTACAAAAGGTGCTCGGGGTGGACTACAAGTAACCCAATGCACAGCCTCAAGGGATGTCGAGAAGCTGATGCACTTGCAAATCTGCACGGTGTCCAGAAGTTCCAGTTCCACGTCACTCACGAGGGCTGCGGTTCTCAGCTTGGCTGGGGACTCGGGTTGGCCTCTGAGAAGTCTGGAAATCTACTTCCTGGGCTGCAAAGTCTTCGGTGTCCGGTGGGAGCTACGGAGATGCAGACCGGTCAGATGCATCTTTGGTACCTGCCAAGCAGGGCAGTAACTCCTTTACTCCAAGGGAGATTTTTCAGTCATCTAGTCTTGTAGATCATCGAAATTCCAAGATATCTGTAGCAGAGTTTCGTCCCGGTGTAATCTAAAGTCCTGTAGTCAGGAGTTCCTTTCTTATACCCAAGGAAGGGGTTGGACTAACTCTGGGGAACCACCAATGGGAGGGTTTGGAAAGAGGGACGGCTATACCCATTTCCTTTGTCCAGTTTTGTGCCAGAGCACAACCGGTTTGAACTGGTCTATGCACAGAGACACCAAATGTGCCCCCAGTGCAGACTTCAAAGCACTTTCAGAGTGCACCCACCCAGCCCCAATACACAAAAGCCTGTCTGGGAGGTGGTTACACCTCCCAGCAACAAAAAACCTATTGTCCAGGCCTCCACTGCTGGAGTTTCGTCCAGCAGCAGGAGACCAGACTCGTGTCTGTGGCTGCAACATCCATTTTGTGATGCCAGGGCTCTTATAAACTGGTACCAGGTATTCCGGTGTGTACATGTCTCTCCCTCTAGAAAGATAAAATTCTACCCCTACCTCCAGGATTGGTGGGGGGGCTAGGATTCCAAAGTGTTTGACACCAAACGGCATGTTTCCGAACAACCATTTCAAAGTTAGCATTTACCGTGAGGTTATAATGCACTTAAGCGTATATGGTCTGGCTGCATTACAGAACAGCCCCAGAGAATAGGTTCCGAATGCTGCATAGGGGTCCTGCTCATGCATGGGCACCCTCTCACACGAAACCAAGCACCCTGCCTTCAGGATTGATGAGGCCTGCCATAGGGGTGACTGACAGTTTTCTATGTGCAGTGATTTAAGGTAGATATAGGTAACCTATCCCACCTTACCCAGGCTGCAGTAGCAGTCCTGTGGTGTCATTTTGGAAGGCTTCTCAGGGGTGGCATAATACATGCTTCCACCCCTGGTAGGCCTCTGGGGTACCTATGCCCTTAGTACCTGGTGTACCATATACTAGGGACTCACAAGGGTACCCCAGTAACCAAACTGGAGTGTACCTAAAGTACTGGGAATCAATTTAGAGAGGAAAGCAGATAGACTGGGGTCCTGAAAAGAAGGATCCCAGCCAAACTAAGTAAAAAACCATCAAAACACCAGAAAAAGTGGAGGCAATCATGTAATCAGATTCCACCTTCCTACACTCCCCCCCTCCAAGAACGTACTCTGTCAGCGGTTCAACTGCTAGCACTAACAATAGCGGGGACAATGGGCAACCTTGTGGAGTCCCACAGGATATTGCTTATTCTAGGGAGAGGGTTCCACTAGTTTTGACCCTTGCTGTCGGGGAGGTGTATAGTAGCTGGACCCATTTGAGCCAATCCGGTCCCAGACCCATTTTCTGCATAACCCCAATTAGGTAATCCCAGCTGACCATGTAGATTGCTTTCTCCAGATCCACAGAGAGCAGAGCTGCTCACTGTAGATTCTGGGACTCAGCATGTTATAATACCGGGTACAGGTGCCGGAGATTATAAGATGTGTTCAGAGAAGGAACAAATCAATTTTGGGCATGGTGAATCAAGTTTTTCATATGAGGTATCAATCGTAATGCTAGGATTTTACTCAGTATCTTGAAATCAATATTGAGCATAGACAAAGGCCTTTAATCTCTTACCCCTGCCTCCAAGCTTTCGGTCTTAGGAAGTGGTATTACCATTGCAGAGCGTGTGGAGGGTGGTAAGTTTCCCATTCTAAAAGCCTCATTATACAGAGTAACTAGACACGGGGCCAAATGTGGCCCCATACTTCACATAGAACTCTGTAGGTAGACCATCAGGACCCAGAGTTTTACCCCCGGCTAAGAATGCTATGGCACCCCTGACTTCCTGGAGCATAACTAGTCCTCCCAATCCTCCACTGCTTCCTATCTTGACCACCTTCAGGGCCAGGGGAGCCAGGAAGGTGACAATTTCATCTTGTTATGCTCCTCTTGGGGCTGTATATAATTGTTTATAATATGTCTGGCATGCGCTATTTATCGTGTTCGGGTCATGCTCGATTCTATCCTCTGCAGTCCTGATCCGAGTGATCAGAGAACCCGTGATTCAGGCCTGACGAGCAAACCCAGTAATACCCTGCCTTCCCCTTATCACTCTGTACTCTATCCATGCACGTTCTATAGTCATGGGAACGAAGCCTTTCCGGTGCCTCATCATATTGCTTTCACTTTGCAAGTAATTGCTTGCGTGTTCAGCTCCCTGGCCCATGCATATTATCTAGGGTCCGCAGTTCCTTCTCAAGCCCTGTGAGCTCTCTATGCAGCTCTCTTTGTATACTAATAGTCTGCCCCATACAAAATCCCCTTACCAAAACTTTAAACGCCTCCCATTCCACGATTGCCTTGGAGGGGGTATCCGCATTTTCATTAAAGTATATGTCCACGGTAGCACGCAAAGACTCCGCAAACGGCTTACCTTCAAGTGTTTAACCACCATGTGAGTATCGGGGGCCTACACCTCAGAGGGCAATATGTCAGCAACAGAGGACTGTGGTCAGAGTATGTGCGGCCTAAATATTCGGTAGATTGGGTAAGGGAGCCAAAGGACTGGGAGCACCAGAATGCATCTATTCTCATGTGGCGGTGATGTAGGTGCGAGTAGAATGAGTATTCCCTAATCCCACTATACTGTACGTGCCATATATCATGTAGGTTCCAGTGTGCAATCCATTCCCATGACCCCATGGCCGTCCTATGTGTTTGGGCTCCCAGCAGTGGTGGATGTGAACGATCCAATAAGACATCTGCCATACAGTTAAAATCGCCTCCCAACACCATCTGCCCAGATGCCATGTTCAGTATGTGCGTATAGCGTGAGGTCAAGTATGTCAGTTGGTCTTGATTGGTAGCGTAGCAACAACGAGTGTTATCTCCTGACCTTGCCACCAGTACATATCATCCCTCTTTGTCTATTGCATTGCGAGTTGCCTCAAAGGGGACTCCCAGTCGAATCCAAACAAACACCCCTCAGGCAAACGCTGCAAAACCAGTTGGTCCCCTCCATCACCTCCCCAGCCTCTCCATCTCCCCCTTGGTCAAGTGGGTTTCCTGCAGTAACGTAATTTGCACACCCCGTCACTTCAGATAATTATAAATCTTATAATGTTTAGCCATGGTACCCATTCCCCTGATAGTCCAGGTGAGCAATTTCACTCCTTGTTTTGCCATCACCCACCCGTCAGGCTATGCAAACCACCCACCCAACCCCCCATCCCCTGGAGACAGCAAACAACATCAGCCTGGCACCCCCATATGCAGCAGAATCATGACTGACCAATTGTAATGAACCCAAACTTGAAACAACTCCCTGGCCCCAGAGCATAATGGCAATGGCCATCTGCCCAAACATCCCCGTATCAAAACTACAAAGCAATGAAGGCCCAGACCATATACAGGGGGGTCGTGGTTATGCTACCTTATCAATTCTATCACAACCTGTAACAGATCAAGTCCTGCGTGAACCACTACATGGACTTCAGCATCGGCCCAGTCACATACAGTTCAAAGCGATCGCTCCCAATTATATAATGTTATCCACTGTGTGTGGGGTCACCACTGGGAGCTCCAGGCTACGTTTGCCAGACGAATCTGATTCCATGTCACTAGACTACTTTGTAGATCTGGAACCCTGTTCCGACAGGGGGGCCCTCCCCGGGCTATCTCCGCGACAGCATGCAGTGCCAACGCTATTTCCAGTTCGGTCTGAGATGAGTTTAGTTTCTTCACTCCTATCCTTTCTGACCATATCTGGGAGTGCTTTTCAGCTCTCCGGTCTCTTGCCGGCCACTGGGTTTTTGGTGCCATACCTTGCTTTTCAGTGCAATAGTATTCTATCCAATTCCAAACCATTTGAAGGGAGTCACAGAAGAGAGTCTTGCCATCAACTGTGATGCGGAGTTTGGCTGGGAACATGAGCGGCTACTGGACCCCCTCCTCTCGGAGTGCCTTTTTGACTTTAAAGTGTGAGGCCGGTATAGTCCGGGAACATGGAAATCTTAGCGTTATCAACTTTGAATGGGCCTTCCGCACTGGCTTTCTGTAAGATAATGTCCCTATCTTTGTAGTGTAGCACCTTAGCCACTACTGGTCTTGGGGGATGACTCAGTGCCGTTTGGCGGCCGGCACATGTGTACCCTTTCTAATTTGAAGAACTGTGTCAATGCTCCAGGGGCCACCACATCTTTGAGCCACGGCTCCAGGTAAGCCACCATGTTCCCTTTTTCAATTCCTTCCGCCATCCCCAGAATTCTTATATTGTTGTGGCAACTACGACCTTCTCCATTCTCTGTCCGTTGCTCCAGTATCCGGACCTTGTCCATAAGCTCCGTCACTCGCTGGGAGAGGACCTTATGTTCTGGCGTTAGTTCCTCGAGTCCCGTTTCCACTCCTTTCACCCGCTCACTCAATTTCTAATGCTCTGCACGGAGGAGGCCCAGGCCCACTGACACCATACTTATATCTTGGTGGAGCGTGGCCTTTGTGTCCAAAATGGCTTGTAGTATTTTGTCCAACTGCTGCTGGATGGGATCTGATCTCCGGTGGAGTGCAGGGCTACCCCTCTGTTGCTCAAAGAGCTCCATTTCGTGCTCAAGGACAGTGCTGGTTTGTTTCCCCAGTGGTCTCCCCATCAGTACAGGCTTCAGATGATATGGTGCCCAGCCACAACGCATAAAAAGAGGCCTCAAGATGCACTCTGTTGGGTCACAGATCGCTTAGCGGGCCTTCAGCACACAGTATTAACCTCACTGGTCGAGACCAGTGTCCCAAGGCTGCGTCAGCCTCTTCCTCTGTGCCCTTTGCTATCCTGGTGCATCTCTCTTGGGGTCCCCCTCAATCTTGCACTTACGTAGTTCCGGCACCACAGAAGAATTCCCCCAGGCTGATCCCCTATCTGGTTATTGTTGTGCCTACCGCCGGTTCCACCATGGTCCAATTTAGGCCGACTGTGCCAATGATCTGATTGCTTAGCATGGACCTTAAACCCTCTGCTGCACCCTGATGGTGCAGCCCAGTCTCTCTATGCTCCCCAGGCCAGTACTCCATACAACTTTCACTGTGCAGCAGGGGCCCCACAGTGTGACTTGCTTTCCCTCTACCACTTCAGGAACAATCGTCTCTCCACTGCTCGTGATTTGCCATATTGATCACTTCAGCGTATCTGCGTCACAGCCGTTATGCTGGGGGCTCCAAAATAGGCCTCCAAGGAAAGCCAGTGTACTTTCCACAATGATGCGTAGAAGAATCTGTCTCAGCGGGTTTGTCACTTCAAGGCTGGGTCCCTCTCCACTCCCTCTGCTGAGCGGCTCCGGTAACTCTCTAATATGGCAACCCCAGGTGATGCGCTCGATGTCCTACCTCCCGGCCGGGAGGGTTGTGCCGATCCGGGGTATTTCAACCAGTCACCCACCTCCAGGCAGCAGTTGTCCACCTCTGCAGGGTCATCTTCATTTGCTCAGGCCCCACAGCTCTTTGTAGTGATCGCCTGCCAGCTCTGGCGTCCCTGCTCCAGTCCAACACTCGAGGCCAGAGCTCGGAGCAAGACCACTGACTCATTGTCAGTGAAATGGCTCTCCCTCCATCGCAGCTACACCATTAAGTGAGGCCTTCCCCCGAGCCTCGGCACTCTCGAGTGTTGGTGTTCGAGGCTCTCCTCCACCCGCAGGTTTCACCTTGGCCTCATCTCTGGTGGTCCAGTGGACCTCTGTCTCCATTCTCTTGCTCTGCTTTTTCTCTTCTTTTTTACTCGTTTTTTTCCTCACTTCTATCTCCCCCTTCACTCTCCTTCTGGGTCTTAACCTCCATTTTCCATTGTTTTCCCCCCATTTCAAGCTCTCCCCTTCACTCTCCTGTGTCTTTCCTCCATTTTTCACTTGTTTTTTACCCTCATCTCAATCTCCCCCTTTCACTCTCCCGTGTCCTTTGTCTTTCCTCCACTCTTTCTTGCACTTTTGCTTCCTTATTTGCACTTTTCTCTCTCTTTTTGCCTTTTTTAGCCCGTTTTTCCCTGCTGCTGCTGGCCCCCACGGCCCCTCCCCCCAGCACGATCAGTGCGACCGGCCCAATCCAGCTCCCCTCCCCGCTCACGCCTCCGAGCTGCTCAGTCCTCCTCGACCGCTACTTAATGGCTGCCACTGCGGGGACAGGCAAGCAAGACCACTGACTCAGTATCAGTTAAATTGCTCTCCCTCCCTTGTAGCTCCACCATTAAGTGATGCCGTCCCCTAAGCCCCTGCACTCTCGAGTGTTGGTGTTCGAGGCCCTCCTCCCCACGCAGGTTTCACCTGCGCCTCGTTCCTGGTGGTCCAGTGGACCTCTGTCTCCATTCTCTTGCTCCGCTTTTTATCTCCTTTTTACTCGTTTTTTCTCTCACTTCTATCTCCCCCTGTCACTCTCCTTCTGTGTCTTAACCTCAATTTTCTGTCGTTTTCCCCTCATTTCAATCTCCCCTTTCACTCTCCTGTGTCTTTCCTCCATTTTTCACTCGTTTTTTTACCCTCATCTCAATCTCCCCCTTTCACTCTCCTGTGTCCTCTGTGTCTTTCCTCCACTCTTTCTTGCACTTTTGCTGCCTTATTTGCACTTTTCTCTCTCTTTTTGCCTTTTTCCTCTTGCCTTTTGGGTGCCCGTTTTTCCCTGCCGCTGATGCCCCCGCGGCCCCTTCCCCCCAGCACGACCAGTACGACCGGCCCAATTCAGCTCCCTTCCCCGCCTCCCAGCTGTCCAGCCCTCCCCGACCCCTACTTAATGGTGGGCACTGCGCGACTGTGCAGCGGCGGCGCCGCCGGGGTGACAAAGGCAGGCCCTTCTGCGCCCGTCCGAGACCTGACTGCGACCAGCGCCAGGAACCCTGGATCTCTGCACCGCCAACATTACGACCCAGCAGCACTCCAAGTTCTCAACCCAGGCCGCAACAACTGCAAGCTAGCATCACCAGCCGACACCCACGGACTCTTCAGCTGTCACCACTGCCGGCACACCTGCAGCACTGCCAAGGCCACTGACCCTGCAACGTCCGATCCCTCCACAAACAGGCCAACGAAGTCTGGGACCTCCTCGACAGCACTACCCCGGACGTAGCATTCTTTACTGAAACCTGAACCAACACCACCTCGGGAACGGACATCGCCATCGCCAATCCCCAAGGATACAAGATCTCCAGAATGGACCGCCCCACCCGCCCTGGAAGAGGAATCGCAATCGCCCACAAATCCACCCTCCACCTGAGCACACTCCCCGACGAGCCCACAGACCTGATGGAACACCTTCACTTCAAGATACTAGCCTCCCCTACCTCCACCCTCCGTGGAACCCTCATATACCGACCCCCTGGACCCCGCAGACTTTTTGCCAACTCCATCACAGACATCATATCCCCGTATGACTTCGCATCCACAAACTACACCCTACTGGGAGACCTCAACTTACCTCTCGACAACCAACTGGACCCCAGCACCAAATCCCTCCTGGAGAACCTCCACAACATTGGACTCCGCCAGATAGTGACCAAACCTACACACTCAGCAGGACGCACCCTCGACCCCAAAACAGGAAACTCCATCACCTTGATCCACACCACCAAACTCCCATGGACTGACCATCAATGCGTCAACTTCACCTTCAGAACACCCACCATCCACAGACACCAGCACCTGCTCCCACAAAGAAACCAGAATCACCGACGACCAGCTAACCTCATCACTCAGCAACTCCACCCCAACCATCGCAGAAAACGACAAAGCCAACACCGCAGCCCGAACCCTGCACAGATGGATCTCCGACAGTGCCAACACCACAGCCCCCCTCAAGAAAAACAACACCCACGCCAAGAAAGCTAGATGGTTCACCACCGAACTTCAAGAGTCCAGATGCACTTGCCGCCACCTCAAAAAGGCCTGGAGGATCACTAAATCCACAAAAGCCCACAACAACTTCAGAGCCGCCTCCAACGCCCACCACCAACTCATCAGAAAAACGAGGAAAAAAGCGATTGAAGACTGAATCTCCACTCACGCACACAACAGCAAAGAACTCTTCAACATCATCAAGGAGTTCGCCCAACCCACCAGCGAGTCCACCGACATCCCTCCCTCACAAGACCTCTGCGACAAACTCAGCACCTTTTTCCACCACAAAATCAAGAGCATCTACGACATCTTCACTGAACCCTCACCAACCACCTCTGACACCCTCAAGCAAGTGATCGACAACTGGACAGCCCTCACCACCGAAGATACACTGAAGACGATGAAGTCAATCCACTCCGGGGCCCCCACGGACCCCTGCCACCA
Source organism: Lissotriton vulgaris (assembly GCF_964263255.1). Taxonomy (NCBI): domain Eukaryota; kingdom Metazoa; phylum Chordata; class Amphibia; order Caudata; family Salamandridae; genus Lissotriton; species Lissotriton vulgaris. Next base: position 189,575,454 of record NC_141698.1, read on the forward strand.
CCACATTTTCAACAGAGCCACCAACACCATCGCACCCATGCTCTGCCACACCATCAACCACTCCCTGGCAACTGACTGGAAACATGCTGAGATCAACCCCCTCCTGAAGAAACCCTTGGCGGGCCCCACCGACCTGAAAAACTACAGACCCATCTCCCTGCTCCCGCTCCGAGCGAAAGTCATCGAGAAAGCCATCAACAGCCAACTCGCCACATTCATCGAAGAGCATGACATCCTCGACTCCTCACAATTCGGCTTCATAAAAATCCACTGTAAGGAAACTGCCCTCCTTGCCGTAACCGACAACATCCGTATCTTACTAAAGGAGAAACAGCAGCCCTCATCCTCCTCGAACTCTCAGCGGTGTTCGACACAGTCTCTCACCGCACCCTAATACGCAGACTCCACGACGCAGGGATCCAAGACAAGGCCCTTGACTAGATTCGCTCCTTCTTCTCTGGCAGAACGCAGAGGGTCAGACTCCCCCTTTCCTCTCAGACCCTACACCTGCCAGATGCGGAGTCCCGCAGGGGTCCTCCCTCAGCCCTACGCTCTTCAACGTCTACATGGTACCGCTCGCCCCATCGTCATAACCTACGGTCTCAACATTGTGTCATAGGTAGACGACACCCAACTCATCCTCTCCCTATCCAACTAACCCAACACCACCAGACACAACTTTTGAGATGGCATGGAAGCTGTCGCCAAATGAATGAAAAACAGCTGCCTACAACTAAACACAAACAAAACGGAAGTACTCATCATGGGCCCAAACCCAGACGCCTGGAACAACACCTGGTGACCCCCCGCCCTCGGAAGCCAGCCCACCCCCACGGACCACGCACGCAACCTGGGAATCATCCTGGACTCAGAGCTTAAAATGGACAGCCAAATCAATCAACTCCGTCTCGTCCTCCTGCTTCCACACCATCCGCCTCGTACGTAAGACCTTCAAATGGATCCCCCTCGAACACAGAAAGACCGTCACTCACGCCCTGGTCACCAGCAGGCTCGATTACGGTAACGCACTCTATTCCGGAATAAACAAAAACCTCACCGGCAAGCTACAGAACATCCAAAACGCCACCGCAAGACTGGTCCTCAACCTGCCAAGCCACTGCTACATCTCCTAGTACCAGCGCACACTCCACTGGCTCCCTATCAAAGCTAGAGTCACCTTTAAGATGCTAACCCACGCTCACCAGGCCCTCCACAACACCGGATCTGCATACCTGAACAGCCGACTCAAATTCCAGGCACCCCAAAAGACCCTACAATCAGCCCATCTCTTTTATGCCGTGGTCCCCCACACCAGAAAGACCAGATCGGGAGGCCGCTCCTTCTCCTTCCAAGCAGCCAGTGCCTGGAACAACCTCAGACAGATAACATCACTCCCCATCTTTGCAAGAAACCTCAGAGAAGTGTGGCTCAATGGTTAGAGGAGGCATACCCGGAAGCTGAGGTCAGACCCGGGACCAGGGTTCAATTCCCGACGCGGCAGGGTCTGAGCCCAAGTGTCCACGGACTCGATAATTCTCACTTCGGTGCCTTCTCGAATCACGGGTTCACACTCTGCAACTCTGGGCAATAGCTTGCTTAATCTCCACTACGCCCCCCCGCGGCGGGATGCCTGGCTTTCACCTTGGGGATGCCCAGTACGGGTTATCTCACAGAGAAAAGCCAGGACGGGTTCCCAATGCAAGCGCCGGGACACCCCGTTGGGGTAGCTGTGCGCTATATAAGATACACAAAAAAAAAGCCTGGCTCAACAGAACCCTTCTTGATGGACTGGAACCTGCAGACTCCCCCACACCCCCAGCGCCTTGAGTCCCTTAAGGGTGAGTAGTCACGGTTAACAAACACCTGATTTTGTTTTGAGGGCTTTAGGGTCCACCCCCTCCCCAGTCCGACACTCGTAGCCGGGGCTTCAGGCTCCACAGCTTCACTCGATAACCCCTTTCCAGCAGGCCGTGTCGCGCCTCCATGTTACCTTTTGGAGTCAATGCCTCAGCTCTTCACAGCGGAACCATAACACACAGCTTGGAAAATGGGTTTGCGCCGCTCATTAGGTCGGATAAGTTCAGAGCCAACGTGGAGCACTGTGCTTACCCGTCCGCCATCTTCGGCAGCTCACCACGCCCCCCAACTTTTTTGCTTCTTCCTCCTATTTTTCATGACGTGTTTTTTGTTGGCTTTAGGACTCTGGGCACTTTACCACTGCTAATCAGAGCAAAACTGTTTATACTCTCTGAGTAAATTGTTACTATGATTGGTTATCCATGATTGGCATATTTGATTATTGGTAAGTCCCTAGAAAAGTGCACTGAGTGTGCCATGGCCTCTAAAATCAAATGCTACTGGTGGGCCTTCACCACTGATTGCGCCACCCACATAAGTAGCCGTTTAAAAGGTATCTCAAACCTGCCACTGCAGTGTCTGCGCGCTGTTTTAAACTGCCATGCCAACCTGGAAAGTGCATCCACTTGCCAGGCCCAAACCTTCCATTTTCGTACATATAAGGCACCCTTCATGTAGGCTTAAGTTACCCCCATGGGCCGGGTGCAGTTTAGGTAAAAGGCAGGACATGTGCTGGTGTGTTTTGCTTGTCCTAAAAGTGAAATACTGCCAGTTTTGTTTTTCACTATTAAAAGGCTATCTGTCTCATAGGCTAATATAGGAGTTACTTTGTAACATCTTACAAGCATAACTTTCCATTTGGACAAGATAGAGATTTGGAGTTTAGGCTCTCTGAAGTCAGAATTTAATATCACATCATTTTAGGGAGATGGTTTTTCAATTGTATGTTTAAAAATGTAACTTTTAGAAAATAGGCTTTTTCTTTTTTAACCATTCGGTGTGCCTCTGCTAGTTTGTGTATTTTGGAATGACAGGGGATGGAAATGTGCATTCACTGTAAACTGCAACAAGGGGGGTTGGGGTGTGTTCTGCCTTTCCTGGATGACTCAGAGCTGAGATGAATAGACCTTGGCTGCATTTAGAGTGGTGGGAGGAGTTTTACTTACACCTGAATAGGCAGTGTCTCCTCTGCACAATGCTGTCTCCACCTCCTGTAGTGATGCTGCACTAAAGAGGACAGAACTGGTTTGGACTTGGTTCAGATACCCTTGCTACAAACTGAACAAAGACAACATGGGGTAAAAGTAGTGGACCTTAAACCCCAGAGAATTAGATCACTTCTGGATTCAAGCAGGACCTTATGTCAAGGAGAAGAGCTGGAGAGCTGTAAGGAGGAGTACTGCCCCTTTGCTGTGTGCTTTGCTGGGTTAGCTTACTATTGCTGCTTCTACCAAGGAAGAGGACAATGACTAGACCTTTGCTTTGAAACTGCTTGAATAAGAATCTCCAAGGGCTTTGCGTGTGTCGACCCCCTGTTCTGAAGCCTCAGACACACAAAGACTTCACCACCAGTTCGCCTGTACTCCACTGCTGGAAGTTGTGACCTGCCAGGAGGTACCTATTCCATTTTTGGGCCTCTGGAGGTTGTTCCTGCTATTGGGAGCTGGAAGAAACTTAAAGAAAGCAAGAAAAACAACTTTGACACCGTCAGCACAGCCACCAATGATTCCGTGACCTGCACCACCGAGGCCAGGGAAACCACTTGTAAAGTGTGTGACACAGAGCCCCACATGCACCACAGCTCCGACGCCTGCAGTTATCAGCCTTCCCAATGCCAGCACCCGCACCAATGCAGTCATCGTCAGAGCTAGCATACTGTCATCGTGGAACTGATAACCAATGAGGGTGACTTCATGAACTCTTCGACTTTGCATCGCCTCATCGGAACGGACACCTCCTTGGTGACCCAACGCCTCGGTTCCCCTGTGGCAACCAGGGAACCAACCTCGACCTCAGCACCATTGCCTCACCTCCATGGTGCCATGAATCGTCCATGGACTTTGTTTTCCAACGTACTGTTGTTTGGGGGATCCTTGTGACTCTGTGCCAGACACCACCTACCTCACGGCCGGTGCCGTACTTTGGATTTATGCCCGTCACGACGTTGTACTAGCCCCAAGTGGAGCTATTTGTTTCTACAAGTGCTATTTCTTCAAGTAACTATTTTTAAGTGCTATTTTGATATACGTAAGGTGAATTTTGGTCATTTTCGTCTTGTTTGGTTTAGATACCTTATTATTTTTCTAAACTGGTGTGGTGTTCATTTGTGGGGTTTTCACTGAGTTACTGTTTGTTTTGAGTACAAATATTTCCACATTGCCAAGCATACTAAGAGGGTGAGCAGGGGTTATCTAAAGTGTGTATTCCCTTACCCTGACTAGAAGCAAGGATCCCTACTTGGACAAGTTAGTCAAGGATAACAAATCTTGACAGCAACAGCTAGTAATTTGTTTTAAAAAAAAAAAATGTATTAAACTATTCTCATATAACTTTGTAATACACTATATAAAGACAATTAACCCCTTCGCTGCGGGGATAATTCCCCCGCTGTGCTGGGGGGGGCGCGCACAGCGCCCGCATGCTCATGACGAGCTCAGCTCGTCATGAGGCACGGCGCTCCTGTGCTCATGACGAGCTGAGCTTGTCACAGGTGAACAGGCTCCAGTGGAACGCTCAGCACAGCAGGGGAATTCTCCCCGCACCTGAGCGTTCCACAGGCCATGACGAGCTGAGCTCATCATGAGCACCGGAGCGCCGTGGCTCATGACGAGCTCAGCTCGTCATGAGCATGGGAGGGGTTAAAAGAAAAGGCCACAGCCTGAATTCAAATGCTAGCAATCCAGATGTTCACTATTAGGTCAATTTATTAGACCGAACATGCCACAAATGTGAATGGGCATAGCTAGGAGATTGAATGTTCCGGTTATTTACCAGCAATCTTCATTACTCCAAGTTCAGGTCTTCCCTAATACAGTCCTGTATTCCCACTCTTCCAATCAGGAGGTGAGATTGATTATAATATGGAAGTTTGTTTTTGAATGGAAGCTTGTGAAATGGACAGAAAGTGATGTTGGTTATCCTCCCGTTGATACTGACTGCTGCGTAATTGCAGCCATATTGGGAAGTTTTTTAGATTAACTAGGGAACAGGTTTTGTAGGACGGAAATGAAATCTTGCAGGTAAGGACTGGATTGGGGAAGATTGACAAGGATGTAATGATAAAGAAAGTCTCTTGAAATATTGCTACATTTCACAATTTGTATAGATGTATCAAATGGCACGGCAACATACTGGAATATAAATCAACAAAATGTTGTTAATCATAACATTCAAAATAAGTTTTCCATACGATATTATAAATGTGCCTCTCACTTCCTTTATATAATTCTTTCAAAAGATGCTACCTGAGACCTTCTGGAACCACTGGTTTCCATTCAAATGGAATAGCTCTATTGGCAAACAGAAACACCAATAAAGAGTATATTAACACATTCACCTTTTTTATTTAGTGAATTTGCAGAGTGGAAAAGGATTTTTTTTTAAGTACATTTTATAAAAGGACCAATGACCAGATATATCATTACAACAGTATCAAACAATGAGCCCTGAACTTTGTCACACTTATTGAGTATATTCTGTAATGCTTCACCTCATATTTGTATTTCCAGCATTAATTTTAATCTATCAAGTTGAACCTGTTAATTCTCCTGGATGTTCAACATTCGATCCTCTAGGAGATCATTATTTTGGTATCCAAGGCTCATCAAAAGGGATTTTTACATATGATGTTGTTACACAATAATAAAATGGTCAGCTTTGAAGAAATGGAGACGGCTCTTTTTCAAATGGGAAAATAACAACCCAGTACACCTCAAATGAAATATTGTCTGCCACACTCATTGGCCATGGTAATATAATTCCTTACATAACTTGTACATTTCCAGCACACATTTTAATCCAGAAATGCTACTTTGGGAGACACTGTTACATAGGAAGGTTGTTGTAAAATAATGACATGGTCAAGTTTCAATAATTATGGACTTTAAATGAAAAGTAATCACCCTATTTTAATTAACGGTGTATCGTGCATTCTGGCTAATGCATGCTAAGGAGAATAATACTCCAATGATACAAATCGATAAAGTGCCAACGCCACACAATCGAGACTGTTTATATAACACTGAAATTGATTTGTTAATGAATACAGACAATATTGAGTAGAAATAGTCACCACTACAATTCAAATTGTGTATATAAAATTAACTTAAATAAAGAATCGATTCTATGCTTAAACACTTCAAGATAAAATATCACGTTTAAGAACACACTTGTTCATGTTATTGTCTACATTTGATATCACATATGTATCTTCCCATACGAACTCAACTTTAAATATTGCGGAATATATGCATCCGTTCGGGAGACTGATTTGATAACTGATTGTGAAAGATGTCTAGTTTGGTTATTCTTTTTTTATCCATATCAATACTAGTGGAAAGCTTTGGGTTTAAACGGTATGTACTCTTGATATTGATTGGTTTCATCCAGCTACCAGCTGTGGTAATTTGTCGATAAAGATGAGTCATTCGTATGCCATTTATTTAGTACTGCAAGCCTCCGTCACCCTTCAGAACACCAAGCAACAGATAGGTCATGGAGAAGTTGAGGTAGGATGAAATGGATGAAGATGGTGAGGGCGAGAGAAATAGATGAGAGATCAGTGAAGGGTGGAGGTACACTATGTTGAAAATAACATTTTTTGGCGATATTCTGAAGCAAGTTCCCCGTTTTCGGTTGTTTTTGAATCAGAAAATGATTCGTTGACAAGGCTTGTCATGGATTTGATGGCCAGCCATTTCAAGCCAAATATTGCAACCTAGTAAACGGGAACATTGATTATATTGCTTCTGCCAAGTTTAACTAAAATAAAACAAAAATATAGCGAGCAGATTTGCTCCTTAGGCTGATCCTTAATAAGCCTAATAAAAAACCTAACATAAAATAGGTACTGTGCAATTAGATATTGCGGCGCATGTGGCTGAAATATTTAGGTCTCCACCCAAGCAGTATGGAGAAAGACAGCAGCTTAAGTTGGTATTCAAACTTAGTGAAGCCTTACTAGTTTACCCTCTATATGAAGAGCTGCCTTTGCATGATGCAAAATGTGTACAAACTAATGTTTACATAAGCACAGTATGCCATATTAGTGAAAGTATCTTCAGACACTTCAAACCATAATATAACACTTGAGTTTACAAAACTTTAATCATACATCATACTTCATCATCAGCAGTTGGCGTAACTCTCATTTAAGAAAAAGTCAAATTAAATGTTCACAGTAGTACATTTAATTGCAGGAAAATTTGCCTATAATGACAGGGGAAAAAACTCAAGCACCTCCTTAGCCATAAGTGGTTCATAATCTAGCCGCCAACAAGCCACACTCATTTAGAAACCTTGTAAATTAGCCTGCTCTTTAGCTCTCATTGCCAGTGCAAAAGCATCGGAACCCTCAGTTAATTGATATCCATCTGAATGAGGAGTTTGCCAGTCACTCGCATCGGGTACACCTTCTTTTGTGTATTGTTCATGCCCCTCTGAATCATCCTGTTGCCCAACTTCCTTGGCAAGCTGCAGAACCTCTGAGCCAAATGTCTTCATACGTGACAGCTGGTGGTCTTCTGATTCCACCTGCTGCCTTGCCCCCAATGCCAATGCCAGACCCTCAGAACCTCCTCCTCTTATAACTGGTGGAGGATAACCTTCTGGCTCAGCCTGCTGCTTGGCCCTCATTGCTATTGCCAAGGCGTCTGAGGACCCTCTTTCCTGACTTGGTGGTCGATATCCCTCTGAAACAGCCTGCTGTCTTGCTCTCATTGCAACTGCCAGAGACTCAGAGACACCTTCTCTCATAGGAGGATGATACATTTCTGAACCTGCAAGAAAAAGGAGATTGCATTGTCACATTATGTGCCTTCATATGAGATAATGCAAATATTTGGACATCAAATCGCAAGCTGGCAAGAAGCTTTTTTATAAGGAAATTCATATTGTAAGTGCTTCTACTAGGTAAGACGTGCATGTCAAATCTTGCCCTTGTTAAAAAGTACACGGCGAACTGGCAATATTGAACAGGTTATCTCTCTTCAGTATATGTTGGGACGAGGATATCCATTTGCCAAAAGGAGGTTCAAAAAGCAAAAGGCGCATCATGGAAGCTGAACTGCTGGTTGCTCTGTAAATAGCACTGGACATGCTGGTTTATATCAGATTGTGGATGCGGGCCACCTGGGTCCATACTATCTTCAGTATTATTAGAAAAATGAGTCCAAAAGTATTTGGAGATCTTGAGCTTAATTTGAAGATGTTTCTAAACACTGCTTTGGGGGAGTTCTAGTGTTCGAGGTGGAATGCGAGAGTGCTGTTGCTATTAGACTGTTGCTTTGAATGAGGGCATGTGTGGTCTACTTTTCTTTCTGTTAGCTGCAAATCACAAGCAGAACCCCAGCTCCCTGGGTACTTGTTAGCCCCAGGCAAAATGCATATAGAGAAGGTATTACTCCCCACTAACCAGGTGTACAATTGCCAGAGAGAGCTCATGCTGTCTTCCACTGGGAAATTGACAGACTGCCTGTTGTATGTTTTCCTTACATCGGTAGCACACAAATAAGGAAGCCATTTCTGTCTGTCTCCACAATCAGTAACATCCAGTATCTGGAGCATTGGTTTGCAATTAATGACCATCATTCTAGAAATTTGTGTAGCTGTACTCCCACGTTTTGCTTTATCTCTGCCCTAGTTTAAACGGCTGGCTAAAGGACTTTGAACCTTTGCAGCCCGTCGACTCTTTGTACTCCAATTTACGTACATATCTTTCTGCCTTCTTCTTTCTACCCCTCGTCTAAATGAGGAAACGGAAGGTCGCAGCAGTCATGGTAGCCCCTCCTGGGAGTAATAGAACTACCTTAAACAGCTTCTCAAAGCGTGCAGTAGCAGTGATCTCCAAGGAAATTGAGTTAGCGGAACGCTGCCTCTCAATTTCATCACCACCAGGATGGGACCAATTTTGGGTGTTCAAAACAGCGTTGGGATTAATAAGAAATCTACTACTTCGAGGAGCCCCTAAGTACTGAGACCACTGTGGTTGCTCCCCCTGTGGATGAAATAAGCATAGACATGAGCAATGAAGCTACTGGGGGTCAAGCAGGAAACAGGAAAGGAGCAGTGGTGTACTTTAAGTGGAAAGAATCCCGTATAGCTCCTATAGCCCCAATACACTCAGTGAGTGGTAAAGATATGACCGACTCAGCTGGCTTCCACAGGTCCCTGGAGACTTTTGTCAATGATCTTAAAGCGGCTCTATTGGATCACATTTCAAGCTGTTTTGGCTCCCTCCTGATTGAAAGCTATTGAGGCCAAGTTAAAGGATCTGACCCCTTCTGCCTTTTTCTTTTCCCAGAGCTTTATATAGCGCTAACTTGTCCCGAAGGTATCAGAGCGCTTAACATGAGCACCAAATGGGTTACACAAGGACACATTCATTTTTTTGTTAGGCACAGGGAGGTTAAGTGATTTGCCCAGAATCACAGGATGTTGAGTGTCATTGCAGAGACTGGAACCCAGTTCCCCAGATTTGAGATCGACCGCCTTAGCTGTTAGGCACATCCTCTCCTTAATGCCACAAAATAGCATTTCAATCTATTATTAGAGTGGGGGCAGGACCGGGGGTAGGACCGGGGCGCCCAACCCGCTATGAACCAAACCACTGGTTGTGGTCTCCCTATGTGACTACCAACTCCTCTAAAGGCATGCTTACTCACTTACATGCATGCCCATGCACCAAGAGTGCGAGACAGCTAGATAAAAGGCCTGCTTCTAAACCGGACTAAGTTGCCACTAGGAAAAGGTATATCTAGGGAAGTTCCAATCATTCCAGAATCTAGGCATGCCTAACCCCAACTCCCCCCGGATGTACTCATTATTATTATTATTTTTTTTAAATGTATTTTTATTTCCGCCCCCCAAAGGGCACATAAAGTATAAAACATATGCAAATCAATATACCATACAATAATACCAAAAAATCATAGATAACCATAAGCATGACTTTAGGCTGTTTAAACATACAGGTATTAAACAAATATTTTTATACATTCTTAAATTATAAAAGAGAAAAAAAGAAGAAAAATATAAAAAGAGAAAGTACAACGACTAGAGGAGAGGGAAGCTAGACCACATGTAGAACATGATGCGGTCGCTCAGATAGGGAGTGATTTAAACCTAAGGGGGTTGCTTTTCCTTCCATTTGTTAATGGAGTCCCAGATTTTAAACCCAAGCGCTCTTCCCCTCTTGCCCTTTCTTGCATAGATCCCCTTCTCTAGATTGTAGGTATTTAACAGCTTAGCCACCCATTGATGTAGAGTGGGTGGTGTTCTATCCAGCCATGCTGATGCAATGCAAATTCGGAATACTGCCATAGCGACGAATAAGAAGTAGTCATATTGGCACAGGAGCAGATCATCCACAACCCCTAATAGAATCCTAATTGGGGTCAGCCTGACCTCTATTCTTAAGAGATTTTTCATAATTAATTTAATGGAGTTGAGTTGAGGCTGTAGGTGAGAGCAAGTAGCAAAAATATGTATTAAATCTGCCTCTGAGCTATCACACCGTGGGCAATTAGTCCCCTGTGTTCCTCCCCATTGTGCAATCCTGGCTGGTGTGTAATATAATGAGTAGATGGTCTTATAATGCTGTGCTTATAGGGCCGACGAGCAAAAAAGCTCCTGACCTAGCTGCAGCAACAGTTGTAAAGCCTCCTTTTCTACTCCTAGCTTAACTGCCCATTTGGATTCATATTTTGCAAGATCATCCTCTCTACTTTCGATAAGCTCAGTATAGAATTTTTTGATTGAACATCCATTTCCCCTTGAATGGCCTCCAAAATTGTGTTTTTCTCGAACCCGCTTAGACCACCTTTTTTACTGATTAGGAAACTCCTAACCTGCGTGTACTTAAAAAAATACCTTGGATTGAGGCCAAATGTCACCTGAATATCCGCGAATTGGCGCATTCCGTCCGGCCCAATCAAATCACCCACTTTTGTAAGCCCCCGACTCCCCCATTCTAAAAAGATCGTATCTGAAAAGATCTCTTGCGGTAGTGTAGGATTCTGTGTTAACCTAATGTATGCATTGAATCTTCCCAGAGCGAACCTTTTCATAAATGCCTTCCTAACCTTATGTGCTGCAATAACAGTTTTGAATTTGGTCCTTTTGAAATAACTGGGGTCAGTATACTTCAGAAAAGCATTCTCCGCAACTTCCCCCATGACTAATGCATTGTGATACAGGGCCGTCCCCTACCTCGCTGATGTGGCGCCCACCAGGGCCGTCCCCCCTCTCGCTGATGAGGTCCCTTCCAGTACGATTCCCCACTTCAGAAAACGACCCTGAAGCGTCCCTGACGACCGGGACTCCACCCCTCTGTCCTTCATTGCAGGACCCAATCGGAGCCGGAGACAAACCGGAAGCACCATCCCGTGACCCCGGAAGTCCCTCCCTAGTCCTCGAGCCGGAACACGGAAAAGACGGAGCCCAGGAGAGAACAGCGTTCAAGACGGCGAACTCGTGGCAGGAGAGTCGAGCGTACAGAGAATCGGAGAAGGCGACATCGGAAGAAGAAGAGGACGTGTGGAGTGAAGACTGGTGGAGTCCGCAGGAGGTGGCTGGAGAGCTGCCGCAACTCTCGGAAGAGTTGCGGCGGGGCATGTGAGTACCATCATTCCATGTCTAGTAATTGTGGCCCCAGTAGAGTTGTGTGTACAGAGTAAATATTTGTATATAGAAGGATAGCACCACCTCGGGAACAGAGAGGCACTATAAATATATACCCTGTACAGCAGCACCGGAGCTCACACGGACACCGTTGTAATTAGACTCATCACCTGCCCCATACCTAGCACCTTCTTTGTCTTACCCAACCTTACCTACCTATCTACAAAAATACCTCCCCCCTTCCTTCCTCACAGTCTCTTTTCATCCCCCACAACCCGGTGTCGGTATCAAGGTGACCATTCCGGTCCAGTTGGACTAACAGCCCTTCTTTCTTCTGTCTCTCTCCATACCCTCTGAGGACACACCAGGACCACCAACCGAAGACCCTGACGTCCTGTGTCCCCTTCACAGAAAAGACCCTGACATCCCGCTTCCAAGTGAAGGAGAAGACACGGACCCCATCCCTGCGTGTTCATCCATGTGTTTCCTTCTAGAACGTTATATGAACTATTGTACAAAGCTAATAAAACCAGGGGAACTATCGCCCACTATATCCGGCCTCCACGCCTGTTATTCCGGTCCGCCACACCTCCACGACCACAGTTGATGTCAGAAATGGGATACACCGGAATCATGGAGGCTGCAGTACAGAAATTGGCAGAGACCCAGGAACAGCTGGGGAAGATGATGGAGCAGTTCCTCAAAACGGCCGAAGACGATAGGGAGCAACTACATGATGTTCTTAAGGGACAAGGAACCGCCCAAGACCAAGCGATGGGAAGACTCACTGATGTCCTAAGACAACAAAGACCAGTGGCTTCTCTCCCTTTGGTTATGCTACAGAAATACGTACCGGGGGAAGGCCCGGACTATTTCTTCACTAACTTTAAGCGTCAGGCACAAGCGGCTTCTTGGCCCCCTGATCGTTGGGGACAATATTTGGGACCCCTGCTGACAGGAGCCCTACAGTCAGCCTATCAACAAGCCAACATCCAGGAACAGACTCCTAATGAGGACATCAAGAGATGCATTTTGGAATGTTTGAAGCTCCGTCAGGCCAAGGAAGGTCCCCAAGAAACTCCCCGGGCTCTGTCTTTCCGTATTAGAGACCTGGCTAACCGGTGGCTAAAACCTGCAACCGCAACAAAAGAGGAAATCCTCGGGGGGCGTGGCCAGCGACATGGAGGAGTGAGACGTGCCTCGGCTCAGCTCCCGGCCCGCTGCCTAAATCCGGCGAAAATTTCTGTCCCAAACCGAAGGAAACCCCACAAAACGGCAACCAGAAGCAGTGCGGATGTCCTGACCGCGACTTCGCCGGTTATTCTGCCGATCGGAGCCCGAAAACTACCTAAGAAGGAACGGAGGCTGGAGCGGCGCTGCGGAGGCAAGATGGCGCCTGTGGGGAAACGGCCAGCCCAGTCCTGATCGGGGCTACGCCGCGGCACGTCGGCCCGAGAGATCGCCGGCGGGCGGAGTAGAGAGAAGGGGAGGCTCGGAGAGGAGAGGTTCGGACATCCGCTCGGCGCTTCCGCACCCGGTGAGTGCCTGCCTGCCCGAGTGGTGTGGTGGATCGGCCTGCCAAAGGCCTCTACCTCGGAGCGGGGGGGCCTGGATCTGGGCTCGGTGGAGACATCGAGAAGGCCGCGTGGGAGCGGCGCTTCCCTGGGCCCCTCTTCCCCCCCCCCCCCGGTGATTGCAATCTGGGGGGGCCAGGAGTGCAACAGAGGACCCGTCGCAGAGGGGGCGAGGTGGGCTTGCTCGTGCGGAGGTCCCTGCCGGAGCGGAATTGCCTTAGACCCTGGGACGCCACGGACAGCGTCTGGACACCAGAGCAGGCTTGATTGGCCGGGGGCCCACCGCGCTACCTCGTGGGTACTAGCAGTTAAGCGCATGCAGAGGGGGGTTTTGACCCCTGATATCCCTTGTGGCTGCCCAGTGGTGCCCGATTTATTCGAACACTGTGTGCGGGACGGACGCGCTCTGGGAGAGTCTTTGGGACTGGCCCCCTCTTCGGCTGTGTACTTCACCCTCCTGCGCGTTTGTATTTGGCACGTGGAGAGCTATGGGGAAAAGGGATCTGCCTGCGCGAGCTGCCAGGCAAGAATTCATTGAGAACTACACAATGGCGAAAGCACAGAAAGAGCCACCCCAGAATCCCCCTGAAAAGCACGCTGATATGGCCGCACTCTTGGAAGTGATTCAGGCCTCTAGAATTGATATCAAAGACTCCAGAGCAGCGCTGGAAACTAAAATAGGAGAAGTGGGATCCGAAGTGCTGCTGTTGCGCCAGGACTTTCGCAACCTCACTGAGAGGGTAACTACAGCGGAATCCAGAATCAGTGAAACGGAAGACTCCGTCGCCACCCTCCGGAAAGACATGGCAGAACTGCAGGCGTCACACAGACAGTTGCTGTGACGGGTGGATGACGCAGAAAATAGGGCAAGACGGAATAACCTCCGCTTCGTGGGCTTTAGGGAGGGCATTGAGCGGACTGACACGGCAGCCTTCCTCCAGGACTGGCTGCGTACCACCTTCCCGCATGCCCAGTTCTCTAACTGTTTTGTTATCGAAAGAGCACACTAGGCACTGTTGGCGAGACCGCCGGAGGGGGCGAGGCCGCGGCTGATCATTGCACGCTTTCTGAACTACGCAGACAGAGATCTCATTCTCTGTGAAGCCAGGAAGGCGGGGGAGCTGACCTTCGAAAACGCGCACATTATGATTTTCCCGGACTATAGCCAGGATGTCCAGAAGCTGAGAAGGTCGTATGATTCGGTCAAGGCGAAACTCCGAGACCTACATATCTCATATATGCTGCTCTTCCAGGCTAAGCTAAAGGTGATGTTCAAAGGCAAGTCACATTTCTTCAGCCGCCCAGAGGAGGCCTGGCAATGGCTGGAAGAGAGACCCCTGCTTCGAGAGGCGAAGGAAGAGGGCCGCAGGATCCGAACGGAACTCGCGGCAGCTAACTTTCGGAAAAACTCACCGAAACCCCGAGGTCCCAAATTCCGCTAATGCGGCGAGGCTCACAACCGTCACCCTATGTGAATCCCCGTTTGAATGGCAGAGGAATGATGGACTGCGATGCATCCACGGAACATAGAGAGACCAGGACCAGAGGTCAAGCTCCTCTGTGCTCAACGGACGAGGGAGAAATGGACAATGGGTCCCTATCGGACGTGGATGAGGCACCGGACCGCTCAACGCATCCGCTGGAGGTGCTGATCCGGGAGATGGAGCAAGGGGCGACTGGTGGCACAGAGGAGCAGGACATTGATACACAAGACTCACATTCGTGAAGAGGTTTGGGACAAACATCCGTGTCGGCAGCGGGCCGCTGCTGATACCATGCAAGTTGTACACACTTTTTCTTTTTTTCTTTCCATAAACTCAGTTAGATACTTGAGGGGTGCTGTTGTGGGATATGTGGTCTGGTTTGCTCCAGATACGACAGGACTCGGAGCACAACGCACTCATGGAGTTGGCAGCCATGGTGGAACTCTAGTTTGAACCCTGGGGCTAGTTTGATATCTGATCTAGTGGATGGGCGACAGACCTTTACCGCCTGAAAGTCCTAGTTGTACATGGTTTCCTGGATGGGCTGGATGGGGGGAAAAGGTGGGGAGGGGGGTGGAAGGGGGGGTACAGTTGATATAGTTTTTTGCGGGGAGGGGTCCTGGTTGGGGGGTAGGGGGGCTGAGTTGGTTATTTGCAGTCAAGCAGTCTGGTATTATGTGCAGTACTTTCACACCGGAGGTCCCCTGACCTCAACGCCCGGATGGCAAATACACTGTTGGCATCAGCTATGGATAATGGGAAACTCCAGGTTCTGATATGGAACGTAAATGGTCCGGGTAACAAAATAAAACGGGGTCTGGTGAGTAACTACCTAAAGAGAATAGGCCCAGACATCGTTTTCCTACAAGAGACTCACCTTAAGGGCACGGCCTGTGCATTCATAGCGAGGGGTAGATACAAAGTGCTGGGACACGCGGGATACACGACTGGCTCCAGGGGGGTGGCGATCATTGTTAAGAATACCTTCCCATTTCGTATCACCCGTACATGGGGTGACCCACTAGGAACATGTGTAGGAGTACAGGGGACTTGGCGTAGACGCACCTACACTCTTGTCTCAGTGTATGCTCCTCCGAAGTTGCAGGCAGCGACGTTGAAGAAACTAGCGACCATACTTCTAGACACCTCAGACTCTATTCAGATAGTGGGTGGGGATTTTAATGATGTGATGGACAAGGGTGTGGATAGATCAGGGACGCCCAACACTCGAGGCCTGCGGACCCCCCTCACTCAAACAATGTCTGAAATAGGCTTGACTGATGTCTGGCGGCTGCTGCACCCAGACGCTGTGCATACTCCTTCTACTCTGCTGCACACAAGGTGTTCTCTAGGCTGGACTATGTATTCATACACAGACAGGAACTAACCATGGATGACACAGCAGAATACCTGGCAAGGGGTCTCTCTGATCACTCGCCACCCCTAGTGTCGATTGGCCGCTCGGGGTATAGAGGAGAGACCTCATGGCGCCTTGCTGCCTGGGACCTCACGAATAAAACAGTACTTAAAGGCATTAGAGCTGACACCCGGGTTTACTTGGCTGACAGTGACGGATCAGTGGATTCAGCCGTGACTCTATGGGAAGTGCTGAAGCCTGTAATGAGGGACAGAATAAACAGAAGATTAGGGGAGGAGAAGAGGAAACAGCAGGAGGAGGTGGGGAATGTTGAGCGGGATATAGTAGAGCTAGAGAGAGAACACATTCGTACTAAAAGCACCACGATACTGCGTAAACTTCTAGACACTCAGAGGCACTATCGAGAACTAGTTTCAGAGGAGGCAAGAACGCAAAACCTGGCGACACTCCATCGACTGTATGACGTAGGGGATAAGTCGGGCAAACTCCTGGCATGGCTTAGTTGTAAAGAGAGAGCGGCGAGATGGGTAGATGGAGTCATGGATGACAGGGGAAGGTTGGTATGTTCAGACCCTCATATTGCAGACACGTACGCGACGTATTATGAACGCTTCTATGCAGCCAGACCACTGGGCACGTGCGAGGATGCCCTTCTCTACTTGACACAGGTTACTCTACCTGTGGTGGACGCTGCGGCCCTTCCGGCACTGGAGGCCGACATCTCTCTGGAGGAGGTGAAAGCCGCCATCTCGGGACTGAAGCCGGGTAAGGTTCCAGGGCCAAATGGTTTTCCCCCCGGAATTCTTTAAGGGTACGGCTGATATACTAGCGCCCCAGCTGAGAAATCTCTTTACTGAGGCCTGCCGGGAAGGAGGCCTGCCGGCTGACCTCGCCATGGCGATCATTATCCCTATACATAAGGAGGGCAAACCACGCGGGGATTGCGCCTCATACCGACCCATTTCCCTGTTAAATACGGAGGTGAAGGTCCTCGCTACGGTCTTGGCTCGACGGCTAAGGACAGTAATACCTGACCTGATACACCTAGACCAAACTGGGTTCTTGCCGGACCGGGCCACGAAATTCAACCTCAGGCGCACGCATAATTGGCTGCAGGAGGTGAGGGATAGGGAACCGCCACACTGGTTCCTCTCCTTAGATGCCGAGAAGGCCTTTGACTCGGTGCACTGTCCGTTCCTAGAAGCCGTGCTGCAAAAATTCGGCCTCGGTCTAAAATTCCGTACATTAATACGTCTCTTATATACCAATCCACGTGCCAGGGTGAGGGTCAATGGCAGGCTCTCTCGCGAAATAAATATCCAAAGAGGCACCCGACAGGGCTGCCCTCTATCGCCACTTCTATTCACATTAACTATTGAAGTGCTGGCAGCCAGGATTAGGCAAAACCACAGGATCTCAGGCTTCCGGGTCGCTGGCACGGACGACACACAGGAGAAACTATCCCTGTACGCGGACGATGTTCTTTTGTACATCACGGACCCGGAGACCACAGTGCCCAAATTGATCGGAGAGCTTGAGCGGTATGGCAGCTACTCCGGTTATGCCATCAACTGGCACAAATCTGTCCTCTTTGACCCTAGAGGAGTTGCCCGTGGGGAGGCGCTGCCGGATCGACTGGTAGTCTCTGAGGAAGGCTTTCAATATTTAGGGGTATACATCACGCTTGACAGGCAACTGTCACGCCACAAAAATGTAGAGAGAATACTCGTGAACTCCGCATCGGATATGGACCGCTGGCGACAACTTCCCTTGACACTTCTATGCAGAGCAGCGATGTATAACATGATAATACTACCCAAATACCTCTACGCCCTACAGAATGAATACTACCAGCTCCCAGACAGCGTACTACGTAAAATCCATGCAGACCTTCGAGATTTTATATGGTTAGACAGACAGCCGAGAGTGGCGTTGACTACCCTCCAGCGCCATCAGTGTAGTGGTGGAATCTCGCTCCCCAATCTTGAAGCCTACTACTGGGCGGAACATATATCCCCCATTAACGACTGGCTCCATGCCCCGGCGGACCACCCCACGTATGCACTGGAACTGGCCAAACTATCCCCACATGCTCTACTGACATATCTGTATGGCAGATCAGCGACGAAATCGCTGCACCCGGCCACGAACGTCACACTCCGAGCCTGGAGAATGGCCACAAGACCTACCGGTTGGGATAAACGGCCTACCAGACAGACTCCGCTCTGGCACTGTAAGTGGCTCCCGGAGCTGTATAGACTTACTGGATTTAAGAGATGGGACGATATCGGGATATCCACGATTGGAGACGTAATCGCTAGAGGTGCGCTGAAACCCTTCACGACCTTACAGGCGGAATATGGTCTACATTGAACACAGTTTTATAAATACACCCAACTGCGACATGCGTGGAGGGCACAGGCGCTGACTTTAGAAGGCCTTCCCGAGTATGCCCCGCTGGAAGGTAGACTATTACAGGAACGGATACCGAATAAGGCCGTATCGCTCACATACAAAACACTTACCAACAACATGCTGGGGGACCTGGCGAATCTTAGAAGAAACTGGGAGACAGATGTGGGCACACTTGAGGATATCGATTGGGACACGGTTTTAATGCACCCCAGGGAGGTGGCTATTAAATCTCGGCTCCATCTAATTCAATACAATGTGTTAGACAGAACACACATAGATAGGGTGAGACTGTTTAAAATAGGGAAAACCTTGGATGCCAAATGCCTAAGATGTCAATGTGAGGGAGGGGATTTCTTTCATATACTGTGGACGTGTGATAGAATACAATCCTACTGGACCCTCATATTTACTGAACTTAAAGAAGTCTTGTCTGTGCCGCTTGAACAGGAGCCCAAGCTGGCCGTCCTGGGAATGACTAATGATGTTGATCTCCCACGTCCTTTGCTGGTGTTCTTGACCTTGGCGCTGGTAGTGGAAAAGCGTGACATTGCAAAGTATTGGGGGGCGGGGAATGTCCCTACTGTGGAAGAGTGGAGGAGAGGGCTAGACTTATACATGGCAGCGGAGAGGGTGACATATAAAGCGAGAGGTTGTCCGACTACGTTTAAAAAGGTCTGGTCGAAATGGAGACACTATCACGGATTGGATGGAGGGCTGGGAGTGGGGGGCCCGTGAGCATGACTGATGCTGTGGAGGGGTCGAGAGGGGGCCGAGGTGAACCTCATGTGTTTAACTTCTGCACCAAGAAACGCACTGCCGGATGAACATTCTTATACTAAATGTCTACCGGGCGGGGTGGGGAATGGGGACTGGAGGAATTATATAGAGTCACTGCTACGACTGCTAGTTAAGTTCTGAACAAGAGTTGTTAAGACGATTTTTTCATGCACACTATGATGTTTGTTCTGGGGAAGGGGGGGGGGGGGGGGAGATAACAGAAAATGCAGTTGCCTAGATGGTTCATATGAGCGCCTCCTCTATTACGTTGTTGTTATGTAGAGAGAATACCACTGATGTTGTCGGATTCATTCTATTGTACGTCTTGGAGAGGGTCGGAGGGCTCCTTGGGTTTATTTTGAAGTGTACCAATGCTTACTCTGAAACATGTATGTTAATGTGGACTTACTTCCATCTGAGCATCTGCAATAAAAATAATTTCCCCCCAAAAAAGAGGAAATCCTCTCCAAAATCTATCTAGAACAGTTTCGGGCCTCTTTGCATCCAGCCACCCAAAAGTGGGTCCGTCAACACGCACGTCTCACGTTGGAGACTTCCAGAAAGGAAAATACGACCACCCCACACGGTTTCAACACCCTGGCGGATCTCGACCTCACAGGGCCCCCCTACCCCGGAAACCGGACCACGTCCCTCTTTTGCCTTATCCTGTGATACCCAGGCCACCCCCTCCCGTGCCACAGTGTTACCACTGCGGGAGTTTCGGCCACATTGCAAGAGTGTGGCCACAGAAGGAGGAGCCAATGAACGTGGGACTGGCTAGGAACCTTGTTTGTATAACCCCGGGTTCTACACCTCCACAATTGTATTGCCCTGTAAGGATCAATGGGCACCCTGTTCTGGCTCTTGCAGATACTGGTTGCAGGCAAAGCGTCATCCGGCCTCAGGAGTTACCAATACAGGTGGGTCCTACCACCGGGTCTGTAGCGATTCAATGTGTGCATGGCGACACGAAAAGCTATCCCACTGTGCGAGTGCAAGTTCAGCATTCCACGGATCCAGGAAGCCTACTCACAGTTGGCCTAATACCCAACCTGCCAGAACATGCTATTCTGGGGAGCGACTATTCTGGCCTTTCACCCCTCCTCCTGGACACAACAACCTCCTTGGAGAAATGGTGGTCAGAAGCTCCCTTTTCCCATGTCCCAAGATCCCCGGGATTCCCCGCTTAGCTAAGGAAAACAAAAAATAAAAATAAGAAAGGAGAAAAGAAGTCACGTTACAGCTTATCCAGTTCACCTTGATAAACATCCCTGGGAGACGGACAGAGAATTCCATGCCGCTCAGCAAGAGGATCCTGTCTTACAGGATGCATGGGGAAGAGCCCTGGACAATAAGGACCCCCTACAAGTAGGTCCTTACTTCTTCAAAAAGAACGGTCTCCTGTACAGAAAAGTGTTATTTCTTGCCCACAGCCATTTACTGAGAGGCCATTTCAGTGATGGGAAAACGAGCCAATCCATTCTCGAGAAGTTCTACTGGCCAGGTGTTTACCAGCAGATTAAAATATATTGTCGCAAATGTCCAGTATGTCAGAGAAACAGCAGATATCGGCCCCCCAAAGTATCTCTCCAACCCCTACCCCTCATTGACATTCCCTTCAGCAGAGTGGGCATGGACATTATAGGCCCTCTGCTACCTTCCCGAAGCGGTTGCCGGTACGCCCTTGTCCTGGTTGATTACGCCACCCGTTTTCCTGAGGCCGTGCCCCTAAGACAACCCACCACTCAAAACATAGGTAAGGCATTGATTTCGATCTTCTCTAGGGTTGGTTTCTCTAGAGAGATCCTAACGGATCAAGGGACCCCGTTCGTTTCCGCCCTTATGAAACAGGTGTGTTCCCAACTAGGCATCAAGCAGATTAGGACCTCCGCTTACCACCCCCAGACCGACGGGTTGGTCGAGCGATACAACGCCACACTGAAATCCACCCTGAAGAAACTGTTAGCACTAGAGACCAAAAGGTGGGAGGAAATGTTACACCTAGCCCTGTTTGCTATCCGGTGCAAAGTAAAGAGTTGCACCGGATATTCGCCCTACGAGCTACTTTATGGGTGGCCCCCCCCGAACCCTTCTGGATATGGCTCAAGAGACCTGGGAGACTGAACCAGATAGGACAATACCCCTCCATGAATATGTAGAGAATCTCAAGACCCATCTGGGGAAAATTAGGGACATTGTTAGACAAAATATGGAAAAAGCACAGACGTCCCAGAAACATCAATACAACAAAGGTACCAAAACCCAAACCCTTGCTGTAGGAGACCTGATACTCCTGCTAATGCCATCTTCTGACCAAAAACTGTTGGGTCAATGGCAAGGTCCCTTCTCTGTTCTGAGACAAATAACCCCGGATACCTATGAGATTGAGTTAGATCCTGTTTGGGGTACGACCCAGATCTACCACATTGACCTGCTCAAACTGTGGGAGGGATCCCGGCCGGTACTAGCAGGCTTGGGTCCCTCTCCGGATCTCTCTTATGAGAACTGTATAGACCAAGACTTGACCGAAACACAGAAACAGGACCTTCGGGAGGTCCTATCGCCCCTACAGAAGGTATTCTCCTCCAACCCCGGTCATACTACCATCATTGAACATGCTATTCAGACCGATCCGGGGAAGATCGTACGCCGAAGGCCCTACTGAGTGCCAGAAGCCCGTAAGGCTGTCATCAAAAAAGAGACGGACCAAATGCTCCGCATGGGAATCATTGAGCCTTCCATCAGCAGTTGGAATTCTCCCATTGTACTGGTCCCTAAACCGGACGGTTCGATAAGATTTAGTATCGACTTCCGCGCAGTAAACAAAATCTCCAGCTTCGACACCTACCCGCTCCAGCGTGTAGACGAGATGGTAGAAAGCATAGGGAGAGACAAATATATAAGCACGCTTTACCTCTGCAAGGGATATTGGCAAATACCATTGAAAAAAGAAGACAAAAATAAAACAGCCTTCTCCACACCAGACGGGCTGTTTCAATTTACCGTCCTTCCCTTTGGCCTTCATGGCGCCCCTGCCACTTTTCAGAGAGCCATGAACCAGGTATTGCTGCCCCATTCCCTATACGCAGGAGCGTACTTAGATGATATCATTGTCTATAGTGACAACTGGGAACAACACCTACACTACTTGCGACAGGTAGTCTCTTCCCTGGGTTCCTTTGGGTTCACCATCAATCCCGCCAAAACCACCCTTGCCGCGCAAACCGTGAAATATCTTGGTTACCTCTTGCGTGAAGGTGTCATCCGACCCCAAAACGACAAGATAACCGCCATTCAGTCCATTCCCTTTCCCCAAACCCAGAAAGAACTTAGAGCATTCTTAGGGCTTTTGGGATACTATAGAAGATTCATCCCTAATTTCTCCCAAACAGCTGTACCCTTAACAGATTTTCTAAAAAAATCCGCTAACCCAGAGGAGACCCTGAGAAATCCTTCACCCCACTTATTACAGGCTTTTAATAAACTCAAGCTTTCCCTTATGTCTGATCCTGTACTCATTAGCCCCGACTATTCGCAACCATTCATCTTCCAAACCGATGCCTCAGACCAAGGATTAGGGGCCGTTCTCTCCCAAAAAGACAGGAACGGGGAAGAAAGGCCCATCCTTTACCTGAGTAGGAAGCTCTTCCCCAGGGAAATACATTATGCAGTAGTGGAAAAAGAGGCTCTTGCCATCAAATGGGCTATTGAAATTGATATTACCTGGACGGACGAGACTTTATACTTTATACAGACCATGCCCCACTCGAGTGGATGGCCAGGAACAAAGGACACAACGACTGTGTCCTTAGGTGGTTCTTGTCCTTACAGCCCTATAGATTCAGGACCCTACACCGTAAGGGGGTAGACCAAGGAAACGCTGATTATCTCCCCAGGCATCCTCCTCCTCCAAAACATACAAGAAGGACTGCTAGGGGAAGGGATGTGATACGGAGCCGTCCCCTACCTCGCTGATGCGGCGCCCACTAGGGCCGTCCCCCCTCTCGCTGATGAGGTCCCTTCCAGTATGATCCCCCACTTCAGAAAGCGACCCTGAAGCGTCCCTGACGACCGGGACTCCACCCCTCTGTCCTTCGGTGCAGGACCCAATCGGAGCCGGAGACAAACCGGAAGCATCCTCCCGTGACCCCGGAAGTCCCTCCCTAGTCCCTGAGCCAGAACATGGAAATGACGGAGCCCAGGAGAGAAGAGCGTTCAAGACGGCGAACTCGTGGCAGGAGAGTCGAGCGTACGGAGAATCGGCGAAGGCGACATCGGAAGAAGAAGAGGATGTGTGGAGTGAAGACTGGTGGAGTCCGCAGGAGGTGGCTGGAGAGCGGCCGCAACTCTCGGAAGAGTTGCTGCGGGGCATGTGAGTACCATCATTCCATGTCTAGTAATTGTGGCCCCAGTAGAGTCGTGTGTACAGTGTAAATATTTGTATATAGAAGGATAGCACCAACTCGGGAACAGAGAGGCACTATATATATACCCTGTACAGCAGCACCGGAGCTCACACAGACACCGTTGTAATTAGACTCCTCACCTACCCCTCACCTAGCACTTTCTTTGTCTTCCCCAACCTTGCCTACCTATCTACAAAAATTCCCCCTCCCCCTTCCTCACAGTCACTTTTCATCCTCCACAACCCGGTGTCGGTATCAAGCCGACCATTCCGGTCCATTTGGACTAACGGGCTGTTAGTCTCCTTTCTTCTGTCTCTCTATACCCTCCGAGGACACACCGGGACCACCCACCGAAGACCCTGCCGTCCTGTTTCCCCTTCACAGAGAAGACCCTGATGTCCCGCTTCCAAGTGAAGGAGAAGACCCGGACCCCATCCCTGTGTGTTCATCCTTGTGTTTCCTTCTTGAACGTTATACAAACTATTGTACAAAGCTAATAAAACCAGGGGAACCATCGCCCACTATATCCGGCCTCTACGCCTGTTATTCCGGTCCGCCACACACCCACGACCACATGCATATATCGCCACAGACCCTGCTGCTTCCTCCAATTCAGACTCCGCCCCCCCCATCAGTCCCATCATTTGCTGGAGGGCTTCTGCCCA
The DNA here is from genome assembly GCF_964263255.1 of Lissotriton vulgaris. Taxonomy (NCBI): domain Eukaryota; kingdom Metazoa; phylum Chordata; class Amphibia; order Caudata; family Salamandridae; genus Lissotriton; species Lissotriton vulgaris. The sequence goes on from NC_141698.1 coordinate 189,599,847, forward strand.
ATAATATAACATATAATCTGGCAGTGCCCAACCCCCTCTATCCCTAGGAAGTGACATGTATCGTAGTGCTCTTCGTGTTTTTCCATATGCCCACACAAATCTATTTATCATCTGTTCTAGGTTGTTAAACTATTTCCCTTCAAACATAAGCAGGATTGTCCTGAACAGGTATAGAAACTTTGGGAGAAGGATCATTTTAATGATGTTAACCCGCCCAACTATAGACATGTGTAAGTTATGCAGTCGGTCCAGATCTTTCTTGGCTTTGTTAACTATGGGACCTATATTTATCTCAACCAGCCTGTCCAAATCCGCTGTTATGTTTATCCCTAGGTAAACTCCTGGCGGGACCACCCGTGAATCTGTACAAGTTGCCTGTGCATTTTTAATAATTTGGGTTTTGGATTTATTCAGGGCATACCCTGCGATCCGGCAAACCGCTCTGCTTCCTCCTCTGCCTCTCTGATGGATTCTGTAGGTACTGGTGTAATGACCGCCACGTCATCGGCATAGGCCAACACCTTGCAAAACTCCCCTTTAGTCTCTAGTGGGTGATTCTGGACATTCTGTTCCAGCTTTCGAATCAACGGGTCTATCAACATAGCGAACAAGAGCTGGGAGCACGGACACCCCTGTTGTGTGCCTCGAGTGATTTGAAAGGGAGAGGTGTGTCCTGCATTGACCCGAATACATGCTCTGAGAGCAATGTATAACGCTTGTATTGCCTTATTAAAACCCTCCCCACACCCGGATCTCCTTAAAACTGCCCAGAGAAAATCCCAAGAGACCTGATTGAATGCTTTTTCCGCGTCCAGAAGCATAATTGCCATCGGGTCTCTTGGGATATCCGCTGCGTCAAACAATGTGATGACCTTACGAAGTGGTGAGTAGTTCCTCTTCCTGGTATGAAGCCATGTTGGTTTGTGTTGACCAGTATGCCTATGTCCTTTAGAAAAAATCTTTACATCTGAATTCATCAACGGTATTGGCCGATAGGAGCCTGGCTCAGTAGCTGGTTTCCCTTACTTTAAAATGATTACAATATCCGCTCCCGCCCAACTATCCAGTACAGACCAGCCTACTTGCGCCTCCTGTAGTGTAGTAACTAAGTCATGAATAATTACATCGAAAAAGACCTTATATAATTCCCCCGGTATTTGGTCTGGACCAGCTGCCTTACCTGAGGCCAATCCTGCCAGCAGCTATCTCGTCTTTCCCTAGTATATCATCCAGCGATTCCCTATCCTCGTCCGATAATATATAATTGTGAGTGTCCTGCAGGTATCTTTTTATTTCTACTGGATCTTTAGGTTGTTCTTTATTGTATAATTTACTATAAAACGGTCGAAAAACGTCCCGAATTTCATCAGTATCTGAGACAAGCTTCCTGCCAGAGTCCTTTAACTCTTTGATTTCACCTAAGACTACCTTCTGTCTGGCCCGGACCGCTAATATGTGGCCCACCGCTCACTAAATTCGTGGCATTTCTCCCTTTGGGCTAGAAAAATATCTGCAGCTTTAGTTGCAATTCTCTCTCCCGCCTCCGTCTTTGCCCTGGCAACCTTAAATAATGCCTGATCAAGTAATTCCCCAGTTGTCGTACATTGTGGCAGGTTCTGTTCAGCGCCTAATAACGCTGTAGTTAACTGTTCTGACCTTAAAGCTTCTTTCTTCTGTTTGGAAAGGCTAAACCTGACCCCTCCCTTAAAGGCATCCCAAGCAATCCCAGAAGCAGTACTTCCTCTATTAACCTCCCAAAAGTCTTTGATCCATGAATTCATATGCGTGACGTAATTTGTATCCCTCAATAAACCCCTTTCAAATGTCCATCCCCGGTCCTGCCATTGTATTGCCGCTGCTTGTATTGTTAATATTAAAGGGTTGTGATCGGAAATGATCCGGGGGAGTCTTTCTATCTGTACTTTGGATATTAAAGAGCAGGATATCATAAAGTAGTCCAATCTAACACATATCTTGTGAGGAGCGGAGTAGTAAGTGAATTCTGGATCATTAGCTTTTAATTTCCCCCATACATCCATTAACGCCTTATTTCTAGCCAGTCTCAGAATTGCCTGACAGACCTTCTTTTTACGGCCCTGATATCTCCCGCCGGAGTCCAAACCTAACCCTTCAGCCCCATTGATAGTAAAATCTCCAGCTAGGCTAACCCGTGGAGCCCATGTTTCTAAAAAGTCCAAGATCTCCGGGTCGTCTTCAGTTGACCCGTAGATTGACCCCAGCGAGACCCAGCCCCATCAATCAAGCATTCTATCAGGACCCACCTACCCCATTGATCTTCAAGTTTCTTCCTTGTCACCACATTACTGAATCTAGATAAAATAGCCAGCCCTCTGGTCTGGCCCCTTGCCTTGAGTAAGCCAATAGATGAAACCCCAGCTGCTTCAATAAAAAGCCCTTAGATCCCTCAATGTGCGTCTCCTGAAGACACACAAAATCTGCACATGTATTTCTAAGCAGCACTGCTACTCGCTGCCTCTTTACCGGATCATTTAAACCACATATATTAAGCGTTATTATTTTCATGTTCATTAGGGTGCATCCATTGGCTGTCCTACCCCCATCATTCCAGACCATCGCCCTCAACTTTTCTCTAATGTCTAGGACAAATTTCATGCATTTCCTGACCACAGTCTCAAGTTGCCTTCTCTCCCCTATGAAAGAATCCTGTGTAGAATAGTGCATTTGTGCCCTGTGACCATAACCACCCCAACCCCTACCCTCTGCCTTCCACCCCTTCACCGCCCATACAGGCAAATAGGTCAATCCTGACCTATGTGTGACAGCTTTAAGCCCACAGGGAATTGCTGCCCCCCCTCCAAGCAGAAAAAAAGAAATATATGATCCTATGTGATTATGCCAACAAAGTGCTTCTAATACTTTCTAACTATAAAATTAGTAGACTGCTCTGGCAACCAGTCTGGGGATTCACCCATCTAATCTTATCTTGATTATCTATCTGCAGTGATAGAGATCCTCTGACCCCTCTTTTCCTGCTCTGCCAAAAATGTTTGAGCCTTAGGCTCTGAAAAAAACATCCTAGTTTGTCCATCCACTATCACTTTGAGACGAGCTGGGAATAACAGATAGGCTTCACATCCCATCTTCTGAAAGGGCACATTTAGTTGTCTTAATCGCCACCTCCTTTCTACTGTCACATGGCAAAAGTCTGGGTGTGCGAAGAATGTTATTCCATTAAAGGTGCGCTGGGACTGCGGCTTTGCTTTGTCCATAACTTCTTGCCTGATTAGAAAGTTCCCAACGTAGACCAGCATTGCCCTGGGTTTGTTTGCCTGCGATGTAGCATAGCCCTTCCTCTGAACCAGGTGGAACCGGTGTGCGCGCTGCACCTCGCTCTCCCAGTTCCAGGCCGAGAGGTCAGGGAAAGCCCCCTTTATTAGTGAGATGACAAAGGGCCGTGCATCCTGCCCCCGCCCCCTCTGGAATGCCTAGGAGCCTGATGTTATTGCGTCTCTGCCGATTTTCGAAATTTTCCAACTTCTATTAAACGTCCTCCGTGGCTTTCTCCTGGGCTTCTTTAAATTCCTTCCAACTTGAGACCTCGTCCTCCAGCTTCCCCGTCCTCTCTTCCACCTCAGTGACTCTCCCTGCCATTTCTGCACATAACTTATTCATTTTGCTCAGTGAGCCTTGAATCTTCTTGTTTGCCTGCTTAGCTCTTCTGCTCTCGGACCTAGCCTCACCCTGCATCTGCTTCAATGTGGCATAGAGCAGGTCCAAGGTTGGAGTCTGAGGTATGGTAGAAGCTTGCTGTTGCTGTTGGCCGTTTGCTCTTTCATCCTCGTGATACATAAGTGAAGTGGCGGAGTAGTCCCAATCCAATTTTTTAGCCACTTTCAATTGTGAGGGGCTGGTGGGCGCCTTTTGTTTCAAGCGCGGTCTGTTCTTCAGCTGCTTTGACCTTTGGTTCAATGAAGCCCTCTGGATTGTATCCTCTACCGATAGGGCGGTGTCTGAGTCTGAACCAGTGGTGTAGCTTTCCCCACTCTCCTCAATCTCGCCAGAAGATGAATCGCCGTTCACTGAGAAAAAAACAATTGTCACTGGGTGAGCCTGGGCCAGGGCCAGGGCCTGGACCTGAGCCATGACCTAGGCCTACTTCGAGGGGGGGGAGGGCTCTCTGCCCCACTAGGGATGAACCCCCTGCGCCACCAACCTCCTCCAAATCCGGGATTTTTGCTCCTACAATAGCCATGTCATTCTTTCCTTTTTCCAGTCCCCCAGTACTTTTGTATATGAGATCCTCCTCCTGTTGGGCTTGTACTGGTGGGATTGCCTCTGTCTCATTCACTTCTATTATTGTCCCACTGCCTCGCTGCCCCTGTGCCCCCTCCCGGGCTTCACCTCGCTCAGTCAGATCCGCACCCTGTGGATCAGCGTGGCTCAACACAGCGTGCCCGTCTCCTGCCTTGCTCACCTCGATCCGTCGCACTTGCTCCGCATCCCTCCCTGTCTCCTGGGAGGGCTTGTCCATCCGCTGATCCTCGAGGGCTGTGTCAGCCGATGTACTCCATTCTCCTTTCGTTTGCGGTGAGGCGAGAAGCCAATCGGGACTGGAGCCGACCGCCATTGCCTCTGCCTCGCTGGATGAATCAGGATTTGCCGAGTTAAGAGCGACAGCAGAAGCGGTAGAGAATGATTCAGCTAAGGTGAGTTGCCGTAATGTGCTCCCCTTTGGAGTGTTTGCGCTAGACTCCTTGTCCTTTTGCTTACTCTTACTCCCCTTCTTTTTAGCTGTGTCGGCATCCTTCAGTCTCGTTCCTCTCATGCCTAGTCCCGGGCCATCTGTATTGCCTATATTTTTCGTGGTCTGTGTCCTTGTCTGGAGCGCGAGGCCTCTGGCGGAGCCAGGTGCGGTGGCAGGGGCTTTCGTGGCACTCAAGTTTAAAGCATCCTTCGGTTCTTTTGTTTTCATTACCTTTGGCGCCATGGTAATCTTCCATGAACAGGTTTTCACTGCGGCTGGTACAAAAAAAATCTCTGTTGTGCCTGTAGCATAACCGGCGTGAGCAGACTACTTGTCAGGCAGCGCAACCAGCCAGAAGCACCTAACATCCTTCAGCATTTTATCCGCACATTTCACACTGCAGGGAGAGAGGGCTAGTACGACTTCACCCTACGGCCGGTCAGCGGCCATTTGCGCTCGTACTCATTATTTTTTAATGTTAAAACATGTCCCTACTCTTTGGTAACATGTACAGGAGGACTTCCTAGGCCTGAAGAACAACATTATTAATTGTTTCAAGGATATGGGGGCCTGGATGGTGGACCTCCTTTCCGAAATATTGATGGTCCAGAGAACCCCCTGGCTGGGCCCTGGTAGAAAGGAGTCAACATGAGACTGTGTGATTGTTCACTTTTAGAACCCTGATGGCAGCAAATATCCTTTTGGATGCGCAGGGTACCTAATCTCAATCCTTAAGTAACATTCAGGTGCTTCCTCTAAGATATTTTTACAGACCATCAATACTATCCAAATCAATCTTGCCCAAGTTAAATACTGTTTAACTTCAATTAGTCGCAGGTACAACATCCCAACTGGGAATTTTTTCGATCCTCTGTCCACACTGGAGAAAATTGACTGACACTGCAAGAAATCATCTTTATCCATTTGCAACATATTGGTCAAACCTGCAATACCTCTACGTAAGCATGAGCGGATTTTGCGGATTGGCAATCCGCGAATTTGCGGATTTGCAAACTCGCAATCCGCAAAATCCGCGAATTCCCGCGAATTTGCGGATTTTTTTTTTTTTTTGTGTTCGCCCGTGTTTCTGCCAGTTCGCGAGGGTTTTTACAATTTCGCAATTTGCGAACTTACCTGTCGGGTCGCAAGTTTTGCGAACTTGTTGTTTCTACGTGTCCAACCTGTTTGGGACACTCTTCTTCATCACTGCCACTCTCTGTCACCACTGCCACTCTCTGACTACTCATGCCACCCTCTGGCCCACCCATGCCACCCTCTGTTTCATCACCACACCCTCTGGTTGTCCAGTGTACATTATTTTTGGCAAAGCAAAGCACACCTTCCCTGCCTCAAGTGACCTGAATTAATTTGGGGCTGATTAATGTGTCACAGAATATTTTTTTAGCTGGCACCTGCTTCCTTAGTGCGCCCTGATTAGTGATCTTTTGCACTTGCTAAGTGCTTTCATTGTTGCAAAATTAGTTACAACACCTGCCCTGCCCCAACTGACAATAATGAATTAGGGGCTGATTAATGGATTTTAACTTCCAGCCTGGCTCCTGCTTGTCTCCCTTAGCTGTAATTCAGGACCTTTGTGGCATATGTGTAACTATTCTGAGGTTCAGAGCAGGGTCACATAATAGTTTCAACTGGCAACTGAACTCTGGAGGGGCCCCTCAGGAAGCACTACAGGAAATGGCTACTAATGATGAGCCTGAACTTTTGAACCTGGTAAGTAGTTACTTTCAGTTTTGCTAAAATCGTATTTCTGCAATTTCGCACTTATTCGCGGGGCGCGAACTCACGCGAACAGTGCGAGCAGTGCGAGCAAAATCCGCTGCTCGCGGATTTGCGGATTTTTCAGGAAATTCGCAAATCTCGCGGATTGCGGATTTCCCGAAAATCCGCAAAATCCGCGAGCGGAACGGATTTTCCGCCCATGCCTACCTCTACGCCTGAATTCACTGCACCCAAACAAGGGAAGACTGCATATAGGAGCAATACATTGACTGTGGTCCCAGAGAATTGGTACAGTTCCAGGCTGAAGTAACTCGTATGGTATGTCTAGTATATATAGTTTGGTCTCCTGGAATATTGTGGGAGCCTGTCCAAAAATAATGAACCCTGATTTTATAAATGTTATAAACACCCATGACATTATATGATGTCAATAGACCTGGAAGCAATCAGATTTTAACCTAAATGGGTATTGGGGCCTTTTTCAACTTACTTTGCCTTCACAGTCAGGCAAAGCAAGAGAGGGGTTGGCCACCTTTCTTTCCATTAAATTCACGGATACAAATATCACAACATGTTGGTCTTCCTCCTATTTTCTTGTTTCTCTTTTACTATTGTGGGGTGATTTTGCTATACTGTTAATTAATTGTATATTAATATTTGTAATCAGTCATCCAGGAACCTCATTGATCATCTATGTGATTTTCTAAAGGATTTCTTCCAGAATGCCAAACGTGCTGTACATAATTTTTGGGTTGGTGATTTTAACATCACCTTATTCAGCTTTTCAGATGCTAGGGTCTGTGGCCTTAGTGACATCATTTTGGTAACCCCACCAATTTCTCATTCTGTTTATGGCGAGGCACTAAATGATCTGGCTCTTGAATATAACTTTGTCTTCCCTAACAACGTTTAGTGGACAAAAAACGCCTGTATCCCAACACATCTAGGGAACAATAAGAGCAGTACTGTAGATTATATTGTATTGTCGTACAAACTATGCCCATTTTTAATCAATTTTGTGATAACCAGTAGCTGTATAAGTGATCATAACCCCCTTTTTATTAAATTGAATTCTCTAATTAAAACCCCTAAAGTAAGCCGGCCAGATAATTTAGAGCAGATTAGGAATAAAGGTCTCAGAATAAAATGAGATAAGATCTATTTAGTCGCATTTAATCATTTCATTGTTGATGAAGCAAGGACTTCTATTATGGCGTTTCTTTCAGAAGAGATGAGACTGGCCCGATACAGCTTGAATTCCCCAAAATCTGTAAAACTATTTCCATTAATCTTACGTTTCCTAACCCTGCCCGGGAGAGGAGACTTCACCACTAGTTAAATTCGGCATGTTAAGCCGCACATAGAACTTTGCTAGCTACACTAAAAATATTTCCCAGGGTAGCGTCGGAAGTCAAGCAAGATAGGGGCTTATATAAACAGGTCATGGAAGAGAGAAAGGCCAAGATTAGAAGTAAAGCTTGGGATGACCTCTAAGAGGCCGGTAATTTGAAAGATAGTAACCTAATTTTGGTAAGTGATCAATAGACCATTTTTTAAAGGGCATTGCGATCCTGGCATCAATTTTTTTTATCTTCATGGAGGCATTGGTTGTGTATTATTCAAGAAATTTTGCCCCTGAAGATGCGTCCCCCTTACGTGGCCATGACTGTAATTCACCTTTACTCCCATGTGATTTTCAATCTCCTTTTGAAGTTCATGAGGTTATTAACTCTATAAATAGGAGTATAGGAGGCAAGGTTTCAGGCCTAGACGGGGTCCCAGTGGACTTTTAAAAATCTAATTCCCTCCTTAATGGCACCCTTACTTACTAATGTGTTTAGATCCTTAGTGCATGGGTCGATTCCTGAGTCCTGGAAGTCCGCTATCATAGTCCATATTTTAAAAAAGGGAGACCGGTCGCAGGCTACCTGCCTCCCGCCGATCTCTTTGATCGACTCTAGTGCTAAGATTTTAGGCCAAATTTTATTGTCACATCTCGAAGACTAGGCTCTAGCAAATAACATCTAATCAGATGTCCAATTTGGTTTTAGACATAGTGTCGGTACAACTGAGCACTCCCTATATCTGTATTTGATTTTGGGGAAGTATGTGATGGCTAAGAAAGGCTCTTGCACCTTGCTTTTTTCTATTTATCCAGTAACTTCAATCTTGTGAATCGCATGAAGCTGTGGGATTTAATGGTCAAAATGGGAGTGAAACACAACTTATTGACATTTATTATGCATGTAAACCAGGATCTTACTTATTGTTAGTGTCCAATATGGCCTTCACGTGAATACTCACTCCACATCAACTAGGGGCATTAGGCAGGGGGGCATCTTGGCCCCTTTTCTTTTTCTGCTATATATCAACGGTATTAGTAACCATTTAGAAGAACATTGCAAAGATGTACCTATGGGCTAAAAATCCATTCCCATTTTATTATACGCAATAGCACGGTTCTGATCACAAGTACTGCAAATAGCCTTAAGTCCCTTTTAGAATTGTTTTTAATGTTTATGGAGGACGAGGATCTCAAAGTAAATTTCTCACAGTCATATGTAATGACATGCGCCCGCCCCAGTACAAACTCAGAGATAAATATTTTTAATTAGCTAGGGCTTTTGTTTAACCAGTCACTGAGTTGGACCCTACTTTTAACACTTAGATAGCAGACTTTTAACCTGAACATTGAAGTGATAATAAGATTTGCATGTAAGCTCCAAATTAACCAAATTCCAGAAATGCTGAATCTATACAGGAGCAAGTGCATCTCAGAGGGGGTATATGGTGCTGGCCTCTGGGGTTACAAAAAGGTAGATAATTTACAATGTACAAAAAGTAAATGTTTGTGTAGGCTACTTTCAGTCCAAGGGGGCCCAGCTACCTTAATATGCCATGAGGAGCTTGGGATGCCTCACCTGGAAGCTCATATTGGATTAGCCCCTTTATTATTGTGGGTTAAAATATGTTCATCTCCAGGGGCTGGTCTGATTAGATCTTGCATTTCAGACTGCATGCCATTAGATGTGGTAGACCAGATACAAGGGCTAAGATATTAAAAGGCCAACTTTGAAACATTAGCTCTCCTCGATCTTTATAAATTCCCCCAAACAATTGGTCCCAATCACAAACTATGGGTTAAAGACCTGTTTTTAGAGCATTGTATGAATAAACGTTTGGCCACCACTCAGGCCAAACAATCAATTGTAAACTATGCCACAGTTTCAACTACTTGGGGTTTAGAGCCTTACTTGAGGTTGTGGGTTTCCCCTGCATATCGTCACTGGCTGACTTTGTTTAAACTTTGGACTTTGCTCTTTAAATTTGCTTTTCCATTCCCGGGGACGCAGCAGCAGGATGTATATCTTTGTGTGCGTGACAACTTTTCGATCCAAAGCACCGTCTATTTATTTTTGTTTTGCCTATTGTATCAAGATCCAAGACACCATTTTTTGGTGCCGTTGCTGCGCAAGGCAAATTTAAGACGGCATAAGGAAGGGTTTAATTTTCATGCAGTCTTTAGACTCACCTAAAATCTGTTCTGCCGTTTTAAATATTATAAAATCAGTGTTTCACGTGAGGAAGAGATATGCATTTTAAGGGCTATTTTTCAATGTTTTAGACATGATTTAGACCATCTGAATTGGCTCTTTTAAATATTTTATCTCAGAATTGCAATTTGAAATTTGGATATTGTCTATGATTTTGTACTAGATGAAATCTTTAATCCATGTCTATTTTATGCGTGCTTTTATAGCCTTTGGCCGAATAAAGTTAACTTTGACTTGACTTGTGCAGCTGTACAAAGAGTCCTCGGATATTTCTGACACTCAACCCTTGAGGAATAATTGCAGCTCTTAAATATTGGGGGATATATTCTCCATGAGTGTCTATTCTTTTTCTTTTCTTTTTTAGTGCTAACAGCGTGTTCCAATCATCGTTCAATAATGGGGCAATGTTAGTTTGGTCATCAATGACATCTGACTGCCCACTAGTTTTGCACTAGTGTCCCCCTGTTTTTCTTTTTATATTCTATAACATTCCTCCCATCCGGGGGACTGTGGGACAGTTCTGAGCCATCTTCTGCCCCTCAATTAGTAAATATGGTTATCCTATCCAGAGTATGTTCCCAATGCAAGTTGCCAGTTGAACCACATTTTGCAGTCTCTTTTTTTTTTTGATAATCAACTTTATTGAGTTTATAGAACATCGAACAAAATTAATTGGCAGCAGCTCACAAATCAACATAGATAGCAGGTCTGAATCAACAAGACTTTAAGGCAGGGGTAGTCCATTCCAGTCCATCATCTCATCCTGCAGGACAATAGTAGCAAATCTTAAGACAAGCATTCTGGTTGGAGTCATGGCGGGATCATGTTGAACCATTTCCCCCATATTTTGGGGAACAATTCCAGAGAACCTCGGGATGCAAACAGGGCCTCCTCCTGGGTGCCGCACCAGTCCACCCCCCTCCTCCACCCCCCCACAGTGGGCGCAGCACCTCGCGACCAGTGTATCGCTATGTCCCTCTTGGCCACGGCCACCACTGTCCCAAGTAGGTGCTTATCCATCCTGGAGCCGTCCAGGCCATCAAAGATCCCCAACAACATGCGTAATGGGTCATGAGGAACCTCCCAGCCAAGGGCCTGCGTGAGTTCCCGCTCCACTCCCCTCCAGAACCTCGCAAGCAAAGGGCAGAGCCACACCATGTGGTAGAAGTCAGCGGGGGATGAACCACATCTCGGGCAGTCAGGGGAGGGTCTCAATCGTGCACGGAAGAGTTGCTCTGGGGTGAGGTAGGCCGCGTCGAGGTAGTATATCTGCACCAGGCGGAGTCGTGAGGACGTGGTGAGGGTACGTGGAGCCATAAGGGCGTCCCTCCAATCTGCTTCTTCTAGGGGGACCACCCATCCCTCCCATCGGGCGCACAGTTTGTCTATGGACGCAGGGCCGTTGTTCACCAGGGAACGATAGATGAGGGATACTCCGCCCTTACCCAGATTCCCCATCATCACTTGAGCTTCGAGCGGGCTGAACTCTGGGAGAGTGACTGGAGAGGGGAGGTGTGTATGGATGGCATGACGCAGCTGCAGGTATCTAAAATGCTGGGCATGGGGAAGGGCGTGGCGCTGCTATAGGTCGGCAAAGGCACGGATATGGTCCCCCACCCAGACGTCTCCGAGGACCGAGACACCAATAAGATCCCTTCGACGCAAGCCATTTAAGGACAAGACCTTCCGGAGCCATGTACCGTGCCAGAGTGGTGTTTGTCGGGTAAGTTTACGGTCCCATCCCGTGTGACGTAGGGCGGCGTGGCAGGCCAGGAGGACCGCGCTAGTGATTGGCGCCTTGGTGCGTGGCACTGGGCACCCGTAGAGGAACGCCTGGATCTGTGAGAAGTCCGTATCCTCTAGTTCCACGCGATATGCTGGATTGGACCAGCCGCCCACGTACCAGTCGTGTATGAGTAGCAGTTTGGTGGCAAGGTAGTAGAGGTAGAGGTGAGTCACCCCCAAACCCCCATCGAAGGAGGGGATGTGGCTGTGTGCTAGAGAGATCCGTGGCCGTCCGCCACCCCAAAGGAATCGGGATAAGGACCCGTCGAGCTCACGGAACCAGGTGCGCGGGAGGGGAATGGAGATATTTTGTAGGATGTAGAGGAAGCGGAGAAGGACCATCATTTTGAACAGAGCGCTTCGTCCTAGGGGATTGAGGGGAAGGGATTGCCACTTTTTAAGATCTGCCCTCATCTGGGTCACCAGGGGTGTGATATTGAGCGCCCATTCTAGCTCCGGCAAGAGGGCCACCCATATCCCCAGGTATTTAACCGAGTGATGTCTAAGGGGAATGGATGACTGCCAATGGTAGCAGTCTCAAGAGGGATGCAGCGGGACCAAGGTGGATTTGGCCGCGTTAAGTCGGAGTCCGGAGACCCTCTCAAAGTCGCAAGGATTTGCAGGCACTTGGGGCCCGAAGTCGCCGGGTCCGCCAGGTAGAGGAGCACGTCTTCAGCATAGAGGGTTATTTTGTCTACGTGGGTCTCGTTCCAGGTCCACCCCTTAACGAGGGGGTCTTGCCGGATAAGCGTCACCAGGGGTTCCATCGCTAGCGCAAACAGGAGTGGGGAAAGGGGACACCCCTGGCGCGAGCCTCTACAGATCGGGAAGGCCTCTGAGAGCGCCCCATTGACCAGCACTCGGGCCCCAGGGTTAGCGTATAGGATCCCGATGTGGCAGCGGAACACCGGGCCAAAGCCCATCGCCTTCAGCACGTCCTGCAGATAGGTCCAGCCCACCGTGTCAAAGTCCTTCTCAAAGTCGAGGAAAAGGAGGGTCAGATATGGGGTCAGGCGGGCGCGGCGGGCCAAAGCTAAGTGAAGGCGGCGTATACAGTGACGGGTGTCCCTAGCGGGCATAAAACCACATTAATCCTGGAGGACCAGATCCTGCAGGAGGGGCTTGAGCCTCTAGGCCAAGATCGTGGCAAAGAGCTTGATCTCGGTATTGATAAGGGAAATTTGACGGAAGGCCGTGCAGTTCGTGGAGGGTGGCTGGGTCTTGCAGATGACCACGATCGTGGGCAGGTCTGATTCAGGGGGGAAGGAGCCATTCTCCACTACGTGTCGAAAGAGGCCCAACAGTCCGGGAGCCAGGATATCCCGAAAAGCGGCGTAGTACTCCTGCGGGTACCCGTCCGGGCCAGGCGTCTTACCAGGGTGGAGAAGGGGGATAGCCTCCAAGACCTCGTCCAGAGTGAAGGGCTTCTCTAGGGCCTCTGCGGCTTCAGGAGCAAGGGAGTGGAGCCGGGCACCAGCAGTGTTCAGGAGGGTAGTCAGGGGCACGTCCGTCGGCCGCGCCGCATAGAGGCGAGCGTAGAAGTCTGCAAAGGTTCCGGCTATGGGCACAGAGGTTTCCTGGAGGGTGCCATCCAGTGCACGGACCTCCGGGATGATGCAGTGGACCTTGGGGTGAGAGACCAAATTATGGAGGATTTTGCCATTTATGTCACCCCAGCCATGGAGTGGTGTGGATCACTGGTTAGAGGTGGCAGACCCGGAGGCAGAAGTCGGCCCGGGACCAGGGTTCAATTCCTGACGCGGCAGGGTCGTGGACCAGGGTCAGCGGACTCGATAATTCTCGCCTCAGTGCCTACTCTAACCAGGGGTCCCACTCAGCAACTCTGGGCATTAGCTTGCCTAATCTCCACAATGGCCCCATCAATGCCGGGGATGCCTGGCTCCACCTTGGGGACTCCCAGTAGGGACCATCCCACAGGGAAAGCCAGGACAAGTTCCCCAGCGGTATACAGCGCCAGGACGCCGACAGGCAACAGTGCGCTTTACAAGTAAACTTTACATTTACATTACATTTACACCCACGCAGCCGACGATCACCATAGCATTTGGGTCGAATCCAGTGAGAGCTGGCGAAGCTCTTCTCGTATCAGCGCCAACTGCTGGGTGGGGTTCATCCCGTCCAGCAGAGGCTTGCTCAGCCCCCAGTCGGGCAGCCTGGGACTCCAACTCCGCGAGCCGGGCCACTCGGTCCGTCCGCTTGGCGTGGACCAGCCCCCTCGCCACCCCGCAAATCACTGCCTTACCAGCCTCCCAAAGGGTTCCCGGCGAGGGGACCGACCCCTCGTTGGTAGAAAAGTAGTGGGTAAGCTCCTTCCCCAGCGTGTCCACCAGTGCAGGATCCTGTAGGAACCAAGCGCTAAGACGCCAGACCGCTCGCGGCCCCATCGGGGCAGAGCCAAGTCGGAGGGAGACGGGGGAGTGGTCGGACAGTCCCCTGGGCATGATTAGCGCTCCAGAGACCAGAGGGCAGTCTGTGGCCGGGAGCAGGAGAAGGTCAATGCGGGAGTGGGTATGGTGGGAGGCCGACGTGTGGGTATATTGGGCTTTGCAGGGGTTCCAGACTCGCCACAAGTCACAGAGCCCCAGAGCCGAGGCCCAGCTCGATAGAGCTGCTGCTGCGGAGACCCGGGCCAACGGCGGGGTACCGGTTGTGACCCGTTGGGGCTGCATGACGGCATTAAAGTCACCACCGACTATCGTAAGGCCGAGTGGGAAGGAGGAAAGAACCTGTGTGAGGCATCAAAGCGCCAGGGACAGGAGGGCGGGCGGGCTGTAGAGATTCAGGATATTCAGGGGGCAGCCCTCCATCACGCCCGATATCGCCACGTATCGTCTCTGTGGGACAGCGAACGCCTTAACCAGGGTAAAAGGGAGACCTCTCTTGAGCAGAATTGCCACCCCCCGGGATCCGCGTAGAAACACAGAGTGCCAAACCGTCGCAAAGCCGTATCGGGCCAGGAAGTTGCATTGCGTTACTAGGAGGTGGGTCTCTTGGAGAAGAAGGACGTCCACAGCGTGGCGGTGCGCCACCCAGAGAACAGCTGTGTGCTTAATACGGTCAAGGAGACCATTGACGTTCCAGGAGAGAACGTGGAGGGGTCTAAGCAGCGCGTATGTCGTTAGGGGAGGGGGGATGTAAAGGAGCAGGGAACACAAGGGGGGCACACCCAGAAGGAGAGGGCCAGCAACGCCGCGCCGAGGCAGAGGGAGATCAGCAAGGCTGATTAGCAGAGCGGGGCGCCGGGGTCCAGGCAGGGAGCAGGGGAAAGGGGGCCTCCGCCCGCGGCCGCCCCCTTTGGCGGCCCGTGGGCCTCCATAGATAACAAAACATCGGGCAGCAGGAGGTGTGTGTCAGGAGTGGATATACCCACCGCATCTCGTCAAGAGGAGGAGCTGCAGCCAGCCACCCACAGGTAGCATCAACAAAGGCCAAGGAGCGGCTGAACAAAGCTAAACTAAAAAGCGGCCCGTAGGCGGCTGAAAACAATAAACCAGTGGGAAACAATGGACCCCCCCCCCCCCCCCCCCGGATACCCCCCAGTTCCGCCACCCTACACTTCGAAACAGGAAGCATCTGTAGCCCCAAAATCCAATTAACCAGAGGAAACCCCGCTAGGGGAAGATATTAAACTTAAAACGGTTAGTAGGGAGCAGTAGCACCAATCAAGAGTTTGCTAAGGAGGACCCACCTCCACATTGCCGGATAAATGGCAGCAGCTTTAGACATTAGAACTTCAAAGGTGCGTACATTTCAGGGTAGTGGCAACAGTCTCACAAGTGACAGAAAGGGATGGGGTACCAGATAGGAAGAAGACTGAGTAAGAGCACAGAGTAAGAGAGTGCGGACAGTTCAGGTTCTTGCCCCCATGGGGAGCCTCTCTGGGCATCCAGCTCTCCAGGCGGTGAATAAGGCCTGGGCGGCCGGTCAGGGCACAGCTGGCCGGTCGGGTTCAGCCAGCGAGGAGCAAACAGCAAGTGGCTCTGGTTCAGGCCTCAGCATCAATTGGGGTTCCTCGGATCACAGGATTTCCGGACAAGTCCGATTTCGATCTTGCCCTCCGTAGGTCCGCACTCGACTCAGAGATCCGATCGATGACGACCAAGGAGGAGGACGCAGCAGAAGGGGGGGCGCCCGGGCCAGGGGCGGAGATGAGGGGCACCGGGACCCCCCCCCCCGGCGAGTGAGAGGCCTCCGTTCGACGGCGGCCCCGCCTTCGGGAACCAGTCCGGCGGCGCCACGGCTTGGGCACCTCGTAGTCTAGGCGGGGCGTGGGCCCCCGGACAGGGGACGGAGTCCGCCCAGGCATAAGGGGACGCTCCTCTGTGAGCCAGGTCCAGGCCCCCTGCGGACAGTCAAAGAAGAAGGTCTTGTCTTGATAAAGGACCTTGAGGCGGGCCGGGAAGAGGACACCATAGCGCAGCCCCAGTGCCCTGAGCTTTTGCTTGACCTTGTCGTAGGATCTACGCTGGGATTGGACCTCCCTGGAATAGTCGGGAAAGATCATTATTTTAGAGTTCTGGAAGTGCAGGGGGCCCAGATCCCTAGCAGCCCCCAAGATGGCATCCCGGTCCCGGAAGTTGAAGATACGGAGGATGAAAGGGAGGGCAGGGGCTCCAGGGAGCGGCTTAGGCGCCAGGGAGCGGTGGGCCCGTTCTATCGTGAACCAGGGGGAGAGCTTCTCCGCAGGCATCCACGAGCGGAACCAGGCTTCGAGGAAGACGGCGGTGGGACCCTTATCCACTCCATCCGGAAATCCCAGGAGGCGTAAGTTGTTCCTGCGAGCCCGGTTTTCGGCATCCTCCACCCTGTGATGGAGATCCGACGTCAGCGTCTGAAGACGGGCCACCTGGGTCTTCAGAGTGGTCAGGTCATCATCCGCCGTGGAGATACGAGATTCCGCTTCGGTGATGCACGCCGTGGCGTTGCGGAGGTCCTGCTGAATGAGGGCTACGTCCACCCTCACCTCTCCGATCTTATTTTCATCAGAGGCCTGGGAAGTGCTGATCGCCTGGAGGATGGTGGACAAGTTCCCCGCCCTCAGCCCCGGATGGGGGTGGGGGCCAGCAATGGACTCGTGGTCGGGTTTGGTGAACTGATCCATTCACATCTGGGTCGGGGGACCAGGGTCTGCGTGGTCTTTCTCCTTCCCATGGTCGCTGTAAGCCGGGAGTCGGCGTGTGAGGGGTGGTGTAGTTGCAGGTACTCACTCCAGAGGATCTGACTTCCCGGCCTCTCGGAGGGTTCAGGTCCCCGGATTGTGGCGATAGTGTGGTAGACATAGACCGCAGGCCCCCAGGAAGACAGGGCGAGCGAGGGATCCCCAGGCGACCCTGGAGGACGAGGTGTCGGTGACCAACGGGCTCAAGCAGTCACCAGGGGAGCGGAGCAGGGCTACAGCAATCCGGACCGCGGGATCCGACGCCCGTTGCAGGCCCTCCCGCTGCCAAAGCCCCGGAGATGGGGCAGTAAGGGGTCTAAGGCAACAGTGGTGAGCGGGCGAGGCGTTCTCAGGCCTCCAGGCCCGTGGGGAGCAGGTCCGGAAGCGGGCGTCCGGTGGGCGGGCGTCCGGCCGGTCCGACACAGTGTCCAGTAGAGCGGAACGGGGCCCAGCAGTGCAGTCCGCGGGCTCCGGCGCCACCGCCAGTCCTCGCACCGCCGGAGCCTCGGAGAGGGAACGGTGAGGGTCAGCGAGAGCAGGGGTAGGCAAGCAGGGCGCTCATGGCCTCCAGGCCCGTGGGTCGCAGGTCTGGAATGCAGGTGCCCAACCGATCCGGTGCCCCAGTCAGTTCAACACCCCCAGGGTCCCGGGGGCCAGGTAGTGAGCAGACGGAGGGGGGCGGTCAAGGGTCGGGCGTGGGGGCTGTCTCTGCCAGTGCACTCCCAGGGCTCCCAGGCCTTCCAACCCCGGCTGAGCGGCACGCGGGCGAGACCACTGGGGAGCCCTCCGCCCCGCCTCAGGCCTCTCCTCACCTCAATGGGGCTCGACAGCCCCCGATCGCTGGACAGGGTCCACCGATGTGGCGTTGGCGCGGCCGCTGCCGGATCAGCCTCACAAGATCCCACAGCGCCCCAATGGCCTAAACGGGGTGTCCTCAGGAGGGCCCCACTGCAGGTGGCGCTCTCGTGGCTCCCCGGCCTCCCCGCCCTCTCTACCAACAACACGGGCGAGGCCATGGGGTGCCTCTCGCTCCAGGGCAGGCCCCCTCTCCGCCGCCAGGCCCGCAGCAGCCTCGGGTTTCAGCCGGCTGCAAGGGAAGGGCCGGACGGCGCCGCAATGAAAGGATCCGGGGCGGCCTCACCACAGCTCCCGGGATCCGCGCTTAGTCTTAGGACTGGGCAGGGCAGCACGGCGGCTCCGGGAAGGCTCCGCGCCCAGGTGGGTGGACCGCGGTTGGAAACAAGCCACCGGAGTGGCCTGCTTGTCCGGCGGAGGTGGAGAGCCCGCCAGGTAGCCAGGAAGTGCCGTTCATCGCTCCCAACGGCAGGTCGCCTCGCCGTTCAGCTGTGGGGCCGCCATCTTGCGGACCTCTTGGCCGGGAAGTATCGTGCCGGCGGAGGCGCTGCCAGACCTCAGGGAGACCCCCAACACCACCGGTGAGTAAAGGGCAGCCAGGGGAGTGCAGTAACCCAGGGGCCGTCCACCGATGGTAGCTGCTGCAGGCGGATGATGGGCGGATGATGGATGGGGGTCAGAGCACTCTTAGAGTGCGACCGCCATCTTACGCCTCAGGCCACGCCCCCCTCTTTGCAGTCTCTTACATCCATAGGCCCAAGCATGGTTTTGCTCTTTCATTTAATTTGCACACTCCAATATTTTTTAGTTGTAGAAAGCGACGGCTCTCTTGATTTCCTTATTTGCCTGAGCTCTTGCGTTTGCTCTTTCATTCAGTCTACACGCTCCAATACTTTATAGTTGTAGGAGGGTATGGCTCTCTTGGCTTCCTTATTTACACGGTACCAAAGTAGTGGGGACCTCTTAATTAATTGCTTTTCCTTTTATTCTTACAACAGCACATCTAATCATCGAAATAAATTGTTTTTCGTATCAGACTCTCTAAAAAAAAGCCTACCTTGGAGGTCCTGAAATTGGGAATCCATCCAGTTCTTTATAGGTATTACATGTTTGTAACATGGTATCCATTTTGTGATCATTTGCCAGATTTGGCTGACTTACGTACCAGAGGCTTTGGTTTCCTCTCAAGGTTCCACTGTAGTCATCCATTCCCACTGTGAACCTGTGAGCCTATACCGCGCATTGGTCTCTACGTTTATCAGACCCCCACCTCATTTTGGTAGGTTTATATATAGTTTACCCACTAGCTGGACTTGTAAGGTTCTGGTATCATCTGCCTTTTCCAAGATTTATCAAAAGCACCATGCACACAGAGTATTAAGGATCACTATTGGAACATCTTTTGGTCTTGATGAGATATAAGGTGGATTTGATCACAAAACAAGCAAGTGAAGTATGTGGTTGACCACGTGGAGACACTTAAACACTGGGCTTGGTGATTTGGTGTTGCACATATGTTGATAGTAAATCTGCGGCGCAGTAAGTTTTGTCGTTATTGTTTTTAGGTTGAGAACTTATGAGGGATGTTTGTACGTCGCTATACTGAAGAAGGCAGCAGGTGTTTAGTGATAAGCATGTAGATTTCCATGCAAAAGCCATGCAATTCATTGGACATGTATAAAAAATAAATATAAGGAAGAAGTTGTATCTATTTTCTAAAAGTGTATATGGCATGTTGATACGATCCTTGCTAGGACAGGACAATTATATATTCTCATGTCTGTATGACAGGGAGTTCAAATCAACATACCACATGAAAAACCTATTCTCTTTTCCTGTTTGGAATGTTGATGTGATGAAGATATGAATTTTTTATTGCATCAGTACGTTTTTCTTAGATACAACCCCAGTGTAAATGACACTGTAATAATGTGTTTTTTTTCGTCTGCACAGTTATGATAAGAAATATGCAGGCACATGCATCTAAGGAAAAACCAGTTGCAAACGGGCAGATTCTCAGAATCTACCCCTTTGCGACCGGTATTTTTGCATTTGGATGCATCATTTTGCATGGAGCAATTTGGGAGTACCTACTGGTACTCGCAAATTGCTCATGCAATCTCCAATTCATTCCTATGGGCCTGGAGGCCCCCGGGAGCGATTGGGACAGCATTCCTAAATTGCGACTAGCAATTTGCAAGTAGAAATTAAGGAATGTGTAGGAATCGCCATTTTTATAGCGATCCCTACATGCATAGGCTTTTGCGATTCCTAAATAGTGATTCCTTAAAAATCGCTATTTAGGAATCGCAATTCCTTTTGTAGATGCATGTGGCAGATACTATTTACTAATTTTTCAATGTAATGTATGAACTATTTTGTAAGGAGAAATCAATAAAAAATAAGAAATTACATGCTAGAGTGGATTGTGCCGCAAATGTCCTCCTTTTGAATGAGTGTTTTTATTGTCGCTTTAAATAGATAGGTTGCCGGGGGAAGTCTTTTCTTATTAAGGCATATCAATAACTTGGAGTCACCATAACACATAATCTTTTTTTTCAAATCACACAATCTTAACAGATGACCAATGCCAATTCAAGTTCCATGGAAATGCTACAGTTTTTAAAGCAACACGAAAACATGACATCGTATTGCTGTAAATGCCGAAGATACAGGTACTCACACTTCATGGCTTTAATGCCTTGTTGGGCCTTGTTAAAATGGAAGGACATTTATGGACAGCTTACTTAACTTACAACAAGGCACTTCAGTTAGGGTATATGATTGGATTGGGTTTGCTTGGTTGCTTGCTTGTGCGCCGGGACGCTCCTTCGCTGGAGCAGCCGTGCGCAATACAAATAGCACTAACATAACATAACATTGGTATAATGTTCAAAGGTTGCATACTCCTACAGGATGGTTACAAAACGTTATTGCACAAGTCTCAATCCAAGAATTGGAAAGTAAAAAGAAGTTTTCACTTATGTTACAATTGTATGTGGGGATTTCGAAGCTCACATTTGGGGCCCGATGTAGGTGCCCTAATACCGGTCGGAAACGGCCGAATTCGGCCGTTTCCGACCGGTATTAAGGTTTTCTGATGTAGGGCATGCATTTACAGAATCGGTATTTTACCGATTCTGTATTTACCGAATCGGTAAAATTACCGAATCTGTAAATACAGACTCGGTAAAATACTGATTCTGTAAATGCAGATGTAGCTGGCACATGTCAGAGTGCCACAGGGCTTTAAGAATCGGTATTTTACCACCCAATCCAATTGGGTGGTAAAATACCGAATACAGGTGTGCATGCACATCTGTGCATGCACACCTGTGCAATGTGAAACACAGACATGCCCTTAGGGCATGTCTGTGTGCCACATGGCACACAAGTCCGGAATTGGGGTGCAAGAGGGTGTCAAAGTGACACCCCCTGCACCCTTGCAAAAATCGGTATTTACCGAATCGGTAATGACCATTGATTCCTATGGGCTGCAATGCCCATAGGAATCAATGGGCTTTACCGATTCGGTATTTACAGAATCGGTAAATACCGAATCTTAACGATTCGGTATTTACCGAATCTGAAATACCTACATTTCCCCCCTTCTAATTTACCACTTCTTAAATACCGAATCGGTATGATTCGGTATTTTAGAAGTGGTAAATTAGAATTACCTACATCGGGCCCTTGGTGTTTTATCACAAGCCACAAAAAATGAAAAGGCAGTTGAAAGGTATCATAGGAGCGATATGATTATGACTTGTCTCATTATCTTAAAATGAAACAGCTGTTTAATTAAACCATGATTCAAAAAACAATCTGGTATCTTAAATCTTATTTATTCATTGGACAAACCACTTGGGGCCAGATGTAGGTAAGTATATTTTACCTAATTCATAAATACCGAATTTTACCGATTCGGTATTTATGAATCTGTAAAATAGAAGGGGGAAGATTTAGGTAGAATCGGTAATTGAATTACCAATTCTGTAATAATCGGTATTTACCGAATCGGTATATACCGATTCGGTAATGCCCATTGATTCCTATGGGCATTGAAGCCCATAGGAATCAATGGGCATTACCGAATCGATATTTACCGATTCGGTAAATACCGAATATTGCAAGAGTGCAGGGGGTGTCACTTTGACACCCTCTAGCACCCCGAATTCAGGCACGTGTGACATGTGGCACACAGACATGCCCTAAGGGCATGTCTGTCTGTCACATGGCATAGGTGTGCATGCACACATGTGCGTGCACACCTGGAATCGGTATTTTACCACCCAATTGGATTGGGTGGTAAAATACCGATTCGGTAAGGCCTGTGGGACTCAGAAGAGTCCCACCTACATCTGAAAGTTACCGAATCTGTAAAAATACCAATTCAGTATTTTACCGATTCGGTAAATTTACCGATTCGGTAAATTTACCGAATCGGTAAAATAGGGCCCCTACATGCCAAATACTAAATACCGGTCGGTAACGGCCGAAATTGGCCATTACCGACCAGTATTTCCGCTCCTACATCTGGCCCTAGGTGTTCAAAGATGAAAATGTATGGTTGAGGGGAACTATTACATGATCCTCACTATTTCCATCATCAACATGTTTCTGTCTTGCGGCTCTACTGAGTCTGTAGTATTTTTCAGGACAAACAAAGGGGCTCCTGATGAGGCAATGTTGTACTAAGAATTGCCTCGTTTGTAGGGTGACCTGTGTCTGCCTCTAATCTAAAACGGTTCATAGATACCCTAACGTAGCGTCTTCAATGCCCCATGGAGGAAGGGCTAAGGGACACCTGTAGTCACACTTGCGTCAAGGTGCATCCCTCGCCGTACACCTACACACGTCTGCTCCTTCCTCTCGGGTAGCTTAATTTGTGTACATATAGTAGGTTGGAGGCTGGCTCACCATTAAGTACCCATATCCTCTAGTTCGCTCCCCTGGATATCCCTGGGGGGTGGTGCTGATAGTTTATTGACAGTCATAGAAAAACCAGGTATCCAAGGGTTACCCTGGCCAAATTTGCCGTGCTCAACACATGAACTGTGTAGGAAGTGGTAGTAAAGCACGGTAAAGTCTAAAACACAGCAAAACTGTTCGATACAAACAATCCAATGCACTGGACAAAAAAGAAATATTTAACTAAGTGGGATCAAGGGATTTAGCATTTGCACCCAATAATTACTACAAGACAACACTGTCCGTCTTCCTCACCCCAGTCCTCGTTGTACTGTCACTGAGAGTACAAACTAGACATTACTTGGATTGGATGTAGTTCCGCTGGAAGTGGTAGTAAAGCACGGTAAAGTCTAAAACACAGCAAAACTGTTCGATACAAACAATCCAATGCACTGGACAAAAAAGAAATATTTAACTAAGTGGGATCAAGGGATTTAGCATTTGCACCCAATAATTACTACAAGACAACACTGTCTGTCTTCCTCACCCCAGTCCTCGTTGTACTGTCACTGAGAGTACAAACTAGACATTACTTGGATTGGATGTAGTTCCGCTGGTTGGGGCGGTTTCTTTCCTTTCTGATGCTTCTGAATATGTAATAGCAGATTCCTAGATGTGTAGGCACTTATTAATTAACCCACTGAGATCTAAATTCATGAGCTTGAGTATAAAATAACAAATAGTAAAAAAAGTAAAATTCTACGGTACCGGCTCCTCCGCAATTGCGAAGGAGCGCAGCCCCACTGGCTCAGAGCCAGCAGGTGAAAAATAAAACTGTGTCCTATCATTGTTTTATTTTTCATTTGCCCGCTCTGAATCAGCACATGTGTGGAGGGGTGGGCCATGGGAGGAGGGAAGAGGATTGCTATGTACACTTCTAAGTGCGCATGTGTGTTTGGCTAGCAGTCCCAGGTCTGCCAAACACACATACGCACTTTGGTATCTCCAACCCGAATGTACTGAACAGCCAGGTTGAAGAAACAGCACAGACTCCCTGTCCTGAGCGGAGTGTCTTTTCAGCCCGCTCAGGCCAATCCCAGTGCGGCTCTCATAACATGAGAGAAGCACAGGGATTGCACAGGGAGTATGTTCCAGTGTCTGCTGGGACCAGGAAGAACAGAGAGGCGTGACACGGGAGGCAGCCAGCAGCTTCTGGCATGTTCCTTTTAAAAAAACATTATTATTAACCCCCCGCACTACCTCCCCTCCTCTTTCTCTTACGCGCTACCTCTACCTGCCCCACTGCCCTTTGTTTTGTGGCAGTTCTACAAACAGTTTGATACAATGTTTGTATGTTATTAGTGAAAGTCTGCTTACCATGAGCGAACTGATTTTCCTCTGGTGACCTGTATGATGTTTGAGGCTGAAAAAGAATAACTTTTACATCTTTTATTTTATTATGTAAAAGGCATTTAATTAAAACAACAATTAGAACCTTTTAAACCACAATTATTTCAGTATCAAGAGATTAATTCTTTATAAATGTCAAAATAGAATTGCATATCAATGGTATTTTAAAGGTAATAATGTTATTGTGATACTAACTCCAATTTGGGTGCAGATTTATCATTGAGTTGTGTCGCCCTTGAGCCAGGCAATGGAGTGCAAGGGCGGTGTAACTACTAAGTCAGATTTATCAAGCCACGCAATGCCACCTTGTGTGGTCTTGCATGGCTCGATAAATCTAGAGTAATGCAACGCAGTTTAAATCGCTACATTGCATTACTCTGCCACAGAGAAGCGTTTCATGGGTAGAGAATTTACCATTACTGGTAGATGGGAATGCGTGAAAATGCTATGCCTCCCTCAGGTGAGGCGCAATGAGGAAGAATTTTTTTTTTCTCCTCGTTTTTTCCTTTTTCTATGTGTGCCTCATTCTGCAGCACACATATAAATAGCAAAATGCCTCTTAGGATTGTTTATGTGCAGGAAGGTGTTCCTTCCTGCTCAAAAAACATCCCATGTGCAATCAGGCACCCTTGCACCAAGGGGCAGGGGTGCCTTCATTGACACTAGGCAGCACATTGAGCGCCAGATCTAAGAAGGAACTGGAATGCGCCGTATGATCTGAAATATGGCACACTCCTGCCCTTTACCTTTCACGAAGCACAGTGCAGCAAGAGGACTTGCTGTGTTGCATGAAATAATGATAAATCTGCCACTTAGTATTTTATGTGGCCTCAACAACACCATTACAAAGGCAGGAATCTGGGCAGAAGTGAAAACCATGGACTAATGTGAGAAACACCAGTCAAGTGTTAAACTCCTCGCTTTTTAATGTATTACTAGGTTAGGTTTTTTTTAAAGTAAATGGGAATGCGTGACAGACCTGTTGAAGTACTTAGTGCCTCGTTTCTGTGAGAAATAAAATAAAACATAAAGGAAAAAATCACCTGAACACATTTAAATACTCTTTGAGAACGCAGTTAAAGCAGCAAATGTGGTCTGGAACACCAGGTTAATACTCTAGAAATAAGCATCATTTCTCATCCCTGCTCCAGGTAATAGACGTTCTATTACTCATGTAGGGCCTGATTACGAGTCTGGCAGTCCAAGGACCACCAGACTCATGGTGGCACAGCGGTGGAAGCCCAGCCACTACCGCACCGGTGGTCCGACTGCCCTATTGGGTGGTAGGAAAGCCACTGCACTGCCGCAACTGCCTGGCAGCGGCGTGGCAGACTTGAGGCCGCAATATGCTTGGCAAGACTGCCAGGGTCCTGACAAGCATATTACGAGTTTCTTCTCCGCCGCGGTTTTCATGGTGGTTCCTCTTCCATGAAAACCATGGCAGAGAGGAAACACAGGGGGCCCTACAGGCCCCTCTCAGGCCTCAGGGCCATGGGGTAAATGCATGGGGGGTTCATGCTGTGCCCCACTGTGTGCATGCACCCCAGTACCTGCACTGCATGGACTGCACCAGTCCATATAGTGCAAATACTCCCTTAGAAGTTACCATTCCGGTGCCTATTTCATAGGCCCTGCAGTGGGAATGCCAAGGAACCGCCCACCAGTGACAAAAAAAGTCATAATCTGGCAGGCGGTGTGCACGTGGGTTTGGCAGAGTGGGAGCGGAACACCAGTGTGGCAGTCTCGCTCTCGCACCGCCAAAGTCGTAATCAGGCCCTTAATGTGTAGGTCTCCAATGAAGTGGAGATTCTGATGGGACTACTGGCATAATTTTCTTTCAGTCACAAAGGAAACTGTGTAACAGGGAGGTCTCCTAGATAAGTTGGAAATGGTGGACAGACAGTGGTGGAAAATGGACGTATCTACCCTATAAATTAGATGTAAAAAGCCCTATGCCTTGTGGCGTGCCAACTCTACTCAAAACTTTGAGCAACACATTTGTATACATAGAAAACCTGGTCTGCTTAATCCTTTTTGTGGCATGCAGGTCCAGGAGAACATCTACCAGGAATTCTTCGCAGTATCCAGAGTGCTTGTCATTGTCTGGAGAGAACATGGACGCAGGAAGTTTTGACAAATTACAAAGAAGATCCATAGATTATTGGTAACCAGAGTTCACTGTCATATTTCCGGGATGACTATGGCTGCTATTACTTGAGACGGAGTGCACTACTCTTTCGTTGTACTTGATGTAGTTCTACTTTTGAGGACAAGGAAAAGGACTGTGACCTCCAACTTCTAATTACAATATTTTTTCCACCTTTTCCCATCCCTTCCAGTTCCGCAAGTAAACTAGATGAAGAGGCACATCTCCCTTTGCCATATTGTGCCTATTGCTTCTGCTTCATTTTGCAGGCCTCTTGCTCCTTTTAGCAGAAATTTGAACCTCTGGAAAGTGGATATAGAATTTAACCAGCATGTGTGACACACCGGTACTCAATGCATGAATTTGTTCTGGTGGCGAAGGCAACATTGTAGTTCTCTCATACCAATGGGTGATAGTGAAAGCAGCTGCAAACAGCACTTGGTCTCTCGGCCTTCAACATTTCAACACTAGATGCTTGATTATCCAGCAGCCATCTTGAAAGGACCACTCTTAATATTTTGGAACTATTGCACACATAATTGTTGTAAGCTGTTTAATTAGCTCTGTAACTGTTGCATATCATAGGTACTGCTGTGAAGAAAACACTTGCCACCCATTGATAGTTGGCGTGTGCCCAAATAAAAACATCACTCTTGATGAAATATACAGTCAGTGCCAAATTGAATTGAGACTGCATGTAAAAAGATAAAATCTTGCATCAACCAGTCAGTAGAAGCCTGCTTAATTAAAGATTGGTGAATAGCATAACACCAACATATGTTGCCATGCTCAGGTCTAGATCATGCCACCACACCTAATCCATGAATGCACTTTATGTATAATGTAACCTCTGCAGATGATTGCATTTGCCTTACATACTAAGTAACTGTATGATACTACTAAGTAAATAACATTTTGCTCTTGTACTAGAGTATTTTTAGCATAATTCAATAATGTATGTATGCCTGCATGGACACATGATCTACTATAAGTGTGTATTTATGTCTGTGCTAGAGACACCTATAAAATACACAATTATGGGGGTGCGTGGCTAAGTCGCACATGGAGTGAGATGTGTTTGCTTGGGTCTCCGCTTCATGGCGCTTGACTAAAGCTGTCTACGCCGGTCGCTGGGGCTCCTGCCTGGTGTCTTATTGCTGCTAAAGGATTGAGGGTGCTTCCGGTTGCCCGTGGGAGATCCTACCTGTCCTGCCGATCCGATATCCTGAGCCAACTCCCCATTAAAGCTTGGTAGCCGCCATTTTAAGCGAACCTACCAGCAATGCGGACGGCCTTTCCAGACCCAGGAATCAAAGCGGCTGAAGCGGCGGAGGGAGAGGCCCCGCTCAAGGTGTCCTGGTAGGTGAGATCAATCTGGTGCAGCAGGACTGACGAGCTGGTATCCTGAGCTGACTCCGTACCGAAGCTTGGTTGCCGCCATCTTGGAGGAGCCCCCACACAGCGCGGACCTCGCTGGGCGGTCTCCCTTGAACTGGACTCACAGCGGCTGGGGTTGTGACGGGGGAGACAACCGATATCTCTGCATTCCCCTAGGCTTCATGCGGAGGCCTACATGGAGGCTCCCTCCTCAGGTTCTACGAGATCCTGTAAACATAGCTGACATCCGTAAGGAGATCAAGGGCTTTTTTTTGGTGAATTACCTCACAGACACTTCTGAGGTCATCAGGTGAGATGCTTTTAAGGCTACTATCCAGGGGGTTAGCTTTACTATCTCAATTGCGAGAATCCTTGAATGCCGCCTTGTAGAGAACGGACTTACCGTGGACATTAAAACATTAGAACGAGGGGATCACCTCCAGCTATCCCTTCAAAATAAACGTCTCCTTGCGGAGATACAGTGTCAACTACATTTACATCGCACTAATAAGGCGGAGAGATTGTTACTTGCCCTTAACCAGAGATTTATGCGGGTGGAGACAAGGTGGGGACATGTCTTGCGTGGTGTCTTCGGGCTCGGAACACGAGAACGCATATAGCCAAACTCAAGGCCCAGATGGTACATGGACTATCTCAGAATCCACTAAGTCTACAGTTCGCTCGGATTTTTATGAGGCACTTTACGCAGATGCTCCCGGCCCTCATGAAGAAGTCAGGGAATTTTTGGACTCCTAGCTTGATACACTATTAGTGCCCATCATAAGGGTAAACTGTAAACTTCGTACTTGTATAGCGCACTTATACCCTGAGGCCTCTAGGCGCAGTACCCATACTGCTGTGGAACCCTTCCTGGCTTTTCCCTGTGAAGTGCCCACTCCTGGGCACCCCCAAGGTGAAGCCAGGCATCCCAGCGCTGTTGGGGCTGTTGTGGAGATTAAGCAAGCTATTGCCCAGAGTTGCAGAGTGGAACCCATGATTAGATTAGGCACCGAGGCGAGAATTATCAGGCCCAAGGAAATTGAGCCCAAGACCCGCCAAGGCGGGAATTGAACCCTGGTCCCGGGCCAGACCTCTGCATCAGGGTCTGCTGCTCTAACCATTGAGCCACACTTCTCCACTGATGGAGGAACCCATTTTGCAGGAGGAAATAGCGAAAGCTTTGAAACAACTCCCAATCTGGAAAACTCTGGGACCCAATGGTCTACAGGCAGCATTTTATCAGATCTTTTACCCACAAATCCGAGAAATTTTATTACACCTTTTTAACAGTTTTATGGAGGCTTTAGGCCTTACTCCAACTATGGCGGAGGTAGAGATCGTTCTTGTGCCAAAACCTGGCAAGGATCATTCTCTCCCTCACTCGTACCGCCCAATCGCCCTCTTAAACACAGACGCTAAGATCTACTCTAAGATTCTGGCGAACCGGCTAGAGCTCCATCTTCCGGGTCTGATTGACCCTGATGAGGTCAGGTTTATCCATCAATGGCAGGGAGCGGACAACATTCGCCGAATCGCCCATATAGTGGAGAAAGCGCAGATCAGGGATATACTGGCTTGTCTGATGTCCTTCAACGCGGAGAAAGCCTTTGATCAGGTAGACTGCTTTCTTCTGGAAGTCCTATGGAGGGTGAGTCTGGTTCCACAAATAATCTCTGGATTGAGGGCCTCTTACACGCATCCTACCACCCGTATTCAGTTTAATGGACGCCTCACTGCTTCCATCCCGATTCTTTGCGGTACCAGACAGGGATGCCCTCTGTCCCCTCTGTTGTTTGCCCATGTGGTGGAACCCCTTGCTATTGCCATTAGACGCAATACTGAAATCCAGGGTAGTCCTTTTGGGGGATATAATCATAAGGTTTCCCTTTTCGCAGATAACCTTTTGCTTTCTCTTACCTCCCATACTCCTCTCTTCCAGCGTTAGCCACACTTTTACGATCTATCAAGATAGCATCGGGATTCCGAATTAATCTTGCTAAATCTCACACACTCAACCACACCCTATCAGCCTCGGAGGCTCATGACTTAAAAGGTTTACTCCCTCTCCAGTGGACAGATAAGTCGATCAGATACCTAGGATTAGATTTGACCTCCTTGCTTTCTTCTTGGACATCGACAAATTGGCCTAGATTTAGGGGGGCGATACAAGAGGAATTATGTAGATGGAAGGATCTCCCTTAGGCATGGCTGAGATGCATTAATGCTAAAAACATGTCACTTCTTCCGAAGATTTTGTATTTATTCCAATCCCTACCAACCCCAATACCTCAGGCTGACATTCTTTTGCTTCAGTGGGACTTCACCTCTTTCATATGGGGGCGAGCACGCCTGCATTTTTCTAACAAGAGCATGATGTTACCTCGGGACCAAGGTGGGCTCGCCCTAATCTTTTGGAATACTATTGAACATGTCACCTTCTGTACATTTCAGAGTGGGTGGTCCGAGAGAGTGAGAAACATTGGTTTCATATGGATTGGCTGTTTCCTGTAGGACCTTGTGGGACCTGGCATGGCTTTCTCGTGGAGCTCGTCCCCGTAGTGCCTACATTGCTACTCCCACTAAAACTGTTCTAGAGATTTGGGGCAAATTGGCGGTATCTCATGGTCTGACTACTTCCCCCTCTCGTAAACTCCCATTATGTGTTATCTCAATGTCCATCCCCCCCCTCCCCCCCCCACCCAATTGCACCCTCGGCCTGCCGAGTCACCCAAGATTTGTTTCAAGGCAACAAATTCCTCTCTTTTGATCAATGCAAACAGTCTTTCCACCTTACAGAGGGCGCTCAGATGCAATACTATCAGTTACTAAGGCACTGGTTGCTTGCTCAGGCCTATGCCCAAGGAGCCACTCGAAAACTCACAGATTTTGAAACTCTAGTGTGTCAATTTACTGGGTCAAGGGGACTAATCTCTCGCACTTACACCGTCCTGCAACACTCACATCAGCCCCTGCCTCACACTTATCAAAATCAATGGAATACTGACTTAGGGGAAGACATACCTCCAGAATTTTGGGCCTGGTTGTGGCAGGATATCCCAAAAATATTACATAGCATACCCCAGCGTGAATCAGCGTACAAGCTTATGTTGCGCTGGTACTTCACCCTGGTTCGACTTCACCAGATGCTACAAAACTTCCCCCGACTTGCTGGAGAAGTCAAGCTGACAGAGGAGACTTTCTATATATTTGGTGGTCCTGTCCAAGTCTTGAAATGTCTTGGACAGAGATCCTCAGTCAGATAAAGGACGTAGTGGGTTTCCCTATTCCCTCCTCCCCGATGGTCACCATACTAAGCATTAGACCCCCGACAATGACGGCCATGAAATATGCAGACTGGCGGTTGATACTGCAGAAGTTGGGTGCAGACAGGCAATCCATAGCTTTATTTTGGAAGACCCCCCCCCCCCCCTATGGCCATCTGGTTTCTACGTTTGTGGCATGTTTACCACTTGAATTGCTCACTGTACACATCAACCACGCTGATACCAAATCCACCCAGGTTTGGCAGCCCCTAATACGACATCTTTCTAGTATGGAATATTCTCAATTGGCTCCCCCTAGGTTACGTGCCCTGCAGCTGCTTGACGACTCCCTTGAACCTTATGCACGGGCCCACAGGCAAGACTCTCCTGAACCAACTACTTCGTAGAAAAGGCCTCTAAACCAGGAGCTCTGTCCCCTTCCGACCACAGGCTATATTTAACTCAACTTCCCTTGCTCCCTCGCTTGGTTGAGCGGTTTGACCCCCCTCCTCTTTCATTCTGTTTCCTTTTCTTTCTTCTTTTCTATTGTTTAATTTGAGCGATGTGCCTCTAGTGTCGCTCAATTTGATCTAATAGGTTGTTTAGTGCATGAGCAGGTGAGCGTGCTATCCTTTCGGTTGCATTATATAAATCACCTAATGCTGTTGGCTGGGGAAACCTCTATGAGACCTTAGTGATGCCTCCCCTGTGTCTTTCTCGAACTCTGAGAGAAGTTATGTAATTGTGACAGGATCAGTAGCATATTGTTGCTTCACGCTGTACTTTCTCTCTCTTCCCTGACAGAGTGGGCTAGGGTGGGAATGTACTAACTCCTTTATTTCCATTTTATTTGTAATGCTCTGACACCCAAATTGAGTGACGATGCCCTTTTTATGTCTTTTTGGTGGGGCTACATAGGCTTCACTTGTCCGTTACATTTTCAATAAACAGATTTGAAAAAAAAACAATTATGTAAAGTTCTGATCATCAGGGGGCCATCAGTCTGCAGTGGAGGAGATGAAAGGGTAAATTGCACACAATATTTCATATTATATCAGCTGCAGGGCCTAGAACCATCATAAACAAGGGAGTATCATAGATAGGGATCGCAGAGTAACGGACCCAGTAGGGAGCAATTCCCTATGTCGAGTCCAGGAGACACAAAGACCAGGCCCAAGGGCAACACAAAGCACTGTGCAGGTCAGCGGTGTTGAAAGATGTGGCCATTGCCTATTTTTAGTGAGCTTAACTATGGATTTCTTTTCACAGACTCAGAGGTTTTCTCACTCAGGTATGGAAAGCAAGAAAATGATAGTATATACGTTGGCCGCGATAATATAGGTGTAACATACATTTCCCAGGGATCAATTACTTCTAGTGCTTAGGGATAGAAATTACTATTTCCTTTGAAAAATAATAATTTTGATATTTAGTTCCAATTACATGACAGTATTACTTATTATGGTGTAAAACTGGTGAATTTCAAGGCCCACTAACCTCTTTAAAAGCACTTTCATTTGTACTTGAATGAGTTGTGCTCGCCACTCCATATCTTTTCTGTAGCTGGTTAAGTTCTTCTAGCAGAAACATTTTTTTCTTTCCTTCCTGTTAAAACAAATACATCCACAGGTTATCTCAGCACATTCAGGTTGCAAAGAGTAGTGTTAGCGATGACATCACAGACACGTTCATTTTCCACAAAAGACCCAGCTTGCCTCGCTGGAGTTTGTTTGAGCAAACAACAGTAACGTGGTAACATATAACTGAAAAAGCATCTTTTATGTGGCTTTTGTGGCTGGGGCAGGATGGCCACCCAACTAAAGAATGTCTATTAGACAAATTAGGCCTGATTGCAGGGTGTGCGGAGCAGAATTCTCACTTAAAATGAAGGTCTACTCATTTGCAAGTGGCCTGGTATCATGCACACATTTTTTTATGTGCCACATTTACTGCACCTCTGGGAGCGCTAACTAAACCTCTTCATTCAACAGGAGTGGGTTGGTGCATATCACTTGAATGATGGAGTGGGGGACTTGAGAATTATTACCAATCAACGGCTGCTGCAAATGTCAAGCCAACAGTGATGCACCAACATCAAATCCACAGGATGACTGCACTGCTACATTGCACAAGTTGGTAATACCATGGACAAATCAGTTCTTTGGAACTTTGGGGCCTGGCTCTGATTTGCTTGGAAGCTCAGATTGCATATTCTTGGAAATTGTGCAGAAACGCTCCATTCTGGAAAACAAGATTGATACTGGATCTTGATGTTGGGCTCCTCAGGGATGATACCCCCAGAAGGGGTAGGTGCATCTGAAAAGGAATGGGCTAAAGATGCAAAAGTGCATGTCATCCTAAAATTCCAACCAATATATCCTGGTCTGCACTGCGCATACCTCAAGAATAATGATTCAGTAAAACCCTGAGGGATTCAAGCACATAAGAGGCACAGAATGCGATAAAGAAAAAGTATGCCTAAAACTGCTAACAGAACCAAGGTATGCAACTAACTGTGCTTGGGGCATGTTAACCCTCACTTACCAACTCCATTGCAAATCCTCCGTCATTTCCCAGTACGTACGCATTATAACGATTCTTTTTCAAAATCACTCCTTTTCTTTTGGATATTCAATGTTCCCAATGATTTAAATTGGTGACATGGCTTTTGTTTAGTTCACTTTTGGCAGCAAACAAAGGCTAGATCATGGCATTTAATTTCTGCCCTTGGTTGAGCTCATTTTCAATGAGTAGAGCCCCCGTGCAAAGGCACGAGTGTCGTCCTTGCAAGCTAAGTGTTTGCACTAGCAGTGCATGTGCTGACATTCTTTGCAGAGGAAACCAGTCCAAATATCAGACACGCAAAGATGACCAAAAATGTGAATACTCTTGAAGAAGCCCTTACAACGTTACACCTTTGACCCCCAATACTGCGGGGTTCCCTGCAAACATCTACACATTCCGGAAGTGGTGATAGTACACAATCTGAGAGAGGTAGACAGTCAGACCCTCACCAGGCTGGTGTACACTGAACACTTACTTCTGCACTCCACCAGCAGAGCAGGACACATAGGCATGATTCGGAAAGTTATATTTCTTTTATAAGTGCAAAATAGCTTTTGCATACAAAGTTGAATCCAGCCTGTATGTAAAAAGATACATTTTTGCTTCAACTCACTAAAGTCATTTTGCCCATGCAAAACAATTTATTCACATTGAGGTTTCTCTTGTGAGAGGGCGGTGGGTTTTCTGGGGATAAGCACGTCCTGGAGATTTGTGACCATCTTTGTGGGTATTAACACACGCCTCTCCTAGCACTTTCTTCCCTGCCCTGGAAACAGCAATTTTATTCTGAGAAGGGCTAAATTATACTCCTTCAGGGCAGGTATGAACAGTGGATACCCCCAAATTAGAAAAGGGGTGCAGGGTTTATATGTTCGCATGAGAAATATGAATTATTGAAACCTTTTCGGAATTGTGCTGAAAGCTGTGACTTTCCAGGCATTAACACAAAAGTCATAATTCTGCACCTATGCAATGTAGTAAGCAGGCGCGTGCAGACTTATGACTGAGAATTAGTTCACATTGAATACAATACTAGGCTCAGCAAAATTTTACACCTGATGCAGCTTACCTTACACTCATACCTCTCAGTCCATTGCGGCTCGTAGTAGTTAAGTCAGGAGTTTGTGTCTAGTGATCGTATTAAAGTTAATGCACAAGAAAACAACTTGGAGGGTGTGCAAAGTTTGCAGGGTAGGTGACCTCATTAAATCTGACAATGGTACCTTAAGTTTGAAGTACCCGTGAATCGGCTTTCCTTTTACCTAATTATAAAAAAGAATTTGTATTCAAGGCAAAGCGTATTTGTTTTTCAGTTTTCTTTATAAAAATTTGAAGGTTATTATTGCCTCATCTTGATATCATTCAGTCTTTGTCATGGCTCCTTTCCAAAATACTCAGTCTCTGTGTTAATTTGAGGCCTTTGACTCACAATAAGGTGTGGTATACTTTGCTTCTGAGCCATGACAGGCACGTGTTCAGTAGGCTACAATTGGCCATTCATTGGTTCTGTCTCCAGAATTTTTGGTATGTTCACTGTCTCAGGGAGGCCAAGAAAGAAGCCCTTTGCGCATTGAGGCAAGCATTGAGGCAAGCGCCAATCACCCCAAGGACCTCTTCAGCATCGTCAGGGAATTCTCCTGCCCCACCACCAACGAGAAAACAATCCACCCCTCTCAAGCCCTCTTTGGCGTACTACTTCCACCACAAGATCACCGACATCTACAGCAACTTTGACCCACAACCCACTGATATCAACCACCTCTGCACCCAAACCAGTGCCCCCACTCCCACCACATCATCGCCCGGAAGTTACTCATGACCGAAGACACCATTTCCATCATGAACTCCATCCACTCTGTGGCCTTCACCAACCCCTGCCCGCTCCACATCTACAACCTAGAAATGGGGGTCAACTGCAGCGCCCTTACAGAAATCCTCAACACATTCATTACCACAGCCACCATTCCCGATGTTTAGAAGCATGTGGAAATCAATCTCCTCTTGAAGAAACCCTTTGTCATCCCCAACGAACTAAAAAACTACCTTCTTCCCTTCCCCGGCAACGTCCTGGAAAAAGCCATCAACTGCCAGCTCACGGACTACCTCGAAGAAAATAACCTGCTCGACCCCTACCAATCTGGCTTCCGGCCCAACCACAGCACCGAGATTGCCCTGATCGCAGCAACAGATGATGTCAGACGCTTCCTCGACATACGTGGAATGGCAGCCCCCATCCTCCTCTACCTCTTGGCGGCCTTTGATAATGTCTCAAACCACACCTTTGTTACCAGACTCTACCACATTGGCATCCAAGGCAATGCACTCCACTGGATCTCCTACTACCTTTCGGGCTGAACATGAGGATCCACAAACCTCCCTTCTCCTCCACCCCCAAAGACATCATCTGTGGCATACCCCAGGGCTCCTCCCTCTTCAACACCTACATGACACCTCTTGTAGACATCGCACACACCCACAGACTCAATATCATCTTGTACGCCGACGACACCTATCTCGTCCTCTCCCTCACAGAAGACACTGACACCACCAAGACCAACTTCCGTAACACCATGACAAATATCGTCATCTGGATGAAGGCCAACTGCCTAAAACTGAACTCGGACAAATCAGAAGTCCTCAGCTTCGGAAACAAGCCCTCCCCTTGGGACTGGACCTGGTGGCCCAACACACTTGGCCCCTCTCCCACTCCCACCAGCCATGCATGTACCCTCAGAATCATCCTGGAAATCCAAATGACCATGAATCAGCAGATCAATGCTATCGCCTCTGCCTGCTTCCACACCCTCTGCATGCCTGCAAGATTTCTGATGAATCCTCGTCTCAATCAGGAAGGCAGTCACCCAGGCCCTCTTTTCCAGCTGACTCGACTATAGCAACGCACTCTACGTCAAAACCACCAAACAGCTCCTAAGCCGCCTCCAGACCATTCAGAACTCAATAGCTAGACTCATCCTCAACCTTCCCAGAACCATCAGCACCTCCCCCCACCTCAGAGCCCTCCACTGGCTCCCTGTCTGGGAAATAAGCCTCTTCAAACTTCTCACTCATGCCTACAAAGCCCTCCACACATTTCAGACCCGCCTACATCAACAACTACCTGACGTTTCATCAGCCGAGCAGGGAGCTCCACTCTTCCACGCTAGCCCTGGCCCACATCCCAGCATCAACAGACGCCGCTGCAGAGGTTGTTCCTTCTCCTACCTTACCGACAGGTCTTTGAACAACCTCCACCTACGCAGATCTCCCTCACTGGAGCACTTCAAGAAGAAGCTCAAGACCTGGCTCTTTGACCACCATAGCCACCCGGCCGAGGCTCACAGAACCCCAGCACCTGTAGACTCCCTGGGGTGACAAGTTGTGCGTTACAAGACTGTATGATTGATTGATTGATCAGTGGGTTACTCTTAACCCTAACCCAGGTACATACTTTAGTGCTCATGTGTAAAGGTATAGATGACTTAGATTGTATAGTATAGTCCTCCATAACAAAAGGAATCAGCATTTATGCAAACATATCTCTGGCCAAGGATGACTACTTGCTTCACAGCCCACCTTAGGATAAGAAACTCCTAATTCATGACTGCTTGGCCTAATCATTTTGCCCATTATGTTTGAATAGTGCAGGTACATGAGGACCTCTGCAGTAAGCAAGCCAACCCATGTTTATGTTACATTGTTGGTTAAGCTACGGTAATTGGCTTTTACCGGTAGTTTTGTTTGGATGAAGTCTGGGCTAATTGCCCTTTGTTTGGTCTCCCCAAGCTACGCCTCAATTTTTTAAATCATCTAGCTTATTTCATTCTGTAGGCCCATATTTAGGCTGCACTGTGACTTTACTAAAGCCAACAACTTAGCATTCTCACTCCTATTTAATTCTTACTTTGCTCAGAGACCAGCAAGGTGCATCACTCCCTGAAATGGGCCTTCTTTGATCAGCTGGGGAGTGAAACTGCCACCTCAACTGTCACTCTGTAGGGACCATGGGATCACTAAACACCGGGAACCTTGTCACTACTGACCACTTACAAAGCATGAGGGGCAAATCATCCTTAATTCTGTAGAAGATTTTCTCCACAACAAAACACCTACTGCCTTCGCTCACTTGTTTCCGTCTTTCCATTGTCATTATTAGGAGATCAGTCTATACGTTGGAGATCTACCTTTGTGGATTTGCCTTACCAGCAGGCCCCCAAATAACACTTCCCTCAATATATCCTTCCAATTTAGGACCCAAGACAAGGGGATGGGATCTCAACTGATTCTGTTGCTACATAGCCCAGTGGTGGTGGACCGTCAATGAAAGAGGAGGCATGACTGATTTGGTGCTGCTTCTGTTACATTTCATCCTGTTTATCCCTTTGTAAGTCAGAACTATGAGTACCAGAAGACAAGCAAAAACTAGATGAGCTATTCATGCACTGACCTGGGAAAGTGTGACTCGTGGTTGACTCTGCATGGACAGCCATCCAGCTTTGCGTGCCAGCTGGAGACCAACAAATTAGTGTCACGTGCACTCATGGTGCTACAATCAGTCCCACCAATTAGAAAGCCAAAACAATACAGCAATGAAAATCTTAGCATGGTTTTCTGCAAAGCACAGAGCTTTTTGGGTTCTCGTAAATGTACTAGACAGACGTGTGGCCCTCATTCATAAAACACAAAAAGGCCATGGAACAACACAACAAACGTGAGGCTCTGATTCCACGTGGTTTTAGAATATTTTGTAGATATTTGAGTAATCAGTGCTTTCTCATTCTATTGAGCACACCTTCTTTAGATACATTGATTTACACAAAAGCAGAAACAGCATATTCAGGCAAATGTATGCACTCACAGACATTTAGTGGTAAAAAGTGGGAATGGAACATACATTGGCAATCTGTTCTTGCAGGAGCTTGACCATGATCTTTCTTCCTTGTATGATCTGCCAGTAAAGGTATGAGATAATTCTGCAAAAGAAAATAATGTGTAAAGAAGTAGCTTCACTGCCGATGCACCCTGAAGAGTTTTTTATACATGTTATCAATGTCACTATATGATATTCTAACAATAAATTCTATTTATTGGTGAAATCAAAACCATCTACAAATGAGACATGTTCTCTTAAAAAATGAAAAGATTTATTTTTCTTTTTCAAACATATCCTGCTTTCCTTTAAGGAAAACGGGCTGCATTTTAAAAAAAGTATTGCTTTATTTAAAAGCAGTTACAGGCATGGTGGTCTGCTGACCCCAGCAGGCCACCAGCCCTGTGTTTTTGTGATTCCC
This sequence comes from Lissotriton vulgaris, assembly GCF_964263255.1. Lineage (NCBI taxonomy): Eukaryota > Metazoa > Chordata > Amphibia > Caudata > Salamandridae > Lissotriton > Lissotriton vulgaris. Next base: position 189,638,646 of record NC_141698.1, read on the forward strand.
AATGGGTTGCAACCTGAGACCTACCGTAACAATATTCATGAGGTAGGTCTATTTGTGACCCACTAAGAGTCAGCTAAATGTGTAAACCACAAAATGTACATGGGTGTTTGCGATTACCAAATAGAGAATCGCAAAAATTCACTACTTGGTAATCACAAACAATTACCTACATACATCTGGCCCTCAGGGTATTTTGAAATCAGTAATTCAAATCTGGACATAAAAGGATGCATAACTGCCTTCATATGGCGATTATTCCATTGCACAAAACCTTGGAAATGATCTTTACTTTAAATACGCATTATAAAGCTAATAGGCCACTATCAGAGCTACTGACTTTGATAATGCTTGTTTAAAGTTGGCAGGCATCTCAAAATGATTTCTTCCATTCTTTATTATTAAGAAAGGATTCAATAACCATTCAAAGATGTCCGTATGCAAGGGTTCGCATGCACCAGCATCCATCTTGAAATAGTTTTGAATACTATACTAATAATAACAAGCATTTGCAATGCAACCAGACTTGCCTTTGGTACCTTACATGTATTTAGCTATGCAGCACATTAGCCTGGGTGCTGAAACATCTACTGTTCTTTAACATGGAGGGAAAGTAAGCACCAAACTGCGTGGCACGCCAGGTATGGAAACACATGGAGAGAAATGTTGCCTTTCAGCGGTAAACAGTATAGTCCAAAGCTCTGTTTTGAATAATAAATACATGATTTAAAAAAACTATTATTGTCTACGGGTCCTTCTGGAAGACATTTACTATGGACTGGAATCTAGAGAATGCAAAAGTGATTCTGGTATTTTACTGGCCTCTGCTGGCCGTTTTCTGGCAAGAAACTCAAATAGAGGTAGTTGCCAGAAATTTTTTTAAAAGAAAGTCCCCCAGCAGAAAGCAATTCTGGTATTTTACTGACCTCTACTGGACGTTTTCTATCAAGACAGTTAATTTGAGGCAGTTTAACAGAAAAAAGTCCCTATGGGGAAGTAGACAAGTCCTAGGGCTGATCTCCAGAGCCAGCACAGTACATACAGATATAAGTATATACTAAAGTATATACAAGAGGTCTCAAAAGCTCGACCTAAAAAACGGAGACCCATTATAAAATTGCAGACATATCTTTGTCTGTGTGGGATGCAGGGCACTGCAAGCAGAAATGAGTGGCATGGTAGTAGTGTCTGAAAAGGTGCTGGGCCTTTGCCAAAGTAAAAAAAGAAATCTGTAAAAGGAACAAGTAGTGTTTATTTAAAAAGAAAGAGTACAGTGACCCACCAACCCTTACACCAAAGGGGCTATTTTTAAGACGGATGCACACATAGTGTACGAGCAAAATGCCATTACTCTCAGAGAAAGGAGACAGTTTCTGAATGAGGCTGATTCTCTGCCCCATCTATATGGTCAGGTGGGAGGAAGCAAAATATGAATGACAATGTTACAGACCCATCGATGATGGCTGCTGACTCTAAGTTCATCAATGTATGCATACTTATATATGGGTTTTATTTGAGAATTAAAAAACAATATGAGCTGGAAAGGCAACTAAATGTTCCCAGGGGCCAGACATGAAAAGAGTGCCTATTCATGTGAATATTCTGTCATCACCTTGCAGAGATGAGAAACAAAAAGGGGAGCCACCAGCATGTAAACATTCATCTTCTTCACAATAGCAACTGCATTGTCACTGTGTAAGAATAAAACAGCCAGCTATACAATTTCCAATCCATTAAGTAAATAGTTAATATGGGAAATGTACAAAATACATCTATTTCAATATTTGGGATTTTACCTGGGCAATTGTGGGCGTTTATGCAAATCCACCATATGCACATTTGCAACTCCTATGTTAATTTATTTTCTTTGTTATAAAGTCTTTAAAACAGTCACATATATTTCTTAGAGTTTCAAACTAGTTTTAAATAGTTTTTCCTAAAAGATGTCCCTAAAAGTAAAATAGCGTTCTCATTATTTCAACAAAACATTTCAAGCTGAATGATGAGCCTGGTTAAGTGTATTATTTACTCAGCATTTATACATATCTATTTAAGAACCGCATCTCCTCAGGAGCCATGTTGAATTAATATGTATAATAACAAAAGAATACGAATATTTTGTATATCTACATTATTTACCTTCACTTCTGCTGACACTACTGTTGCGTGTTTATCTAGGTTCCTGATCGATACTGTGACCTTATGCCCCTATTCGGCTATAAATCCATTTATTCCCTATATTGGCATAACCGTTCAAGTGCGATTTTCTGAAAAGTCATCTCTGGCCTCACACGAACAGAGCCACATTCCAGCATGACTCTCTGCTACTTCCTTTGCGACCAATTAGTGCAATGACAGAGCAGCAGTCACTATCTGATATTCCTAGATAACACTCCGAGTTCTTCAACAAGATAAAAACTCAGCAAACTTGGAAATCCCCGCTTGCTATGTTTTGATTAGTAATGGAACTCTAATGAGCAACTGATAACTATCACTTCCTAGTGACATCTTTAATTGACGTCTTATGTCCAGCAAACTTGCGTCAAACCCGGCACCTGTCAGGTATAAATATTACCAACGTTGCCTTAAGCAATGTTCGTTGCCTGTTGCTGATGCCAGCTGCCTGCATGACCCTGTGTTGGTAAATCTAGCACTCTGTCGCTGCAGCCTGCTATCCTGTGGTGGTGAAGCTGCTGATTACCATTATCGCCGCTACAGCGCGAACTATGGTGCAGTACGCTTAAGGAGCTGAACAGCCGTCCTCTGCGAAGACATCCAGCAGATTCCAGCTGCCCGTGGACGCTGTCACCCCTCCTTCCTCGACGCGCTGAAGAGCAACCGCTGCCTTTCTCGTGCAGAGAAATCCAGTCCCGGCGCTTCCGGTTTACCCTCGCGGGTGACTGGGATATCGAGAGAGACCCCTGAAGGAGATACCAATCCTCCATCATTCTATTCAGAGGTATGGTGTTGACGCACAAGTTACTACTTGTGTAACGATATATCTGTAAGAGACATTAGTTAGTGATAGATTCCTTACCTTAGAATATCCCCAGGCGTCAGACTGGATCCGGAAATTTTTGCGTAGCAATACCCCTGCGCGCTGGTAGGCGTCGTCTGCGGCTCCGCGTCCGTCGTCGGCGTCGTGAGCGCCGGGATGACGTCATCGGAGTATATAGACGGCGCCCATGCGCGCTGACGTCAGTTCTGATAACACAGCTTTTCCGCGCCAGATACGCAGAGCCATGATAGAACTAACACTGGTGCCATTGAAACTAGGGCCCTGAAAGGGGATGACCTTAACCCTAAATATCGGTTCGCAGAACGGGGAGGATGGGAGGGCGGTAAGGAATCTATCACTAACTAATGTCTCTTACAGATATATCGTTACACAAGTAGTAACTTGTGCATCTGAAAGAGACACGTTAGTGATAGATTCCTTACCTTAGAATAGATACCCCAGCAATACCAACCCCGGTGGTGGGTCTGCGAACCAATATCACACCAGAAAGTCCTGGAGGACGGAACGGCCAAAGAAGCCATCCCTCCGGACTTGACTGTCCAGGCAGTAGTGTCTTGCGAACGTGTGCAGCGAGGCCCACGTGGCTGCCTGACAGATGTCCTGCAGGGGGACACCGCGGCCCAGGGCAGTTGTCGTTGCCGTGGCCCGAGTGGAGTGAGCCCGCAATCCAGCCGGGGGCTCCTTCCTCGCCATGGAGTAGCATGCTTGGATGCACAAGATGATCCACCTGGAGATGGTCCTCTTGTGTACAGCCTTTCCCTTCTTCGCGCCCACGTAACCAACGAAGAGTTGGTCATCCACCCGGAATTGGCGAGTGCGGTCCAGGTAGTAGGAGAGCGCACGTTTTGGATCCAGACGGTGGAGCCTCTCTTCCTCTTTCGAGGGATGCGGAGGCGGAAAGAAGGTGGGCAAGGTGATGGACTGCCCGATGTGGAAGGCCGTGACAACCTTGGGCAGAAAGGAAGGTCGTGTACGCAACACCACCTTATCAGGATGAACAGACAGGAAAGGCGGAGAAGAAGAAAGAGCCTGGAGCTCACTCACCCTCCTGGCAGAGGTGATGGCAACCAGGAAAGCCGTCTTCAGCGTAAGGAGACGAAGAGGACAGTTATGAAGTGGCTCAAAGGGAGCACACATCAGATAGGTGAGAACAAGGTTCAAGTCCCACTGGGGCATCACGAAGGGAACAGGAGGGAACATGTGTGTGATGCCCTTCAGAAATCTACTCACTATAGGGGACTTGAACAAAGAAGGCTGATCTGGTAGCCTCAAGAAGGCTGAAAGAGCAGAGAGGTACCCTTTAAGAGTGCCCAGAGCAGAGCCCTGCTGGGCAAGGGAAAGAAGAAAGAGCAGCACTTCCGAAAGGGGTGCAGAGAGGGGATCCACAGCCTTTGCTGCGCACCATGCCACAAATCTATTCCACCGGCAGGCGTATACCGACTTAGTGGAGGGACGCCTGGCTGCCAGAATGATGTCACAGACTTCGGGAGGCAAGTCAAATGGCCTCAACTGCCGCCGCTCAATCTCCAAGCTTGTAGGTGGAGACTGGACAGGTTCGGGTGCAGGACCGTCCCCTGCTGCTGCGACAGAAGGTCCTCCCGAAGAGGCAGACGAATCGGGGGATCGACTGACATGCTGAGTAGCTCGGGATACCAGTATCTTCGAGCCCAGTCCGGAGCCACAAGGATAACTTGGGCCCGGTCGCGCCTGATCTTCTTCAGCACTCTGGGCAGAAGTGGTATAGGCGGAAAGGCGTACAACAGGCCGCAGCTCCACTCGCGACGAAAAGCGTCTCCGAGCGAGTGCCGCCTTGGAAACTCCAACGCGCAGAACTGCTGACATTGCGCGTTCTCTTCTGTGGCGAATAGATCTAACCAAGGCTCTCCCCACTGTCGAAAGAGACCTTGCGCCACGTCCGAGTTCAGACGCCATTCGTGATCCATCATGCACCGGCGGCTGAGTTCGTCCGCCCTGGCATTCAGAGAACCTGCCAGGTGTTGAACCACCAGAGTCACGCCCTGATGTTCCAGCCACTGCCAGAGGCGCAGAGCCTCCTGGCAAAGGGTCCACGACCCCACACCGCCCTGTTTGTTGCAGTACCACATGGCGGTGGTGTTGTCGGTGAACACTTGCACCACGCTCCCCCTGACATAGGGGAGGAATGCCTTCAGTGCAAGACGAATCGCCCGCAGCTCCAGAAGGTTGATGTGGAGCCGGGACTCCGCCGGAGACCAGAGGCCTCTGATCTCCGCCTCTCCCATGTGGCCTCCCCAGCCCTGGAGGGACGCGTCCGTCACAACTACGTGCTCCGGCTGGGGTAGAGAGAGAGGTCTGCCACTGACCCAGTCGCGGTCCGTGAGCCACCACTGCAGTTGTTTCGCAGTGCCCTCCGAGATCAGGACATGATCGGACAGGTTGCCCTGATGCTGGGCCCACTGAAACTTCAGGTCCCACTGCAGAGCCCGCATCCGCCACCTGGCGTGACGCACCAGAAGGATGCAGGAGGCCATCAGCCCCAGAAGCCGCAGCGTCAACCTGACCGAGACCCGGGATAACGGCCCGAAGATAGGAATCAGAGCCTGAATATCCCGAACCCGCTGCTCGGGTGGGTAAACCCGAAACTGCGCCGAGTCGAGAACCGCTCCGATGAAAAGGAGCTTCTGAGAGGGACACAGGTGTGACTTCGGCACATTGATGGAGAACCCCAGCAAGTGCAGGAGGTCGGCCGTAGTCTGGAGGTGGCTGACGACTGTCTGGGGCGAGCCCGCCTTCAACAACCAGTCGTCGAGGTAGGGGAAGACTGACACCCCTTGCCTGCGCAGATGGGCTGCGACCACCGCCATCACCTTCGTGAACACCCGTGGGGCGCTGGTAAGGCCGAAGGGGAGCACGGTAAACTGAAAGTGCTCGTGGCCTACCGTGAACCGCAGGTAACGCCGGTGGGCCGGCAGGACGGGGATGTGGAAATAGGCGTCCTGCAAGTCCAACGCTACCATCCAGTCTCCCGGGTCCAGGGCAGCCAGGACCTGAGCCAAAGTGAGCATCTTGAACTTCTCCGTACGGAGGAAGCCGTTGACGTTCCGCAAATCCAAGATAGGGCGTAGGCCCCCTTTGCCCTTCTTGGGTACCAGAAAGTAGTGGGAGTAACAGCCACGTCCTACTTCTGGCCCAGGAACGCGCTCGATGGCCCTCTTGGCCAAGAGGGCCGAAACTTCCTCTTGCAGAAGTCGCAAGTGATCCCCCGACACACGGTGGCATTGAGGTGGCATGGATGGAGGGGAAGACTCGAAGGGGAGGGAGAAACCCCTTCGGACAATTTGCAGCACCCACCTGTCCGAAGTGACTGTATGCCAGTGGGAGAGGTGATGGCGAACCCTGCCTCCCACAGGCGTCACATGGGCCTGAAAACTCGGACTAGGAAGGTTTTGAGGCGGGGGCTGCTGAGGGAGGTGTGGACTGGCCTCGCCGCTGGCCCCGACCACCGCCACGGCGGTTCCCACGGCCGCCACCGCGTTGCTGAACATTCTGCGGCGCGTGGCTGACGGTCCGTGGTGGGGCGCCCCTTCCGTGGCCACGAAAGGAGCGAAAGGCACCCGATTGCTGGCGTGGGGCCGCAAGGCCCAAGGACTTGGCCGTGGCCCTGGAGTCCTTAAAACGTTCCAGCGCATGGTCTGCCTTGTCGCCGAAGAGGCGACGGCCATCAAACGGCATGTCCAGGAGAGTGGCCTGGACATCGGCCGAAAAATTGGCGGACCTCAACCAGGCGTGGCGTCGAACCGCCACCGTCGTTGCCATCGCCCTGCCCAGTGAGTCCGTGGTATCCAGTCCACACCGGATGGAAAAGCGTGCCGCATCTCGGCCGTCCGCAAGGGTTTGGCTGAGTTTAGCCCTGACCTCCTCAGAGCATTGTGGCAGCACCTCCGCAACCGTGTCCCACAGAGTGTGGGTGTAGCGGCCCAAGAGACAGTTGGTGTTCACTGACCGGAGCCCTAGGCTCACAGACGAGAAGACCTTCTTCCCGAACTGCTCAAATCTCTTGGATTCCCTGTCGGGCGGGGCCGACGGGAATGCGGACTGGGAGTTGGAGGCCTGGATGACCAGGCTCTCGGGGGTGGGGTGGGTGGACAAAAAGCAAGGGTCGCCCGGTGCCGGGCGGTAGCGTCTGGCCACGTTCCTATCCACAGGGGGACCTGTGGCGGGCTTGGACCAAGTGCCCAGCAGAACGTCACACAAGGCCTCATTGAACGGCAGAAGGGGCTCCGCGGAGCCGGACTGCTGTTTGAGTACCTCAGTGAGGAGATTAGTCCTCACGGCCGCGACGGGGAGCTCAAGGTTTAGGGCCTTAGCTGCCTTCGTCAACACTACACTGTAAGCAGAACCCGCCTCCGAAGCCACAGTCGGGGGCGACGTAAATCCAGTGTCTGGCGATGTGTCAATACCACTGGCCTCCCCAAGCTCATATGTCCAGTCCTGATGAGACTGGCAATCCCGTGCCAGAGGGTCCTCGGACCCCTCCCACTGCTCCTCGTCACCCAGCTCCTGGAGACCAGGATGAACAGCCAGGGCCTCCTCATGGAGATAGAATTCTCCGACGGCCGACGGAATCGGCGCCCAGCGGCGCCCCTCCGACGTCTGAGGCGGACCGTAGGAAGCATTGGGGTCGGCAACCACTACGGCTGCCGGGGACGACACCTGAAGGGACGTCGCCGGTGAGGTCGCAGGGTCGACCGGTGAGGTCCCGGATCCGGAGCCGGATCCAGCGAGGTCGCGCGGCGCCGGGACCGAAGTCGCCAGCGGCGCCGGGGCCGAAGCACCCGACGTCGTCGGGGCCGAAGCGCCCGACCCGGAAGGACCTCCAGACGGAGCCGATCGGCCCGAAGGCGCCACGGGAACCGACTGAGGAGGGAGGGCCCTCATGGCCATGAGGTACCTCTCGACCTCCTCCTGCGACGCGCCGTGCCCAGGGACCCGAAGGTGTGGGGCAGGCGGCGACGCTTGTGACTCCCGCGGAGCCGCGTGGGCGGTGTCGCCCGAATCCCCGGTCGCATCGTGCGAGCGACGGGGCGGGTCGGAGGACCGATGGTGTCGCTCCGACCTCTCATGCCTCTTACCTGAGGACTTGGAACCAGACGATCGGTGACCACTCCCGGAACGTCGATGACTCCGACCTCGCGACCTGTCCCTCGACCTCCCGTGGGACCGGGACCGGGACCTGGAGCGGCGCGGGGCCGACTGCCTCAGCTCGAGACGCTTGCGGGACCGCTCCCGCCTAGCCTTCGACGTCAGGGCCCGGCAGTCGTCACAGGTTCGATCGTCGTGGTCGAGGCCTAAGCACTTCAGGCACCGGCGATGGGGGTCCGTGACCGACATGAGTCGGCCGCACTTCGAGCAAGGCTTGAACCCGGGCATCCCTGGCACCGATAGTCGAGAATCGACTAAGTAGAGGATCAAAAAGATCAAAAAAGTTTTCAGTCAAAAAGTGACTGGGGGTAGAGCTTCTTCCGGATCTGCGCTAGCTGGCGCGGAAAAAAGAAGAACTGACGTCAGCGCGCATGGGCGCCGTCTATATACTCCGATGACGTCATCCCGGCGCTCACGACGCCGACGACGGACGCGGAGCCGCAGACGACGCCTACCAGCGCGCAGGGGTATTGCTACGCAAAAATTTCCGGATCCAGTCTGACGCCTGGGGATATTCTAAGGTAAGGAATCTATCACTAACGTGTCTCTTTCAGATTAAACCCTTAGACGAGAATTCTTGAAACAAACCTTGGCAAAACCAACTTAACTTAAAGCTACTTACTTACTCCCCTTTTCACGTGTTAGGCTTAGGTCAGGCACACTGGGGTAGGCTTAGTTAGAAGCACCAGTTGAGTATGTTAGCCTAATGTATATATGACTGTATATATGTTTTATTACTTTTAAACCATTGTATGGCTAAGAAACCATATCAATGCTTTTACAGTTCTATTTCGCAATACTTATCTTACTGTACGTACTTTTTATAATAACAATTATTGCAATTGTGGCAATACGTTTCTCTTGTACGAGAAGAAAGACTGTTCAATAAATGTTAACCTTTATTGATACACGCCCGTCTCTCTATTCTCTACATCTGTGAAAGTAAACTGCACTAGACTGACTGAGTGAAATCTATGTCTATTGTTTCACACGACCCTAGAGATCGACTCTTGATCTGAGGAGCAAAGTTGTCATGTTGCACGGTTGTTGGAAAACTGAATCCCTTCTTGTCTGTGCCAGGGAAGCTGATCACTTCCTATGCAGAGATGAAAGTTTCCAGTGACCTCTGAGCTAGTTGGTAACACAACCCAATTAAGTTTAGCATAGTCAGTGGAGGCCTGGAATATAAGCAGTTCCACGTCGATACTACTGTTTATGTTATTCCAATGCGCAGGGCTTAGTGGGAAACTAGGAACTACACTACATGGCGCCCTAACGTTTGGTAAGGCGATAAACTAACGCAAGACTTGTAGAGTAACTCAGTCGTGCATATTTCACACCCCTTTCTCCCGTAAATACTCCAATAGACGTCTGGAGTGGGTGAAAGGTTAAAATCCGCCCGACCTTAGTAGGAAGAGATTCCTATGTAAAGCTCTGGTTTATTCAACGTTGAAGGATACAGTGTTCCAAAATATTGTGCACCTAATCTTTGTCTCCTTGGAGACCTACTCTGCAAAGCCTGCATTTTTTTAAAAAAAATGTCAGACAGTGAAGAAGAAAGGGAAGCAGCTAGGCTGGCTTCCATACTAATAGAGGAGGACTCGAGTCTCCTACAGACAGACCCGGATGCTATTATCATCCCGGTCCAGTTAAGAAAATCTATAACTTCAAAACTTATAGAAAACGGACTGACACCTCAAGGTGGTACAGTAATTTTCGTGATAGAGGCTCACGAATATCGGCAGACAGAGGTATTCTATTCATGGATAAACTTTCCAGCGGTAAACGCTAGAACAAAAGAATTTCACTATTACAAAATAGAGAAACCCCCGGAAGAGTACGCTCCTTTCGAGGAGATTGAAATTCCACTTAAATTTCAAGAGCACCTGCTCTGGTTTAATGGCGCCCTAAAACACAATGATCACATAACTAGGCTCGGTCCACTAGGTAGACCAGGAGCAACGTGGCCGGTTCTAGCCAGCTACACACCACATCCTGACATTGCAAAAATGTCTAAAGAAGAGCTGTTAGTACAGCTAAACACATTAATAAAAATACATAGGCAATTAGTCCAATATGTAATGCGGACTGCAACAGTCCAGCCAGCTGTTAATACACCACAGCTGACCCCTCATCAGGGGAACACAAATAAAATTACACCACAGAACATACAGTCATGTCTTGGTAAAACACCCGTAAAACGGGAACAAATTCCTTTCTGGTTAGCACAGAAAATCACTCAAATAGAGGCAGTATTTCCTGATACTACCCCTATTGAGAAACACAGAATCTTGACCATCTGCCTTCCTATGGGAATCGCACCACACGTGGAGGACTGCGACACTTGGGGTACAGTCTTTGCTTCCATTTACACAAAAACACACGGTGTTCCGTCTATGGCGGTAATACCAGAAGTGCTAAAACAGATTCAAAATGAATACGGTCCAGAGCCCGCTTTAAATCTAGGTATGAAATTACTGAAAGATTTCAAGCAGGTCTCGGCTATATTATTAGCCAATATAAGAGGAGAAGCAGCATCTGTGGCGATCCGCCAGAAGTTGAGGGAAACAGATATAAAAGATCCTGTTGAGCTAGCAAAAATCATAGAGAAATGCTATGAAGAATTAGGTAGAGACAGCTTGGGTGGAAAACCAGTTAAGCCCCAACTGCTCGAAAATCCTGAAAAATTATTTATTAAAAATAATTTAAACACTCCTAAAAAGAGCTGGGATGGAAATAAACAATCCACTCCCAAGGAAAAAGTTTTCCAGTCCAGAGGAAGGTCTCCTCGACGGAGGGAAAGAACTCCGACTCGAGAACGCCAGTCTCCCCAACGGGAGCCCTCTGAGAAAAGATATAACCTTAGAAATAGGGATAATATAAAAAAACCTGATAGATATCAAAGTATTGATACACGTCCCTCTCGATCTCTTCCACAGAATTCGGAAAGAAGAGGACGGTCAGACCCAGGAGAGCACACCAAGTCCAAAGACAAGGAAACTGCTCAAAATAAGAAATCTCAATTTCAGACAAAGAAGGTAGCCAGTATTAGAGTAATCAACCATGCCGAGAATACTGAGGACACAGTTGAAAAACGGGGAGTGGGCATTGACAATGTTGGACAGTGCAGCAGAAATCAGTATAGCGCGCAAGATCTTGATGAGTCATCTGGAGACAGTGGACACGAATGAATACATTCAGGTTGAAACTGCCGACACCAGACTTAGCGAGCCCCATAAAATATACGAAATAACATTGCGTATAGAGGGTGATAAGACTAGGAAAATTAAGGGTCTATTTTGGGATAAGCTCTCAAAAGGCTATGATATTCTGTTAGCTGAAAAAGATTGGCCCCCAGAGTTTGTCAGGGAGTGCCCTCGTGGCGAAGAAGTGATTATGCCTGCCTTCTCGAATCACATTCCGATTCACAAAAAATATACCTATGCAAGGAAATGGGCAGTAGCCCAGGCACCTGCATTATATAAAAATCATGTAGGATGGGATGAGGATTCACCTCCTCACAAAATCCAATTAAAAAGTGAACCAACTGCCCAACGGCAGTATCCCATAAAGCAAGAAGCTAAAAAACAAGTCAGGGAGATCTTAGATCAACTTGAATACCAGGGGGTGATTGAAACATGCACCTCTCAAATGAACAATCCTTTGTTTCCTGTCTCCAAGCCAGACAATTCATATCGTCTAGTTTTGGACTACAGACATCTTAATACATGTTGCAAAACCTTTGCAGTACAAAACTCGCATAGTGCAGCCCTAATGAATAACATAGTTAGGAAAAAATATAAAACGACATTAGACATTTCTAATGGTTTCTTTTGTCAAAACATTGCACCAGAAAGCAGATATTTGACCGCTTTCTCCGCATTTGGGTCGCAGAAAAAATTCTGTCGACTCCCACAGGGGTTCAAGAACAGCCCAGGACTATTCTCAGCTAGGGTAACAGAGTTACTACAAATCTATGATGATGAAGCATTATCTTACGTAGATGATATTTATCTCACAGACGACGACTTGGATACTCACTTGAAAAGAGTGAACACCATTATACTTGGGTTCGCAGCAGAGGGTTACAAATTCAACTTTAAAAAGTCTCGAATTGCCCATCTGACAGTACTATTCTTAGGGTACGAATTATCAAGTGAAGGGAAAAGCCTAGCGGACAACTTCTTAGAGCAGTGCGCTGTACTCCAAGCTCCAAAAACGCTGAAGAATTTACAATCCATACTAGGTTTTCTGAATTTCGGAAGAACTTACATCCTAAATTACGCAGAGAGGGTTAAACCTCTCTACGAACTAATTAAACCTGATTTAAAACAAATCAATTGGACTCAAAAACACACAGAAATTTTGAGATCAGTGCAAACAGACATGTTAGCAAAAACTAAATTAGATACACGTGACAACACACGTGATCTTGTAATCCGAGTCATCCCAGGAAGATGCGGATTCACGTACCTAACCTCTAATGAGGGAGAAAAGGTACCCATTTCAATTAAATCTCACTTGTACACACAAGCAGAAAAAACATTCAGTCACACAGATAGAACTGTGAACGCAGTGCAAATCGCATTAGCAAATGAACGAGAACTAGCACACGGCAAAAGGATTAATATCCTCACAGCGGAATCCGCCTTCGAGGCGCTATTCAGCCCAGTAAACCTGCCTACAGTGTCACTGGATCCGAAATGGATACAGTGTATAGATTCTCTAGGAGCGGAAGATGTGAAATACTATTTCGCCCCGCAATACGAAGAACTGAATGATTTAGAATATGAAGAAGAATATCCTCTGCCAATCGAAATTCTGCCTCTCCCACAATACGCCTGTATAATATATACAGATAGCTTTGTACAGCATTTCAACGTAGAGAGAAAATCCTACGATGCAGCATGTGCGATCATTAAAGGTTGTTGGCTGTGCGGTAAATTCAGACCGAAAGTAACAAAAACTTAATCTGTAAGAAACTGTTCGGTTCAGAGAACTGAAATCAGATCTTTAAAGATGGCGCTCGAAAATGCAGAACGTGAATTCCCGACACTTATAGTGTGCGATTCTCATTTTTGCGTCAACTCTTACAATAACAAACTGCAGAGTTGGATCGAAAACGACTACAAAGATGACACAGGTGCCACAATAAAGCATAAATTGCTTTGGGAACAAGTAGCTCTTTTACATAAAGAACTACAAAAGACTCACGTGATTCACGCACAGAGTCTTCAACGTGATGGCGTTCACGTTGCAGGGAATTCATTGGCTAATACAGCCACCGCGGAAGCAACTAAACCGGCTTCCGTAGCCACAAAAAAGCGTACAGATAAGTACATAGACGGGGAAACCATGCTGGCAGTAAAAACGACCGTAAAAGGCGACTGTGCAGCACTACCCGTAAACTATCCACTCAATTATGCATACATCATCGATGCAAACTCCGTTCCTTTTGCTCGAATCCCTGGAGTGGGGGACAGAGTAATTCCAAACAGGAGCAGGAGGGGCTTCCTATTACTGGAAGAACACATGGGGTTGGGTCTGAAACACCAAACAATCAAAGCCTCTCTGAAAGAATTGCAATCAGAGTACTGGTGGCCAGGAATGAGTATAGATATTCAATGTTTTGCTCAAAATTGTGAAGACTGCAATAGAGATCGCAGTAATGAACAGGCCAGTGTAGTTTCAGGATCCCTTCTAGACAGCATAAGGCGGTCTATCTGCGCAATCAAAGAAGAGAAGCGCGTCCCAGTGTACACCATTAAGACGAAAAGCACTTTAAAAAAAATGAGGCCTCCAGCGCTCGGCTGACGCTAGAACGGTTATAAAAGATTTGCGAGTCCATATCGGCATATACGCAATTACCACATTCCATTCTGACCAGGGTCCTGCTTTCAGCTCTTGAGCTTATAAGGAGGCCATGGCCAGCATGGGAATTGGGTTGCGGTATTCTTGTCCGTCATACCCCGGAAGGGAAAAGTGTGGTAGAAAGAAAAAACCGGGACATAAAGCAATCTATAACAGCGAAGGTATTAGGTTCAGGCGCTGGGTGGGTCAAACATTTAATAAGTGTCCAGACTAGTCTTAACAACATGCCAAGAAATTCTCTAAAAGGTTTCAGCCCATACGAACTATTGTTCGGAATTAGAATGCGCGTTCAGGACCTCGATAGTCAGATGTCAGTGGTACAAGAAGAAACAACGCACTTTGATGTAAAGGATCGTTTGGCTGTTTTACAGGAACTGAATGAAACAAGAAAATCTTTAAGCAACATAAAGTTAAAGCAACAGCCAAGTACCACTGACGAGGCACCACCCGCAACAGCCCCAGCAAGGCCTGTCTGGATTCCAAAGATTGGGGATCTAGTCAGAGAAAAGATCGCGGTTAAGAAGGAATTTGGGCCTTCTTACAGAAAAGCAGTACCTGTCTTGGCAGTCACCGGAACAAGATCAGTTGTGCTACCGCCCCTTGCTGGAAAAAAGGAGAACAGAATCGTGTCCATTGATCTGGTAAAACCACAAGCATGTGGCCTATAATCAACAGTAGGCCCAGTGGACTCCCAAGAAACAACAGAATACCCAAACTTGCAACAATCCAAGAGGTTCAAACTGAAAGACTCATCACATTCGATCAGCCTGCAGTGCACAATGAAGGACTATGCAATAATGCCATGGAACTCGTGCCTCTTGAAACACAAATTGAAACAGTTCGTCAAGAAACATCACCAGTCTACACTAACGTGGCATCAGAAAGTGCCACCGAGAGACAGATTGAAAGAACAATCCCATCAATTGACAGAACTGCCTCTGGTTATTTCATCAACTTCGACAACTTCTCTGAAGATCAAAATGAGCCCGAAGTGATGCCAGAAATAAAAAAGTCTTTTAAAGAAAAAGCAATGGAACTCTTTCATCAATTGAAGGAAATCTACCTCATTTCCCCTTGGCTAGAGTTCTGGTTCGGTCTAGGTGTATTTTTCCTCCTGCTTTGGCTCATCATGGTACTGTGTTTGGGAAAATTCATTGAAGGAAAATATATTACAATGGACACAGCAAGTCAGAACATCAACCTAGTCCTGAAACCACACAGGTCATCCCACGTGAAGAAAAGAGAACTGTCAACAGTAAATGTCACAGCAATTCCAATACCTGGTGGGGTAGTATGGGAGAAAACAGACTATGAGATCTATGGTCCGGTCGAAATCCTGAAGTATCCTCATCAACTAAAGGTTTCCTTGAGTGACTTTGTGACTCCTAGTACATTCTCTGATGATTGGGACTTTAACAGTATTAATGACATGATGTCTGATTTAGTAATGTCAGCTAGATTCACAGATCATGATTATTTACAAGGTTCATCTAGTTATGAGCAGTTATTCTGTTACACCCACTATGGGGATCATTACTTGCATAAATCTGCACAGCCTAGAAATGTTTTTATGTATAATCAATGGGAACATTGTGCTACACCACCTAAAAGCAGTTCTAAAGCATTTTTTGAGAAATTCAAATATTTTTCAGGGTTTAACACCAGTGATGCAGAAACGTTTTTTTATAAACTGTTAGATAAAACAGGAATGAAAACAATGCTGACAAATTCTAAATTGATATATTCAGAAGCATTTTATGACAAAATGATGACAATTGGTTTTGATTATTGGAAAAATAATATTGAAACGAAAACAACTTGGGGTACAAAAGATTGGCAGGTGCAAGGCATTGAAGCACTATTTAGAACCTGCATGATACCAGAACAAATGTTATTTTTAAATGACACTGTACACCAAACATCTTGTCTTGGCCTAGCTAAGAACAAAGACCTTAAAACACTGTCTATACCAAAGCCAATAGCTGAGAATGCAACCACAGATATTGAGTTAGACGTGTCACAAATTTTACATTTCAACAGAACACATCCTGATTGGAAAAAATGGTTAATCTGGCCTACAGACACAAATAGCTGTCAAGATAGATTCCTGAATAAAACACAGGGTTTAAAAATGACCAGATTAGACTCAAGATATTCCCAGAGACAACATCCAGGGATTATAACAACATACAGTGTAGGGAAGCTCTGCCTTGAATGGCTAAAATCATCCACACTGGCTGAAATTAAGCAACACTTGTCTTTATTGAAAGATGGTGCTGATTTGCGCGATTTCATTCTTGGACCACGCAAACAGCGTCAAAAGCGTTTCATAGCGACCAGCATCTATGCTGCTTACAACGAGGCTTGGAAAGTAAAGCAAATTGAAACTGCTGAAAAAATACGAGAAATTGATCGTATTAATTTGGAGAAATCACTTTCTGTGGTAGACAATGGGTTAATGACTCTGTCTTCCAGAATATATTCGTTGGACAATATTGTATCCTCTGCCTTTGATGTGATAGACAGAGATTTGCTAATGTTACAACATGGCCAATCTCAATTACGCTCTATTATAGAATTAGGCTGGACGCTGCAAAATCTTCGTTCAGGCTATGTGCCTTGGCGTTTAATCAACACAACGTCATTATTTTCCAGTTTTAACCTTACTGATAAACAGATCAGTTTGGCACAGAAAGGAGCAGACTATACAATTCTGAGCATCGAAAAACTCGAGCGATTACCATTGACAATGTCAGAGAGTCCTGTCATTGAATGGATAATACACGGAATTATCACAATTCCGATAACAACTTTCCGATTTAAAAAGTGCCTTGAATACATACCTGCTGGCCAGTATGAACAATTGGGTAAAGGATATGTAAAATCTATATGGAAATTACCATACACTCATTCTTGCTATAGTGACAGCGACAAAAATGTATTTCTTAGTGGTGATAACTGTAAACATTCACTAAGCGGTATACTTTTGTGTCAGGGTATTAATTTACACGGAGCATGTGATGGAAATTCAAACAACCTTTCATGCCACCAGCTAGTCACACCTGCAACTCAGATAGAGCCCTTCTTTATGCAACTCGCAAACGGGAGTTACATTCTTAGAACGGATCACAGGTGTTGTGGCCTCGCGCCAGGGAAAAGTTATCTAGTACAAGTAACGTCCATGGTCAAATGTTGTATGCAAGCATTGTTTCCGAGCGGGCCTCCAGACATAGTGACTCCCATCTGGCCTCGTCTGAATCTCTATTCTATACGAATT
The DNA here is from genome assembly GCF_964263255.1 of Lissotriton vulgaris. Classification (NCBI taxonomy): domain Eukaryota; kingdom Metazoa; phylum Chordata; class Amphibia; order Caudata; family Salamandridae; genus Lissotriton; species Lissotriton vulgaris. The sequence continues at coordinate 189,655,991 of NC_141698.1, forward strand.
GATACATTAAGCAAAATGAAATCTGTACTTTTACAGACAACAGTGCCTATAACGTCATCTAAAGAGACGTATGATCTTCTAGTCGCAAGGACGGCTACTGAGGTTCATGACCTTTTATCAACAAATTGCCCCGTGCATTTCGTAGAAATGTTCAGCCAACTCCTTAACATGTCTAGTGCAACAAGCATCCCAGGCATATTTAAGACAGTCTTTACGGGACTGCTAACACCCTTCCAGGCAATTTTGGGAATCTTTCCTAATTTTGTGCACTCCATTTTTGGCGGCATACCATTATTTTTGGGACTCGTTGCAGGGATTCTATTTTTGACCCTCCTGCTACGTTATGGCAAGCCTCGGCTCAGACATAGCTCCCATGGGAATGGAAGAAACAATCCTAGCAATGCGCTACCGGGACAGGATAACTAACGTCCTCGGATTGGCCAGGCTGAGAGATCTAAACATGACCTGGTTCCTTTCATTCAGACCGATATGGCAAAATTGCATTTTACCTGTGCTACGGTGTATGCTTTGCGGCGATGAATGCGTGTTGGACATCTGTCTTTCACTTCCATCAGCAGTACCAATGGACGTCGATACTTTGCTCAGTCCAATAACGGCTCACGCATTGTGTTGTCCCCAGCGGCTACCAATCCTGATGACGGCATTCGTGGAGACTCCTGTACTACAGCCAAGTGGTAACAGTGGAGCGAGTGACAAAAGCAACATCATCCAGGTACAACGTTCCGTGAGCATTGCTGGTCCTGCCTTCGATGACAGCAATCATTCTCACTCCTGCCAAGTTAAAGCGCTATCTAATTTGGTTGAACTATCACCTGAATTTGTAGACCAATTCTTTGAGAGCCTGTCTGATACGATGTTCTCACCCGTAGAGAAACAATAACTTTAAGAAGCTTTTCCGACACACAGTGTTCCCATGAACTCTGAATTCGGCCTTCAGTTTTGATCAACAAAAACTGCCAAGAGCTTTGGAAATCTATTTTCTTTGAATTGGACAATTTTTCTAATATTGACCTTTTTTGGCACGAACAATTCTTTGCTTAACGTAAAAACTATTCTTAGAGAACAGAAGCTTCACACTTCTATTTCTAAACACATCTAGAGACATAACAACATAACACCAGCCTCTAGCACACATGTTATTACAAAGCATTTTTATGTGATGATTTATCTCGCATTTCTTCTGTCAGAGATACTTCATGTGTAATTCTTTTTGCATAATCGTTCATTGATTTCATATGCAATACTTTTTGAATGATTTCTATGCTTTTAAAAAACGTACAGTACCTAAATTCCATGTATTACAAGTACGCCTATTTCGAATGCATTTATGTATTTTGGGGTGGGCAATGTTACACATGCATCTAATTGCTTAGTTTTAGTAATTTTGATGGACATTAACCCGTGGAGTGGGTGTTGCGTGTTTATCTAGGTTCCTGATCGATACTGTGACCTTATGCCCCTATTCGGCTATAAATCCATTTATTCCCTATATTGGCATAACCGTTCAAGTGCGATTTTCTGAAAAGTCATCTCTGGCCTCACACGAACAGAGCCACATTCCAGCATGACTCTCTGCTACTTCCTTTGCGACCAATTAGTGCAATGACAGAGCAGCAGTCACTATCTGATATTCCTAGATAACACTCCGAGTTCTTCAACAAGATAAAAACTCAGCAAACTTGGAAATCCCTGCTTGCTATGTTTTGATTAGTAATGGAACTCTAATGAGCAACTGATAACTATCACTTCCTAGTGACATCTTTAATTGACGTCTTATGTCCAGCAAACTTGCGTCAAACCCGGCACCTGTCAGGTATAAATATTACCAACGTTGCCTTAAGCAATGTTCGTTGCCTGTTGCTGATGCCAGCTGCCTGCATGACCCTGTGTTGGTAAATCTAGCACTCTGTCGCTGCAGCCTGCTATCCTGTGGTGGTGAAGCTGCTGATTACCATTATCGCCGCTACAGCGCGAACTATGGTGCAGTACGCTTAAGGAGCTGAACAGCCGTCCTCTGCGAAGACATCCAGCAGATTCCAGCTGCCCGCGGACGCTGTCACCCCTCCTTCCTCGACACGCTGAAGAGCAACCGCTGCCTTTCTCGTGCAGAGAAATCCAGTCCCGGCGCTTCCGGTTTACCCTCGCGGGTGACTGGGATATCGAGAGAGACCCCTGAAGGAGATACCAATCCTCCATCATTCTATTCAGAGGTATGGTGTTGACTAAACCCTTAGACGAGAATTCTTGAAACAAACCTTGGCAAAACCAACTTAACTTAAAGCTACTTACTTACTCCCCTTTTCACGTGTTAGGCTTAGGTCAGGCACACTGGGGTAGGCTTAGTTAGAAGCACCAGTTGAGTATGTTAGCCTAATGTATATATGACTGTATATATGTTTTATTACTTTTAAACCATTGTATGGCTAAGAAACCATATCAATGCTTTTACAGTTCTATTTCGCAATACTTATCTTACTGTACGTACTTTTTATAATAACAATTATTGCAATTGTGGCAATACATTTCTCTTGTACGAGAAGAAAGACTGTTCAATAAATGTTAACCTTTATTGATACACGCAAGTCTCTCTATTCTCTACATCTGTGAAAGTAAACTGCACTAGACTGACTGAGTGAAATCTATGTCTATTGTTTCACACGACCCTAGAGATCGACTCTTGATCTGAGGAGCAAAGTTGTCATGTTGCACGGTTGTTGGAAAACTGAATCCCTTCTTGTCTGTGCCAGGGAAGCTGATCACTTCCTATGCAGAGAAGAAAGTTTCCAGTGACCTCTGAGCTAGTTGGTAACACAACCCAATTAAGCTTAGCATAGTCAGTGGAGGCCTGGAATATAAGCAGTTCCACGTCGATACTACTGTTTATGTTATTCCAATGCGCAGGGCCTAGTGGGAAACTAGGAACTACACTACACTACAGAGATGCTCTCTTCAAAATTGAAAGTCAAGGCTAATAAATAGAAATGTATAATCTGCTAACTTTACGATTTTTACTGCTAGCTGCTGTGAACCTCTTTTTTACTTTGACATCCTATGCGCAGAGGTTTTACATAATGTGCTGTGGTTAACATGTGACAAAATCATCTTGAGCCATGGCTACACTGGAGGATGGGAAGCTATGGAAGGAGACACCTCATTCATTGGAGATGAAATAAGAGGCGTGGCAACACACAGAATTGCCTCACGGTTTCCTTAAAGTGATGTTTGTCACTGATACAGTCCTATGTGTTTCTAGCTTACTGATATCAACACCTGGCTTCAAAGGGTGACTATAGGGCAGCATGTGCAGTTAAATTCGTCTCTGGATGACTACACCTAAGTATGCATTCTTGCAAAAGTTATATGCTCCCCTTTATGCCCCTGGGTTGTAAAGTGGGCAACTGCCTCAATCAAGCAAATAAAAAGCAGAAAGTGAGGGAAGCACAAATCCAAAAACACACGTGAGGTAATCCAGAAGTGCATCTCCAGTCCAGAGACCGCAATACAAGGGCAGGCAAATGTATCCCTTAAATGTTTACACCAAAGGCTGGTAGAAGCAATGGTATATGCGTTACTCTGGCGATATGGCAACACATTTAGATAAGCCAATGAATGGAAAGTGCCTTAACGACTTATAAATAGAGTGCAGGAAAAGACAAGAATGGTTGCACCCTATGATTCTTTATACCTAACAATATCAAACAAAACCTTTGAAGGACTGGGTTATTTAGGACCCAGCGGTGCCAGGGGACAACACCTGAAACCTTCGTGGGTAACCTGCTCCGGCGTACGAATCACAGAGACACGGGACACTTCCTTCGGCGTCAAAGATTCAAGGTTTATTTGCTGCAGGGAAACACAGAAGTCACAGGAAGTACAACGAGTGTAGTTCGGGGAGACTGCTTCAAATTGGTTCAGTGGATTGCTCCTTTTATACAGAATTCTCCCATAGGTTTGCATAGCACACAAAGGTTTACGACCCGGTTCCCATAATCATCCCCCAGAGGGGTCGCTTTGGTCACTTTGATACATACAAGGTCCGGAACATAAGTGCGGAAACATTTGGCGGTTCCCAACTGTAAAAACCCATCTTCCCACCATTAGTACATTCCAATCAGCAGTAAAACAGATCGAAGAAGGAACAAGGACAGGTGCAGAGGAAGATGGAAACAGTGGGGAGATTGGAATAGGGTGTAAAAGGGGAGGTATCGGGAAACACGAGCTACAGGCATCAAAGGGACGTGCCTAATGAGTTGCACGGCTGAGACAATAAACCGGCACGGCGAGATGAGCCTCGAGCGGGGCCATCTGCCTTACAGTATCATCCCCCTCGTCATAAAGACACTCACAAAGAACATGTGTCTTCCGCAAATATCTTGGGAGTCCCAGGGTCGCGAAGCGGACAACGTCCGTTCGCTGGCTACTTGAGGGCAAGAGACAAAATGGATGCCGTATCTAAGATGGAACGCATGGGTACAGATAGAAAAACCCACGTAACAGACGAACGGTTTAGGTTAGCACAGCGACACTGCGTACACCCACTAAACTCGTCATTTGCGGTTCGTAGATACCAGACTCGACCATATTCGTGCGAGTCGAAAACACCATTTACAATTGTATTATTGCTGCAATTCTCTCTGGGGTCAACCGCCTTCCCTCCTTTGACAATAAGTGACCTAAATAGGTGACTTCTTGACAACAATATTGGAGTTTAGAAGGTGACACCTTGTGATGTAAATCGCAGAGATGTTGCAGCAACGACACCGTAGCAATTTTGCAAATGTCCTGAGTATCTGCAGCTACCAATAAGTCGTCGACGTATTGGATTAAGGCCGCACCAGCCGGCAACATAAACGCATCCAGTTGACCCTTCAAGGCTTGACTGTAAATCGATGGACTTTCACAGTAGCCCTGAGGAGCGCGTTTAAACCGGAAGCTGCGTCCACCAAGAGAGAAATCGAAAAGGTCTCTGCTCTCTTCTGCGATCGGGATGCTGAAGAACGCATTCTTCAAATCAATCACCGAAAACCAAGATGCAGAAGCTGGGATCAGAGTCAGTAGCGCCGTAATGTCAGGCACAACGGGGAACTGAGGAATCACAATTTTATTTACCTCCCGTAAATCGATAACAAAACGATAAACAGGTGGTTTCGAAGGATCAGTACGTTTAAGAATGGGCAGTACAGAGCTGTTGCACACGTTTCCCCGAGTCTCCTCAATAACGTCTTTCTCGATCAGATCATAGATGATCGCTAACAGTGCTCGTTCACCGTCAAGAGAGATACGATACTGGGGAATACGTGGCAATCGCACATTAGATTTCAGCTGAACAATATGGGGTGAGATGTCAAGCAGGCCCACATCATTGGGACCTGTTGCCCACAAAGACGCAGGAAGAGAACTCAATTCCGGTGGAAGCTTATCGATAGACAAGTACATAGGAGAGACAACCTTCTCTCCCAACGTAAGCTTTACACCCGCAGGAGAACAATACAAAGTTGCATACAAACGTTTAAGCAAATCCAGGCCCAAAAGATTTTCACCACAACCAGTAGTCAAAATCAACGGAGCTTGCAGCTCATGAGGCCCAATTGTAAGGGGCAAAGGGCGCGAAACTGGATTGCTAACGGGGGCGCCAGAGAATCCAACGGAAACATTTGTTAAGCCAGACAAAGGTGCGCCAGGGAGTTTCGAATGCATAATAGAACTTTTCGCTGCACCAGTGTCCAACAGAAAAGGCTCAACGACGCCCGATGTAGCAACTGCGACGTAAGGCCCTCTCTGATCAACCGGAACTGATACCACTCCCTCTCCTTGTCTATGGCTGTCCTAGTAATTACTGTCGTCAGTTCCCTGATCGACGTAATAATCGTCTACATTGTACTGCGCAGATCGACCTTGTGATGATCCACGTTGATCAAAACAGTTATTAGAATTCGATGAGTTATCTGAACGGTCATTCTGAGCACCACGACCCCTACCGCGTGACGTCTGCTGTGAACCACCACGACCTCCTCTAGATGAATTACCGCTATTACGATCGTTTAGAACAGGACAATTAAATTTTAAATGACCCTCCTGTCTACAATAGGCACATTGATTGTACCCTAACGAAGATCTTTGGGAAGAGGAGTCATTTCGAGATTGTGATCGGTTCGATTGCGACTGCGATCTATTTTGTTGCGGAGCATTCTGATTCGAACGTGGAGGATACGCTTGCTGTAACAACACCTTAGTTTTAAGCTCTTTCGTCTTTTTATCAGCACGGTCGTTCTCTTCTTTCTCTCTATTCTCATAATATTGTGCTGTGGCCAATATCTGAGCTGAGGTAGAAACGGCCCACGCACTTTCCGAATTCTTCAATTTATTGCTCAAATCGGGCAATAAGTTAGAGACGAATTTATCCACGAACAACCGTTGACCACCCTCAGTGCCCATATCCTGACCACTATGGTCGATGAATGCCTCCTCGAATCTCGTAAAGAAGTCGGAGACACTCTCGTCCTTCTTCTGTCTACAAGCTGACAATTTGTCCCAATTCACCCTCATAGCTGGCATAAGAGTTTTCATTAGCGTGATTATTCTTTGAGGAAGAGCAGCAATCAACTGCTCGGGTTTAGCACCACCAGTTTGTCGACCATCTGCCGCTATAATGGCAGCCCAATCACCACCTAATTCATTCGGATGATTTTCCTGACGAATCTTAGCCCACACCGGTTGCGGTACAACATTACCAAAGAGCATGTCAATATCGGCAAGATTCATTACCGTAGCGTCTACGAGCTGCGATAATTCTTTATAATACCCTGCAGGATTTTTGCGAGGGTCAGGCAAAGATTGCTTCACCTGCAACACTTCTGAGCGTTTCCAAGGGAGATGTATCCACACTCTCTGAAAGTATGGTGGAATAATGGGGTTAGCATTAGGATCGCCTGGCATCCACACTGGTGGAACCTCACGCATAGGAAACTGGCCAGACTCATCTGACTGTCTTTCAACATCCTCAACAAACAAGGCTTGAGGTATAGGAGTGGGACGGAAAGATAGCAACCGCTCAACAGCACGTCGAACGTTGGTATCCACTATCAGTCCATTCGAGAACTGAAGCTGTAGATCAGACAAAGCGGTCAGCACCTCGTCAGGTGCATCGGCAGATATTTGATCACGAAGGACCTTACACATTTCTTCGAACACGAATCTTTGGGTTGGTATATTGAATTGACAAAACGTATCAAGTACAACACGTGGTGGATTTCTAAGAGGATGTGTCATCCAACCCATCGCCATGTTATATAGCGAAGCGCGTTCCCTGTTACCAGGAAGCTGACTACGTCTCTGAGGACCATCTGAACCAGCGGACCCAAGAACGGGTCCGAGAGAATGAAAGAAGCTAGCCGCAAGAGGAGAAGTACGACTACGAGTAGAGGGAGAAGTATAGCACAAAGGACTAACAAGTGAAGGAGTAGAGACAGAAGCAACAGCAGGGGTTAACAGAGCAGGAGCAGTAGCGGGAGCAGGAGTATGTGGAAGCGGTGGAGCAGTAGGGATAGCAACGGGCAAAGGAGCAGGAACAGTCGGAAGAACGGGTGCGGGTTGAGGAACAGGCGGAGGAACAGGTGTAAGAATAGGTGGAAGAACAGGTACAGGGGGGGCCACAGGAGCTGCGGCACCCTGTACATACGGAGGTGGCGACTTCATAAGATAGGACATTAAAGGATCCTCAACTATTTCTTCCTTCTTTTCCGACTCCGTAGGCAAAGCAGGATAGCATTTATCTGTAGTCATGCGCTGTAGCCTATCAAACACTTCCTTTTCCTTAACCTCCTTGTCACGCTGAAATTGCTCTGCTTTCTTTACAATGGCAGCAACACCGTCTCTCTGATTTAGTTTAGTCTGTCTGATTTCCTTCTGTCGGGCTTCTTTACGCCACAACCGAAAGGCATCAAACATGGCCGGCCTTGACTTTTTCTCGAACAATTTAGCCTCTAGATTATCTAAAATCGGGGTCTCAAAGCTACCATGAGGTGGCCAACTAAGGACACCGTCCTTCTTAGTATAGCGAATCCAATAATCATTAAAAGTAATCGGGCCTAGCCCGTGTTTGCTGTACAGTTCATAAGTCGGAGTTCCAACCGGAGGTATCGGACACGAGTCCTCCAGTCGGGAATCCGTACCACAACGTCTGAAACAACTAAACAAAGTACTGCGACCAGGCATCTTGCACACTAGCCGAGTTTCACAAACGTCAAGGGTTACGGGATTTACCAAGTCCCTGCAAAGAGCAAAAACCCTCGGTTTTTGGCGGCTGCAGTCGTCAAACAACACAACAAAGTACCAAGAACCACAAATGCAATGGAACCATGCAACAACTAAGCAACCACAACCAAGAACTCTGGGAGCGACCCACAAATACTTAACTCAAAGATCGATGGCGTCACCAGGAAGGCCCGTCAATCGTCTCGCTCTACCAAGGTCTACGCCAGGCGCCAAAACAGGTCTACAGTCAGGGCAGCAGTCCGTCGCAGCCGTCAGGAGGCGGGAATCTTCGCGGGAAAAGTCTTCGGGCCACTTGTTTCGACAACAGGATCGATGAAGCGGAGTGCACCTTCCCTCGGAGATTTCACACGAAGTTCCTCACGATCGTCGGGCTTGGACCGGTACCACTGATGCAGCCTCACGTTGGGCGCCAACTGAAGGACTGGGTTATTTAGGACCCAGCGGTGCCAGGGGACAACACCTGAAACCTTCGTGGGTAACCTGCTCCGGCGTACGAATCACAGAGACACGGGACACTTCCTTCGGCGTCAAAGATTCAAGGTTTATTTGCTGCAGGGAAACACAGAAGTCACAGGAAGTACAACGAGTGTAGTTCGGGGAGACTGCTTCAAATTGGTTCAGTGGATCGCTCCTTTTATACAGAATTCTCCCATAGGTTTGCATAGCACACAAAGGTTTACGACCCGGTTCCCATAATCATCCCCCAGAGGGGTCGCTTTGGTCACTTTGATACATACAAGGTCCGGAACATAAGTGCGGAAACATTTGGCGGTTCCCAACTGTAAAAACCCATCTTCCCACCATTAGTACATTCCAATCAGCAGTAAAACAGATCGAAGAAGGAACAAGGACAGGTGCAGAGGAAGATGGAAACAGTGGGGAGATTGGAATAGGGTGTAAAAGGGGAGGTATCGGGAAACACGAGCTACAGGCATCAAAGGGACGTGCCTAATGAGATGCACGGCTGAGACAATAAACCGGCACGGCGAGATGAGCCTCGAGCGGGGCCATCTGCCTTACAGTATCATCCCCCTCGTCATAAAGACACTCACAAAGAACATGTGTCTTCCGCAAATATCTTGGGAGTCCCAGGGTCGCGAAGCGGACAACGTCCGTTCGCTGGCTACTTGAGGGCAAGAGACAAAATGGATGCCGTATCTAAGATGGAACCCGTGGGTACAGATAGAAAAACCCACGTAACAGACGAACGGTTTAGGTTAGCACAGCGACACTGCGTACACCCACTAAACTCGTCATTTGCGGTTCGTAGATACCAGACTCGACCATATTCGTGCGAGTCGAAAACACCATTTACAATTGTCACGGAACCTCACCTTGAGGAAAACAACTAAAATTACTTCTAGATACTGGAATTGGGTTTTCTTGACCTTAGAAATAGCGAGTGAAGGATATTGGAAAGTCTTTTACAGAATACTGTATCATGCAGGGAGGACCATTGTTTATAAATCCGGACATATCAGCTGCATCATAGACAATTAAAAAGGAATGGAAAAGAAGAGACCGGAACAAATATGAGGGAAGTCAATTTTAAGAACAGACTGTATTGAAAAAGACGTTTTCAAGGAGAGAAGCACCCACAGCTGGGGACCCACTTGGTTTTACACACAGCCTACACTCCCTACAGAAGACAATGAAACTGTATAGACTTGGAAGGGGCAGGCACTGAACCACTGGGAAATACAGTTCAGAAACCAATTCCGACCAAGATCATAATCTGTTTACAGGTGCTACATTAATACAATGTGAGGTGTATTTCATACAACTGTAAGCCCTGTCAGAGATGCTATATTTGTCTGAAGCAATATCAATGGCTTAAAGTTGATTCATTTTGAAAACTAGTTACCCACTTGTTGACGGTGGCTAAATCAGTGATCTCATATTAGCTGAAATATTTGTTTGCCTAATTTTTCATAAACATTGAGTGGAAAACACTATGAAATTGTTATGACTTGAATCCTTCAATCTATATTCAATTCTCAAGAGCCCAAGATGTCCAGCCCTTAGTAGAGGTTTAGGAGAAGGTTCTGGTGGGCGTCAGAGTTAATTGCCACACTCTATACGTTGTATACAGAAAGAACCTTATACATATCTGTTGTTAAATACTCCAAAATAAAAATCCCATAAATTTAACTAGAGCATTGGTGACAAACACCGTCTGAGTGGAAATAATTTCATGCTTATGTGGATGCACACAAATTAATCTATGCTCGATATTATTCAATAGATTTTTTGATTTGGTAATCTGTAAGGTGATAAACAAACTACTAGTAACCACTACCGAGAGCCCTGTAAGGAAGGGAAGGGGAGTGAAACAAAAGGACAGAAAAGTGCAGCGAGAAAATTCACAGCTCTCTGACACAGTATATCTATTCCATTTCTAAGGTGCAACTAATATTTTGTTTGAGTTGGACTGTCAGAACACCTTTGAGAGGGCCACTGGTCACAAAAGGGTTACTGGGCGCAACCATGGGGGTTGAGGCCTTATACGCCTGTTGTACGGAGCCTAACCTACTATAGATACAGAGCACCTGGGCCAAGTAATGTTTCTGCACCTGACTCTCAGTGGTAGTTGTGGTCAAACAGTCAAAGCTCCCATGGGGGGAGATGTAAATACAGGTCAGTGAACCCAACTCATAACTCAAAGGGAAAACCGTACGAATAATAAATCAATGTCCAGCCAAATATTTGCTTTTATGAGAAAAATTAGTATTTTTATTTCTAACTCTACACATGAAAATGCATACGACATTCAGAAGCAACCACACAATCCCTTTGAGGTCAGAGCTCTAGTAGTTGTTAGGAAAATCCATGTCTCACCCATTTTGTGTAACATGTTTGAGGTTAGTTCTCCTTTACTGGTGGCCGCATCTAGGGAATGCTCACTATTAGGCCACAGTCAAGAGTTTACTTTTGACTCTTCAGGTTTTAGTCAAGAGTGTCTATGGTGCCCCAGCGCCATTAGCAGTAAGTCCCCTTGGGCACAACAGGCCCCGTTCACGTCTTAGCCGCTCTCGCAGCATGGAATAGTTAAGTGGTGCAGAGGGTCAGGTGCCCTCACCACAAGCACCCACGAGTCCTGCTACACTGAGAGAATATGGGCTTGTCGTGGACCAAACGAGCGCACACTAGGGCAAGCTCTCTCTTCTGATCGATGCTGTGATGTTTTCTCAGATATCAGAGCAGCTCCCAGCTTGCAAAGACGCAGTAAGTTGGCTTTACCCAGCTTGGGCAGGGGAGAAATGCTTTCTTTCGTTTTTGACTGGAGCTGATGAAGGTCTGATGTCATTCACAGCATCCTCAGCAGTCCTCAATACTGAGTAGGGGAAAGTGTCCTCTCAGTGCGAGTCAACCCGCCGAACATAGCTCAGTCTCTCCTTTGAGCGGCAGCCTTAATCCTGTGGCAGCATTGGCAATGGCAGCCACTCCTGACGTAAGGGGTTACTGCGGAATGGAATAATATTGGGGAAAGCTCCTCCAGCACAAGCCTGGATGTTGGTCACAGTGATATGTGTTTCCAAAGGTTAATCCCAGACTCCCAGCTCTCCTCTTTATGATTCCATTACCAACCCCAGGTCTTTTCCTGAGATGTGTCCAGTCCCCTTCCTTTTGATCTATCACAGAATCAAAGAGTAGTCTTTTAATGTGTAAAGGGTCGATCTTCCTTTCCTCCTCAAGTGTGTGCCCCAAGATCACACAAATGCAACAATACACAAATCTGAATGGAGGGATTCCTCTCCTCCTCGTGTCTTCACCGGGAAAGCCTGGGCTTCCCAAAATGGAACCCATGGTCCTCCATGTTATGTACCATTGCAGGCACACTACCTCAGTGTTCATTCATAGCACATTTACTGTCCAGCACTGCTACCTCCATGTATTATACCATTACAGGTACACATGCATTGAGCACACACACTCCGTCTGCACACACTGTTTAGCACTGAAGCTTTTCTATATTTAACCAGGATGAGATATTTACAAACACACTCACTGCCGGTACACACACACACCATGTGCACGCTGCACAAAACGTCATCCTTTATGTATTGTACTTTACGCAAGCACACTTATACCCAGCACATGCATTAATTTCACAGATACTGCAATGCACTACATCTCTTATGTAATGTGCTCCTCACAGGCATACATACTACAACCAGTACTTGCACTAACCACACATGCACTAAATAGTACTGCTCTATTCCTTACTTTACCCTTCCAAGGCAAGCATACATCCAGCGCAGAATCACTACCTCCGCTCTGAGCCGCACTCCACTTCTACTTGATGTCTGATGTAGGCCAAAGGGTGAGTTAATTACACAGCAGCATTACTTTAAAAAGGTTAGGGAGACTGTCGGCCTCCTTCCAGGGACACAAGGAAAAAGGTCCTTTTCACTACTACTGATCACTACGCTGCAAGCTGCCATCACTGCCCTCGTGCTGCTTAACTCTTAGTAAAGACAGTAGCCTTCCATCAAAATAAGGGTATCGCTTTAGGTGCCACTTCTGGTCCAACAAGATTGCAATCCATGAGCAGGTCCATGTCATCGTACACACATAAGATCCATATGCCAATGGCAAAATAATCTGCATTAAGGTTCCAGATTACTGTCAGTTGGGCAGGGGTATATGTCTCTTACCATGTAAAGAATTGCCATTGGTGTGCAATGGATACAGGGATGGGCTGACATTTTCTCAACAGTCTGTTAAGACTTGATGTCACTTTCGCAACTTGATGTCACATTCGGATGACCCTGATGAGAAACTGGGCAGTCTAAGTTCCCCTCTGTAACAGTACATTTTTTGCCAAAATGCAGGCAAAGTTCCTCTACGCTTTCTTATCAAGCGTAAGCTCTTACCCCAAATGCTGCAAAAACAGCAGAAGCTAGATTATTGATTCTGCACCCACAGCACAAAGGTCATACAGCCTGTTTGGATCACAGATATATAACACGGAGGAAGGTTCAACTCCCCTTCTGAAAATTGGAATGAGTGCAGCTCAAGTTCACCCGCACATTCATATGTGGGTGTCCCCTTATTTGGCCTCGCCTCTTTCAAATGATATAGTCCTATGTGCATGGTGCATGCTTATATTACTAAATCATGTACAGTAGCAAAGAGGCTTGGGGTGACATGCAAAATGGCCGGAGGTTCTGGATATTTTGCACCCCTCTCATGAGAGCCCTTTGAAGACCCCAGGAGAAACCCCTTACACGGACTGCAGTAATAAACCCATGGGGAGTTTCTCATCTGCTCTTCCAAGAGGCTGGAAAGTGGAGTTCACATGTGTAGAAAAGGTCAGTAATGCAAGGGCCTCAATTTAAATCTCTGTACTTTGGGCAAACTGCACCCTCGTCCTTGAGTGAGTACTAAAGGCCCCATATTGTGGGTGCAGTTTGGGATAGCACTCACCCTCATGAAGATCTTCACCATCAATGGTCATAGAGATTCTCAGCACACAGACCCAGAATTTAGATTTGCACAGTTTGGAATGTTTGCTGCATTTTTCCTTTCACAGGGTGCTTTTTTTTAGATGGCTTGCATGACAGAAGAAGTATTTTTTGTTAATGGGTGGCATTGCACAGTGGGCAATTCAAACGCCCAGATAGGGTGCACACATGCCCACACCAGGTTGCAGCCCACAAGCCACCACTGCTGTTCATACTAATTGCAATTTTTGATTATAACAATATTCAAATTCCAACTCTCACTTAACAGAAACAATAATACATTAAACAATAGAAGCTCTGCTTCACTCATATGTTGATGGCAGAATGGGTCATGCTTGTGTTTCTCTCCCGTGCCCACCACAGCATCAAGAGGAGGGCCCTGCTGAAAGACTTGCTGCTTGATCCCTCTCTCAGTACTACAGACTTAAGCAGCACACATTGAGATTTAATAGATATCTCTTTTTGTTTGTTTGAGTGTATGTACAGCTGGTGTGACTGCAGCCACAGCCACAGGAGCTGGGGCAACAAGGCCCCAGGAGGTGGGATGGGTTGTGGTGCAAGGGTGTTTTGCCACTATGGTGAACCAAGCAATGTCTGGTGCGGTTTACGATTCCTGACACGATTGATAATCTGAGAATTTTTACAGTATCTGGTGTTGACTTCATGTGGTAGTGGCAGAATCAATAGCTGCAGGAGGTGGGCGGCGGGGCTCCTGGAGGCGGGGCGGTTTGTGGTCTATGACTGCTTTGTGGCTACAGTAAAGCAGATTGTGTCTGGTACAGTTTGCAATCCCTGCCTCGCCTGATAACCTGAACATTTTTACAGTGTTTGCTGATGACTTCATGTGGTTTTTATCTCACTGTGTCACCTGGGTTGGAGTGGTCAAAGTGACTAAAGTAATCAGCGCCAGAGAAGCACAGCCTGGGAAAGCCCTGAGAGTACTTAGAATATGTGGACCTCATTGTAGTCATCATGGTAACCACTGAACATTAGGAGCTGGAAATAGTCAAGGTGTTCAACAACTTGGGTGCCACCGAGGTGAAAGAATATAGATTTTGTTTTCACCACACTACAGCTGTTGTTACGTATCATTGCGAACAGAGGTCAAGTTTGGATACAACCTTTTGGGATTTTTGATTTTGCTACCTGTGTCATGGTGCATTTCTATAGTCCTTTAGAACTTTTGTTGCTGAATAATATTTTATGTCTAAGCTATACAAAGATACAGTGAGCCACATCTAGTTCTGACAGAAAAGGGTTTATTGCATTTTTGTAACCATTAAACATTAAAGTTGCACTTTTTTAAATTAAACATTTATATTTCTAAAAGTCCAGTCACTGGTCTATATACAAGTGAAGTTCAGACTCTATCAATCATCATTAACATGAATAAGGTTGAATCCCAACATTGGAGGGCCTATCATCACTAGTCAAGAGTCTGCAACTGGAATTTGCTTTAACTTTGTGAGTTATCATCCCTTTTCTCAGGAGGATCGTTACTTTTATGCTCTTTCATCTGTTTAAAAAGGATCATCTGGCAAAACCTTTCAAGTGATCTTAATCAGAAGTATTTTCTTTCTAAATAGGTTTCTTTTTCTGTAAAGGCCTAGGGCTGTGCATATTGACCTGTTGTTCGAGGACAACTGGGGTTCCTACTCAGGGGGTCCGGAACTGTTTTACATAATGAAATAATGGTCAAATAATAAATTAAAGTTAATGAGGTAGGCAAATAAAGAAGCAAAACTGAAAATGTGAAAACTTTTTTATATATATTTGATTGTGAATTAAACAAAATATCAAAATATTTGAGCATCTGTTTGGTTTTATATTTTTGGGTATTGATTCAAAACCTAAAATTTGCTTAGGAAATGGGTCCCCGGTTTCCAATAATGACTCAGTAAGGGGGGGGAGGATTCCAATAATCATTTAGTAGGTATTTATAGAAGTCAAAAGGTTAGCAACTGCTGGCCTAGGGAAATACCAAATCATAAATCTTAAATCAATTCACTCTATTTGGTATGATATAAAGGCTAGGAAAGACAGCGAGATGCAAATGTTTTGATAAAGATTTTGTCTATTGTTGAATCAATCACGATTCAGAAAAGGGGGGTGGTGATGAACAGAGTGTCTGATTTAAGCAGACCACTCTTACCCAGTCCAAAGATCAGGGCTTGATCCATCACCGTTTTTTAGCTCACTGCACCATCCCAGCTCAGAACCTGGCTACATGCAAATTAGTCTGACCCTGGCCCAGTGCATCATGGGAACAGGGCAGACCAAACTACCAAGCCAATTCTTATACTGGGAAGGAAACAAGCTTCCGGGGACCGGTTTCTGGCATTTCAGCCGTCTTCGGCCCGGCTTGCTTGAATCCTGATGGTGCAATGAGCAAGGGACTCACATCTGAGTATACCCTTCCACGCTTATGGTGGACAAAAACGATTCAGAAAAGGGGGGTGGTGATGAACAGAGTGTCTGAATTAAGCAGACCACTCTTACCCAGTCCAAAGATCAGGGCTTGATCCATCACCATTTTTTAGCTCACTGCACCATCCCAGCTCAGAACCTGGCTACATGCAAATTAGTCTGACCCAGGCTCAGTGCATCATGGGAACAGGGCAGACCAAACTACCAAGCCAATTCTTATACTGGGAAGGAAACAAGCTTCCGGGGACCGGCTTCTGGCATGTCAGCCGTCTTCGGCCCGGCTTGCTTGAATCCTGATGGTGCAATGAGCAAGGGATTCACATCTGAGTATACCCTTCCAAGCTTATGGTGGACAAAAACGATTCAGAAAAGGGGGGTGGTGATGAACAGAGTGTCTGAATTAAGCAGACCACTCTTACCCAGTCCAAAGGTCAGGGCTTGATCCATCACCGTTTTTTAGCTCACTGCACCATCCCAGCTCAGAAACTGCCTACATGCAAATTAGTTTGACCCTGGCCCAGTGCATCATGGGAACAGGGCAGACCAAACTACCAAGCCAATTCTTTTTTTTTTTTTTTTTTTTTTTGTCCTCATCCACGCCCTTGGTATCTGAGTAGTAGTGCGTAGAGATAAGTGTACTGTCACAGATATACTGGTATAGGCATTGGATGTTATGAGGTGGTACGCCCATCAGTACTTCTATATGCTCCCACAACACCACGTCAAGATAGCCATCAGGGTAGTATGCTGCAGTCAAGTACCCAATCCTGTATCGAATCGCCCTATTGGGTATACAGACGTAAAAGAAAATGATTTCCAAACAGCGTAATCATTGGACTTCGGGGAAAAAAAAAAAAAAAAAACCAAAAAAAAGAAGAAAAAAAAAAAAAAAAAAAAAAACCCCGATTACATACTCAACTATGGCCAATGTAGTAAAGACCAAAAGTTTCTCTTATCTGGATTGCCCGATCTTTGTAGGTCCATTTTTGATGTTTGTAGAACTGAAATTCGCCAGTCCTGCAGGGAGGGGGGTAACGGATCTTTCCACTTCTTGCAGATTTCCCGTCTGGCTAACAAGATTCCAAAAAAGAGTAAGTTCTTTGCTGAACCCTGGAATTCTGGTGCAAACCCAAAGATTATAAGAGCGGGGCATGGCCGGACTTGGGAACCTAAGGCGGTAGTGAGTGTAAGACAGACCGCATTCCAAAAAGAAAGTAGCAAAGGGCAATCATAAAACATGTGTAGATCAGAAGCCGCCACCAGACCACATTTAGGGCATGCCACTGCTGAATTGTTTGGGAACTTTGAGAGCCTCTCGGGCGAGTAATACGCCCTATGTAGGGTAAAAAGGTGGTTTCGGCGTAACCAAGATGGTTTCACTATATTCCACAAGATCTTAAGGGACTCAAACCACAGGTTCTCCACATTTTGATTTGGGATGTGTGCGGCCCACAATGTGTCGGGCAAATGAAACTCACCATCAACCTCCTCCAGTAGTAGGTTGTACCAGAATGACACCTCTTTCTTTGTTATTGGCTTGTCAATTAAGAGGGAGACCATGTTGCTATTACCCCCTAACTGAAATCTACCCTTAGCAGAAACCTGTGAGTGTGCCCAGCTACGTATTTGCAGGTATTTAAACCTGGAGAGCCCTGGCCCTATCCTAGAGAATAACACCTCCCATGGGAGTAATCTACCCTCCACAAAGAGGTCCCCCCACTCCTGCAATCCTGCCTCTCTCAGAGGTGCTGCGAGACCATCCAAAAGCCAACTCGGGGACCCGGGTGAGTTCCAGAGTGGAGATCTACCAGAAAAATAATCAAGTTTTATGGAGCG
The DNA here is from genome assembly GCF_964263255.1 of Lissotriton vulgaris. Taxonomy (NCBI): domain Eukaryota; kingdom Metazoa; phylum Chordata; class Amphibia; order Caudata; family Salamandridae; genus Lissotriton; species Lissotriton vulgaris. The sequence goes on from NC_141698.1 coordinate 189,674,017, forward strand.
CCTAAGTTTCGACCATGTTTTAGATATATCTCGCAAAACCTTCAATTTTATTTTCTTAAAAAACTTGGGGTCTCCAAACTTAAACAAGAATGCATGCTCAGCTATTTTTTCCCCTCTAAGCAATGCTGCAAACATATACCCACAGGCAGAGTTAATGGGTGATTTTAACAACATCCTGGCGTGTGAGAATTGAAAAGCCCACGCATATAGCTGGATATCAGGGGCCGCCAAACCACCCTTTTCCCTACGGCGCCTTAGTTTCTTCCAAGCTATTCTAGGGATGTGATCATTCCAAATAAAAGACCTTATATCACTTTGAAGTTTGGCTATTATAGAGGGTTCAAAAAAAAGAGGGATGGTATTAAACAAAAAAGTAACTTTAGGGAGAATAGACATTTTAATTAAGTTGACTCTGCCCAATAGAGATAAAGGAAGCGAAGACCATGATTTCATCAATCTGCGACACTCCTTAGCAGTAGACGAAAAATTTGATGGAACTATTTCGTTTATATCATTATATATATTTAGGCCCAGGTAGCGTAAAACAGAACTTAACTGAACCCCTGCCACAGGCTCAGGGTCGTTCCAGACCATGATGTCCGTCTTCGAGGCATTGATTTCATAACCAGACACGTTACCATAATCCTGGGCCAAAGCAATTATAGCTGGAAAAGCCGAGCGGAGTTCAGAGGTAAAAACAAGGACGTCATCCGCATACAGGGATACCTTCTTCTCCCATCCCTCGAAGCTAAAGGGCTTGATGTTACAGTCGTCACGTAGCCGCTGAGCGAAAGGCTCAATATATAGGTCGAATAGGAGGGGAGAAAGAGGGCAACCCTGGCGGGTCCCCCGCGTGATGTTAAATGGGTTAGTTAATTCACCATTGACTAACAAAGAGGCAGATGGATTTTGATACAAAAGTCTAACTGCACGCCTAAATTTTTCGCCGATATTAAATTTTCCCAAGACTTCCGATAGGTATATCCAATTGACCCTATCGAAAGCCTTGGTGGCGTCTAGAGTGAGAACAGCCAGTGGAAGGGATTTTGCAGAAGCCATATCAATTGCTCCTATGAGATCATAGGTCAACTCATAGAGCTGGCGTCCCTTTACAAACCCCTTTTGATCTGAGTGCAGGATACTTGCAGCAACTGCCCCCAACCTATTTGCTAACACTGATGCAAAGATTTTGTAATCAGAGTTCAGGATAGAGATTGGTCTATATGACCCACTACAAGTTGCCGGTTTTCCTGGTTTCAGTATCAATGTTATTGAAGCACTGTTCCAAGAAATAGGAGGGAGCATTCCATCTTGGAGGATATCATTAAACAACTCGGTAAGGAAAGGGAGGATTGTTAAATTCAAAACCTTATAAATTTCTGATGGCAAGCCGTCTGGGCCGGATGCCCTTCCCTTTTTACTATTAATAATTGCCAATCTCACTTCTTCCTGGGAGATTGGATCATCTAAAACAACACGTTGTTCTAATGTAAGTGTAGGAAGAGAGACTCCCGTCAACCAACCTTCAACTTGTTCGATTTCAATTTTTTTGTCCTCACGGTATATTTCACTAAAAAATTCCCAGAGAACCCCCCTGATTTCTTCATCAGTAGAGTATGTTATACCATTGGAGATAATTGAATAGATATTATTTCTGACCTGCTCGGTCTTTGTTTTCCAGGCTAGTAACTTTCCAGCCCCCTCACCATACTCAAAATGAGCCAACTTACCTGCCTCCCATCTCTCTAGAACCCGAGCGTTCAGAACTGAGCCCAATTCCCCTTTTAGAGTAACTACTTTATTTTGCCACTCCTGTACTTTGGTCATAGGGGCATCCGGGTGCATGACTATTTCTGTCTGGACTCTGGTCATTTCCATTTCTAAGGAAGTCACAGCTTCTCTATAGATCTTATTCTTATGTGTAACTTTATTTATTATAAGGCCCCTTAAGAAGGCCTTTAGTGAATCCCATACACTCCCGGGAGAAGCTGTTCCAACATTATCCTCCAGGTAATGCTGCACCTCCACATTGAGGGCATTGATAACATCCAACGAGGAGAGCAATGAACGATCAAATGACCAGTTTCTCATACGACTCTTAGGAAACCCCTCCAGTTCTAAATAGATGGCTGCGTGATCTGATAAATGAAAAGGTAGGTGAGAAACTGATGTCACCAAATTAACCAAAGATTGACTTATCAAAATAAAATCAATTCTTGACTGGTGGTGGTATCTATAATTACGAAAAGTAACACCTCTTTGTTGTCCATGCAAAGATCTCCAAATATCATTGTACCCTAGTTGCTTCATGCTATCCTGCAGAAAAGACCTGGTTTTAGATAGAGGCCTAGCTCGGTTAGAAGGGGACTTATCCAATAGGGGATCTAAAACTATGTTAAAATCTCCTGCTAGAATAACCGGCTCAGGGAATGTATACAGGTGGGAAAAAAGGGTCTTCAAGACTGACGGGTCGTCCTGATTTGGACCATAATATCCTATAATAGTGATTGGGGACCCTGCTATGATCACTGATACAATTACCCACCTTCCACAAGGATCAACCAGTTTAGAAACCAACCTAGCTTTTATAGATTTTTTAAAGATTATTGCCACACCTCTAATATGTACAGACTGCGACGTCGTTATATATAGATCGATCCACCTATTCTTTTTGACCAACAGATCCATTTCAGGTTCATCAAGATGGGTTTCCTGGAGTACTATAATCTGCGCATCAGCGTCTCGAAGGTACTGCATTATGTTACCAAGCCAATTCTTATACTGGGAAGGAAACAAGCTTCTGGGGACCGGTTTCTGGCATTTCAGCCGTCTTCGGCCCGGCTTGCTTGAATCCTGATGGTGCAATGAGCAAGGGACTCACATCTGAGTATACCCTTCCACGCTTATGGTGGACAAACACGATTCAGAAAAGGGGGGATGGTGATGAACAGAGTGTCTGAATTAAGCAGACCACTCTTACCCAGTCCAAAGATCAGGGCTTGATCCATCACCGTTTTTTAGCTCACTGCACCATCCCAGCTCAGATCCTGGCTACATGCAAATTAGTCTGACCCTGGCCCAGTGCATCATGGGAACAGGGCAGACCAAACTACCAAGCCAATTCTTATACTGGGAAGGAAACAAGCTTCCGGGGACCGGTTTCTGGCATTTCAGCCGTCTTCGGCCCGGCTTGCTTGAATCCTGATGGTGCAATGAGCAAGGGACTCACATCTGAGTATACCCTTCCACGCTTATGGTGGACAAAAACGATTCAGAAAAGGGGGGTGGTGATGAACAGAGTGTCTGAATTAAGCAGACCACTCTTACCCAGTCCAAAGATCAGGGCTTGATCCATCACCGTTTTTTAGCTCACTGCACCATCCCAGCTCAGATCCTGGCTACATGCAAATTAGTCTGACCCTGGCCCAGTGCATCATGGGAACAGGGCAGACCAAACTACCAAGCCAATTCTTATACTGGGAAGGAAACAAGCTTCCGGGGACCGGTTTCTGGCATTTCAGCCGTCTTCGGCCCGGCTTGCTTGAATCCTGATGGTGCAATGAGCAAGGGACTCACATCTGAGTATACCCTTCCACGCTTATGGTGGACAAAAACGATTCAGAAAAGGGGGGTGGTGATGAACAGAGTGTCTGAATTAAGCAGACCACTCTTACCCAGTCCAAAGATCAGGGCTTGATCCATCACCGTTTTTTAGCTCACTGCACCATCCCAGCTCAGAACCTGGCTACATGCAAATTAGTCTGACCCTGGCCCAGCCAAGCAAGCCGGGCCGACGACGGCTGAAATGCCAGAAACCGGTCCCCGGAAGATTGTCTCCTTTCCGGTGAAGAATTGGCTTGGTAGTTTGGTCTGCCCTGTTCCCATGAGGCACTGGGTCAGACTAATTTGCATATAGCCAGGTTCTGAACTGGGGTGATGCAGTGAGCTAAATAACGGTGATGGATTCAGCCCTGATCTCTTGACTGGGTAAGAGTGGTCTGCTTAATTCAGACACTCTGTTCATCACCACCCCCTTTTTCTGAATCGTTTTTGGCCACTACAGGTGTGGCAGGGTATACTCAGACATGAGTCCCTTGCTCACTGCACCACCAGGATTCAAGCAAGCCGGGCCGACGATGGCTGAAATGCCAGAAACCGGTCCCCGGAAGCTTGTCTCCTTTCCGGTGAAGAATTGGCTTGGTAGTTTGGTCTGACCTGTTCCCATGAGGCACTGGGTCAGACTAATTTGCATATAGCCAGGTTCTGAACTGGGGTGATGCAGTGAGCTAAATAACGGTGATGGATTCAGCCCTGATCTCTTGACTGGGTAAGAGTGGTCTGCTTAATTCAGACACTCTGTTCATCACCACCCCCCTTTTCTGAATCGTTTTTGGCCACTACAGGTGTGGCAGGGTATACTCAGACATGAGTCCCTTGCTCACTGCACCACCAGGATTCAAGCAAGCCGGGCCGACGATGGCTGAAATGCCAGAAACCGGTCCCCGGAAGCTTGTCTCCTTTCCGGTGAAGAATTGGCTTGGTAGTTTGGTCTGCCCTGTTCCCATGAGGCACTGGGTCAGACTAATTTGCATATAGCCAGGTTCTGAACCGGGGTGATGCAGGGAGCTAAATAACGGTGAAGGATTCAGCCCTGATCTCATGACTGGGTAAGAGTGGTCTGCTTAATTCAGACACTCCGTTCATCACCACACCTTTTCTGAATCGTTTTTAGCTACTACAGGTGTGGCAGGGTATACTCAGACATGAGTCCCTTGCTCACTGCACCACCAGGATTCAAGCAAGCCGGGCCGACGATGGCTGAAATGCCAGTAACCGGTCCCCGGAAGCTTGTCTCCTTTCCGGTGAAGAATTGGCTTGGTAGTTTGGTCTGCCCTGTTCCCATGAGGCACTGGGTCAGACTAATTTGCATATAGCCAGGTTCTTAACTGGGGTGATGCAGTGAGCTAAATAACGGTGATGGATTCAGCCCTGATCTCTTGACTGGGTAAGAGTGGTCTGCTTAATTCAGACACTCTGTTCATCACCACCCCCTTTTCTGAATCGAAACAATCAATCAATCAACTTTAATTGATCTTTTTCTGCAAGTTGGAGAAGGTTAGTTTTACTTAAAAGCAAATTTAAATCCTGAAGTGATTAGATTTTATATGAATTTTAAACTAGGGTATTTACCAATAGGCAAATATATTTATCTTTCTTTTACTAAAAGTCTAAAAACCAGGGTTATTCAATTGTTATTGCAGAACATCAAGATATAAATCATGTACTTTTTTGTCTCTTTCTATTATGTTATTAATTTTTTTACTTAAAAGCTATAATTATATTGTGTAATCCTAGTTCATTTTTTAATGCCTTGTCCCTCTCGTGTCTTCCTTGCATCAGTAAATGTTTGGTAGCGATTGTATACATTTTTATTGTATTGTAATTTGAATGTTCTTTGTTTTATTTCTTTTACTGTATTAATCAAATGAATATTCCTGCGAAATATTTCAATAAATAAATTAATAATGTTAACCATAAAACAAAATAAAATGAGTGTATGAGTTTTCTTCAAACATGTCAAGAGGCTTATCTTTGTATCTCATTAGCTTTAATTTAGATTGTTAGTCTCAGCTACAGGCAGTTTTAGTGGTCTGTTGCTTAGAAATTTTGTTTCCAATACATTCCATATACTTAGAGCATAGGTGCTGGACGCAGGGGTGTTAGACCGGGCCGTTTCGACAAGTTTATCCCCAAACTTTTTATCTTTTTCCTCCTACTTTTCTGACCCTGTTTTCATTGGCTATAGGATTCAGGGCACTTTACCACTGCTGATCAGTGTTAAACTACATATGCTCACTGAATAAATTGTGACAATGATTGGTTATCCATGATTGGCATATTTTATTTACTGGTAAGTCCCTAGCAAAGTGCACAGTGTGAGACAGGGCCTGTAAATCAAATGTTATGAGTGGGCTTGCAGCACTGGTTGTGCCATCCACATGATTAGCCCTGTAAATGTGTCTCAGGCCTACCACTACAGGGACTGCACATGCAGTTGTGAACTGCCATGTTGTCCTGGCAAGTGCACCCACTTGCCAGGCTCAGACGTTCCCTTTCCTCACATGTAAAGCACCCCTAAGGTAGGCCCCAGCTACCCCTATGGTTCAGGATGCAGTGTATTTGAAAGGTAGGACATGTACTGGTGTGTGTAGCATGTTCGATAGTGAAATAATGTGTATTTCGAATTTCACTGTTGAAAGGCTATCTGTACCATAGGCTTGCCCTGTAACATTTTTACACGTGTAACTTGCAATAGGGACATGATAGGAAAATTAAGTTTAGGCTCTCTGAACCCAGAATTTATGAAAGCGGTTTTTGAATTCTGTGTTTGAAAATGCCACTTTTAGAAAGTGGGCATTTTCTTACTTTACCATTCTGTGTGCCTCTGGCTGTTTGTGTATTCAGCGTCTGGTGTTTTGAGTGGTGGCCAGTCTAAATATCGAGTTTTTTTTATCGACTGGACAGAATATCAACATGGCAGTAATATCGAGGTAAGTAATATCGATGTTAATATTATCGATTTTTAAGTGTTTTAAAAAATATCGAAGTATAGAATATCGAGTAGTTTATATAGAGTGTAGAAAATATTGAGTTTTTGTATAAGTAAAAAATATCGAATGTCAAAATATAGAGTGTCAGAATATCGAAAGAGAAAATATCGACTGTTAGAATATCTATTTGTTGAATGTAGAATTTTTATAATGTTGTACTTTTAATTTATTTTTGTAACATTTTGTTTATGTCTGTTATTTAATGTAATAAAATATATAAATAATTTAAATAAAAATAAATAAATATGTAGTTAAAAAAATATTAGGAGCGGGTAGAGGGTTTTTAGGGGAATAGGGTGGGAAGTGTTTTAAAATATATAGAAATAAATTATAAAAAATGTATAATAATTGTAAAAATGTATGTTTTAGTAGTGGGTTGTGGGTTTTTAGGGGAATAGGGTGGGAAGTGTTTTAAAATATTTAAAAATTAAATATCGAAAATATTTTACATTTATTTGTTTAAATTTAGAAATTTTTATAAATTGATTTGTAAATTAATGTGAAATTATGTATTTAAATTTAGAAATTAATTTGAAATAATTTCGAAAATAATTTTAAATTTATAATTTAAATTTAGATAACTATTTGACAATAATTTCTAAATTCATGTGAAATTATTTATTTAAATTTTGAAAATAATTTGAAGTTAATTTAGAAAATAAATATAAATTATTTTTTTAAAATTTCAATATTTATTTGAAAATAATTAGGAAATTAAATTTAAATTAATACTTTAAATTGAGATATTTGATTGAAATTAAAATCAAATTTAATTTGAAATAATTTATTTAAATTTGGATATTTATTTGAAATTAATTTCGAAATAAATTTAAAATTATTTATTTAAATTTAGATAATTATTTGGCAATCATTTCTAAATTTATGTGAAATTATGTAATAAAATTTAGAACATAATTTGAAATTAAGTTAGAAATTAAATCAATTAAGTTAAAAATAATTCGAAATTATTTATTAAAATGTAGAAATGTATTACAAATAAATTATGAAAATATTTTGAAGTTATGTATTTATATTTCGAAAATTATTTAACATTGTTTTATTGTGTGAAATATTTATTTTGTATGATTGTGTAGTGTAATTAATGGGTAATAATGTAGGAATATTTTAAAAAATAGAAATGTAAATGTATACATTTAATAAAAAATAATTTATTAAATGTATAAATTTATACAAAATTTTACTTTTATTACATAATTTTGTTTTGAGACTGGGTTGTTCCTTTTTTGGGGATTAGGCTAGGAATTAAAAAAAATCAAATTTAAAATTAGAAAATAAATAAAAATATTACATGTAAATTTGTAAAAAGTTTCTACACGTAATATTGTATGAAATATTTAAATATTTGGGAGTGTTTTGTAGAATTTTTGTAAGTTATATGGTTTTAGTGTCCAGTATCTTTAATGAGTTTATACTTGGTGGAGTGGGAATGGGAATTTATATGGTTTTACTGCCCAGCTCCTTCCCTGAGTTTAGACTTGGTGGAGTGGGAATAGTAATTTATATGGTTTTATTGTCCAGCACCTACCCTGAGTTTATACTTGGTGGAGTGGGAATAGTAATTTATATGTTATGTTATTGGTTTTTATACCGCGCACAGCTGCCCCAGCAAAGGGGCGTCCTGGCGCCAGGAAAGGTAAACACAACATCACAGAACGCAGCAAAGTCAGGAAATATTAATTAAAAAGAAAAGTTTTGATGGCACGTCTGAATAACAATAAATCCTCCATAGCTCGGATTTCACTGGGAAGAGAGTTCCACAATATGGTTTTACTGTCCAGCACCTTCCCTGAGTTTATACTTGGTGGAGTGGGATTAGTAATTTATAGGTGTTTACTGTCCAGCACCTTCCCTGAGTTTATACTTGGTGGAGTGGGAATAGTAATTTATATGGGTTTACTGTCCAGCACCTTTCCTGAGTTTATACTTGGTGGAGTGGGAATAGTAATTTATATGGGTTGAATGTCCAGCACCTTCCCTGAGTTTATACTTGGTGGAGTGGGAATAGTAATTTATATGGGTAAAATGTCCAGCACCTTTCCTGAGTTTATACTTGGTGGAGTGGGAATAGTAATTTATATGGTTTGAATGTCCAGCATCTTCCCTGACTTTATACTTGGTAGAGTGGGAATAGTAATTTATATGGGTTTGCTGTCCAGCACCTTCCCTGAGTTTATACTTGGTGGAGTGGGAATAGTAATTTATATGGGTTTACTGTCAAGCACCTTCCCTGAGTTAATACTTGGTGGAGTGGGAATAGTAATTTATATGGGTTTACTGTCCAGCAATTTCCCTGAGTTTATACTTGGTGGAGTGGGAATAGTAATTTATATGGGTTTACTGCCCAGCATCTTCCCTGAATTTATAGTTGGTGGAGTGGGAATACTAATTTATATGGGTTTACTGTCCAGCACCTTCGCAGACTTTTTACTTGGTGGAGTGGGAATAGTAATTTATATGGGTTGAATGCCCAGCACCTTCCCTGACTTTATTCTTGGTGGAGTGGGAATAGTAATTTATATGGGTTGAATGTCCAGCACCTTCCCTGACTTTATACGTGGTGGAGTGGGAATAGTAATTTATATGGGTTGAATGTCCAGCACCTTCCCTGACTTTGTACTTGGTGGAGTGGGAATAGTAATTTATATGGGTTTACTGTTCAGCACCTTCCCCGACTTTATACTTGGTGGAGTGGGAATAATAATTTATACGGGTTGAATGTCCAGCACCTTCCCTGACTTTATACTTGGTGGAATGGGAATAGCAAAAACTTTGTAGAGATATACATTTTGGTTGGTAGAATATTACAATTATTATTTCTATGTAAATATATTAACTATAGTAGTAATTGTATTTATTGGTATATTAGTAGTAGATTGATAAAGAAATCAACATTTTTATGATTTGATAAAAATTATTAATAAATAATTAAAAATATATTTACATTATATTTTATTTAGAAAATTAAAAAACAAGACACACACATGTTTAAGTGAAAACATTTTATTAAGATGTAAAAAGAAATGGGAAGTAGAGGAAACGTTTTTATTTGCAGTTTAATTTTGTAAGTGAATAGTTTAAAAAAAAAATTAATAGCAAGGTAAATATTTTTATATTAAAAACATTCAAAAATTGCAATGAGTTAATGTTTATGTTAATTCACATATATTGGAAATGTAAATTTTTATAACAAATATAATTACATAGTGTACAATTTATTTTATAACAATTATTTTGAATCACATACAAAATAGAAATATTTTAATAGTAAACATGTTGCAAATAATTGGTATATTTGTTGTAGATAAATTTTTTGTATTTTATAGTACAAATAATTGATAGATACATTTTTTACAGATCTCAAAATAGTAAAATGTTTGTTGGTTACAAAATGAAAATATTTTTTTTATAAATTAATAAAATTATATTGAAAATATTAATAATATTATTTTTTACAAAAGTAAATAATGAGAAATAATTTTTAAACTGTACATACATTTTATAATCACATTAACATAGTTATAAGAATAAGATTTAGCAGAAGGTGAATGATAAAAGTAATTTCAACATTATAATTAATTACAAAGTGTACATATAAATAATATTTTCTTTTTCATACTTCATTAAATATTATTGTACCTCATTTTTTAAAAGAAATATATATTTATAAATATTTTAAAAAAATATTAGGAGAAATAATATATAATGTAAGCCTATATTTTTAATTTTTAAGTGTAAGAAAATAGAAAATAAATAGGCTTTTCAGTTATACAGGGACTATTTTTTAACCGCGTAATGTTATTTTGTTTGATTTGGTACTGGAACAGCTTGCGGTTGGATGCTGCGTCGCGTTGGAGAGGGTACGTTTGTTTTTGTTGTATTTTATAAGGTAGTAGATTTAATTTATGTGAATGTGTGGTGTATTTAGCTTGAGTAGGATTGCAATATATATCGTACATTGTGTTTTAGGTGTTAGCTCGAGTGTACGATATTTAGTGTTTATCGCGTTTTAGTGATAGGTGTGTGAAAGATGTTTATATGTTTAAATGTTACTAAATGCTTATGTTCATAGTGTAAATATGTATTTTTATATGTGTATGGGTGTATTTTTGTGGGTGGGTATGTGTTTTTTCTATTTTTAGGTTGTCGTCACCCTTTTAGTTTTTGGAGGAGGTCCATTTTTTTTAAAGTAGTGTGACGAGTATTATATACTCAGATTTTTACACACATACTTTGTTTTTCCGGTTTTCCAGGACCGTTTATTTTTTTAAATTACTACTTTCGGGTTTTGAATGGGTATACTGTGTGGATTACATTGGAGAGGAGTCGCAATGGATTTGCTTGTATTTTTTCATTGGTTTTGGGCTTCCTTGGATTGTATGGACATTTTGGATTATTTGCTATGGATCTTTCAAGATTGGATTACTTTTGAAGAAGCGACAGAAACTGTAAGTATATAAAGAAATGTTTTTGGGTGGGAAATCTGTTTAAATTTGTTATATTGCTATGTTATATGTAACAGTTTGAAAGTAAATTATCATAATACATTTAATAAATGTGTTTATAATTTATTTGACAATTTAATTACAATTTGTTACATAGGGTAATGGTGGGAAAATGTGTATTTATAAAAGGCTAATGTATGTATAGTTGTGATATATTTTATAGAATCGTTTTAGCTATCATTGAGCGATATTCGAGTCCTCTGGTACTTGGATAGAGGGTAACTTGACTTTGGAGTGTGTTATACATTTTTTTGGTTTCTTTAGTTAATTTTGGTCCTATCAGGGTTACTAATTGCTCCATTCGGAGCTCTTGGTAACTCTGTTCTTTTTGTAGGGATTGAATTAATTTGTAAAGAGTAGGTGTTCCTCTGCCTGTGGTTGCTTGGAAGGCGTTGTGCCATCCTTCAACTGCGTTGTTTATTTTTGCTTCCTTATTTAGGGTGTTAAGGTAGACATTCCACCAGGCTATTTGATATTTAGGTTGTCTTCTATGACCTGATCGGTGTAGCCTTCCTACCCATGTATCTTCGAAGTAGTCAAGCATAGGGCTTAATCTTTCTTCGTTTGTTTTATAGTAGGGGCTGTCTATTAATAGGTTATAGTGCTCTGCAACGTCTGTTACAGGAACATAGGCTAGAGAAATACGTTTTTTAATTTGATAAGCAAAGGTGCTATCTGTGGCGTATTGGACACTAAGGGGCCTAATCCTTGCGGTAAACGGGACCGCCCGCCTAAAGGGCGGGGGGTCCCGATGTGGGCATTAGGATGCACCCGCCACAGTGGCGGGCGGATCATGCATTAATAACATTGTGGCTGCCGGTTTTCACACCAGCACCTGCTGCAATGCTATTAATGCTTGTGATGCATTTGCATAATGAAAGCGGCAGGTACCGCGCGGTGCCTGCAGCTTTGATTATGCAAATGCAGGGGGGTACCACAGGTACGAATGTCTGACATAATATCGACAGACAGAATATCGAAATACAAAAATATCGGCACAAAAATATCGACATCAAAAATATCGGAGTCATATCTTCATAAAGGTAAGTACAAAAATATCGAAAAAATAATAACGTAGTACAAAAATATCGAAATTAAAAATATCGTTTTTTAAAATGTATTAATAATAATGTAAAAATAATTTTAAAATACATATAATTTTACAAATATTAAATAAAAATATTAAAACAAAATTAAAACTAATACATATACATTTAAAATAAATAAAACACTTAATAATTTAATGTAATTTTATTTTTTTTAATTTAATTTAATCCATTTAATGTAAAAAAATAATATTTTTACCCTGTACGCCTGTACCCCAAAAACCCAAAACTGACCCTGAACCCTAAAAATATCCCTGTACCCTAAAAACCCAAAACTGACCCTGAACCCTAAAAATATCCCTGTACCCCAAAAACCCAAAACTGACCCTGAACCCTAAAAATATCCCTGTACCCCAAAAACCCAAAACTGACCCTGAACCCTAAAAATTCCCCTTTACCCAAAAACTGAAAACTGACCCTGAACCCTAAAAATACCCCTTTACCCAAAAACTGAAAACTGACCCTGAACCCTAAAAATACCCCTTTACCCAAGAACTGAAAACTGACCCTGAACCCTGACCCTGAGTGGAGAAGTGTGGCTCACCGGTTAGAGGAGGCAGACCCAGAAGCAGAGGTCGGCCCGGGACCAGGGTTCAATTCCCGACGCGGCAGGGTTTGGAGCCCAAATGTCCATGGACCTGATAATTCTCGCTTCGGTGCCTACTTGAATCAGGGGTTCACGCTCTGCAACTCTGGGCAATAGCTTGCTCAATCTCCACTACGGCCCCCGTGGCGGGATGCCTGGCTTTCACCTTGGGGGTGCCCAGCTGGGCCATCCCACAGGGAAAAACCAGGACGGGTTCCCAAAGCAAGCGCCGAGATCCCCTTTGTGGTGATACGTGCGCTATATAAGAGACTACATTACCATTACCATTAACCCTAAAAATACCCCTTTACCCAAAAACTGAAAACTGACCCTGAACCCTAAAAATACCCCTTTACCCAAGAACTGAAAACTGACCCTAAACCCTAAAAATACCCCTTTACCCAAAAACTGAAAACTGACCCTGAACCCTAAAAATACTCCTTTACCCAAAATTAATTAATATTATTTAATTACCAATTAATTATTAATTAACAATACCAATAAAGTAAATATATTAGCACATTAGCTGTAATTAATTTAAGCTAATAATTAATATTATTTTTCCCAATTAATTAATTAAGAATAACAAAAAATTATATATAAAAATTACTCTAATTAATGTAATTAACTAATTAATATTAATTATTTACCAACTAATTAATATTTAAAAATATGTACAAAATTATATTAATTAATTAACTAATTAATATACATTAATTACCAATTATTTAAAATATGTACAAACATATATTAATTAATTAATTATTATTAAATTACTTCCCACCCTATTCCCCTATAAACCCATAACCCGCTACAGAACATATTTATCAATTAATCAATTAATTAAAATTAATTAAACATTAATTCTCAATTAAATATTTAATAATTCCTACTAATTAATAATTTAACATAATTAAATTACTTCCCACCCTATTCCCCTATAAACCCACAACCCGCTACAGTAGTAAAAGACAATATTTAATTAAATTACATTAAAAATAAATAATAAAATATAATAAATACAATATAATATACACTAAATTTATTTAAAAATTGATATTAGTAACATCGAAGTTATTATTTCGATATTATTGACCTCGATATTTAAAACTTCGATATTACTGATATCATACTAATATCGATATTAAGACTGTCGATATTACTTACCTTCGATATTTTGTCCCATCGATATTTAAACTTCGATATAATTGTATATCAAAATTTAAAACTCGATATTTTGTCTGTGTACCACAGGTACCCCCGTGTGCACCCACTACTGTCCTTTACTCAGGGGGCCCGCAGGGGGCCCCTAGAGTGAAGTCCGCATGCCTTTCCGTGGCGGCATTGCCACCATGGAAAGGCATTGAAATTTGGGCATCATAATATGGCTGGCAGTGTCTGATAGACGCCGCCACCATATTATTCCTTTTCCGCCCCGGCCGCAAGGCGACCGGGCGGAAAAGCGGCGGACGGTCTTTCCGTCCGCCGAGGTCCCCCCGCCATACTAATATGGCGAGGGGGAAAACTAGAGATGATGGCGGGCGGAATGCCCCCGCCAGCAATCCGCCCACCATCATAATTGGCCCCTTAATGTAGATTTCTGTAGATGTCGCCATATACATTGATTAAAATGATAATAGCAACCTTGTATTGCTGAATGTGGGTATATTTTTAGGATACGGTTTATCATTGCTTTTTCGAAATCAATGATAATTTTTTGTGGGAAAGAGTCATTAGTTAGTTGTTTGACTTTGGTTAGGATTTCTTGGTAGGTAGATTGTTGTTTGTTTGGTAGGAGGGCATATAGGAATGGAATATTATCATTTTGGAAATGACCATGGTTAGTGTACAATTGGTAAAAAGGTTTAGGACATACTGAAAAAGTACCATCCATCATCCAAGTTTGGCATTGGTTTAGTTTAGTCATGTTGTCTGCAGTGGCAAACAGTATTATTCTTTTATCTTTTGAGTTGTTGTCATATAGTATAAATGGTTCATTATTATGAGTTACACAGAGTTCAGGGGGAAATTGCACTTCTTCAAAAGTTTTAGGTGTGGTTGGAGTAGTTGCTGTAGCTCTTTTTTGTCTAGCTTTGGTTCTTTTAAGGGAATCTATACTTGGTAGTTAGCTAGAGGCATGTTGGGGTAGAGCACTTAATTGTTGTTTTAGAATAGAAGTTGTTGGTATATCAGTAGTAGTGCTAGCTTGTTTAAGGGAATCAAGCACTTCTCTAATCTCTATTTCTGTAACATTGGGTGGGAGGTTATGTTCCTTAGTATAAGTTACAGTGGATTCCTGACTTATAGCTCTCCCATAACATTTGTTAGAATAGTATTTAGTGCATTTCCAAAAAACTTTCATATCTTTCTGTTTCTCTTGAGTGTATACATATCCCATGTAACAAAGAAGCATTTTCCCTTTCTGAGAATACACAAATTTTGCTCCTTCAGTCATATTTGCTTTTTGGTGCTAGGAGAAATTAAACATTACATTATTAGAAAAGTATTTAAATAATGTATTTAGTATTATAAAAACATTGATTTGCACGTTACTTATTTACCAGTTTATTTCTTGGTTGAATTCAGTTGGTGCTTTTCTTCGAATTATTCTTTTTGCTGTATTTCTTCTGTACCTGTTAAGATGGAGATGTGTTACAAGAATGTATATTTTTTAAAGTTTCTTTTGTTGTGCTCTGCTAGCTAATTTGTCCTTAGTTTTCTATTTATTAAGGTTTTTAGTAATTGTTTTGATTAGATACCTACTTTTTATATTTTTTATTTGAAGTGTTGATGTTGTGCAGTTTTTCAATAATTTCTTTTTATCTGTAGAAAATAGAGCAGGAATAAAAGAGATGCTTCAGTTATTTGTTTTCAAAATACCAGTTAGAAGTTTTAGATTAACGTTTTATAAACATATAAAGGTGGTAGTACTTACTGTAGATAGGTGTAGCTGGTTTTTGGTAGAAGTAAATCCGTTTTCTTTCAGCAAAGTGGCAGAGTTTCTCCTTCTTTTTTTTGGTGTTTTAGATTGCGATTTTAGCAGGTGTAATTCTTCTTTTTATAGGGTGTGTTAAATTGTTTCTGAAAGTTTATTGGTTATCCACTTTGATAGCTTGTTCTTATTGGTTTATTTGATTTTTTTTTACTTGTTTTGGTAATTGTTTCCCTTAAATGGGTGACGCCAATTAATAATTTTTTATGGGTAAAGCGTTTTTTTTTTAATGTTTAATGGCGTTTTTTTATATTTAAAGTGAAAGAATATTTATTATGTGTGTTAAGCAATGTTTTATTATTTGCAATGTTGTATATGTATTATGAAATGTATATTTGATGTGAATGTTTTTTTTAAAATTTTAGAAATGTTTATTGTATGTTGTATCCTTTTTAAAAAATATATTATGTATATTTGTGATGCGTATAATATGTGTTTTTTATTAGAAAGCGTATTTTGTAAAGTCGATAATATTTAATTTTCGGTGTTATAGTATTCTATATAGTGATGGTCGATATTTTGACTGTTTTATGTTAAAGATTGCTGGTCGATATTTTTTACATGCGATAATATAGATGGTCGATAATGTTGTAGTCAATATTTTTTTATCGATATTGTTGTTTTGATATATGTGTTATTTCTTGTTTAAGTATTGGGAGTTGATATTTTTGTACTCGATAATTTGTCATCGATATTTTGTCTAGTCGATATTCGGACTGTCGAGGTTATGTCAGTGATTCGTTTTGAGTGACAAAAGCTGGGATATGCATTCACTCTAGACAGTAACGGGGGGTGGGGGTGTGCCCTGCCTTGCCTGGGTGACTCATTGGAGGTCTGAATAGACCTCGTCTGCATTTAGAGTGGTGGGAGGAGTTGCGCGTTCACCTAAATAGGCTGTGTCTCCTTTTTCACAAAGCTGTCTCCACCCTCTGTGGTCATGCTGCACCAAGGAGGATAGGACTGGTTTGGACTGGGTTCAGAGACCCTGTCACAAAGAGACCAATGACATTTTGGGGTATAAGTATTACACCTTAAACCCCAGGACTTTAGATTACTTAAAGAATCAAGGGGGCCCTGCCAAGAAGAAGAGCGGAAGGACAGTGTGAGGAGCCCTGAATTTTCTGAGTGAGGGGTGGGTTGGCCTGCAGATGCTGCTTCTCTCTGTGGTGGAGGAAAAGGACTGACTCTTTTTGCCCTCCGGTGGCATCCTGCTTTTGAAGAGAATCTCCAAGGGCTTGTGTGTGCTGGCCTCCTGTTGGAAGTCTCAGGGAAATCAAAGACTTCAACCTAAAGTAACCTGCCTGGAAGGAAGGCTGGGAGCTGTGTTAGGAACGCTGCCCCTAACGTGTGTGGGGTGGGTGGGCCTGAGGTTACTGTATCTGTCTAGAATAGAAGGAGGACTGGGCTGTTCTTTGCCATTTTACTTTGAAACACGAAGGGAGCGCTGTATTCTTTGTCAGCTTAGTGCAGGGGGAGTGCTTGTCTTTGCCCCCAACCTCTGAACACAATAGTGCTGTTCTTCCCAGTCTAGAGCATGCAGAGAGCCCTTTGCAGGTGGGAAGTGCATGGTAAGAGCTACGTTGGGCGAGTCAATTTTTGTATGCAGTCTAGCACATGACGAGCGCACTCTATACTTTGAAGTGTGTCCTGGCTTCTGAGGCAGCCACACCAGGATGGGTCAGGGACCGTGCCCGAAGCAGTGGTACCGGAAGGAGCCACATACGTAGCCCCCACAGGTTGCTGCAGCAGCGAGAGGAAAATCTGAGGAGAAAGCAGATGAGGTTCACTGACTTCCTGCTGGAAGCGAGGCCAGGGGTTAGAAGCCGCTGGCATTGAAGTTAAACCAGGAGTACTGCGACGGTTCAGTCCCAGCAAATGCCTCCACACCCATGGCGGGGCTGCCCAACTTTTTTCTGGCTAAACCATAGTCTCGCGGGCAGCTGTTGGTGCCATCTGGAAGGAGCGGGACCCAGCAGAGTGTTCCCAGTGATACCTTTGGAGGAGTAAGCCCCGGAGATCACTTGCACCTGCACCGCGTGGTTGTGGACAGGTGCATCCTGTAATTGCAGTGTTTACGGGCGCTGCAAGCGGAGGCACCCCCAGCACCAGTGAAGCTGCACCCCTCTTTGCAGGCAGCCTCCTGAGATTGCCCTGCGCGTGGCGGTCCAGGCAAGGTCGCTCTGCTGAAGGGTACCATGCGAGTGTCCCCCATGCCTATGCGCATACCTGGGAACACTCGATACACAGAAATTTGTTGTATGCCTTATGTGGGAAATCATTAATGGAGGCTCCACTCTAGTGTGCAATGCCAAGGAACTACAGTAATTTCTGTGGTAGATGTACCGGTGTCCCTGTCACCTACGTGTTGTGAAAAGTCCAGTATGAAAGCTAGTAAGAGTACAGAGGGTGCTAACAGATAAACCTACTGCATTTTTATGTCCTGAAGGCAGGATTGATGTCATATTATGCCCTAATGCTATTACGTGATTCACATTGGTGTGTGCATTATCTCACTGCCTCATGTTCAGGAGTTATATTGATATGTACAGCGATGATGCTCTTTAATGGCAAGTGCAACCTATAAGTAGTTGCTTTATTGGACTAAATTTGGTGTTATGAACAATTGCCTGATTGGCAAAATTATTTACAATTATTTATATAACCTTGTAGGGAGTCTCTTTTGTGTTGTGCCGAGTGTGCCACTGGTATGTGAGTGAGTTGAGCAAAAACTTTACACATTGCCTCTGGAATAAGCCTGACTGCTCTACCAAGCTACCAAGGGGGTGAGCAGAGGTTATCGTGGGTGTGTAACTCCCTTACCCTCACTAGAGTGGTGAGTTATGCCAGGCCTCTGTGTACACCTTAGCCAACCAAAACCCCCATTTCTAACAAGGGGTGATGGGGAGTGCTGCAACACCCTTGGAAATAATAAGAGTTCAGAAGATGAATGATCAATAAATATGACTACATTTTGTGAGTATCCTTTCACATTTGTTGCACGTTCAAAGAAAAGCTCAAATTTCAGACTAGACAAATTACTGCTCATTTAGGAAACTGGATTTTACGTTTGTTTTGCTGATTGCAAATTGAGAGGATTTTGTAAATGTGATCTATGCTACAATCCTGCTAGGGTACAAAAAACGAAAGGAAAGGCTGTAGAATATCATGTTTCTTTCTAACACAGAACAATAATTAAATATCAGAATAGGAACTAAACACATATTTGAAATTATATCAACAATTAGGTAAAGCACACATGAAGCACTTTTTGTAATTCTGAAATGTAATGGTAACAACAATTTTAACAGGATAAAAAAAATCATGTTACTTTATTTGTATGTGCTCTAATGATAAATTTTCACTGAAACTGATTTCCACACATATTCGCTTTTGCACCATATACTTTTACAAGTAAAACAGCATATCTATCCAGATTTAGTGGATATTTTAACAGAAAATGTGCTGTCTGTAAATGACAGTACACTGCCTCACCAGTGCTCCAGAATGTACCACAAGCTACATACCTTACCACTCTCCTAATGAAAGGGCATGGTATATTTTCTACACATTGTTTTTGTATGCTGTTTGGATCTTTCACAGTCCCTATGGATTTAGTGATATACAATTTATGGCAACAACTCCACTCTAAAAAATATTCCAGCAACCGGGGCGAGGGTAACAATGTATTACCACTATTGTACAGACTGATTAGTTTATATCTAGGTGGACATCGTGAACAGGGCTAGGGTGGGACCCGGGAGGGGGTAGTTTTACGGGGTTAGGGGGGTAAGGGTAGTTCAATGCCAATGTTTTATCCTGATTACTGTATTGATTGCTATTCTTTGCTTTTTGATTATATGCTCACAGCTCCTCCGGTGTTCGCAGTACTGTGGATGTCTTGCAATCTTATCTGAAACAACAATAACATTTTGTTCTGAAAAAATATATATATATTCCAGCACCACTGACTTGGAGTGGGTTTTGGATAAGCAACTTGCTCATGATTGGACGTTTTCTCTCTGTCTCACTTCCCTACACCTGATTAAATAGCTTTCTGCCCTTTTCTTGTGTTTGTCCTGCCCAGGAGCATTTTGGTCTCACAGTATTCAGACTGGATAACCAGTAGAAGGAATTGGCTATTTTCTTCCCCTCTCTCGAGTTGCTTTCCGTTGTCCTCACTCTCCTTTCTTCACCTCATCACCACATCTTCAACCCACCTAGCAATCCTTGCCCCCTGACATCCTTGTTTGTTTTTAACAATTAGAATTAGTTGACTTCCATGTTAAAATGTTTTTCTGACCATTCCAATATGGCCACACATACCTCAGAGGTGGGCATCTCCAAAAGGGTATTGTTTTATTTGAACATATCCCAGTCAAAGATGGCCACAATGGATGTGCTAATATCCATGGCAGCAATTATTTAAAGGAATTTGTTAAAATAAAATGCATTCAATATGACACCCCGCAGATACATATGCATCCACTGCAGCTGAACGAGTCACCCAAAAAAACTGACAAAGCCATGAGGGTTCACAGTCGAAACATATTAGCTTTTCCAATTTTTTTTACTATTTCAACAAGAGGCAGACAACATATTCCACAGCATTCTCTATTTCATTACTTGTACTTACAGGAATTGTGTATTAAGACGAGTTTCCGACTAGATACGCAATGCTTTGGATGTGGGAACTGAGAAACAGAAATCTATCAATGTCACATATAATCCCAAGATAGCCCCCCAAAGTTTCTCCAAGTATGGATATATCGAGTAATGGGCAAGCTAGGAAGGTCAGTATCCAGATTCCCCAGGCATGTGATAAGGCACAGGAAAATTGAATGTATCTCCAATGTTGGGAGGATGGAATCACTAATTCCCCTCTCAGGTCTGAAAACAACTTGATAAATCCGTTAGAGACAAGGTCCTCAAAGTGATGGATATCATGAGCAATCCACATAGGTCAAAAAATGTTTTCCTCGCTGGCCGTAATGGTTGCACTGAAAAACAATGGGGCTTTTACCCCAATACCACTCAAAACTTGCACCAGCTTGTGAGCTTATTGCCAAGGGTACTAGGAAGTGTGAATGATCAGATTACTGAGGGGAGTAATTAAAGGTCTTGAAGTGTAATAGACAGCTAGATCTCCGGAAGACTGCAATATGTGAAGTTCCATCACTACCAATAAGGGTGTGGCCCTAGAAGTGGGCAACCAATATTAGCCAGCCAATGACCCTCCAAAGGTGGAAGACATAAACCATCCTTCTCTGATGTGGAGTAGAGCTTAACACCCTGGAATATGGGTCTTTCCGACCCCCAAATTAATTGAGAGATGGAGCGCTATATGCTCCGCAGACAGGTATACGCAAATGATGATGATTGAGATACTCTACTGGTGGATTATAATAAAGGACTATGGGAAGCACGCCTTAAGTATAGTTTTTTTAAGATCCTGCACTATTGGCACTAGTCCTCAGTAAGGTTATTCAGAGTCCACCTTGCTGTGGATTCATGATGTTGGAGAATGTGGCCTTCTGAAGGCTTTCTGGATGTTGGTTTTGGATCATACGAGAAGGGCCCTTGGGGTGGACAGACCTTTGACAGCCCGGTTGGTGTTACTACATGACACGTCTGACCTTCCTTCAGTGAATCAGCATGTTTGTAGATGGCTATCCACTGCTCTAGGAGTTACTAAATTGGTGATACTGAATTTTTGGAAATCAACTCCAATATCCACACCACAGACTCGGTTGGACAAAATGTATGATATGGCATGCTTTGAGCATCCTATTTATAAGTTGAATGACAAATTGCAGATATTTGACTGGGTTTGGGGCACGGTTCTTAATGATTGAAGTGTCAAGCTCACCTATTCATTTAAGATGTCTACTTGAAAGTGAACTGTTTCATATTTCATACCAATCCCTATTCTCCGCTCCCTGGCCCATCCTTTCTGGGGTTTCCCAGCTTTGACCCCTATTGCTGGATGTGTTGGAAGATGTGGATAGATAGCCATCATATCTTATTTCTTCCCATATGGGCGTTAATCAATTTATTATTTCCTTCCCATTGCAGGTGCATGTCTTCCATTTCCTTCTCCTTTTCTTCCTTGTTGGTTGTGTTCTTCTTTTTCTTCATTTTATTTGGTTTTAGTTATCAATTAATATTTGCTTTAAAGAAGAGATGGCATACAGTTGGACTTTGGATTAGCATTTAATTATGTTGATTTTCTTGCCCTGTGTGGCGACTGGCTTTTCAATTTTTATTGTACAACTCTTGTTACAGTGATAGGAAAACTCAATAAAAAATTGAAATATCATTAGCTGTACTTACAAGATAATAAGTGTAAGGATGAAAAAGAAGAGAACACTTTCAATCAAATTGTGATAAATCCATACGACCCATTTTAAGTTGGTGGTCCAGGATATTGAGTCCACCCAGATGGAGATGGCACTGTATGGATGATCCAGGTTTCGGAAAGGACCACATGTTGATGAAGAATTCCGACTGGAGAATCAAAAGAAAGGCCTATTTATTAAATCAATTATGACAAATGTAAGACATCCAATACTTGAGTGTTGCATGGCATCATCCCCTGCCTTTCAGCAGAATTATAAAAATTACTCTGGTCAACAACCAACATTATTAGAGCTTATGGGCAGTAGTATTTCCATATAAATGACCACACGGTGTATGAATATAATTTTAGTTTTAAAATCGAGCCAATCAATAAGTTTATGTGCAGCTTATTGATGACGATGTTTCTACCTTATTTGAAGTGGACATGTCTCTTCGGGACAAGTCTCTTCAGGACAGGTGATAACTGGACACCTTGAGCCCCAAAGCCCGCCATCCTATCGGAAATCGGGACCGCCCGCCCTAGGGGCGGGGGTCCCGCACGCACCATTAGGATGTGCCCGCCACAGTGGCGGGCACATCCTGTATTTATAGTATTGTGGCGGGCGGAGCTCTCTGCTCCGCCCGCCACAATACTAAAAATGCTTAGCAGCCTTTACGTAATCAAAGCGTCAGGCACCGCGCGGTGCCTACCGCTTTGATTATGCAAATGCAGGGGGGTACCACAGGTACCCCCCCGTGTGCCACCCCCCTTTGGCCTTCACTCCGGGGGCCCACAGGGGGCCCCCGGAGGGAACACCGCCTGCCTTTCCGTGGCGGCATTGCCGCCGCGGAAAGGCATTGCTCTCTTCCCATTGTAATATGGCTGGCGGTGTCTCATAGACACCGCCACCATATTAATCATTTTCCACCCCGGCTGCAATGCGACCCGGGCGGAAAAGTGGCGGGCGGTGTTTCCCTATGTTGCGGTCCCCCCCGCCATTGTAATGTGGCGGGAGGGGGGTAAAGGGTGGCGGGCGGTCATTTCTGTCGGACGGATCGCCACCGCCACCATGGAGGTGGCGATCCACCCAACATCCTAATGGAGCCCCTTATGTTGTAAGAGGGGCCATATTGCTTAAATCTGTGGTTCAAAGAAGAGCCAATGTTGAATACTTCAGTTTAACACCATTGGTGAGGATAAAGAGATGGTACTTACTTAATGATTCAATAATGAACCATCAAGTTTTGTGGTAGGCCTGTAGTTCAGTCACGAGAAACAAGGTTACTGAGCTGTAGCACCATTGGCTGCTCAACACAGTAAGCCAGTTTAAGGTCGCTCGACCACTGACCATCAATGTCTCGCAGTCCTGGAAGTATCCAATCTAAGTAAGGGATAAATGGCTGATCAAATTAAAGACAGCCTGAAGCGTGCAGGAATTCATATAGCTT
The DNA here is from genome assembly GCF_964263255.1 of Lissotriton vulgaris. NCBI lineage: Eukaryota > Metazoa > Chordata > Amphibia > Caudata > Salamandridae > Lissotriton > Lissotriton vulgaris. Next base: position 189,697,620 of record NC_141698.1, read on the forward strand.
GTTTCTCAGCAAATGCTGGAGAAATGTGAAATCATTATTGTCTATGACAGGAGCATTCGTTTTTGGTAGCAAATCATGTATGTGCATATAGAAAAAACTTTAACGCTACATTAGTGCTTCCATTAAAGTTTGATTTGAGGATCTCTCACATCCCTGAAAGCAGCCAAGTGCTTCCCCTCAATATTCCACCTTAACATCGACTTCAAAATATGCTACCAAAATATCATGTAGAAAATATTGAGAACCAAGATATCGACAAGGTAAGTATACGTTTTCCTTTCTTAAATCTACGTATATGTACCATGGCGAAATATATATTTTCAAGGAATGTAGATTTGGGGTTAAGAATTGTACATCTCTTCTTACCTTTATGCACTTGTTGATATTTTGACCTCAATATCTTGGCAACAATATTTTGTTAGAGCGATGTTTCTTTCAGGAGTCGATATTTTGTCATACAAAGAAACACTCTGCTTACTTTGCAGGTGAGGTGGTCCCCTGTCCTGTATCTGTTTCCATGGGTATGTCGAAAATAGCACCAATAATGCTAGACTAACAACAACATGGCCTATGGTCAACAACCTGCATTTGTCCAAAGCAATCTAATGGATTTAAAACTCAAGTCTCATTAACATGCAACTCAGCAAGACACAAAATTCACAAAAATCTAAATTAATTATGAAAAATGCAACATACAACTGTGGCACACTTTCCTACCTCCAAACGGTAATGCCCACAACTGAAAGAACTCCAGTGAATGATGGAAAAAAGAGGAGAAAAATAAAGAGTGTCGACATCTGTGAAGCTCTCCAGGCTCTTCGGGGTGGCACACAGTTCATCATCAGACTGACCTGAAAACAACCAGGCACACAAATACCATCAACATAAGTAAATTAGGTATTAAAAGGCCGGTGTAGGTACGTGTACAACCATATAGCAACACCCATCACAAATTGAACTCAATCATAGTTTAGTAATGAGCCCCCAACAAAGCAAAAACATCCATTAATAACATTGGAGTCACATTTTGAACTCCTTCCCTGGATGTCAGAGCTGTTGATTTGGTGATTTGTATAATTATGCTTTGACAGATGCTTGGTTAACTTCTATTATTGTTTAGGCTTCACCAACTCATCCATCATATGAATGAATCCTCACTTGTATTGTACTCATCATCACATAGGTCTACCTTTTAAAATGGTAGGAGGAAATAGCAAAAAGAGCAGGTTTAAAGGGTATTTAGATCATTAGAATACTGGAAGTTCTACTGAAGACAAGGAAGTGGCCAGGGCAAATAATGGCTGGTACTGGACTTGGCCCTTTCTGCAGGGTCATCCCCAAAATGTTTGCCTTCCTCCTCTTTTTTTTCCGGAGTTCTTTTTTGTTGTCTTTAGAACTCTTTGCTCTTTACCACTTCTAACCAGTGCTAAAGTGCTTGTGCTCTTGTCTCTAAACATGGAAACATTGGCTTATACCCAATTGACATATTTAATTCACTTATAAGTCTCTAGTAAAGTGGTACTACATGTGCTCAGGCCCTGTGAATTAAATGTAACCAGTAGCCCTTTAAACATGCCTTAGACTTGCCATTGCAAAGTCTGTGTGTGCAGTTTTAAACTGCCATTTTGACCTAGTAAAGTAAACTATTTTTCCAGGCCAATCCTTCCTTATTAATACATGTAGGTCACCCCTAAGGAATGACCCTGGACAGCCCCAAGGGCATGGTGTGGAGTATTTAAAATTGGGGACATCTGTTTTTCAGTTTTACATGACCTGGTAGAGAAAAACAAATGTTTCACTAGTGCAGCATTGCATTGCCTTATTACATTTTATAGGTGTAATTTACAAATAGGAAGAGATAAGCTCTTCACGTTTGGTGTCTCTGGAATCACAATTTAGGATCCTAACTATTAGCCCCTTCTGATCTTATGTGGGAAGGTTAAGCTTGACACATGTACTGCATTGAGTTTTGTGGAAATGTTTGATCATAGGCATAAAGATTGTAATGGGTGTGGTTTTAGGATACCCCATCTGCCCACAAGTTCACTAAATATTCCCCATAGTGTAATTACACCAGCTCAGTCATGCAATGTTAGAGGGAGATCGGAACCCCACACCCCAAAGGGTTCCTAATCAATGCGAGATCCATGATAAAACACAAGGTAGAGTTAGGAGAGTGTTTTAAAGGCTCACAATCTTGACTGTGTTTTTATTACTGAATCTTGGGCAAACTAAGCTTTGGGTCCCAATCTAGTAGATACTCAACACACAGGCCTGATTTTAATGCATACATGACAACCTATTGTATTCTTGAATTGCTGGGTATCAACTATACCTCCTAGGCAAGATATGCTTACACTCTTTTAGTCATACCCACCATATGTGTATGGTTATTATTAATAAAAGATTCAACCAGAGCCATGCCCCAGTATTCCTAAAAGCATTACAGATAATACTGGCACGCTAGTCATCAACAGTGTGAAACAATATAGAAAAAAGTGTGAGGTGGGTTAGAGAGTGCCTCACGTAAGCAACCACCACAGAGCTGCTGGTAGGTACCAGGTCACCAGTGTGCTGACTATCACCATCATGAGAAAATTGTATTTTTTTTAATATAATAATTTTAACTACCATTACATCCCCGTAATATGCAACAAAGATTCACCTGAACTCCCCATTAAAATAGGCTGTGAACACCTATCATATGTATTTAATGTTTGTCTAGTGTTCACACCCACTTAAAACAGGCTTTTACAATGCAATGGTCTAGGCATTATTCAAGGTAGAGCTATTGGCATTGCTCATGACATTTTTTTCATTCTTTTTTTTAAAAACATAAATAAATGGTATTGTCATTTACAATGGCAATAGGTGAGCATTAGAGTAGTAGAGAGTATTCGCGGACACAGAGCCACACACACAGAAAGCCACACACACACACAGAGCCACACACACACACAGAGCGCCACACACACAGAGCCCCACACATACACACAGAGCACCCCACACACAGAGCCCCACACACACACAGTGAGCCACACACACACACACAGCGAGCCACACACACAGCGGGTCACACACACACACACACAGCGAGCCACACACACACACACACAGCAAGCCACACACACACACACACAGAGCGCCCCACACACACACAAAGCCACACACACAGAGCCACCCACAGTTACCCACACACAGCCACCCACACACAGCCACCCACACATAGCCACCCACACACAGCCACCCACCCACACACAGAGCCACCCACACATAGAGCCACCTACAAAAATAGCTACCCACACAGAGCCACACAAACACACAGACAGAGCCACACACACACACACACAGAGCCAAACACACACACACACACACAGCCCAACACACACACACACAGAGCCCAACACACACACACAGAGCTCAACACACACGCACAGAGCCCAACACACACACAGAGCCCAACACACACACAGAGAGCCCAATACACACACACAGCCCAACACACACACACAGCCCAACACACACACACAGCCCAACACACACACACAGCCCAACACACACACACAGAGCCCAACACACACACACAGAGCAAAACACACACACACACACACAGATCCCAACACACACACACAGAGCCCAACACACACACACACAGAGCCCAACACACTCACACACACATAGAGCCCAACACACACACGCAGAGCCCAACACACACACAAACACAGAGCCCAACACACACACAGAGCCCAACACACACACACACAGAGCACAACACACATAGAGCCCAACACACACACACACAGCCCAACACACATACAGACATCCCTCAGTCTAGGTCAGCCACACGCCCATCTCTGCCCAGTAACACCCCTGGAAACAGAGGCAAGAAAAAACAAGCAGTTTATTTGAATCCTCTCTACTGGTACCTGCTTGTAGTGTCCTAGGATTTAGCCTGCGCTCCCGGGGTTTGTTGGCTGACAGTGCAGGAGGGATGTATGAAGTTCTGGGTGTCTCCTGCTGCCTCTCACGGAGGGTCCATTGCTTCTTGGCAACCAAACTGCGTTCAATGCTGGTGGAGCGGATTAGAACATCCCCTGCTGTACTTAGAGACCAGACTGATATCTGAGCCGCTCAGTGCCATTGGGTAGTAAAGCAGTACATAGGTGCTAACCAAGGAGAAAGTAAGGCGCTATACAGAAGAGTCAGATGATACTGAGTGGAAGAGGACGCGGGAAGCGGCGGAAGGATGGGGAGAGCGGGGATTGATGGAGAATGCTGCGAGGGTACTTGCTGGCAGGGATTGCTCTTGGATACCGTTGCAGCCCATATTCCAGCGAAGCCCGGGGACAGCTGACACACCGCTGGGATGGCGGGCACGTCTTAGGGGGTCGCCTATAAACGAGATGTTATGATGGGTATTGGGTCCCACTAGAAACTGCGGGGGGCGAGGTCGGAGATACCTCCTTTAATAAGGGTGATATTAGAGGGAGGGGCTAACACACCTGCCTCGATAGGAGGCCCCTGAAAGGGTGAGTGCTCAGACCTGCCTCGCTCGTGACAGTCCCACGGGAGGGGTGTTGGCTTTGATCTGTCCGTGTCCTGGGCCTCCGTGGCCCCCCGGGGTCCCTGCACACCAGCTGCCCTCCGGCGCTCCCCGCGCATCCTCCGGGCCCGCAGAGGCAGCGGGCAGTGTCCTTCCAGAGAGACCGGCGTTCAGTGCATCCTCTGCAGCGTGGCTGTCTCCACAACACCGGCTCTTAGTGCATCCTCAAGGGCCTGCTCGTCCCCGAGAGCCCCGTTGCCCGTCCCCGCTCTCCACGGCTCGCCTCTGCTCTATCTCTGCTGCTTGCAGGCGGAGTGCGCCCCTGGAAGCGGTGGGCTGGTCTCTGATAATGTGTTGTGCTCCCTGTCTGTTGTCGGTGACCTGGGGCGCCTGACAGCGGGGCGAGAGGGGGCTTCCTCTTGTGTTCTACAGTCCATCTCGAGCTTCCGTCCATGGGAGCTTGTGCCGTCTATGAAGATTCCTGCCTTTCTCTGACGTTCTGCATCCATCATCCACTATATCAAAACAAAAATGGAATTCCGTGACTTTTTCGCCCCGTGCCCTACGCAACCCCAAACACAGTTAAGCGCTTACTACCACTGACGAGGCGTTCAAGTGCCTAACGCTGGGTCGCACACTGCTCTAAAAAGGCGAGCGCAGCTAGGGAAAAAGGCAAGAAAAAGACGCGCGCAGCTAAAGGCAAGAAAAAGATGAGCGCAGCTAGGGAAAAAGGCAAGAAAAAGACGAACGCAGCCAGGAGGCAGAGGCAACCCCCTCAATCCCAAACAGACGGGTCTTGAACGGAGTGACCCCCCTCTCCTCCAATATCTGGCCTCCGTTTAGGAAGCCAGCCAATGGAGAAGAGGGGCATGTTCAAGCCCCATTCTTAGAAACATTAAATCTTCGGACCGAACTGCGCAAGCGCAGCCTACGGTCCTCGACCTAAAAATGGCATGTTTAGGCCAGTACCTACCAGCAGCTCTGTGGTCGATGCTTACGTGAGGCACTCTCTGACCCAGAGGATTTCGCAGCATGGCTAGGCACAGCTGCGGATAAGGTTGCTCCCTTGCGGATTTTTGAGCAGAAGATGACACAAGGAACATATCTGGAGAAGGAACGATGGGGAGCATGAACGATTGGCCTATAAGTCCATAATTAGGGATTGTAAGAAAGCTTTTATAGAGGAGAAATCAAAATACTTTACGATACTCATTGAGGCTACAAACTCCTCTAAAGAACCCTTTAAAATTGTTCCGCTGCTTTCCACTCCTCTGGCCCCTGCGGCCTTTGCTGGTTCCTATGAGTTTTGCATTAAGTTTGTGGAGTTTTTACAAGCCAAGATTGCTAATATCTATAAGGAGCTTGAATCGACAATACAAGCAGCGGACAGTTCGTAGAGTGCAGCAACCATAGCCCTTTAGCTCTTCTAATCTCATGGAAATAACTACAACACGGCTCACAATGTTTCCTTTTTTGACTCCAGAACTTGTGGAAGATCTTCTACTCAGTACTTAGGCTGGTTCTCCTTTAGAACCCTGTGCTCCTAAGATCCTTCATATGGTGGCGAGTCTGTTAGCGCACCCCTTCGCATCTATAATGAATGTAGCCATCTCCTCCGAGTGTTACCCTCAAGTATTGAAAAAGGCAGTTGTGAAGCCTCTTTTAAAAAAACCTAACCAGGACCCCAAAGATCCCCAAAACATCCAACCGTTATCCTTTCTTTCAGTTCCTGCCAAGATCTTGGAACAACATCTTAAAAGATACCTGATGGCTTGTGGGGAAGAGCAGAACTGGTTAGATGTGTTAACCTCTTCGGTGCTCATGACGGGACCAGCTCGTCATGAGTCACAGTGGAGCTGTGCTCATGACGAGCTGGTCCGCTCTGCCCACGCGCGATTGATTCCCCGCCTGCGCGGGCAAATTAATCAGTGGGCGGGGTCGTGACGAGACCAGCTCGTCATGAGCACAGCGCCACTGTGACTCATGACGAGCTGGTCTCATCACGAGCCCAGCGTCGCCGCTCTCACCCCCCATGCCCCCTACACCGTGAGGGAATTATCCCAGCAGGGAAGGGGTTAATATGTGGATTCTGTAAAGATCACTGTACTGAAACTGCATTATTGTTGGCTATGGATAGTATCAGGCAAAATGTGGCACTGGGCAAGTAGCAGCTCTGATCCTGATGGATCTGTCCACAGCCTTTGACCCCATCTTTTCTGACTGATCGTCTATACGAACTTGGTGTCTCAGGCAGAGCGTTGAAATGACTGGCCTCTTTCCTCAATGACAGATCTCAGAGGGTGGCAGTGAATCATTAACTATCAGATCATTTTTCTTTGCCATGTGGGGTGCTACAGGGCTCATCCTTAAGACCCACACTCGTCAATCTGTATCTCTCCCCCCTTGGCAAGATTATTTGCTCATTTGGGCTTCAAACACCAACACCCAGCTTATCGTGTCAATCTCAAAAGTCATGGTAGCAACAGCAGTCAATTTCAACCATTGCCTTACAGCAGTAGCTGGGTGAATGAGGAGGAACTATCTGAAGCTCAATGGGGAAAGGTTTGAGGTCTTGCTCTTTGGAAATCAAATCAAATCTGGAATCACAGTTGGTGGCCAGAGACACTAGGCAATATATGCCTACTGAAAAGGCTAAGAACCTAGGGTTCTTTTGTTAGATTGTCACCTCTCTTTAGACCCCCAGGTCAATCGTGTGGTTGCAATGTGTTTTTGGTTCATCAGGATGTTAAGATAAAATGTTCCTTTCTTTTCCCGTGCTGCATGGAAGCAAGCGGCTTTGGCATTAGTCATGTTGAGAGTCGATTACTGTAATGCCTTATATTTAGATACCAACAAGAGCACCCAAGCTAAATTACAGCAAGTGCAGACTTCACTGGCCAGGCTCACCTTAGACATTCCCAAATGGCAGTCAGTGAATACTGGGTTACAACATCTTCACTGGCTTCCTATAAGGAAACGTATAACGTTCAAATTTGTTTACGTAGTGCATAAGGCCCTCTCAGAGCTGGCTGGCAGGACTGATGGCTAGGTTTCATAGCTACATAACTGGTAGAAATCTTCGCTCTGCTCACAATAATTTAGTGACAGTGCCCAGATTTCTGAAGAAGAAGTGGTGAGTGAGAGCCTTCTCAACCATAGCAGCTAGACTGTGGAAATTCACCGGCATTAGAGCTAACGCCCCCTCCCTTTAGGAAAGCCTTAAAGACCTGGTGTGGCATCTGTAGCTTGCTGTGCTGCACTGCCATGGTTACCAGGGAATGTATTCTCTGTGTTGGTATCTTAGTTAGAAGAGGAGTTGGAATGTGATCATTTGAATGATCTGGTGGACTGTTGGTGGACCCAGCTGCTGGGATCTGAATGGGATCTTCTTACTACAGAATAAACTTGTACTTCTTTCTGAGACCTGCCTTGAGTGATCCTTTCTGCTGATACCAGGATCCTACATTGGCGTAGTTGGAAGCTCAAACATTGTGGGGAGAATAGTGGCAAGGCAAGAAAATCTCAACAACCTCAACAGTCATTTTGACAGTTACAAGAGGTCGTGAGTACACACTTACCTTGACTTTTGCGGTCTCATATCCTGCGGGCTCTGTGTCTCACTTTGCTTGCTTTCTACAGATTTCTTCGTCCTACTTCTACTGTGTGCTGGGCTCCACGCTGTACTGAGTGTTGCTCTCTCCACAGGGTCCCTTGCGGATGTCACAGTGCCCTTGCTGGTTTTCGTGGGTTGCGGTGCTCGTTTGGGACGCTGTTTGGATTGAGAGTACCCCTCCGCATTTTAGGCCGCCTTCGACTTCATTTGCGGCAACAAGTACTGAAGGAAAACATGTTTTTTGGGGCTTTTGCTGACGTCGGTAAAACAGTGGCCAGTGTGTGTGGTCATTTTGGCTGTTTCGCTCAATATCCCTGCTGTGTCCTTGGTGTGTGCAGAGGTCCCTCTTGAGTTGGCACGGGCGCGCCCCTCTCACGAGTGCTGCTCCATTTCACCGGTACATGCCGAGGCGTCCTTTTGGTCTTGCAGAGGCGTTCTCTTGGTCACGTGTAAGCGCGTCTTCCCAACACACCTTCTCAAGTACTCTGCTGGCTCGGCTGCCTGACGTGACTGTTTCCACGTCGCACTCGGCCATCACCATAGCAACCCTTTTTATGTGCATTTTGCTGATTTGCACAGCCACGTCTACGGAAAGTCTTCATGTTGTGAGCTCACAACTCATGTAACTATGGAGTGACCATAGCCACGACACGTCATGTTTGTGTATACGCACAGCCACGTCTCTGCTTCACTGGTGCTTATCCTCCATGCTGATAGGCACAGCTTTTTGTCTGTGCTTGTCCTCGCTGTGTCTCACAGCCATCTTTTTTATTACAGCAAGCTGTGGGAGTTTTTGGAAAAGTATATTGCACTCACTCTCCTCGCTGGTGAGCACAGCTAATTAATATGCACAGCCCTTCTTTTCATATAAATGTTTCTTTTTATTCCTTCACAGTGACAAGCAATCTTCACCTGGAGCAACTAATATTCTTAAAGAGCTATTGCCGGTAATCAGTGTCTGGTGCACTGTATTGTAGGAAAACTATTGTTATTGTGTTTTTCTAACCTTTAAAAACGCAAAATGTAACTGCTCCTCCTTTCTTTAGAATGTCTCCTGGTGAACCCCCCATGAAATGGCAAAAGTGAAAGAAAGTTTTTGAACGTTATGCTAATATATGTGGCGCATCATTGAGTGCAGAATGCAGGTCTTCACTTTTACTGCACTGATTGGGGTCAGAGGGACAAGACGTTTTTGACCATCTCCCTGAGTTGATTGATCCTGAAGCTGTAGTCTTGAACGAGTATGATGTTTGTATTAAAAAATTAGACAAACATTTCCTCCCCAAGGTCAGGACGATCTTGGAGAGATATCATTTTGCGAGGAGGTTGCAAAGTGATGGAGAGACGGTTGAAAGTTACATTACTCAGCTACGAAAACTTGCTTCATCCTACAAATTTGCCAATCTTCGGGATGAGAGAATTAGAGACCAATTCATGCTTGGATGTAACATTGGGAGGACTAGGGAAGAACTGTGGATGAGGGGTGAACCCATTCTTGATGAGGAGATACAAGTTGCTAAAAGAGTCAAACACTCCTTGAAGTGTGTGGATACCACCGAGAAGACAGTCTACTGTTCAAGTGGTGAAAGAGGATACTAAGAAACATGTGGTTAAAATTGAGGGAGGTGGAATGAGAAGTAAACCCACTACACGCAAGTGCTAAAGGTGTGACAAGCCTGGGCATTTGGAAAATTATTAGAATTGCCCTGCGTTAAAAGTAGTTTGTTCTAAATGTAAAAAAGAAGGGACACCTTGCCATCATTTGCAAGGCGAGGTTGACTTCTACTACCGTGAAGAGAGTTGAAACAGAGTACATTGAAGAGGATTTTGTTTGTGGGTAGAATTGGTTCAAGTTGACACGCCCAAAATTAAGTGCAAAACATGTCCTGTTGATACCATCCTAGAGGGAGGAGAACCCACCCTGGTTCTCTTTGATTCAGGTGCTAATATTACAATTATCTCCAAGTTGTTTTTTCAATATAAGCTTGCACACAAGATTTCCTTACACAAACTTGATAAATATCCACTAGCGTATGGTGGCGAACCAATACCCCTGCAAGGTTAATTTTTAGGTTGGATTGAGTATGAGCAATGCTACACCTCTGGGAAAAAAATGTATGTCTCTGAAAAAGGTGACATTATAATAAGTTGGTTTCACCAAGGTGACTTGGGTGTTATGCTTGACCCGATTAGTGCTACACCCATCCTGTTGAAAGATAAGATGAACATGATTTAAGGGAGCTTGCTTCTCAGAGATTTCCTAATGTGTTTAGGGAAGAGATTGGGTGCCTCAAGGGCTTTCAGCATGAAATACATTCATGTGCTGGAGCTCAACCTTCATGCTGCAAAGTAATAAGCGTACCTTTGGCTGTTAGAGAATAAATTAAAAAGGAATAAGGGAAACTTAAGAAAGGGGGCATAATTGAAGAGGTGGAAGGTAGTGAATGATTGGCCCCAGTGATCGCTGCTCGCAACACTAATGGAAGGCTTCGTCTTTGTGTAGACTTAAGGCAGCCTAGTAAGAGTGCCATTGTCATATCCTCATCCAAATATTTCAGAATTATTGATGTTGCTGGGAGAGGACCAAGGTGTTCAGCACAATTGACCTGGCCTCGGCTTACCACCAGATATAATTGAAAGAGCCTTCAAGAGATTACACAGCCTTCATTACACCATTTGGCACGTTGAGGTTTGTGAGGATGCCGTTTGGCTTAGTATCAGCAGCATTCGTCTTCCAGTATGCCACGGAAAAGCTTCTTACAAGTTGTGAGGGGGTCTGTGTATACCAAGATGACATCCTTGTATTTGGTAAGGATGAAAAAGAGCATGGGTGTTGTCTTGGTATAGTTCTAGAAAAGCTTGACAATGTGAATCTTACTATTAAGGCTGAGAAGTGTCAATTTGCCACCACCACCATCAATTATTTGGGTCACACCATCTCTGGTGATGGTGTCATGCCAAAGTCTAATTTGGTAGATACTATCTCTCGCATGTGTGCCCCTACTTCCAGAGAAGAGTTGATGACATTTTTTGGTATGATTGAGTACTATAACAAGTTTGTTGAGAACTTTGCGGAATTTAGTGTCAACATGAGGATGCTTTTGAAGAAAGGGGTGGAGTTCAACTGGAATAATGCTTGTGAGAAAGAGTTTACAATCCTCAAGGAAAAGCTCAATTGTGCACCAAGACTTAAAAGTTTATACCCCTCAAAAGTATCTATCATCACCACTGATGCAAGTCTTAAAGGTTTGGGGGCAGTGTTTCAACAAGAAGGTGATGAGGGCACGAATACTATTATGTTTGTGTCACATGGGTTGACGGGTGCTGAGTCTCGCTATTCAATCATTGAGCAGGAAGCTCTGGCTGTGTTCTGGGCTATCTAAAAACATAAGACATTTTTGTGGGGAACTAAGTTTCTTGTTAAAACAGACCACAAGTCTGTGTGCAAAATGTCCACTAAAAAAGGTATAGATCTGGTTTCAGGCAGGATAACCAAATGGGTGATTGCCTTACAAAAATATAATTTTGAAATAAGGTACATGCCAGGCATAGAAATGGAGTCGCTGGCACGTTGTATAGATTGCTGGGAAAGGTCGATGAGAGTGAGACTGGTGAGGATTTTGAGGATGATGACGTTCACATGTGCTTGTTGGATGATGATATTGTACCTGAGGATCAGTGGCAAGAGGAATTATTTTCTGATGCAGTACTTCCTGAAGTTTTGCTTCTGGTTAATAAAGGGTGGCATTCCAAAAAAAGGCTACTGAGAAAGCTGGAAAATTTGGGGGTTTGAAAGATGAGTTGGGGGTGTGTGATGACCTTTTACTTCGTGGCACAAGATTGGTACCTCCTCTGAAACACTGTAGCAAATTGATCGATTTGGCTCATAGTTCTCGTCTAGGAATGTCCAGGACAAAGGAGAGGCTTCGCTCCTCATATTGGTGGCCCGATATGGACTTACAAGTAGAAAGGCTGGTAAGAGATTGTTTAGCATGCACGATGTGTGAGAAGTCAAAAGTTGTGAGAGTACAACCCATGGTGGTCAGAGAGTTACCTTGTGGACCATGGAAGGAAATAGCCTTGGATATTCTTGGCCCCATTCATTTGGAAGGACAGCAGCTGTTTGTCATAGTCGGTATAGACATGTTTTCGAGGTGGCCAGAAGTTTGCTTCACGAGTGGGATTGAAACTAAAACGTGATTGTGTTTTTGGAGAATCTCTTGGCTAGGGAAGTTACCCAGACACCATTTTAACTGATAATGGCATTCAATTGGTTTCTCGAGAAATGGAAAGGTTCTTAAAGAAGCATGGCAGCAAGCACAAGAAGTGTTCCCTGTATCATCCTGAAACCAATGGCATGGTGGAGAGGGTTAACAGAGTTTTGAAAGAGACAATTGTTTTGGCTAAAGGTAGCAGTCTTAGTTGGAAAAAGGAGGCCATAAACAAAGTGGAGGTTTATAGGTTAACTCCTCACTGTACAACTGGGAATTCTCCATTTACTTTATTTAGAGGTAGATCTCCTTGTACTCTAGTGAAGCCATCATGAATAAGAGACTTGGAAGGAGCTGCAACCAAGAATGTACGCACTGATGAATGGCTTGAGAGAGAAGCTGGAAAATCTTAGCAAGGAAATCTTACTTTGACTCTAGAAAGGCTGCAAAGAATACTGTGGTTGTGTTGGTGACATGGTGGTTATCAAACAGTCTGGATTCAGTTAAAATTTTCCAAGCCCATTCGGGTAATCAAAGTGTTTGAGAATGCCATTAAAATTGAAGATCACAGTTTTTGGAAGCTAGGGAGAGTTGTTCCATACAATGTTCCTGTGTGTCTCTCTGATTCTTCTGTAAAGGGTAATGACAACCAGGGACCGGTTGTTATTTCCAGATTGTCCTATAGGGTCAGCAAGGAGCCATCCTATTTGAAAGACTTTGTACAGTAGTTTGGAAGTGCAAAGTTTTAGCCTCTTTGAGCAATCCTTGCCCTTCTATCCTTTTATTTCCTTTTCTTTACTATCACTGTTGTATGGTGTATTTTTTCTTTCTTTTCCTCTTTTCTTTTCCATCTTTTCTCTCTTGCCCCACTCTCTCTCTTTCAATTGTGTACACAGTTTTTTATGAAAGAAGGGAGGTGTGTGGCATCTGTAACTGGCTGTGCTGCAGTGCCATGGTTACTAGGGAATGTACTCTCTGTGTTGGTATCTTAGTTACAAGAGGGGTAGGAATGTGATCATTGGAATGATCTGGTGGACTGTTGGTGGACCCAGCTGCTGGGACCTGGATGGGATCTTCTTTCTAAAGAATAAACGTGTACTTCTTTTTACAACCTGCCTTGAGTGATCCTTTCTGCTGATACTAGGATCCTACACTTGGCTTTTCACATTTAAGCTCTTTTTTGCTGGACAGTGTGTTCGCTACTCATAGGTGGACCCTTATAAATGCAACCTTTGCGCATTGATGCCTTCGGGCATTTGTTGCGCTCTACAAATACCTTTCACATCATATCATGTAGTGAAGCCGGATTTCTGAAAAAGCCTCTTTTAGAAAGTTTACGTTTTCTTGCCTCAGCCATTTAGGGGCATATGTATCAACCTCTGTGTTTGCGATTCTCAAATAGCGATTTTGTAGAAATCGCTATTTGAGAATTGCAAAATGGAATGTATTTAAAATTTCTTTCAAATTCTTAATATTCCTTAATTGTGATTAGCAAATTGCAAAATCGAAATTTGCGATTGTTAAGGAATTGCAAATTTTTCGATTCCTTAAATTTGCGATGCGATTATCCACATAGATACTGTTTTCCGAATTTTGAGTCTGAAACGCTGCATTTTTGCGATTCGCAGCGTTTGCGAATCAAAATTCAGTTGATACATATGCCCCTATGTGCCTGCAGCCTGTCTCTGGGTCCCCTGACTGGGCGTGGTTGACAGTTGGCTTTGTGTATTCTTCCTAGAAAGCCATACACTATTGGGAGCTTAGATGGGGCTGGATGGGCCATCACTGGCAGTGTGGGAGGGATGAGCTGGGCACAGCCCTACTTACACTTGAATAGGCTGTGGCATGGCTCCGCAAAAAGGGCTGCATACCCCTGTAGTTAGTCTGGAGCCAGAGCAGGGAAGGCAGGTCATATGTGCACTTCAAAAGCATGCCTCTAAAATCCTCTCTCCCTCCAAAGGAACACATGTCCATAAAAGAGGGACCTCACACACCAACTCTTCTGTACACTTCTGGACCTGAAAAAGGATTGCTGTGCTGCTTCAAGGACTGCCACTTTGCTGGACTGCTGCTCTGAAGAAACTGCTGTCCTGCTGCAGTGACTGCTGGTGCAGGTAAAAGTAGTGGAACGGTGGGGAGTCGACAGATGACGACGAGGAAAAATAAAATAAAAAGAAAACCACTTACCTTGCGATCACTGCATCGCCGAGTGCAAGGTCATTTTTTAATGTTTTTTTATTTTGTTTTCCCTCCTTGTCATCTGCTGACACCTCCCCCCGCCCCACTGCTCTTACCTGTACCGGCCGTCAGTGCCCTTTTGCCTTCTTCCCTCTTGCCTGGGAAAGAAGAACTGGACCTGCAACTTTATCTTGAGCCCAGGAACCCAGAGTGGCTTAAAGGGTTAGTCTGCCGGCCTCCTGATCTGAGTCTCAGGGACATAAAAGGCTCCCCAACCAGCTCCAGGACATAGCTGCAGCATGTTGCAACCCACCAAGAGATAACTCTTAGATACTGGATCCTTTGTGTGGCTCACAGGCTCCTAAACCATGGTTTTATTTTTTTGCGGCTGAAAAGGGCCAAGTCGTACTGAGACAGTGCCTTTCGCACAGAAAATCAGAGCGAGCCGCCGCAAGCCAGTCTCTTCGCCCAGCAGCACCGACAGCCTGTGAGGGACCACCAACAAGAAGCATTAGCCTGCCAGTCCACACCGCCTGGCCTGCTCTTTGCACCATGCCGACAACCACCTGCTATGCTCTCCGCAACCCTCTCCAACGCGAACTGGACTCTTGCCACCAAACTTGAGACAGTAAACCTTCAGCAAGACTAATTTGAAACTGCATCCTACGCGCGCTCCATCGTGGTCGGCCTGCACAGGGTATCACATCCCTTGAGAAAAAATAGAGAGAAAAACAATAGAAGGGAAGAAAGGGAGGGAAAGTGGCATGTGTTGTGTTGAGTCAGATCCCAGTGTTGTATTGGGGGAGTAATGGATGCTGAAATTAAATCACATATAGATAATTGCCCCTACTAAGTGGGATCTTGACTGATGTGGGTCAAGTGCAAAATTCAAAGGTAAGTAGGGTAGGTTAGTTCTTGGAATTCGTCTGAGAGGTAATGTATAAGAAGTGTCCTCACCTTGTCAAAGGATACTAGTGTTTGTTTTGCCACTACCATCAGCTCTTCAAGCCCTAGTAAATCCCATAGTTTGTGGAGCCAATCCCTGTGGGTCAGGACAGTATCTGAGCCCCATTGCACCAGCAAAAGTTATTTTTCTACTCCTAGTGCTAGGGTGATAGCTCAAGGGATATATCAACAGGTTCGGGGCCCTACTTGTATGCAGCTAGGAAACTGGGATTTTCTCTTATATATTGTGTCAACAGCATCTAGCACTTCTTGCCAGTGTTGATTTTTGGTCACTGCCATATAATGTGGGTTAGTGTTCCCCTCTGCCCGCATTGCCACCAGCGTGCACAATCTCGGCTCACTTTCCAGTGTGCAATTCTCGCTGGGGTATAATACCAATAATGTGCAATCTTTAGAAACATTTCTTTACTGGATGTGCTACGTGGGGAGGCACGAGCCAGGTGAAGTATGTCTCACCATTCTCTATCTGTAAACATGTGTTTGCAGTCCCCATCCCATCTGTGTTGTGCTGATGTTTTGGGTAACTTCTGTGGTGTAATGAGCAAGGCATATATGTCAGACAGCAAGCATTTCTCAGAGTATCGTATAATTAACCCCTTCTCGAATGGTGTGATGGGACTACTGGTGTGAGGATGAATCGTGGGGTGAGATGGATTAGTTACTTACCTGTAATCCTAGTTCTCTTCCAGGGGTATCCTCATCAAAGTCATAAGCATTAGAATATTCCCGCCCATGCACAGGACCCCGGAAACACTATATTATATGTGCCCCACATATATATACTCATATATATATATAAATACATATATATATATAAACATGAAATAGCAGCCAAATAACATCAGAGCTGAAATATGCTGTGAAGAATTTCCACCATACATGAATAATAAGCATTAGAAACATGAGAAACAACATCAAAGATTGTTTAGAAACTGTTTTAATGCTCAGAAAGCAGTAGAAATTCTCATAACTCACTAGAAGCATAGGAAGCTCCCAGGCTGCATTGCAAACACACAGTCTAAAAAGACTGAAAAGCTAACCTGTAGCTGAATAGCAATAAACTGACACCGTGCCTTTAAGGCACCCATGACCCCCTGTATCCCATCATGCCCCAGGGGTGACAGTTAGGTCAGTTGTTCTTTTCGGAGACTGAAAACAAACCCAGTAACAAATAGGTTAACTATATCTCCTTATTAAAGAATGTCCTTTGCCCAGGGAGGCGGGAGGGTTGCTTATGACTTTGATGAGGATACCCCTGGAAGCGAACTAGGATTACAGGTAAGTAACTAATCCTTCTCTTCCATGGGATCCTCATCAATAGTCATAAGCATTAGAATAGAATAGCGAGCCTCTCCTCTTCCCTGCGGGCAAAGGAATGATAAGACAGTAATCTCATCAACAAGTCTGAGTAGGCTATAGGCTACCCAAACAGATTCCTCAAGGAGGCCTGCCCTACTTGAGTATCGGCCCTGGAATCAGATTCGAGACAGTAATGCCTCGTAAAGGTATGAACTGATTTCCAGGTTGCAGCTTTGCATATTTCTGACATTGGAATGTCATGCAAGAAAGCTACCGTAGCGGCTTTCCCTCTAGTGGAATGCGCTCTGGGTGACCCCAACAAAGGCTTGCCTGCAAGCTGATAGGCCAATTTAATGCAAGAGACAATCCATCTAGAGATGGACCTCTTGGCCGCTGGAAAACCTGTCCGCATTGAACCATAGTTCACAAACAGTTGATCCGTTTTCCTAATCCCTTTAGTCATTTCCAAATACAACTTGAGCACTCTCTTAAGATCTAAGGAGTGAAGTGACCGTTCGGCTGGGGTCGTAGGATTTGGAAAAAACGAAGGGAGGGAAATGGACTGATTTATATGAAAATCAGAAATGACTTTAGGCAAAAAAGATGGATGAGCCTTCAGGACTACTCTATTGTGATGGAAAACAGTATATGGTTCTTTCGCACAGAGCGCTTGTATCTCGCTTACTCTGCGCGCAGAGGTAATCGCCACCAAAAAGGCCGCCTTCCAAGAGAGATGTTGCAAGGAGGCTTTGTGGATGGGCTCGAAAGGAGGTGACATTAACCTGGACAGAACCAGGTTCAATTCCCATGGAGGAGAAGGGTTTCACACAGGGGGATACACTTTTTTCAACCCCTGGAGGAAGTCCTTAACCACTGGAACCTGAAAGAAAGAACTCTGATCAGGCGATTTTCTGTATGCTACTATGGCTGACAAATGCACCCTAATAGAAGTGTACTTTAAACCAGCAGTTGCCAGGGAAAGGAGGTATGGCAAGATGACGTCCTCCTGCCCTTTAGTCGGATCTAAGTGATGATCCCTACACCATAAGTAAAACCTTTTCCACTTGAACGCATAGGACGCTCTCGTGGAAGGCCTCTTTGCCTCCTTTAAAATGTTCATGCATTCGGGAGGCAAGTTCAAATGTCCATATATCAGGACCTCAGGAGCCATGCTGTTAGGTTCAGTGATGGGAGGTTGGGATGCATTATCCTCCCGTTCATCTTGCTCAACAGGTCCGGCCTGCAAGGAAGTCGTCTGTGTGGACACGCAGACAGATGTAGAAGGTCCGGGTACCACCACTGCCGCGGCCAATCCGGAGCTATCAGGATCATTTCCATGTTCGACCTGAGGAGCTTGGAAACTACTCTCGGAATCAGAGCCAGGGGAGGAAACGCGTAAGCGAATGTCCCTGACCAATCCATCAGTAGAGCATTCCCCTGCGTTCCTGGCCGGTGGAACCTGGACGCGAAGGCGTGGCATTTGGAGTTTTCGTCGTCTGCAAACAAGTCTATGGTTGGACGACCCCAGCAACGAAAAAGCTCTTCTACTACTTCGTCGTTTAGCACCCAGTCTGGCTGATCTTCGAAGTGCCTGCTGAGTGCGTCTGCTTTTACGTTCAACTCGCCTGGAAGGTGCACTGCCACTACTGTGAGCCTCTCAAGAGAGTGGGCGAGATCTTGTGCCTCCTTGTTTGTTCAGATAGAACATGGTGGTCGTATTGTCCATCTGAACTAGGACTGAGTTGGACTCTATCGCTGGAAAGAAAGCTTTGAGAGCCAGGAATACCGCTCTGAGTTCCAGCATATTGATGTGGTATGTCTGCTCCTGCGCAGACCACTGGCCTTGAATTTGAAGGGGACCCATGTGCGCTCCCCAGCCTTGCAGAGAGGCATCCGCCACTATAGACTGGGATGGAAGAGGTTGGTGAAACAGTACCCCCACCAGTACATTCTTTCTCTGAGTCCACCATTTGATGGCATCTTTCATCGCTTGGGAAAGAGTGATA
The DNA here is from genome assembly GCF_964263255.1 of Lissotriton vulgaris. Taxonomy (NCBI): domain Eukaryota; kingdom Metazoa; phylum Chordata; class Amphibia; order Caudata; family Salamandridae; genus Lissotriton; species Lissotriton vulgaris. The sequence continues at coordinate 189,716,436 of NC_141698.1, forward strand.
CGATCTTCCCAACGTCCTGTCGCTTGGTCCCACTGGTCCTCTAGAGCCTGCTGTAGAGGACGCATTCTCAGCCTGGCGTTTGGGATGAGAAAAATGCAGAACGCCATGGAACCCAGCAGGGATGCTACTTGTCGGGCTGTTGGAAGCCGAGACTCTAGCAGAATCCCACATTTCTGACTCATGGAAAAAAGTCTCTCCTCCGAAGGAAACGCTTTTCCCACTCTTGTGTCCAGAACGGAGCCTAGGTAGTGGATGGACTGTGTAGGCCGCTGGACTGACTTCTCCAAGTTCACATGGAGGCCGAGCCTGTGCAACTGGTGCAGGCACAGTTGTGGATCGTGCGTTACCTGTACCGTAGATGGGCCTTTTAGGAGCCAGTCGTCCAGGTATGGGTAGATGAAGAGTCCCTTTTTGTGAAGAAAAGCCGCCACCACTGCCATGCATTTGGTGAAGACTTGTGGTGCGTACTTGAGACCGAAGGGTAACACCTTGTACTGGTAGTGTTTGTTCCCTACGACAAACCTCAAGTACTTGTGATGTTGTTGAGCAATTGGGATGTGAAAGTACGCATCTTGCAGATCCACCGAACACATCCAATCTCCGGCTTGAAGATGTGGGCATATTTGGTGAAGCGCTAACATGCAGAACTTTTCTCTGATGATGACTTTGTTTAAAAGTCGCAGATCGAGTATTGGTCTGAACTTGTCCTCCTGATCTTTTTTGGGGACAAGAAAGTATCAGGAGTAAACTCCCTTTCCTCTTTGAGCAGGAGGAACTTCTTCTATCGCTCTTTTTTGCAGCAGGACTTTCACCTCTCTTCGGAGCAAGCTTAGCTGGTGAGGGCAAAAGCTCTTTGGAGGAATGCTCTTCGGAGGCGCATGGAAACGTAGCCTGTATCCATTGCGCAGTATATTCAGCACCCACTGATCCTTTGTGATGCTGACCCACTCTGCCAGGGGTTGTGAAGCACTTCCTCCCACTGGAGTGGGTAACGGCGCCAGAGGAAGCCACTGTTCAGGCCTTTCCTCCTCTTGTGGTGTTAGAGGATTGTTGATGACCTCCTCTACCTCTGCCGGGTTTGCCTCGGAACTGGGATTTCCCCTGGCTCTTATTTTGGGACCACTGAGGGGTTTGAACCCTCTGTTGAGCCCCTCTCCCCCTGTTGGTCTTGAAGCGGCGTTTGAATTCTTTTTTCTTCTCCAAACCCACCGCTTTCACTGTATCTAGTTACGTCTTCATTCGGGTCATTTCTTCGTCAGCATGTTCCCCGAAGAGAGCGGAACCCGAAAAGGGGAGATTAAGGATGCTTTGCTGAGCATCCGGCTTCAGACCTGTAAGGCGCAACCAGGCCGACCTCCTGGCGCAAACGCCATGTGAATAGGAATGCGCTGCAAGTACAGCACCATCCGCAGCCGTGCTTATCATCTGATTCGCCACCAGACATCCTTCTGTCACAGTCTCTTCAAAATCCTGCTGGTCTTCCTTTGGCAGTTTGGATTTGAACCTTTCCATGGAGTCCCATAAGGCTCTATCGTATCGACCCAGAAGCGCAGCCGCACTAGAAACCTTAAGAGTGGATGCAGCTGAGTTGCAAACCTTGCGACCCCAGGAGTCTTGAGATTTGCTGCGTGCGTCTTCCTCGCCACTGCCATAATGACAGAGTCTGCTGGAGGGTCAGATCTTACAAAAACCGGGTCAGAAGAGGCCGGTTTGTATTTCTTCTGAATGCGGGCTAGCACCGCTCTGATAGTCGCTGGAGTTAGGAAAACCTCTTTGACAGGATCCATAATCCCCGGGACTAAAGGCAGCAGTGGACGGGAGATAGCTTTTTTGTGTAGAGTCTAAAAAATGACTGTCGTTGTAACCTGAGGAACAGACATTTCAATGTTCAGTTTCAGTGCTCCTCTTTGCAGGACACCCATATACGTGCCAATGTCATCCACTGAGGAGGATCTGGACGTAGGACTGTCCGTCAACGTAGGGGAGTAGTCCCTCTTGGAAGACCTGGAAGAAGAGGTAGATGAAGTAGACGGCGTTCGTCGACGTCTACGGTGAGCACTGTGTCTCCTCTCCTGCGATCTTTTTGAACGCTCCTCCCGTCTAGGAGAGCGAGATCTTATCCGATCTTCTGAATGAGGTCTTCTTCTGGGAGATCGGGACCTTCTGGGAGATCTGGTTGGTGTTCTCACAGGTGATTTGCGCCTGGGAGGACTACGCTTGTCCATCTCCTCTACTAGATTTTGAAGAGGAGACTTGTGTTGTGGGCTGGCATATTCTTGCATACGTTTGGTAGCCCCAGAATCTCTCCAATGGTCCAAAGACTTGTACCATCTAGGTGATAGTCTGACTTGCTCGGCCGAAGGATCTGGCCGACGCTCAGGAGATCTGCGCACAGGACTTCTGGACTTAGAAGATGCATTTGAGGAGCCAGAGGACCGTGAAGTGGAATGACGGGAAGCTGACTCCGTTACCATGATCACATCTGAATGCCTCGACGTCGAGCGTTCTTCCCTCGCCACCGAACGCCTTCGGGGAGTCGGCGGGTCAAACAATCTCGACTTTGAATGTCTATGTGAGGATCTATGGTCTCTCGACGTCGAGCGGCGATGACCAGCCGTCGACGGAGTTCTCTGTCTCGACGTCGAGCGGCGATGACCAGCCGTCGACGGAGTTCTCTGTCTCGACGTCGAATGGCGATGACCGGCCGTCGACAGAGCTCTCTGCCTCGACGTCGAACAGCGATGACCGGCCGCCGACGGAGCTCTCTGCCTCGACGTCGAACGGCGATGCCCGGCCGTCGACGGAGCCCTCTCTCTCGACGTTGAACAACGATGTCCAGTCGTCGACGGAGCCCTCTCTCTCGACGTCGAACGACGATGCCCAGTCGTCGACGGAGCTCTGTGCCTCGACGTCGAACGGCGATGACCAGCCGTCGACGGAGTTCTATGTCTCGACGTCGAACGGCGATGACCAGCCATCGACGGAGTCTTCTGTCTTGACGTCGAGTGCCTGTGCAACGACGGCGGAGGGGTATTGGACACCCTCGACGCCGAGCGTCGACGAGACACTGACGGAGACTGCGTCCTCGACGCCGATTGACGAGTTACTGTCGAGTGCGGAGGGGTCTTGGTCCTCGACGCGGAACTCCACTTCTTGGACGACGGCGGAGGGGTCACACTTCTCGATGCCGGTCGTCGCCTGGATGACGACGGCGGAGGAGTGACCTCCCTCAATGTAGATCGTCGCCTGGTTGACGACGGTGGAGGGGCCTTTGATCTCGACGCCGACCGTCGCCCGGTTGACGGCGGCGGAGTCACATCTCTCGACGCCGATCGTCGCCCGGTTGACGACGGCGGAGGGGATCTCGACGACGGAATTGGATCCTTCGACGTCGTCGACGTACCTGTTCTTCTTTTCGATGGCGGGCCCTCCGTCGACGTCCTTTTTGATGCCAAACGATCCACCAGTAGTTCTTTCCTCAGCGCCAAGCCTGACGCTGAGGCTGAAGGGATGGAAGACTTGTGTTTGGAAGATGTTTTAGTCTTCTTGGAACCCTTCTTCCCCGGAGACCTTCCTCTGGATGACCTATGAGCCAGGCCATAGATGCGAATTCTCTCCCTGTCTTTGAGAGTTCTTCCTGACAGGTGCTCGCAGTGAGGACAGGTGCCTGGATCATGTTCTTCAGACAGACACAGGATACAAACATCGTGGTTGTCTGATTTTGCTTTCTTGTTACCACAAGAAGGACACTTATCAAAAAGTGAAGGCATTTTCCACTGAAAATGCCCAGTAAACTGACTTAAAAATGGGGTTCCTTACTTGACAAGATGAAAAATGTCAAAGTAAGTGAAAAAAGTTGTTCAAAGAGAGTAATTTTCTGTCAGAAAACAGAAATTAGTGGAGCTGTGTAACCAGGATCCTTCCTGAAGGAGCCGGAAAGAACAACTGACCTAACTGTCACCCCTGGGGCATGATAGGATACAGGGGGTGATGGGTGCCTTAAAGGCACGGGTCAGTTTATTGCTATTCAGCTACAGGTTAGCTTTTCAGTCTTTTTAGACTGTGTGTTTGCAATGCAGCCTGGGAGCTTCCTATGCTTCCAGTGAGTTATGAGAATTTCTACTGCTTTCCGAGCATTAAAACAGTTTCTAAACAACCTTTGGTGTTGTTTCTCATGTTTCTAATGCTTATTATTCATTTATGGTGGAAATTCTTCACAGCATATTTCAGCTCTGATGTTATTTGGCTGCTATTGCATGTTTTTATATATATATATGTATTTATATATATATGAGTTCACAATTCACAAAATAAGACGAAAGATTTGTTTAAAATTGTGAACGATCTTAGTAATAGTGACAGAACTACTCCTCTTGTCACCCCTACACAGGATCTCTGCAACTCACTGAATGTTTTCTTTTTAAACAAAATCAGTACTATAAAACAGAGCATCTTAAACTCCCTGCCTTCCCCTCCCCTGGATGATGTGTACCATAATCCTTTCACGTTAGAACTCTTTCCCCCCATTGATGCAAAAATGTTGTCTGATCTTTTTGTAAGGGTTAAATCTGGATCGCCTGATGACATCTGTCCTCCTCATATCCTTAGAGAGGTGGGGTTAGCAATCCCACAGGGCGTCCTTCCGCTGTTAAATGGTTCACTTACACAGGGTAAAGTGCCTAGCTGCCTTAAGAAAGCCCTGCTTATTCCTTTGATTAAGAAAGCAGGAGCAGATCCGCATGATCCGATAAATTACAGACCAATATCTCTGTTACCCTATACATCTAAAATACTGGAAGCCCATGTTTCCACAAATGTGTCCAAATTTATAGAAAAATCTGAATATCTTGAACCCAATCAGGCAGGCTTCCGTCCTTGTCATTCAACGGAAGCGGTGATCTTGGCGGTTCAAAATACTTTAAGGCGGAATGCTGATAAAGGTATCCATCAGGCCCTTGTACTTCTCGATCTCTCGGCAGCGTTCGACACGGTTGATTATTCCATTCTTATCAACCGTGTCGAACAAGCCGGTCTCAGGGGCCCAGCTTTGAACTGGATCAGTTCCTTTATCACAGGGCGCACACAATCAGTAAGATTAGGCCCTTTCACAGCCCCCACTATCCCCACCACTTGCGGTGTGCCTCAGGGCTCAGCATTGTCACCTTTATTATTTAATCTGTATCTTCGCCCACTATTATACTCCCTAAGGAATGCTAAAGTTACCATCTACAATTACGCGGACGATCTCCAACTCATCTTTCCTCTTAACACCAAGGACTCTGTGGTGGAATTTCATAATACCATGACACATATACAGAGATGGATGAGCCTTAATCACCTGAAACTTAACCCAGGCAAGACAGAACTGATCTTGCCTGGGAAAAGTGAATTAAGTTGGAGTCCATGCTTCTGGCCATCTAGTATGGGGGCTCCACCTGAGAGATCGTCCTCAGTTAAAAGCCTGGGAGTTATACTTAGTGAGGATCTTTCTTTGAAAAGACAAGTTGGCACTGTAGTGTCTGCCAGCTTCTTTCAACTTAAGAAAATAAGAAAAATTGCCCAGTTCCTTACGCGGCCCGCTCTTACCCAGGTCAACATTGCCCTTGTCCTGTCCCGACTGGACTTCTCAAATAGTCTTTATTTGGGACTTCCAGCGGGCATCTTAAAAAGACTCCAGCTGGTTCAGAATCAAGCCGCAAGGCTTATTCTTGGACTAACGAAGTGGCAATCCATTAGACCTGGTTTAAAACAACTGCACTGGTTGCCTGTGGCACAGCGAATCGCGTTCAAAACTGGGTGTATCATTTTTAAAACCTTACAAGATACAGCCCCTAAGTTTATAAAAAACCTTGTTTCCAGATACAATCCACCACTAAATCTTCGCTCTGCTCAAAAAGCTTTGCTGACTGTTCCATCCTTTAAAAAGAAACGTCTTGGCGGAGGCTGCTTTGACCATCTTGCAGCCACCTTCTGGAATTCGCTTCCGCTGCACTTAAAAATGAGTGGAGATCTTCTCAGTTTCAGACACTCTCTTAAAACTTGGCTGTTTATCCAGGCCTACTGCTGAGCTGTATTTTATTCTGTGTTCTATTTTATTCTGTGTTGTGTTCCCTCTGATAGCGCCATGAAGCCCCTGGGCGTACGAGCGCTTAATAAATGTATATTAACATAACATAACATATATGTGGGGCACATATAATATAGTGTTTCCGGGGTCCGGCGCATGGGCGGGAATATTCTAATGCTTATGACTATTGATGAGGATCCCCTGGAAGAGAAACCCAGTGACGCAATGTAATGTACTGCCAAATAGCCTTGGAGGAGAGGCCATAAGCCTCCTGTAGCTGAGAACATTCCATAAGACCCTCACCATCAAAAAGGTCTCCCACTCTTTTACAGTTGGCTTCCTGCCATTTGTTGTAAGAGGAGCCCTGCAGTGAGGGGAAATGGGAGTAGACAGTCCCTTCTGTACTTGTACTTTGTGCCATACCCCATAGTGGCATGGAGTATCTGAGAAATGGTTACCCCAGTCGGTCGTTGTGCCTTTGGCAACCACTGTACCTTTCAAACATGCACTCCCGCCACTACATGGTCAATAAAACACTAACGTTTTTCAGTTTGGGGGCATGACAACTCCACCATGTATCGCAGCTGTGCAGCTTGTTAATAGCTCTCCAGGTAGGGAACTCCCAAACCCCCTAGCCTCCTGTGGCAAATATGCCTGTGCCTTTGCCATCCATGACTTTCTCCCGTCCCAGAGGAACTCCCAGATAAGAGTTTGTAGTTTGTCTAATGTCTGCTGTGGCGAATGGAGTGGCAGTGTCGGCATGACAAATAGTACCATCTATAAAAAGTCATCTCTACCGCTGCCAAGCTGCCCAACCATGAGAGACCATAACACTTCCATTTAGACAAATCAGATCATGCCCTTCCTACCAATACGGTATAGCTCTATTCAGCCGGTGCAGTGGTAGTGGGGTGTATCCGCAGCCCTAGATATTTCACCCCTTGTGTAGCCCTAGAGAATGGAAAATCTGACTCCAGCGAGGACCTGTCCGCCTAAGGGATATTGAGATTGAGTATTGATGTTTTTTTTAAGTTGGTTTTGAAGCTGGAGGCTCACCCCAAAAGTCTTGAGGTCCTCCATAACTGCAGTTTGAGATGTGTATGGGTCTATTAGGGTAAACAGGACGTCATCCGCATAAAGCACTATTTTACGGGATCTGCCTCTCATGCTAACACCAGAGAGCCGCTGGTTGCCACAAATTGTTTCAGTGAAAGGCTCCATATACAAGAGGGGTGATAAGAGGTAGCCCTGACAAATACATCTCACAATAGGGACAGGTCGGGATAGAATTCCATTCACCCTCATCATTACCTTAGGGGAGGCATAGCTACTCACAATCCAACTGCGAAACCTTGGACGAAGGCCAAAGCGCACACGTACTACTTGGAGATAGGGCCAATGTACTCGGTTGAATGCCTTCTCTGTGTCTATAGTAAGGAGTAGGGCTGTAGTGCAGTAGCTTTATGTCTTATCAAGAAGGCGACAGAGTTGCTTAGTGTTATCGCCGCAACGCCTTTCGGATATAAACCCTGTCTGGTCTGGATCTACCAAACGTTGCATATAGGGGGCTAGTCGATTTGCCAAGATACCTGTAAAGATCTTGGTATCTATATTAAGTGAGGATATAAGGGGATACGAGGAGCAGTGCCTTGAGTCCTTTCCGAGCTTAGGGATAACAGAGATCGTGGCCAGTTGCATGGCAGGTGCAAGGGAACCCATGGAGCTAAAAGCATTGTAACGCCTTGCTAGGATAGGGGCCAGGAGAGTCCCAAAAGTCTTATTAAAATCTGCACTAAAACCATCACAACCAGGCGCTATACCATTCTGTAGAAACTGTATTGCCATAAGAAGTTCATTGGGGGTTATGTCCCTGTCAAGGCCATTGGCGTTTGTGGGGGGGGGGATCCGGACTAAGGGGATCAACTCTAGGTATGTCACAATGCTGTCAGCATTAAGACTCTCCTCGGAGTACAGATATGTATAGAAGGACTCAACCTCTAGCAATCAGCTCGATCTGATGGATCAGGGTGCCATCGGACCTCAGCAGCTCGTTCACTCTGGTGGACCACCTGAGAATGGAGGCGTGGGCTAAAAGATGTCCCGCTTTGTTCCCCTTACATAATACTTTTGCTTGACCCATAACAGGGCATATTCCGCCCTATGCATGTCAATTGCTTTTAATTGTTTACGAGCCATTGTAAGTTTGAGCCAGGATGCCAGTGAGTCTGTAACGTTATGGGTGGCCTGAGCTGCCTAACCACAGCATCTAGCTGCAACCATTTGTTACGTCTATCAGTGTTGAATCTCATTGCTATGGCAATAAATAGGAACCTCACCACAGCTTTTAATGCGACCCATAGTAGTGTAATGGGAGTGTCCAGTGTGTCATTCTTTGCCAGAAAAGTCTCTAAAGTGTCTTTAATCTCAACAAGCATAGTGTTATAGGTGAAAGTTTGGCATTAAGACGCCAAGTGTGGGGTGGGGGCGAGATGCCAGGTGTCATGAACCGTAACGTAAGGGGTGAATGATCGGATAAGGCAGCTACCACTATGTCCACTGCTAATGGAGCCTTTGAAATGCATGGTGAAGTAAGGAAATAATCAAGGCAAGCGTACAACTGATGCACCACTGAGAAGAAGGTGAAATCTTGTGTAGCTGGGTGTATCTGTCGCCATATGTCCGAAAGACCAATTTCAATCAGCCATTGCTTAAAACCTGCAGATATAGCCTAGGCCTGCCTCTGTCTCTGAGTGGACCTATCCAGCTGCGCTGTCTGTTGCCCACATGTCTTACCTTTCGCTTGTGAATTAATCTCGTAGGGAAGACATGAACAACAACCACCACCATCTCCCACCTTACCCTAGAAATAGCATATGTACTGACCAGGATGAAGATGGGGACCGGGGAGGAAGTCCTAGAGATATGGGAAGATATCCTTTAGGAAGACATGAATGGTGTACCCACTGGTGGTCTCGGTATCCCTCTAGGATACACCGTCTATAAGGAGAAATATATGGGCAAGCACTATCACCTCTGATCTTACTCACACAGACTCATTCACAGTAGTCAACAGTGCTCAGTCAATCATATACTCACCTGAGGCTTGGTACGATAACAGATGGAAAGGTTGTCTTCACCAGAAGTAGAAAGGAAAAGAAATACTGAGCGTCTGCGCCTACTACCTACTCCATGAACCAAGTATGCGCTCATGTGCGCTCCTGCGCATTGAGTCCCATAGAAAAGAATCAAGTAAGTGCTCCTGCACGTTGTGTTCCATAGAAAGGAACCAAGGAAGCGCTCCTGCATTTTGTGCCCCAAAGAAGCGCTCCTGTACGTTGTGCCCCAAAAAATAGAACCAAGGAAGTGCTCCTGCGTGTTGTGCCCCAAGGAAAAGAAACCACGAATGCACTGCTGCGTGTGTCCCAGAACACCAAGCGTTCCTGCGCTTTGTTTCTGAGGCACCAAGATAAATGGCTATGCGCTCCAGCGCTAGCAGTTAGGTAATGAATGACCAAGTGCTCCTGCGCTTGCCTCAAGTTGGTAGAAGGAGCCTTGTGCACCTGCACAAGCCACAAAGTTCTTTAACATGCAATCGTTCCTACACTTGTTTCAGGATGCCATGACAAGGGGCTATGCATACCAGCGCTAGCCGCAAAGAAAAAGGAACAATCAAACGCTCCGTCATTAGGGACGTACATATTAGCCAGCGTGAATCAGTACAATTTTATGTAAATGTGTAGTGACAAAGGTCTGCCTGGCATCTCAGTGTGTGTTTGTCTCACCCTACCAGGGAAATGCATCACAAAGAGGATCACCAACCCAGCCTTTTTAACAGGTCCCGAAGAGAAGGACTGGCGGTCAAACCACATGTACCGTAGCCACCTCTAGTCAGTTTTAAGCAAATTTGTTTCCTGCAATAGACAAATACCACATTTAACTTCTCTGAGAAAGAAGAATAATTCCAGACATTTTATAGGGGCATTCATACCTCTAATGTTAAGGCTAATTACATAAAACATGGATCATACAGATGGTATTCTCATGTATGCAACTTATGTGCCCACTTGTAAAAAGAAGACCCTCCAGGATCATCCAAAAGAGATATCTATATTGGTATATAACCCAGATGAATCTCCATAGGGGAAGAAAAGGAGGATAAGACATAAAACCATGTAACAAAATGATTCTCCGCCTGGGATCTCAACCAATAAACCTGTGAGGGTCCATGTCATCTAAACTAAGTCCACTTTTTGTTGACATAGTGCCCCAAAGGGAACTCCACTACTCAAAAAGAAGTTCGCTTTTATGGGATGCAATGTTATCTGAGACCAGGACTGGTAGTCAAATAGGAAAAATCAAAGTGGTCTGTAGGTGGCACCCACCCCAAGGCCAGACACTGCCAGGAAAGCCGGGGATGTCCATGCATCAATGGGCACTGTCCGCCTCTGAGAAGTTATACTTATGTTGTAGCTGGCACAGAAGTGTGGTTCCCTACCTGCAACTCTTAGCCTCCGAAGGTCTGTGTATCTTAACCTTTTTTGTGTGGGAAGAACGACGGGGCCTGAGTTTGTGAAGACGTCGGGGTCCTGAAGGAATCCTGTAACTTTGGCATGTCAGTTAGTGAGTGGACACTCTGGGTTTCATTGTTCCATACAAATTGGAGGTGAAATGGATGTACTCATCTATATCTGACACATTTCTCATAAAGTATGTCCATCAAGGTTTGGAGCGCTCGACAATGCTGCAGTGTCAACGGTAAGAGGTCTTGATATTATCCGATCTCAAATTCTTCAAATTCAATAGTAGGTTTATGATGGACCGCTGCTAGCATGGACTCCCTCTGCCTGTAGTAGTGTAGACAAGTAAGTAGTCCCCGTGCTTGGCTGGGAGAGTAAGAAGAGCAGCCAGCCATATGGATGCTCTCAAGAATGATCTCCTGGTTTCCGAGCTCCAGACCCCCATGTCGAAAGAAAGGCATGGTAAACTCCTCAAGGCTCCCCATGACAGCCCGCACAGGAAATCCCTTAATTTGAATATTAGAGCTACAAGAGCGATTTTCCAAGTCCTCCAACTAGTATTGCAAATCCAAATTCTTATCCCAAAGTTCAAAGAGTTCTCTATGGTGGCTATCCATCTCTTATTCACTGGCATCATAGGTTTGTTCAAGGGAATCCAGGTTGTTTTGGCCCAGATCTCCAATGTCCTTTCTAAGCTCGAACACCTTCGAAGCTATGTCTTGTTTCAACGTGGCTCTGTCATCCCTAAGGATCCAAAAAAGTTGTTCCAAGAATGAACACATCACAGGGGCCAAGTCGTCCGCCTGTACCTTTTTAGGCTGTTCTGCTTTCTTCGCCTGCGTCTTCGAAAACAGATCTCTTAATGTACCATCCTGCTTACCAAGAGCGTGGGAGGCCATGATGATAGGTAAAGAGCACGGCCCATTTTATAAAAGAAACACAGGCCAGAGTAAGGCAAGCATAGGATCTTCTGTCCACATAGGTTCAATCAGACCCCGAGGACCCCGTCCTTCCGCAGAGCAGGAGGCTCCAAAAAATGCCAAAGTAGAGATGTAGGCGTCTCATCCACTAGGCCCAGGCAAATCCGTCGAGCCAGTGCCCTCTCAACATAGGCTACGCAGCAAACCAATGTCCATTGATTGTGTCCAGACGTTGGCCACCCCTCTGCCAGATGGAGGCCACAATCTATCTTCTACTGGTCTCAATCACGGCCCACATTGTGTATGGCTGGAAGTGCGGGCCTGCCAGGTTCTGTTCGACAGGTGCAGGGCGACACGACCAAGGCTCCGGGCCTCGCGTAAAGCGTCTGCCCGACTCTCTTCACCTGCAGCCGGGTGCGCGTCTGCTGGAGCACTGGTGCTTCTTGACCAAAACGGCTTGCAGAAATGGCGGCAAGGTCTGCTCCGGGGAGCTAAAAATCTCCGGCGAGCTTCCCCGCCGTATGGGCTGAGACACTGTGTCTCGGGGGGGGGGGTCGTGGAAGTCACAGGAAGCAAGACGTCATAGGGCTTGCCACTCTGTCCACCCCTCACCCATGGTCAGAAGGGCTCAACGAATCTCGAGGGTGTTGCAGGCCACTCGGCCACAATCCAAGCTGTCTGGTCTCGGGCGACAATCAGGGATGCCAATGTACACGCCCCTGGTCTGGTATAGAGTCAGGCTGGGCTGGATCTGCTCCGATGCACAAGGCAAGCAGGGGAGCCTACTCCACTCCTACTCCATCTCCATCTTGGGCACGTCCTCCGCTTTATGCTTTTAGGTGCTATTTTGCAGTTTATTCTTTTAAAATTCATAACTCCAGTTTTACTGATTATATTTTTGTTATTTGGTCTTTTTTTATTTATTAAATTAAGCTCTATTTTCTAACTTGGTATACAATCTTTTTGTGTGGTGTTTTCACTGTTTTGATGGTGTGAAGCATTGCACAAATACTTTACACATTGCCTCCAAGCTAAGCCTGACTGCTCTGTGCCAAGCTACCAGGGGGCTGAGCGCAGGTTAATTTGGGGTTTTCTTGTGCCTTACCCTTGAGGTGGCGGGTTTTTAGGAACCCGGTGGTGCCAGGGGATAACACCCGAAGACCTCTGAGTTCTCCCTGTTCCGGACCACAGAAACAAAGAGTCTTCTAGGTAAAGTCAGAGATCGAGTTTTATTGGCTGCAACTAAGTAACAAGTGTCCTAGAAGTACAACAGCACGGGATGTAAGTTCTCAGGAGACTGTTCGTTTTTACAGAACCAGCCTTCTCCTTTTATACAAAAATAACAGCTGCAGGCAAGAATTCTTCAGTTTACAATACAGTCATATACATATTTCCACAATAAAGCAAAAAGCAAAGTCATGTCGGCCAACCCATATTTTAGATGTCCAGTTGGTGATAGATGGCCCAGCCCGGCCCAGAACTACTACCAGATATCGATGAAACCCCAATAAAATCGGGCACCTCCTCATCGTAAAACTGGCCATAAACAAGAAACATGGACAGTTGTATGTGTGTAGAAAACAGGGTCTGTATGTAGTGAATGGTTTATGGCATGTTGTGCCTTGATGCTATCTTACTCGGCCACTGGGCGAGGAACTGCCCGAACAGGTTTGGCTGGAGGCAGTGGAGTCAGCTCGGCCAGGTCATGGGGAAGTCAGCTAAGGTGGACGTGTCCTTTCAGATCAAGCTCGGCCTCAATCAATTGACTATATGAGGGCAAGCCATAAGATGGATGCCGTTCACAAAATGGAGTCCGAGGGTTCGGAATGGAAACCACGATTTAAGGGTGTTAGCATCACTCAATCACGACGCAAATGCATAGGGATAATGTCCTACTCATTACCGGTCTGCCGACACCAAATTCGTCATGGTACGATGATATTTTGTGACACGAGGGTTGGGCCTCGGTACCATGTTACAGCAGGGTCCAGAATTTCAGAACCACAGACCCTCCTTTTGCCCTCATATTAGGCAATAACTCATGCTAATCTGAGTCCAAATCTGTATTCATGAATTCATGGAGATGCTGCTGTAGCATCATTCTGTTGCTCAATTCGTCCCTTGACACAGGCTTCCTTACACATGAAGTAGCACAGAGGCTACATATTGGAGGAGCGCACTGCACAAACAGGCAGAACATAAACAGAATGGCTAAGATCATCCCAATGAAGATCAGAGTTTTCCATCCCCAGGCAGAGATCAGTTCCCAGGACCACCCTAGCAGGGACCAATCCCCTTTATCCACGTGCAGGGAATCAGAGATTTTGTGCAGTTTGGAGATGGCCTGGTACACTGTCGGAGCATTGTCAGGGATGAAAATGCAGAAACTGGATTGGATCACTCTACATACACCACCACGGTCTGCAAGTATGACATCTAGGGCAACCCTGTTCTGAAGAGTCATAAGTCGGTCCGACTGGAGCTCAGCTGTCAAGTTACTAAGGGCACCGGCCGTTTCGGTCACGGCGGATTCAACTACCCTCGTTAACTGGCGAATGTTCCTGCTGTTCACCATAGGCCCCCAAAACGGCAGAAAACCCTTTGCGAAGTCTCCAAACTCTTGACCCGGTGTCGTCTTGACTCACGACACCCCTAACTGTCCTTGTCCGATGGTAATCTGCCTCGGCCGTGTAGGTGGGTGGCAGCAGAAACAAGATAAAACATGTGCCGGAGAAGTCAGGGGCAACCAAGTGTATGCTTTGTCATGGCAGACGAAGTAGGTACCCTTAGCCGCTAAGAATGGAGGGGAAGTTCGGGATGCAAACACATACGTTTCCGTGCATACGCTCTTCCCCAACTGTGCTTTGGGATCCCTGCCAATACCTTGCAGACATAGGTGACCTCGGTGGGGTACTATCCAGACCGGGGAGGATTTCTTTGTTTTCTGGCTCTCACTCAAGGAAATCCCATACTTAGTGATGTTCCATCTACTGTACGGGGTAAACTCATCTTTGGGAATCGTTCGATACGTGTCGATATCCCTGCTCATATTCCTTATTCCTGCCACTAGTGCCTTGTTGCCGGAATTGCTCCCTGTGGGACGCGGGGGATATGGTTCTATGGCAAACAGGAACATTGTCTGGAAAGCCCACAGAGAACCATAGTAACTGAATGGCAGGACAAAATACGGGATACCCTTATCAGTGGTGTGTGGCATGAGTCCACATATCCAACAGTTCGATGTGTTCATTATAGACTGGTGCTGGTGTAGGAGCTGGATGAATGAGTTATTTACAAATTCTAGTCTTCTGGCAGACTCGTGTTCAGGTAGAGGGTGAAAGGAGTGCGGAGAAACAGTAGGAGGAGGTGTGGTCTGAGTGCTATTTACAAAGGTAACTCGAAATGTGAATAAAGTATAGCCAATCAAGAACATCGTTATGCTACACAACATTAAAATACATATTATCAAGAATCTTTTTCTGGCCATCACAGTGCATATTTTCTTTTTAAAGTTCGTGGATCTAGCAGGTCTCTCTACCCTTGGAAACTCCATCCTCTAGTTGCTGCCCGCGGTGGGAGATTGATTCTGCCAAAGAGTGCTTTCTGTTCAGCCCAGGGTAATTCCCTCGGACCAACCAGAACCGTTGACCTAAACGTCTCCAGCTGCACTCCCCAGACTGTCAACCGCGACCCTAGCAGCAGAACCGGATGGCGGTTCGAAAATCAAAAATGAGCAAGTTCCCGGGGCGAGAGAGCTGTAAAGTCAAAAATAGTTCTGGGGGGAAAGGTCTTATTAGTTTGTTTTCATTAGTTCGTTTCTCTTGGCCTCAGATTATACCGTTGTTTCCCAGGTATGGTGTGGTCTTCAAACAATGTTTCAGGTTCTGTAGTGTCCAACTGCATTGACGGTGGGACAAATCCTTGCAGAATACGATCACTCTCCTTTTCGGTACCAGATACTTTCAATCGTGCATCGCTGAAGGGTGCAAAGCGTGGTACGGACTCGGTCTCAGAGTCAGCAATTCCCTCCTGGACCCACCGGACATATGGAAGAGGCAGAGGGATCCGTTTACAATGGATCCCGTGGATCCAGTTCTTCTTTCCTTCCACCCGAACGGCTGATCTCGTGGAAAGAAGTACGAGGTATGGGCCGGTCCACCTGGGCTGTCCGTTCTTTGTTCTCTGAAAGTTTTTCACCAATACCCAGGTGCCAGGTTCAATTGCGTCACCTGGATCATCAGATGCTGGCGAAGAGGAACCGTGAACCTGTTGGTGTAAAACACGCAATTTTGTTGTCAATTCGCACAAATAGTCAAGCAGTACAGGGTGCTCTATCTCGCTTAGTTTCTTGGGCCTTGGCACTCCCCATATGTTCGTTGGGCGCCCGAACACAATTTCGTGGGGGCTAAGTCCCAATCTAGAATGGACAGTCATTCTGGTGGATAGGAGTGCTAAAGGCAAGGCGTCAGGCCATTTAAGACCTGTGCTGGCTTGGATCTTGGCCAATTTTAACTTTAACGTGCCGTTGTAGCACTCTACTAATCCCGCTGATTGGGGGTGATTTGCAGCGTGGAACTTCTGGTGTATGCCTAGACATTCGCACACTCTCTTCATCACTCGTCCCACGAATTCACTTCCATTATCACTCCAGACCATTCTGGGCATACCAAATCTAGGGAAGAATTCCTTGACAAGGGTTTTGGCAGTTGACAAGGCAGTGTTGTCCTTAAGGGGATACGCTTCCACCCACCTGGAGAAGGCGCAAACAACAACAAGCACATATTTCAGATTGTTGCATCTTTCCATGTGGATGAAATCGAGCTGCAAAACCTCGAACGGATACGTTGGAGGCGCAAAATGACCAGCTGGAGTTGGGGTTCCCCTACCGGGATTGTACTTCAAACACACCATACAGTTCCTGACCAAATTCTCTGCGCATTTCGGGATACCACTATTCTGCCATATTGGGGCCAACAACTTACAAATTCCTTTCGCACTAATGTGAGCCATTCCATGGGCCATTGTCACCACTGCAAGCACATATGCATCGGGTAACAGCCATCTTTGATGCTCTGATAATTCGACCCAACAACCATTCGCATCCAATCTACCCTTGCTTTCTCTCCATTCATTCACCTCTTTTTCAGTGGCATCAGATTGTATAGACTTCACACTTTCGATAGTGTCCTCACACATACCCACATCAGCAATCCATCTCGCAGGACCTACAACATACATTCGACTCATCGTGTTCCTTGCAGTCTCTTTTGCAACTTCATCTGCAAATGCATTCCCACGACCAACATCATCTTGAATCTTTCTGTGTGCACTGCATTTCACAATTGCAACTTGTAGTGGCAAGGTCAGTGACTCGAGAAGCTCGTTCACTAGCTGACCATGTTGGATTCTTGCACCATGTGACGTCAGGAACCCACGTTCACGCCACAATCTTCCAAAGCTGTGAGCCACGCCGATGGCGTATTGGCTATCTGTATACACATTCACTCGCTTTCTTTTTGCCAACACACACGCCCTTGTAAGTGCAACTAACTCGGCTGCTTGCGCGGAATTATGGGGAATGCGCGCAGTCTCTACAATCGTGTGCAATGTTGTTACAGCGTATGCTGCAGTCGTATCACCATTCGGCAACTTGAAGCATGAACCATCAACCCATAAAGTATCATTACATTCAGGAAGGGGAGTGTCCTGCAAGTCTACTCTCCCTTTTGTCTCTTCTTCTGTCCTAAAGCAGCAATCATGCTTTTCAACCTCATCTGTCTCTGCCGGAATAGGCAATAACGTAGCAGGGTTGAGTGCATCACACCTCTTTATGTGTATGTGACTTGCTAATAGTGTCCGCTCATAACTGTACAGTCGAGCACTAGTTAAATGCTGCGTCTTCGTTCTGTTTAGTAAAATGTCCACTGCATGTGGGACCATAACGATCAGTGTGTTATTCATGACTAACCCAGCAGACTGTCGAATACAGACAGCTGCTGCAGCAGTGGCCCTCAAGCAACTTGGTAATGCCTTAGCTACAGGGTCTAGAGTCGCTGAAAAATACGCGGATGGGCGCTGTTTGTCCCCAAAGTATTGTGTCAGGACTGATAATGCGCAACCTTCCTTCTCATGGACATATAATGTAAAAGGCTTACTGTAGTCGGGGTTGCCCAACACATGAGCCGAACACAATGCATCACGCAACTCGTGGAAACTTGTCTGACAATCTTCAGACCAAGGCATAGGATCGGGTGTGTCTTTACAGATTAGTGCCAGCAAAGGTTTAGCCAATAGTGAAACATTCGGTATCCATTGTCTACAGTACGATGTAATGCTCAAGAAAGCACGCACTTCTCTTTGTGTCCTTGGGACACTCAATCTTGCAATTGCCTGTATTCTTTCTGGGGTCAGTCTCCTTCCCTCCTTCGATAAGATGTGACCTAGGTAGGTCACTTCTTGTCGACAAAATTGCAGTTTTGAAAGAGAGACTTTGTGCTTCATGTCACATAAATGATGCAACAACGACAATGTGGCTTGCTTGCAAATCTCTTCAGTATCTGCAGCGATCAGCAGATCGTCTACATACTGAATCAGAGTCGCACCATCAGGCAGAACAATCGTGTCAAGTTGTGTTTTCAGAGCCTGACTAAATATCGATGGACTTTCACAATAGCCCTGAGGAGCGCGTTTGAAGCGGAAGCTTCGTCCTCCTAAATTGAAGCCAGAAATATCTCTGCTCTCCTCAGCAATCGGGATGCTGAAGAAAGCGTTCTTCAGGTCAATCACCGAGAACCAAGTGGCTGAAGCTGGAACCATAGTCAATAGGGCAGTAATGTCAGGGACAACTGGAAACTGTGGTACAACAATCTTATTCACTTCTCTGAGTTCAATCACAAATCTGTACACAGGGGGCTGTGAAGGATCAGTACGCTTTAAGACTGGCAAAACAGGACTGTTACAAATGTTGCCTGTTGTCTCTTCAATGACATCTTTCTCGATCAGATCGTAAATGATCGCTAACAACGCCTTTTCACATTCGCTAGAGATCTTGTATTGGGGAATACGTGGCAACCTAACATTGGCTTTCAATGGTATGACATACGGCGCTATCTCCAAAAGACCCACATCATTAGAACCAGTAGCCCAAAGTACATCTGGGAGAGATGACAATTCTGTTGGGATGTTTCCCTTGACAGATACATCGGAGAAACCACTTTCTTACCAAGGGTAAGTTTTACTCCTGAAGGAGAACAGTACAAAGTTGCATATAATCTCTTTAACAAATCCAAACCTAACAAATTTTCCCCACAACCTGTTGTAAGAATGAGGGGTGCTTCTAATTCACATGAGCCAACAGAAAGGGGCATAGGACTAGAGATCGGGTTTCTAACCGGGGCGCCAGAAAAACTGACTGAAACATTCATTTCGCCAGACAAAGGTGCGCCAGGAAGTTTTGAGTGCATAATCAAACTTTTTGTAGCACCAGTATCCAGCAGAAAAGGTTCTGACACTCCTGATGTAATCACCTCAACATAAGGTCCATTCTGATCTACTGGAACTGAAACAACTCCCTCTCTTTGTCCATGGCTGTCCTAGCAATTATTATCCTCATTCTCGTTTTCTGCGTAATAGTCATCAGCATAGTACTGAGTTGTCCTAGAAGACGCATTATTCTGTTGATCAAAGCTATTCATAGAATTCTGAGGCGGAAAAGAAGTGGCATTCTGGGGGAAATTTCCACGACCCCTACCCCTAGGAGCCTGTTGAACACCTCTACCTCTTGCACCAGAAACACCATTTAAACGTCGCAATAAAGCTGGATAATTATTCTTGAAATGACCCTCTTCCTTGCAATACGCACACTGATTCGGACCATACGGTAAACGCTGATGAGAAAACTCGTTTCCTTGTGAGTTTCTCGAATACTGCTGTGGTTGCTGATAATTGGGCTGACTAGGAGTACGAGGTGGATAGGCTTGCTGGAGAAGAACTTTAGTTTTTAAATCTTTAGTCTTTTTGTCTGCCTTATCTAGCTCGTCTTTGCGCCTATTTTCGTAGTACTGGGCTGTGGCTAAAATCTGCGCTGACGTGGAAACAGCCCAAGCACTCTCTGAATCTTTCAATTTATTACACAGTTCAGGAAGCAAATTATGTACAAATTTGTCTACAAACAATCTTTGGCCACCCTCTGTAGCCATATCCTGACCACTGTGGTCGACGAAAGTCTCTTCAAACCTTGTGAAAAAGTCAGACACATTCTCATCTTTCTTCTGCTTGCACGCAGACAACTTGTCCCAATTTACACGCAATTCAGGCATTAAGGTCTTCATGTACGTGACAATTCTACCAGGAAGTTCAGCTACTAAAGGCTCAGGTTTGGAACCACCAACTTGTCTAGCATCTGCAGCAGTAATATTAGCCCATGTGTCACCTAATTCTTGGTCATGGTCTGTATGACGAATCTTACTCCACAAGGGCTGAGGAACAACATTCCCAAACAACATGTCTACATCCGCTAAATTCATTATACATGAGCTTGCAGTCTGTGATAACTCCTTATAATATCCTGCAGGATTTTTGCGAGGATCAGGTAATGTCTGCTTGAGTGCTAAAACTTCAGATCTTTTCCAGGGGACATGTACCCATACACGCTGGAAATGTGGTGGAATGGGTGGATTTGCATTCGCATCACCTTCCCTCCAAACTGGAGGAACTTCTCTCATAGGTTACTGTCGCGCCTTTTTCCTACAAGACATGTCATCCTCATATAGTAATCTAGACACGTTTCCCTTACTCCTATAAGATAACAACAAATCTATTGCTCTTTCAACATCGGCACCTACAATCATGCCTTCATAGAATTTGAATCGCATACGGAATAATTCCTGCATTTTGCGTTTGGGATCATTTGTCTCCAAATCTTCGCAAAGATATACACACATCTCTTCAAATACGTATCTCTGAGTGGGTGCATCCCACTGTCGGAAGACTTCCATAACAGACTGAACATCGTATCTAACAGTATCAGTAACCCATTTGCGTGCTAACTCATTCAGCACTTCTCTTTCCTCATAATCAGGCAGTTGACAACGCAACTGTCTACGTCCTGTTTTAGGGGTCGTTTTAGGCGACCCAAAGAAGGTGAGAACAGACCAGTGACAGTACTTGCCACTCTCTGTCGAACAGAAGGAGAAGCTTGCGGAGAGGCAGATGTGCCGGAAAAGACAGGCTGATAAAAAGAGGAAGTCGAGGCAATAGCAGAGGGAGTCGAGGCAGTGGCAGAAGTAGTATCATAAAGAACAGTTGGAGCCGTAGGTAAAGTCGTAGGAACAGTAGAGGTAGTATGTAGCAAAGGCGGTGGCCCTTGAGAAGGCTGCGCCGGAGAAGTAGGAACCAGCTGAAGAGGAGCTGGTGCTTGTGCAAGAGCTGCATTTCGTGCGCCAGGGCACGGTATAACAAAACGCTTCAGGGGTCCAGTAATACTCGATGAATATGGGGGTGGTGAATTCAATAAATGGGACATTAATGGATCTTTCTCGGATGTTCCCTTCGAACCTTGTCCTTCATGCGGCAACATTGGGTAGCATTTATCTACTGCTAACTTCTTGCTTCGGAGCATTTGTTCACTCTCCTGCTCTTCCTCATTATCCCTGTATGCAATGGCAGCTTGCACCATTGACATACCTCTTTTATTTTTCTTAGCTAGTTTTATTTCTTTCTGTTTGGCTTCTTTGCGCCACAAGCGAAAATAGTCAAACATCGCCAGCCGGGCTTTCTTCTTGAAGAGTTTGACCTCGAGGTTATCTAAAATTTCTGCGTCAAAGCTACCATATTGGGGCCATTTTAAAACACCATCTTTTCTGGTGTACTTTATCCATACCTTATTATATGTGATAGAGCCTACTCCGTGCTTTATATAGAGCTCATATGTTGGAGTTCCAATTGGAGGAACCAGACACGAATCCTCTAATCGGGAGTCCTTACTACAACCAAGACAAAACAAGTTTCCAAGTCTGCTAAGACCAGGCATCTTTGCTCACTAGTCTAGCTTCAAACTTCAAGGGATTATCGAGTTATGATATTCTCGTGAATACACGAGTCCCTCGGTTTTGGTGCTTGCAAGTTCCAAACAAGGTGTATCTCATAGATACCAAAACTAAGAACAAAACTAAGGACTGGGAGACGCTCCACTTATACTTAACTGAAGTATTGAAGATCGATGACGTCACTAGAAGACTCGTCTATCGTTTCGCTCTACCAAGGATCACTGGGTCCAAAACAGGGTGATAGTCAGGGCAGCAGTCCTTCGTAGCCGTCGGCACGCGGGGAACCTCGCAGCAAAGACCTTCGGAACCACGTCGACATACAGGGGTCGCTGAAGGGGCTGGCCGTCCTCTGGAATTTTCACACGAAGCTTCCCACGAACATCTGGCTTGGACTGTCACCGCTTGATACCGCCCGAGTTGGGCGCCAACTGAGGTGCCGGGTTTTTAGGAACCCGGTGGTGCCAGGGGATAACACCCGAAGACCTCTGAGTTCTCCCTGTTCCGGACCACAGAATCAAAGATTCTTCTAGGTGAAGTCAGAGATCGAGGTTTATTGGCTGCAACCAAGTAACAAGTGTCCTAGAAGTACAACAGCACGGGATGTAAGTTCTCAGGAGACTGTTCGTTTTTACAGAACCAGCCTTCTCCTTTTATACAAAAATAACAGCTGCAGGCAAGAATTCTTCAGTTTACAATACGGTCATATACATATTTCCACAATAAAGCAAAAAGTAAAGTCATGTCGGCCAACCCATATTTTAGATGTCCAGTTGGTGATAGATGGCCCAGCCCGGCCCAGAACTACCACCAGATATCGATGAAACCCCAATAAAATCGGGCACCTCCTCATCGTAAAACTGGCCATAAACAAGAAACATGGACAGGTGTATGTGTGTAGAAAACAGGGTCTGTATGTAGTGAATGGTTTATGGCATGTTGTGCCTTGATGCTATCTTACTCGGCCACTGGGCGAGGAACTGCCCGAACAGGTTTGGCTGGAGGCAGTGGAGTCAGCTCGGCCAGGTCATGGGGAAGTCAGCTAAGGTGGACGTGTCCTTTCAGATCAAGCTTGGCCTCAATCAATTGACTATATGAGGGCAAGCCATAAGATGGATGCCGTTCACAAAATGGAGTCCGAGGGTTCGGAACGGAAACCACGATTTAAGGGTGTTAGCATCACTCAATCACAACGCAAATGCATAGGGATAATGTCCTACTCATTACCGGTCTGCCGACACCAAATTCGTCATGGTACGATGATATTTTGTGACACGAGGGTTGGGCCTCGGTACCATATTACAGCAGGGTCCAGAATTTCAGAACCACACCCTGACAAGGATTGTGGTTGCTGCTTGACCAGGGCTCAGATCCCAGTCAACCAGCAACCCAATTTCTCACATAAGCCTTCTGCTCCAACATTCCAATGTTTGTCTGTTTCGCCCTTTTTAATTTAGAACATTAACACCTTCGCTGCTAAGGCAATTCCCCTCCTGTGCTGGAAATTGCTATTTTCATTGTTTTATGACGAGCTGGGCTCGTCATCAGCACACGACCACTGTGCACCATGACGAGCCCAGCTCGTCATCAGCATCGAAAGGGTTAAACCCTCAATGGGGGAATGTTCTAATAGCCTTATTGTCCTGCCTGATGTTGTATGGTTGTTAAAGGCCCTACCCCTCTTTTATAGGCTCTTGCCTGCGTCTCAGGTATAACTCGGGTTCTAACCCTTTAGCAGCTGGAATAGCATTCCGCAGTGAGCTATAAGGCTACATATAATATACTATGACAATAAGAAAGACAGCATGAGTCTGTGAGATAACATTAAACAGAAAGTGTAACAGAATTTTTTTATCTGCTTCAATCTTAAGTTGTGCAGGCTCACAGCACTCGGAACAGTTTACAAATCAGTGCAGCTGACAGTTGGTGAGGATGGCGGCAAATAAAACCAAAGAAACAGAAGAGATTATGATGTTTCATAGGCTGCAAAAGATTAACATACCTTATGGGCTGCAAAATGTTTGCGGGTCCTGAAGAAAGATATTTATAAATAAGTGCAGGAAGTGTCTTGGATATACTGTTTATTTTTGTGACTAAGATATTTTGCAGGTTTGACATGGATGCAAGTGATGTGAGCCAGAGTCTTGAGTGTACTGACCTCATGGTGTTGCTGCTGCACTCTGAATCTGGGGAAATGTAAAAGTTAATGTTCTGGCAAGTCAAGATGGAATAGGTTGGTCTACTCGAGTCATGAATTTATGGGAAATCCCTCATCTTCAAGGGGATAGAAGAGGGGATTCAATTTTCCAAGCTTAAGTTGTGTGATGTGCTAGCAACAAAACTAATGTGGACACAAAGAGTACATTTAAAGCTGAGGATACATCCTAGGTTTTTGGCCTTTAATTTTAGGGTGGTCGCCTGACAAAGGATAAATGGAAGAGTGGATGTGGAAGAGTGGATGGATGAGAAGTTGGTAGTATCTTTACTGCTATTCAGCTTTGGACTTGATGCATTGCATTCAATGGTAGATGGTTTTAGGGTCTGATATTGATTTTGCCTGGTAATTTGTAGCTAATGATAGGTGTCATGAGTGAGCAGGATACCTTTCTTTGGGTGCATATTTGTGAAAGGTATGAGTTCTCCATTGTGCCTAATTGCACTACACCCTTCACATACTTAAGATCCCTGGTATCAGTCACTTTCCTCTTAGGCTCTGAAATCCTCATTGACCTCCTCGCTTAAAAAAATGCAACTTGACTCAGTCCTGGGAGTGCACGCTAAACCTGTAACTTTAATCCTTCCCCTTTCCACACTATTTTTTCTGCCTCCTATTAAAATTCCAGTAAAAAGACCTTGTCTTCAATGAATATCAATACTCCAGCATACGCTAAATCACACTTTGCTTCTTACTAGCCTTAACAAGCTCTATATGTATATGCTTTAACTAACTCTAGTATGCCTATATGTACAAGACTTTGAAACTGAATTCATCCATAGTGACTTTAAAGCCCTACAAAGCACAGATCAATTTGTGGAAGAGGTATATAGATGATATTTTCCTGATTTAGTAGGGCACCTCAGAGGAAGCAGAGACCTTCTCTTGGTGCCCCTTGAACCCATCCCTTAAATTCATTAAGAATATGAGTAAACAGGAACTAGCGTTTCTTGACTTTGGAATTTATTTGGTGGAAAGGACGCTAAAAACGGAGGTGTACTACAAACCCACAGACAGGAATAGCGTACTCCATTTTGGAAGTTTCCATCCACGCTCATTAGGAGAGAGCCTTCCAGGGAGACTATTTCTATGGTTGAGACGCATCACAGATATCAATTAGTATATTCCATAAACATAAAGAATCCTACTCGGGGTGTACACCTCAGGAAGTGGGGGACACCCAGTGTTGTGTTTAATACCCCTCACACACCAACAGGCCCCTTGGTGTCATGCTTCATCATCGGGGTCTTCGCACCCCGCTAGAGGGATGCGGCGTGCTACGACCAGCGGCTGCGCGGGAGCACTAGAGTGGTTGACTATGTGTGGTGTGTGTTATGTGCTTGTGCTGGGGTACATGGGAGAATGTGAGTGAAGGGTGTGGTGAGGATTAAAAAGACACCTGGCCAGTAGGTTGTGAGAAAAATTTATTCGAAAACTCTGGCTGGTGCTATTAAAAAAAGTGCAAGGCGAGGTTAGTAGTCTTGATTATGGACTCTACCTCTGGTGTGCGTACACCACAAGCACATAACACACACCACACATAGTCAACCACTCTAGTGCTCCCGCGCAGCCACTGGTCGTAGCACGCCGCATCCCTCTAGCGGGGTGCGAAGACCCCGATGATGAAGCATGACACCAAGGGGCCTGTTGGTGTGTGAGGGGTATTAAACACAACACTGGGTGTCCCCCACTTCCTGAGGTGTACACCCCGAGTAGGATTCTTCTTGTTTAATTATCAGTGCCCGTGGAGTGAGAATCCTATCTCCATACTCTACCTCCCTCTGTTGATACTTGTTATTCCATAAACATGCAAGAAAACTCACTGAGAAACTTAAAGAGAAACATTATCACAAGAGGTTTATCAAGAATGCTAGAAAAAGGGTTACAAATAATAATAGGGACCAACGGTGAATTATTCAACACAGATTGGAAATTGCAAGACCCATCAGTGTGACCATACTTTCTCCTAGTTCGAACAAAAAACGTTGTGACTAAACATTGGAACATTTTAACTTCAGGTGCTATCAAAATAGAATAGAAGGGGGCAGAGTCTCTATGACATGTTGGTACACACACGTCCAAGACTCGGGGAGCAGAGAAAAAAGCTTCTACTTTATAGAACCTACCACCAGCCAAATGACATTTCCCTTGTGGAAGCTAATGAGTTAGGCGCTTTACAAGGAAAACCAGGGATCTGGACCTGGGTCCCTGTACTCCGTAGCATCTGAGTGGATTAATTGACTACAACTCGAACAATGTTATATATGTGTTAAAATGCCTTTGCCCATTAATACAAATGGTTATGACTACATAGAAAGTATAGGTCAGAATAAATGAGCACAGGAGTATGTTAGGTGCAAAAAGGACAACATGAAACTGACAAGACATTACCTTGAGGAAGGTGACACCGAGGATGACAGAGAGTAGTGCATCATTGAGAAACTGAAACTACTACATTGTGATATGATAGCCACCTTACTAAAATAAAAACAATGGTGGGATTCCAGGTACAACACTGACACACAGGGCCTGAACTATGAAATCCCTTGTGTACAGCTTAAAAGTTATGTGCAATAATTTAGAAAATTTACATTTAGAAATCTGGCAGCAATCCCAATTGTCAACTCTAGCATGTTGATCATTACCTACCATAGTCCCAGTGGGGAGGCCATGCTAAGCTGCCTTTGGCTAATGTGACACAAAATATTGTAGATCTGCACAACCTACTCTTTTCTGGGTATCAAGTTTAAAGATGTTTTTAATGGTATGCAATGATTACCATATGTGTTAGGTACTCACAGACTAGGCTCTGCACACAGGCACACATTGGTCCCTTCAGGTATGTCAGTGACATTACCTGGGTACTGCATTTCATGCAACACATTCAAGTATAGGATTGGAGTTTAAACTCTTATATATTTATTATTAGGAGAATAACCCTAATGTTACTAGGCTAGTTCAGACCTCATTTGTAACTACTACATCTCTCTATCTATATCACTGATTGCTTATGGAATACATTTCGAACCCACTTTAGAATGATATTTTACAAACAACATGATTTGTTTTTGAGTTCATTCAACAAACTACCAATAGTTCAACTATCATGCTTCCTGACCAATATTTAATTCAAGTGAAAAATTTGAAGGACTGAATGGACTTTCTCACCAATCACCTAGCACTTGTGTTGTTTGTGTCATTTGCAGTAGAACTTTCTTCTCACATGTGTTCATAGAAGTGCTTGTGTCACACTGTATTACAGAGCATGATTTCGGGAACCAACAAATCCTAATATGATGTTTAATCTTCCTGCTAGGTTGGCCTATAAGACCGGTGAAGGTAGGAATATCATGTCTCACTTGGTGTATTTGCATAGAATATGAGAAAACAGGGATCATTGCACAGCCCTGATGAATGCCCCTGACCAACCCCAAGGCACCTGTATGGGCAGAAACATGTTGCCACTTGAAAGGATGATAGGGCCATTGCACCCATAACCATCCTAGTGTAATCTATGTGTCTTATTCATGCATTACCTTATCTCAAGAACTATATCAGAGAAGAGTTTGAGACTGCCCTGGTAGTACCATCTTACCAGGGTAGGGTCAGGTCACCAATGATGAAGCATGTCACATAATGTGGGTGAGGCCGCTTCATCCAAAAATGACTACTTTTTAGGTTTTGCCCTGGCCATAGCACGCAGTGCCCCGCCCAGGGCGAAATCTTATGATCTCCAGTATGGGCCTTCGTCCCGCCTCTGTCTTCCATTGGCTAGCTCCATAAATGGAGGCTAGCCATTGGAAGAGATTGGCTGTCAATCACGCTTTCATCGTGAAATTGCGATTCGGGGGCGCTTCTCTGTCTTTTTTTAAGTCCCGCCCCTTTTTGCCGTCATGTCTTTCTGGGCTCCGCCCCACTCTTGTTCCCTGCCGTGTCTTTTTCCCGCCATGAAGATCACCGCCGCCAGCCTGGGGATCCTGTGAGGCGCAGCGTCGTGATGTAAAGTATTATCGTATGGAAGGCAAGAGCAGAGAGTGAAAGGGGCAGGGCAGTGGGTGTGGAATGGGAGTGGCTGTGGGAGGGAATCGCACAGCAAATGAAAGCATCACTTCCTCCCGGTAGCTTAAATCCCTCCTCTCCAAGCTCCATGGCTGCTGCGTGACACGGGCTTGCAAGAGCTGCAGCAGCAGGAGAGAAAGAACCCAAAGGAAAGAGAGGGGAAACCAAAAAGCAAAATATAGTATACAATTATATGCAGCGCGAGCGGGCTTATTGACGTGAATGCCTCGCGCCCGGGGTGACTGCTCTTGGGAGGGCGGGAATGACTGGTGAGGGTGCTGCTTGCTATGCTTTCTCCACGTTCCTTCAAGTAAGCCGCCCGAGGGAGGCAGTGCACACTTCATGGGTGAGAATTGTAATATACCTCACAACATCTAACTGGCTCCAGAATGCTCTCTCCCCTGACCTTCGGTGTACCGTGAAGGGCCGGCGCGAACTGGACCTCTAAGTTCCCCTCTAGTCACGCTCCCGCCATTGCTTGTTTTTAAAGGCAGGCAGGCCGCACCAGCAACCCTAGGCGAGAGGCTTCTGCCCCCGGAGAACTCCACCCGTTGTACTTAATGCACACTGCTCATTTCTAGGTGACCACGGGGTCGTCCCTCCCTAAAGGTCCTGCCTTCGCTCACCCCTTCCAGCTCCCATCAGGCCACTGTAGCTGCACCCACTCCGCGCTGTCTGACTGGCGTCACTCCGGGATCAGTAAGTAGATGTTAAAGGTGAAACCTACATGTTTCACTCCAGTTGCTTGGCCTTAATAATAATCATGACGGATCCTGCTTTTCTGGTTTGCTCATGGCGAGCGCTTGTTATTATCATCTGGCCTGTCTTCCCTGCTCTCACATTAGAGCGTTTTCCTTAGCATCATTCTTGAGAGAGGGGCTGTACCTCGTGAAGCACTGAGAGCCACCAAGTGCTGTTTGAATTTTAAGCTCGGACTGAAAGGGGTAAAGGGGCAGGAGTGGGTCAGAAGTAGCGAGCAGTGCTGTATAGGCAGCTAAGACTTTCTGGAGAGTGCCAGTAAGGGTAGATAATGATGATGTACAGAGCGCAAGGAGTGCCTGTACGCATAGATGCCAGTACTGTACCGGGAGCGAAGATTGCCTGGAGAGTGCCTGTACATAGAGTGTCTGTACCGGTAGATTGTAGCACTGTATATGTGCCTGAGTACATGGAGAGTGCCAGTACGGTGGATTACAGTACTGTACATGGAGCTGAGCACATGGAGTGTCTGTACGGGTAGGTAGTAACACTGCACATGGAGCTAAGAGCATACAGATAGTGTATATACCAGTGCATGCAGTGGGAAGCTTAGACTGTCTGTAGAGTTCCTGCACGAGCAGATAACAGTACTGTCCTTGGAGATAAGGTTGCTTGGACAGTGCATCTACAGGTAGATAGCCGTACTGTGCAGTCCGCTAAGACTGCCTGTAGAGTGTCTGTACTGGTAGATCACATTATAGTACAGGGATGTATTATTGCTTGGAGTGTGCCTGTAAAGGTAGATAACCGAACCGTACTGTGCAGTTCGCAGAGAGTGTCTGTACCGGTAGATAACAGTGTTGTCTGTACAGGGAGTTACGATTGCTTGGAGGGTGCCTGTACGGGAAAATAGTGCTTTACATGGAGCGAGGAGTACCTGGAGAGTGCTTTTACGGGTAGTGCGTGCAGGGAAGGCGAAGATTACACGTAGAGTGCCTGCACGGTTAGTTCACATATAGGAATCAGGAGATCTTGGCCACGGCCCCATTGCTACTGCGCAGCCAGTTCACAGTGAGGCAGGTCAGGGAAGCCCCATGGAGGAGATGAGCCATCCGTGCTCAGAGAAGGGCCTACGAGTTCAGCTGAATCTCCAGACGTGAGCATGTCCCTACGGTCGGTCTCTTCAGCTCACTTTTCTAGCTGAACCAGGTCTAAGGGAAAGTGAACCCAGAGAAAGGTTCTGATTTTGTTTTTAGATCTAAGCATGAACAATGTATTTGGAATGTAAACTGGACCACAAGCCATTATAATAGTTTGTTTTTAATACAATGAAAGTTGCACTTCTACTGGGGAGAATTGTGACAAGTGCGTATTTATTGGATTAGTCCTCAAATAAGCCCCTGGGGTCTCAAGACAGGGTATATTGAATAGGAACAAGGGTGTGAAAGCACAAACCTACACCAGGTGCTCCCGAACAAGCCTCATTTTGTTATCCTTCGTCAACTGCAACTTAAGATAACACTCCTCAGACTGGTGTAAATGCAGCCTCGCCATGCCCGTCTCATCTTCTCAGACAGGAGTAAGTGCAGCCTACACTCGCCCGTGTCACACCTCTGACAGCAGTAAGTGCAGGCTGCTGCTGCACAGAGCCTCCTTAAGGTGTTCCCGTCTTGTCAGCACCCCCTCAATTCTGACTCTTTGATTTTAATTATATAGATTGTTCCGGCTGTTTGCATATCTCCTCGCCGTCTTGGTTCTAAACACTAGGAGCTTTTAACTGCTTGTGACCCGGTTTTCGTGCCTCTGTTCCCTGCTTGTGCCTCTATTCCCTGCTTGTGCCTCTGTTCCCTGCTTGTGATCCAGTTTTCGTGCCTCTGTTCCCTGTTTGTGCCTCTGTTCCCTGCTTGTGCCTCTGTTCCCTGCTTGTGCCTCTGTTCCCTGCTTGTGAACCGGTTTTCGTGCCTCTGTTCCCTGCTTGTGATCCGGTGTTCGTGCCTCTGTTCCCTGCTTGTGACCCGGTTTTCGTGCCTCTGTTCCCTGCTTGTGCCTCTGTTCCCTGCTTGTGCCTCTGTTCCCTGTCCATTAGGAGCAGTGTCAACCTCACTTTGAATATTGTACCAATTGCTGTCCCACATTTTCATAACTGGACCCATTTCCTTATGGAAGTACATCTGCACCACTTTCTCTACTCAATTGACCGTAACTCAATTTGAAAGGAATATTGTTAGTAATTTGCATTTCACCACTATTCTTTCAGCTACAATTTGCTCCTCTTCAAGCTCCACCAAGAATCATTCTATAGTTGGACTGATCCCTTACGGTAACCACTCTAGCTAGCAACATTAACAAGCATTTGCAATGCAATAGGTCTCGCATTAGGAAAGATTGAGTTATTGGTATTGTAAATGTCACATTTTTTATTTATGTGTTGGTTTTGAAAATAGCTAAATTAATAGCTTTGTCATTTACAATGCCAATAGTTATACCTTTCGCAAATGTGACACCTATAGCCTTTGTAATGCAATATGTGTTGTATTTACGTGACTTAGATGTATTGATATTACAAATAACAATTGCTTTTGTTTTTAAAAAAAATTAATACTTAAATAAAAGTTATTGTAATTTATAATGGCAATAACGTAAACTTTTGTAAATAACTTTTGTGAAGATTATGTTCAGTGTATTTTATTGTGACGAAAATCCAAGAACAGAAGTGAAATATTCACATTTGTTTGTGACATTTGTAATGAAGCTTGAAACATTGAGAGAACATATTTGAACCAGTTGTTGTTAAATTGTTGCACAGATTGATGCTGTGGTGGCGACGAGTGATGCTGTGGTGGCGACGAGTGATGTTGTGGTGGCGACGAGTGATGTTGTGGTAGCGACAAGTGATGCTGTGGTAGCGCATAGTGATGTTGTGGTGCCCCTGAGTGATGCTGTGGTGGTGCTGAGTGATGCTGTGGTGATGCGGTAGATAGACACATAAATAAAAATGTTGTCATTTACAATGCCAATAGCTCTAACTTTGGCAAAGGCGAGACCGTTGCATTGTAAATGCTTGTTTTTCTTTGCCTCTTGGTTTCTGACTGTATAGGAAAACAACTCTATTCCCTATAGCTATTTAGTGTGCTCTTTAATGTTATTGAGTTTTTATCTATCTCACCATCACTCCTTGTGGACCCCTTCCCCCTCTTTCCACCCTTTCTTGGCTGAAGCTGCTAGGTGAAGACCAAACACCTTGTAATATATACATATATTGTACATATGATCTGTCTACTGTTCTACCCTTGCTCTGTTGCAATGTTACATTTCCTCCAGGCAGCATGTTTAACAAAAATAAATCATCAGATTCCATCTTTCAGGAAACTATATCTCGCAATTAAAGATCAAATGATGTTATTTTAGCAGACATTTATAGCAGGTCAAACGGCTAAGCGGTTGATTACTCAACTGGCACAGTGGAACATGTGTGGAAATTGTAATCATTCAACATTGATAGATAGGTAATAAACTATCACCCACAGACCTTCGAATGGCTTGGGAGAAGGTCTAAAGGTGTTCCAGTTACATAAGCTGGTAAGTCACACATTCATAATGAGTTGGGAACAAGGAACCCACAAATTAGAAAAGCATACTTTCTTTCGACTTGGAATAATTACTACAATGTGGTGGTTTAGGGTCGGACAGAGATCATTTACAAGTATGAAATGTTGGTAGGATACTTTGCTAAATACTTAATGTAAAGCTCTGGTGGGCGGTGAGGATACAAATGTGTGCTAAAGTTGAGAACGTGAAACGGCTTGTGAGCAGGCACAAGGTGTCTCTCAAACTGTATAATGTTCAATATGTTTTTACATTTTGAGGAAATATTGTCTAATATCTGGTGAAGCTTAGAATGATAACACTTGAAATTGGGAAACATATGAAGGGGATAATATTTTAATACAATTCCCTAAACAGCATGAATATCGTCAACACACTCACTCAAAGGTACATTTAGAACCATACCTTTTTCACGTAGAATATAATGAAAAGTTTTAAGATTTGAATCAGTGGCAACAAAGGTGAGAAAAATATGCCAATCCTGCAAAAAGAAAAAAAGAATATTATTGCTTACTGAAAATGAAATTCTTTCGATATTATGCTTAATTCTGCAGCTTTTTTCTCTCCCCACCAAGGCACTGATTTTGAGTTGGCCAGAGCGATATCCCTCATGTTGATACAGCCCCATCTAATAATAAGTGGCCAGGTGTTCCTGCACCTAGATTACGGTGGTGGCGAGTGGCAGAGCGGACAGGAGGATGTGCCCTTGCAGCATTAGATGCTTTTCCATATCTTTGAGGACATGGTATAGGGCCAAGCTGCACCACAGCCAATATCCAGGGCAATTTTACCAGGCAGATTGCTAAGTCAGTAAAATGAGGTCTAGTATTTCAACTAGACCTCATTTTACTGACTTGGCAATCTGCCTGGTAAAATTGCCCAGGATATTGGCTGTGGTGCAGCTTGGCCCTATACCATGTCCTCAAAGATATGGAAAAGCATCTAATGCTGCAAGGGCACATCCTCCTGTCCGCTCTGCCACTCGCCACAGGCAATACCCCAACCCTGCCTCACACCACGCCTCCTCCTATATTTACCACTTGCTCAGAGCAGGTACTGACTGTGTGCATTAAACACCCTGGAGCTGGGGATTCTGTGTGGAATTCTGTTCAATAAATCCAGGCCAATGCAGTTATTTCTTATTCTGTAGGTTTAATTCGTAATAGACTGATGCATGTATGGAGATGTTGTCCGTTAATGGAAATTCTGCCTATTTATCCGCCTGACTCGTACCTGGCCCCTAAGATTAGGCGAAGACGTATTTTTGTTTATAATAACAAAGCAATATACTCGATTAAGTCTGACCCAACATTCAATTATGAACTTCAGAAGGCTACTTAGTTATAGTCAGGATAGATAGAGAATAAGCAGTAAAATGATGAAGCATTTTTTTTTAGTTCTCTTTTGAAAGTATAAACAATGGTGTGAATAGCAGGAGGAATGTCATTCAAGGCTCGGC
The DNA here is from genome assembly GCF_964263255.1 of Lissotriton vulgaris. NCBI lineage: Eukaryota > Metazoa > Chordata > Amphibia > Caudata > Salamandridae > Lissotriton > Lissotriton vulgaris. The sequence goes on from NC_141698.1 coordinate 189,750,021, forward strand.
AAAGTGTATCCCTACTTCTTACCAGACTATACCATACCAACAGTTGTGAACTCAGATTTTTCTGGGACAAATTCATCGGATGAGGGAACCACTTATTCAGACTCATGGGCTACCGACAATGACCGAAAAAGAGGGAACAAACAGGGAAACAGAAGAAGGCCATGGGGAAGTGTGGTTCCGTGGTCCCGAATTGGGTTCGACAGTTCCGAAACCCGATTTATAAAGATCGTCGGAAATGGACGATTTTGGTGTCAACAGACCGCAAATGGCGAGTGTAGCGTGTCTGAGTGTTTTCGTATGAATCGATATAGGGGAACACTCTGCATTTGAGGATTTAGTTTGAACCCTCGGGTTCCATTTTGTATGTGGCAGCCATCTTGTGTGGTTGCCCTAACATAGGCCCTATGATCGTGGCCGAACGAGTCCTTGACACGTACGCCTTAGTTGACTTCTTGTTGACCTGGCAGAACTGACTCCTCGCCTGGGGCGAATCCCGCTGAGCCAGTTCCTTGTTCAGCAGCTGCACTCATAAAGATCAAAGAGCAGGACGTGCCCTGACTTTATGGCACACCGTTCCCACTCCTCTATCTCCTTTCCATCTGTTTCTGCCTTTCCTTTACGACAGGTTCATCGATCTGGGTTGAAGGTTTTATGGTGGGTTTGTCCGGCCTGATCGAGCAGGAACTTAGCATATGTGCGATCGTTTTGGTGGGCTGGACAACGGAAAGTGGGATTAACTTTGACTGTCGTGATTTGTTACTTTTTGAAATGCTACTTGTTCATTGGTTAGTTTGTATGCACCAAATGTAAATTGTGATGTTGCCAGAGGTGTAATTTTCGGCATAAAAGACCGAGTTTCGTTCATTGAGTTGGTGCAGTCTCTGTCGAACTACCCGTGTGTACTTCGTAGACCTCTGTCCCTTGTTGCAACCAATAAACTTTGGTCTTTGACATCATCGAGAAGTATCCCGTGTCTCTGTTTGCCAAGACAGGGGAATCCGGGGTCTTTGGGTGTTGCCCTGACACCGCTGGGTTATTTCTAATAGTATTGGTTCAGAGAAAACCCAGTACCTCATTTGGCGCCCAACGTGGGGCGACTTCAGCGGTACCGGTCCAAGCCAGAGGTTCGTGAGGAGCTTCGTGAGAAAATTCCAGAGGTTGGCCAGCCACTTCAGCGACCCCTGTATGTCGACGTGGTTCCGAAGGTTTTTGCTGCGAGGTTTCCCGCGTCCCGACGGCTACGAAGGACTGCTACCCTGACTGTCGCCTGTTTTGGAGCCTTAGACGTTTGTAGAGCGAGACGATTGACGGGTCTTCTGGTGACGCCATCGACAATTCAGTTAAGTATAAAGGGAGCGTCTCCTAGTCCTTAGTTTGTTTTGTATCCTTTAGTGGATAGCTTTGATTTGGTACCTGCAGGCCCCAAAGCCAAGGGATTCGTGTATTCACGAGCTTATCGATTTTAGATTACCCTTGTTGTTTGAAGCTAGACTAGTGAGAAAGATGCCTGGTTTTAGCAGTTTTAGGAATTTGTTTAGTTGTGGTACGTTGAGGGATTCCCGGTTAGAGGATTTGTGTCCGGTTCCTCCGATCGGAACTCCTACATACGAGTTGTATGTGAAACATGGAGTAGGTCCTATTAGCTACAATGAGATTTGGGTAAAATATACGAAGAATGACGGCGTCCTACAGTGGCCCCGTTATGGTAGTTTCGAGACAGAAGTTTTAGAACCTTGAAGTGAGGTTGTTCAAGAAGAAAGCCCGGCCGGCAATGTTTGACTCTTTTCGTATATGGCGCAAGGAAGCCAAACAGAAAGAAATTAAGTTAGCAAAGAAGAATAGAAAGGGTATGTCAATGGTGCAAGCTGCCGTTGCATACAGAGATGACGAAGAAGAGAAAAACAGTGAGCAGATGCTTAGAGTGAGGAAGTTAGCGGTAGACAGATGCTACCCAGTCTTGCCGGCTAAAGAGCAGAAAGACGATAAGGAGCTTGTGATGTCGCATTTGCTAAATTCACCACCACCTTATGTGCAGAATGCTACGGCACCACCACCACCTGTTGTAGCCGCGCAAGCACCTATTGCTTTGCCTCCTGTTATTCCTCCACAGCCAGCTTCTTCGTTGGCTGTTGTTCCTTAAGCGCAGCCTTCTCAAGGGTTGCCAACTTTGTCTCTTCCTACTACTACTGTCTCTATGCCTGTTCCGACTATGGATCCTACTACTACTACTACTGTTTCGTCTCCTCTTGTCCTTCCGACTGTTCCTTCTCCTAGACAGCGGGTGACCGCTGCCTTTTCTAATTTTCTAACTCCTTTGTTGGGACAAATGGGTATGTCTCCTGTGAGTGAGCGTAGACAATCACGTAGCCAATTGCCTGATACAGATGAGCGAGTGGTTTTGGACCATATGGCACGTAGATGGGTGACGTATAGGTCCCAGTATGATCTAAAAGGTAATATGGATGTTTTCCGACAATGGGAAGCACCAAAGCAGCGCTATGTTTTTGAGCTTATGTGTGCGTTCCTCCATGAACAATGGATGGACGGATTGGGTAGAGTTCCTGTAGAATTGTCTCAATTACGTTCAGAATTTGCTAAAGGAATGATTGTGAGTTTGCTCGATGAGGAGAAAGCAGTATCAAAGTTATTGTCACTTCGTAGCGATGTCCCTACTGAACGGCTGTTTGAGCCAGATTCATCAGTTAGAAGACATGCGCGTCAATATCCGATGCGAGAGGTTCCTCCGATATGGAGACCTGCTGATGCTGCTGCTAATCCACCTGTTGTTGCGCACTTTCAGCGAGTGTGGGTTCATATACCATGGAAGCGTGCAGAAGTTTTAGCGCTTAAGCAGACCTTACCAGATCCGAGGAAGAATCCTGCAGGATATTATAAAGAACTTACGCAAACTGTGAGTTCGTGCGTTATAAATTTGGCGGATATAGATATGTTGTTTGGGAATGTTGTCCCACAGTCCATCTGGAATGTCATTCGGCATACAGATAATGATCATGAATTGGGCGATTCATGGGTAAATCTTGTTGCAGCAAAACGATAGACAACTTGGAGGTGCTAAGCCTGAAGATGTTATTGCTGAACTCCCTGGTAGAATTATCACTTTCATGAAGACTTTAATGCCTGAAGTCCGTGTTAATTGGGACAAATTGTCAGCCGGTAAGCAGAAGAAAGACGAGTCTGTTTCAGACTTTTTCTCGCGTTTCGAGGAAACTTTCGTTGATCATAGTGGTCAGGATATGGCTACTGAAGGTGGCCAGAGATTGTTCGTTGATAAATTTGTGCACAATCTTCTTCCTGAGTTGTGTACTAAGTTGAAGGATTCCGAGAGTGCTTGGCCTGTTTCTACGTCGGCGCAAATTCTTGCTACGGCTCAATACTACGAGAATAGGCTTAAGGATTAGTTAGAGAGAGCGGATAAGAAGACTAAGGAATTGAAGACTAAGGTTCTTCTACAACAAGCTTATCCACCCCGGGTTAATAATCAGCGCGATTATCAGCTGCCTCAACAGTATTCGAGGAACTCGCAAAGAGACGAGACTCCTCAACAACAGCGTATTCAGTATGGGCCTAATCAGTGTGCATATTGCAGAGAAGAGGGCCATTATAAGAACAGTTGTCCGGTTTTGTTGCAACGTACTAATAGTGCTCCTGGTGTTAGAGGTAGAGGTGCTCAACAAGCGCCTAGAGGTAGAGGTCGCGGACAAAACGCGCGCCCTTTGCCTCCGCAGAATTCAATGAACAGTTTCGATCAACAGCAGAATTCTTCTGGTAGGTCTACACAGTACTACGTAGATGATTACTATGCTGAAGGTGATGAGGAGCAAGGTAATGATTGTTAGGACAGCCATGGACAAAGAGAGGGAGTTGTTTCAGTTCCGGTAGATCAGAGTGGACCTTACGTGGAAGTGATTGCATCAGGTGTGTCAGAGTCTTTTTTTTGCTAGACACTGGTGCTACAAAGAGTTCTATTATGCATTCTAAACTCCCTGGCGCACGTTTGTCTGGCTTTAATAATGTTTCTTTAGGTTTTTCTGGCGCCCCCGTTATGAATCCGATTTCCGTTCCATTGCCTCTTTTTGTTGGTCCTCGTAGGTTCGAAGCACACCTTCTTTTGACTACAGGTTGTAATGAGAACTTGCTAGGCCTTGACCTGTTGAAGAGATTGTATGCGACTTTGTACTGTTCTCCGTCAGGAGTACATCTTACTTTGGGTGAGAATGTGATCCCTCCGATATATGTTTCGAAAGATTGTCTTCCACCTGAGTTGTCTTCGTTACCGGATTCGTTATGGGCTACGGGTCCAAATGATGTGGGCCTGTTAGATATTCCCCCATATGTTGTGACGCTGAAGGCGAATGCTCAGTTACCGCGCATTCCGCAATATCGTATTTCAAGCGATGGTGAACGAGCGCTTTTGGCGATAATTTATGATCTGATCGACAAGGGTGTTATTGACGAGACTCGAGGTAATGTGTGTAATAGTCCGGTTTTGCCTGTTTTGAAGAAAACTGATTCTTCACAGCCTCCTGTATATAGGTTTGTTATCGATCTTCGTGAAGTGAATAAAATTGTTGTTCCACAGTTTCCTGTTGTACCCGATAGTAATGTATTATTGACATTGATTCCGGCTTCTGCTACCTGGTTTTCGGTGATTGATTTGAAGAATGCTTTCTTCAGCATCCCGATTGCCATAGAGAGTAGAGATATTTTTGGATTCTCTTTAGGAGGACGAAGTTTCCGCTTTAAGCGCGCTCCTCAAGGTTATTGCGAGAGTCCATCTATCTATAGTCAAGCTCTGAAGACGCAACTTGACTTGTTGGCCTTGCCCGAAGGTGCAGCCCTTATCCAGTATGTTGATGATTTGTTGGTCGCTGCCGATACAGAAGACATATGTAAGGATGCCACCGTGGGTTTGTTGTCTCATTTGTCTGAATGCCATCATAAAGTTTCTCTCTCGAAATTGCAATTCTGTCGCCAAGAAGTAACCTATCTAGGTCACCTCTTATCGAAGGAGGGAAGGAAACTGACCCCAGAAAGAATCCAGACTATTGCGAGAATGAGTGTCCCTACGACACAGAGAGAAGTACGTGCGTTTTTGGGCATTACGTGGTATTGTAGACAGTGGATCCCAAATTTTTCCCTTCTAGCGAAACCTTTAATAGCTCTTACGGTTAAGGATACTCCAAATCCGATTCCTTGGACTGAGGAATGCCAAAAGAGTTTCTCTGAACTACGTAATGCGTTGTGTTCGGCTCCTGTGTTGGGTACTCCCGACTACAGCAAGCCTTTCACATTGTATGTCCATGAGAGAGAGGGATGTGCATTATCGGTTTTGACTCAACAATTTAGTGGGAAGCAACGCCCATGTGCGTACTTTTCGTCAACATTAGATCCTGTGGCTAGAGCATTGCTGAGTTGCTTGAGAGCAACTGCAGCAGCGGCTGTTTCGATTCGACAGTCTGCTGGTTTAGTTATGGACAATACATTAGTGGTTATGGTTCCACATGCAGTGGATACCTTGTTAAATCGGACGAAGACACAGCACTTGACTAGTGCTCGGTTGTCAGGGTATGAGCTTACGTTGTTAGCAAGCCATGTGCACATCAAGAGGTGCAATACCCTAAACCCGGCTACGCTGTTGCCGATTTCGCTTGAGACAGACGATGATGGCGAAGAGCAACACGACTGCTTCTTGAGAACAGAAGAAGAAACCAAAGGGAGGATAGATTTAAGAGATACTCCTCTTCCTGACTGTAATGATGCTTTGTGGGTTGACGGCTCATGTTTTAAATTACCAAATGGCCATACCACTGCAGCATATGTCGTGACGACTTTACATACAGTTGTCGAAGCTGCACGTATCCCGCACAATTCTGCGCAAGCGGCGGAATTAATTGCACTCACGAGAGCATGTGTGTTGGCGAAAAAGAAACGAGTGAATGTGTATACTGATAGTCAGTATGCATTTGGAGTGGCTCATAGCTTTGGACGATTGTGGCGTGAACGTGGATTTTTGACATCGCATGGGACAAAGATTCAGCATGGGCAGCTGGTGAATGAACTTCTTGAATATCTTACGTTACCTTTGCAAATAGCGATCGTGAAATGCAGTGCCCATAAAAAGATTACGGATGATGTTGGTCGTGGTAATGCGTTTGTGGATGAAGTTGCGAAAAAAACTGCTAGGAATGTGACGAGTCGAATGTATGTTGCGGGTCCAGCGAGATGGGTTCCAGAGAAGAGTATGTGCGAAGACACTATTGAGAGCGTGAAGATTATCCAGAGTGAGGCCACTGAAAAAGAGTTGAATGAATGGAGAGAGAGTAAGGGTAGGTTGGATTCGAATGGTTGTTGGACTGATTTGTCGGAACATCAAAGATGGTTGCTGCGAAACGCGTATGTGCTTCCAGTTGTTACAATGGCGCATGGATTGGCACACATTAGTGTGAAAGGGATTTGCAAGTTGTTGGCTCCGGTTTGGCAGAATGTGGGAATACCCAGATGTGCAGAGAATTTGGTCAAGAACTGTATGGTGTGTTTGATGCATAATCCTGGTAAGGGAACTCCAACACCAGATGGTCATTTTGCTCCTCCTATGTATCCGTTTGAGGCTTTGCAGCTAGATTCTATCCATATGGAAAGATGCAACAACTTAAAGTATGTGTTAGTGGTTGTTTGCTCTTTTTCTAGATGGGTAGAAGCATACCCCCTTAAGGACAATACTGCTCTGTCCACTGCCAAAGCTTTGATAAATGAATTCTTCCCTAGGTTTGGTTTGCCGAGAATCATTTGGAGTGATAACGGAAGTGAGTTTGTGGGTCAAGTGATGAAGAGAGTGTGTGATGGTCTCGGAATTAGACAGAAATTTCATGCTGCAAATCACCCCCAATCAGCTGGTTTAGTTGAGTGCTATAATGGCACTCTGAAACTTAAGTTGGCCAAAATTCAAGAGAGCACTGGTTTACAATGGCCAGATGCCTTGCCCTTAGCACTTTTGTCCACCCGAATGACTGTGCATTCACGAATGGGTTTGAGTCCGTATGAGGTTGTGTTTGGTCGCCCGGCGAATGTTTGGGGCGTTCCAAGACCGACGAGGTTTAGCGACCTCGAATATCCTGTTTTGCTTGATTACTTGCATGAATTGACAACTAAAATGAGTGTTTTACGCCAACAGGTATATGACTCCCTTCCACAAGCTACAGAAGATCCAGGCCACGCCATAGAACCTGGCTCTTGGGTCTTCGTCAGGAATTTTCAGCGCACGAAGAACGAGCAGCCCCGCTGGACTGGGCCCTACCAGGTCCTGTTGTCGACGAGATCTTCGGTGCGAGTACGTGGGAAACGCCATTGGATACACGGCTCCCACACGAAGAAAGCACCCTTACCTTTGCCGTATGATAAGTGGGTTCAGGATGGTCTCGCAGATTCTGAAACAGAAACAATACCGAAATTTGTAACGTGCAGTGGAGAGCAATCGTTTTTTGCAAGCATCAATACCCCCTGCAGATCGATTGGACACTACTGAGCCTCATCTTTTGTTTGCTGATCAAGAGTTACCTGGAAGAAATCGATACAATTTGAGATCGAGAACTAGGGACAAATAAAAAATTAATAAAGTTGATTTTTTTTTACTGTTTGCAGGTTAACTCTCCACCAAGGATCTACGTATTTTTGTTTTTCTGAACTGCCATCCGGTTCTTGCTGCTAGGGTCGCGGTTGCTACCAGTCTTGGGAGTGTAAGCCTGAGACACTAGGTCCTTGGTTCTGTTGGTCCGAGGCAGTCTTCCTGGGTGCAGCAGAGGCACTCTCAAGCAGAATCAACCAACCACCGCGGGCAGCAACTTTAGTTTAGGATGGATTTCTTTGAGTTGGAGAGACCAGTGCAGACACTGACTTTTAGAAAACGCATTTGCAAAATAATGTCGAAGAAATGCTTTTTGATACCATGCATACTTTTACTACTGAGTTTCGTAATTTTCATAGTTGGTTATGTAGCATTTCTTTTTAAAATGACGTCTAATTCCACTGTGCAATCTACACCTTCACCTACTGTTTCCTCTCATTCTTTCCACCCTTTGCCCGAATATGAGGTAGTCAGACGTAAGGAATTCTCCAATAATTCCTTCATAGGGGGAGGAGCTTCGCGGGCGAGCAAGATGGCCGCGTAAGCTCGGAGCTCCGCAGACCCTCCGATCCTCCGCACATATCCTGGACGAAATCCTGATCCACGGTGGTGGATTCTAATTGGCGAGTGGCCGTAGATACGGGATCCACTTTCCGTTTCTGAATCCGACATTCCTTGACGAAGTTATGTCGTGTTGAACTTTGTTCAAAACAAATTGGAGGTTCCCCTGTTATTTGTAGCAGGGAGGGGGATAGTAACGTCAGAAAACTTGGAAGTCCCTGTTTATCCAAACAATGGGCAGAAAATTCCTGTATCCTTAACTATGAAAATGGTCTGGCTAAAGGAATAGTTTTTCTATAAAGTCCTAAACATTGTACAAGTAACTCACTAGGCAGAGGAAGATACTGAACCACAATTAAACAAACTTAAGACCACAGTTAAATGTGACGGACAAACACTTTTTGTAAAGTTAAAAAAAAGGATAGAATTTATTGCTTTCCTCCCAGCTGGGTTACAATCTAAAACAATATCACAAATTCATTAAAAGACCACAGACCGTGGTGTTCCAAACAATATATTACGCTCAAAACAATGGTAAAAAAACCAGTCAAAAACAGTCAGAACAGTCGACGCAGCGTTTCGGTGCTTTCTTTCTTTTGACACCTTCTTCAGGACCTTAGGACTTTTGAGTCAAAAGTCCACATTTAACTGTGGTCTTAAGTTTGTTTAATTGTGGTTCAGTATCTTCCTCTGCCTAGTGAGTTATTTGTACAATGTTTAGGACTTTATAGAAAAACTATTCCTTTAGCCAGACCATTTTCATAGTTAAGGATACAGGAATTTTCTGCCCATTGTTTGGATAAACAGGGACTTCCAAGTTTCCTGTGTTGAACTTTGTGCCAGGGGTGCACCATTGTCCCGGAGATGGCCGACGGCCGAGATGACGCAGAGCATGAACGATATGCTGAGTGAGCGCTCTCTGATTCTGCTGGCGGAGTGAACGTAGCCGCGGAGTTGCCTGCTGTTGACTTGACATTCGTGGTGGCTACGCTACGCGCCCGTTTGAGTGCTTGCAGCGACATCGGACTACTACCCTTTGTTCTGCCCGGACCCAACATGGCTGGCAGGGGTGATCTCGACAGGACGGCGAACCGGGCCAGCAGGAAGACGGTCCAGCCCCAGACCAACAAGATCGACCGGTACGCCCAGCAAAGGACCTCGCCCACTGTTGTCGCTCAATCTAAGGACTCCCTACGGGCGGGCTCGCCCGATGGGTCGGAGCCCACTCTCCGCGACATCATGGGGGCTATCGCTGGCATCAGGACTGAGATGCATAAACAACACGAGGTCCTGGCGCATAAGGTGGACACCCTAGCTGTTGATCTCAATCTGATTAGGGCCGACCTGGGCAAAACTAACGATCGAGTGAAATCGCTCGATATCAAAACTTCTAGCCTCACGACCGATGTCTCGGACCTGCAAGCGAAGGTCCGTACCTTGCGGTCGGTTAATGATCTGTTCTCAAGGCGGTTGGAGGATTTCGAGGGACGTGCCAGGCGGCAGAATGCGCGCATTATTGGGGTACCGGAGGGAGCAGAGGAAGCGGCTGCTGACCTCTTTGTCGAGGACTTGGTTAAGACTCATCTGGCTCCAGCAGGCCTCAGTCACTTCTTCTCGGTCGAGCGGGCCCATAGAACACCGGGCGGCCCTCCGAAGACGGGCGTCGCACCGAGACCCATCATCGCCCGTTTGTTCAACTTCAGAGATCGAGATGCGATCCTACAGGCTTTGAGGCGACATGGGCCTCTCAAGTTCCAAAACGCGGATGTACACTTTTACTCGGACTTCACCAGGGCTGTTCAGAGACAGCGCCAAAGTTTTGCGGGAGTGAAGCGGCGCCTCAGAGACTTGGGGCTGAAATACTCTATGTTGTTCCCCGCTAAACTGCGCATTGAACGCGATGGCCGCGCTCTGTTCTTTGATATGCCTGAGTCTGCGAGTGACTGGCTGGACACTTTGCCGCACCGGCGCGAGGAGCAGGAGGAACATTCTGAAGGCGCCTCTGGTGGCCCCGGTCCTCAGGAGTAGTACTTCTCGCACTACCTTTGTCGGTTGGTGTGACCGTTGACTATGACCAATAATGCCAAGCTGTTGCACTTTATTGGATATATCCTATTCTCTCATGGAGGGTGGCAGGGGGGGACTGCGGGGGTTCCTTTCTCCTCTGGGGTCTTTTTGTAGCTTAGTTTATGGGGCGACAGGCACACTGCTGGTTGGGGGGCTTTTTAGTCTGCTGCAGGGGTGCAGGGTGGGGGGTGGTATGAGGGTTGGTTTTGTGTGTGTTCCTTGTTTCTTTCTTCTTTCTCTTAGGCAACGGGTTGTAGGCTCTGCTTTGTTCCATGCATCGGTAGGGCCTCTGGGGGCTGGCGAAGGCTTGGGGTACGACGATGGGGGGTAGGAATTTGAAAGTTCTTTGTTGGAATGTCAATGGCTTGGGTGATCGTATTAAGAGAGGGGTGGTATTGCAACTGTTCAAAAGACATATGCCTGATGTTGTTCTTTTGCAGGAGACACACTTGGTGGGGAATACGTGCCGAGCTCTCAACAGGAAGGGTTTCAAGATGGTGGCACATTCGGGGTTCTCTTCGGGGTCCCGGGGGGCGGGTGTTATGGTGCGCGCGTCTCTCCCGTTTGAGATTGACTCCACTGTTGTGGACGAGAGGGGGCGGTATGCAGCCGTCGCAGGGCGGTGGGAAGGGCGTGTCTTGATTCTGCTTTCGGTTTATGTTCCCCCCGGGCTGCAAAACAACACTTTCCAGGACCTTGGAAGCGCCATTTTGAATCTGCCGGCAGGGTTGCTTATTGTGGGGGGTGACTATAATTCGGTTTGCTCCAGGTCCTTGGACAGACATCCGCCTAGAGACCTCCGTAGCTCGCAACTGTGGCTGCCCACTTTCCTTGATACTCTGGGGTTGGTCGACTGCTGGAGACTCCTGCATCCCACTCAAAGCCAATATTCTTTTCACTCTGGCGCACATGGTAGCCTCTCGAGGATTGATTATGTTCTTGCCTTGGCTGCTCATGCACCGGCGATCTCTGAGGCCCGCTTCTTGGCGAGGGGCATCTCGGACCACTCCCCGTTATGGGTCTCATTCGATTTTAACATTGTTATTACGGACCGACCGGTGGTGGTCAATCCGTGGTACTTTCGAAACCCAAAGACGCGTGGTCTCTTGGCCAAGGCTATCGAGCTCTATTTTACAGAGAATGTGGGATCAGTTACATCGGCTGCCACCTTATGGGAGGCGTTTAAAACGGTTTTGCGGGGTGAGGCATTTGCCCTCATAGCGGAAGCTCGCAGGAACAGAGACGCCGACATGGTGCACATCGAGACGGAGATTATGGAGTTGGACTCTCAATTGGAGGAGGGCCCCGTGCCCGAGCTGCTACATAATCTCTCCCTTAAGCAATTGGAGTATCGAGACCTTGCCACCGACACTGCTCTCGTCATGGGTAGGGAACAGCAGGGTCGGATTTACGACGTTGGTGACAAGGCGGGCAAGCTGTTAGCTTGGCTCGATAAGAAAGAGAGGGCCAGCCGCGTCGTCCCGGAGATACTGGGTGACGACGGGTTGTTGGTTACTGACCCAAGCGCAATCGCTGAGTCATTCTCGGATTACTTTCGGGGCGTTTACTCCTCTGTCTCGGACCGGTCTGAGGCCGTCTCGGGCGCTCTCCTGGCGGATATTGATCTCCCGTGCCTGTCGGAGGAGGATCGAGACGATTTGGACAGGGACATAACTGCGGACAAGGTTGCACTCTCTATTCGCTCTCTGAGGTCTGGCAAGGCGCCTGGCCCTAACGGTATTCCGGTAGAGCTATATAAAATCAAACCGGACGTAGTTTCCCCGCACTTGCGGAACATGTTCTTGGAGGCGCGGGAGGCTGGCATACTTCCCCACGACCAGAGGTTGGCCACCATTGTGGTTATCCATAAGGAAGGGAAGCCAAGAGATTTGTGCCGATCATATCGCCCCATTTCTCTGTTAAACGCGGAGCCTAAGATTCTCGCCAAAATGCTCGCCAATCGACTGATTGGCGTCATCGGAGACTTAGTGCACCCGGACCAGTCGGGCTTTATTCCACACCGCAACACTGCTCTTAACCTTCGTAGACTTCATGGGGCCCTCGCCAGGGCCCATACTCTTGAAGAGCCGGCTGTCCTGGCGTCGTTGGATGCCACAATGGCTTTTGACTCTCTTGAGTGGAGTTACCTGTGGGCAGTGTTGGCGAAGCTCGGTTTTGGCCCGGAATTTGTGGGGTGGGTCAAACTCCTATACGCCGGTCCGCTGGCTAATGTAGCGGTCAATGGTCGAGTTTCAGCACCCTTTGTTCTTCAGAGGGGCACTAGGCAGGGCTGTCCTTTGTCGCCCCTCCTGTTTGCACTTGCACTCGAACCGTTGGCGGCCTGGCTACGCAACCACCCCGACCTACATGGTATCCGGTGGTCCCCTGACTTCGAGGACCGAGTGTCACTGTATGCAGATGACATTCTTCTGTACCTCACCTCCCCCTGCAAGTCCCTTATTGTGGCCTGCGATGTGTTGCGGCTTTTCGGTCAGTACTTCGGCCTAGTTATTAACTGGTCCAAGTCACATTTGTACGTCCTGAAAGGGGGAACGCCTCGCCTTCCGAGAGGCTGCGGCATACAGGTGGCGAGCAAAGGCTTCAAATATTTAGGGATCTACATCTCCACTAACTCCAAAGCGCGATATGAGCATAACTTGCTTCCCCCTCTTCTCCGCCTTCGGAGAGACGTAGAGGGGTGGCGTAAACTCCCGCTCTCTCTGCTTGGGCGCGCGGCGTTGTTCAAAATGATGTCCTTGCCCAGGTTCCTTTACGCCCTACAAAACACTCAAGACCCGGTCCCAGCCCGATACTTCGGTGAGATTGAGAGCCTGCAACGCGCCCTACTTTGGGATGGTCGCCCTCGCATCGCTATCACGAAGCTTACGCTACCGTGGTACGATGGGGGGATAGCGCTGCCTGATGTGCGGAGGTATTACTGGGCCTCCCAGTTAGCAGCCATTAATCATGGCCAATATGGTCCAGTGGACAACCCGGGGTATGCCATGGATCGGTGGCTTTTGGGTGGTGGGAAATATCATAGGGCACTCTACACGAGGTCTCTTGACCGGTGGATGTCTGGTCCAACGAAAACCGCTGTACATATTTGGAGAGCAATTACAAAGGCACAGGGATGGAAAGATAGGCTAACAAAGGTGACCCCACTCTATGACTCGGACATACTGGGTAGATTGTGGCACACTTAAGGCTTTGATTAGTGGGACTTGATTGGCATCTCCAGGGTGGAGGACATGTTGCTGCGTGGTGAGGTAAAATCTTTTGCCCAGTTACAGACAGAGTTTCAGCTGGGTGAAACGGAATATTTCCGGTATGCTCAGCTGAGACATGCACTATTGTCCGCCATGCCAGAGGGTGAGGCGATTCCCGACAGTTCTCACTTGGAGGACAGGGTACTGGATGGCCACATGCCAGACAGTGCCATTTCACTGACATATAAGAAGCTTATCAATGTCCGTACAGATCTCCTCCTGGGAGTGAGGGACCAATGGGTGCGGGAAGGGATAGAGATTGACGACGAGGATTGGCAGAGTGCAGTATCATCCCTTAAGGAGGTCGCTGTCTCTTCCCGTCTTCGGCTGGTGCAGCTAAAAATCTTGCACAGAGTCTACGTCACTGGCCCCAGACTTGTACATATGGGACACTCTGTTGATGGCCTCTGTAGGCGTGGCTGTGGTGCCCTCGCCACATTCATGCACATTATTTGGGAATGTGATGCAATAGCTTCCTACTGGCGACGCGTGCACTTGATCATGGGCGAGGTGACTGGGGTGGAAGTACAGGCAGAAGCCAGAAGATGCCTCCTGAATATATGGGGCCCGACAGATTATAACGTGGCCCAGACCCGAAGGGTGACCCTGGGTAATATGGTTGCGAAACGGGACATCGCACAGATGTGGGGAGCTACAACGGCTCCGAAGGTTGTACAGTGGAAGGCCAACATGGATTGGTGTATGTTCCGGGAAAAGACTGTGTATGTTGCCAGGGGTAAGCCTAAAAAGTGGCAGAAAATACGGGGGGCTTGGAACAAGTATAGGGGTGACATTTGCGTACCTCCAGAAGCAGCTCCACAGGAAGAACACTTGTCACCGTAGCCTATGATTCCAACCGGCGATTTGATACTCTGCTATCCTGTGTTTCCCTCCCCCTGCATTCCTAGTATCCCTATTGTACTGGTTATTACTGTGTTCACTGTGCTTGACCGGCCCCTTCACTACGCCTGACTGTACTTTAATTCCATTGCCTTCTTTATTGCGCCAGTTTCGGCGCTTCTTTCTTTCCCTTTTTCTCTTTCTCTCGTTCGTTATAAAACTTTGAAAATTAACCTTCACTCGTTCTGATGTACTGATTCTTGCACTTTGATTTACTGTGTTCCGCTCTGCTGCCTAGCCTCCGGGATGTAAGGCTGAATAGCTGTGTGCACTGTTTTAAAATAAAAGTTTTAAAAATCAAAAAATAAATAAAAATAATTCCTTCATACAGCTTTTGCACCAGCATCAGTTAGTGATCAATACAACGAACTGCTAGATTTGTGGTTGGATGCCTCATACAACCGATAAAGGAATTCCTTATTTGGTCTTGCCCTTTAGTTTGAATGGTTCGATTCGAGCTTATAGAACCATGTTCATATATGCCCACAGTGTTGACCCCTTACGTTCACCGAGAGATAATCCGAAGAATAGTCCTATAGCTAGAGGCATAGTCGACATGATTAAAGGGACTAATGCAGTAGAGACTATTCCAAAAGATGAGAGGCAACCATATAGTGGTTGGAACGTAACTGGATATGGAGTTAGTCTGAGTATTAACCAGCGAGCGAAAAGTCCTCTACCGATCTGGATAGTGCCCCATAAGGGCTACTATTGTCGACAGGGCAACGGTAAGAATCCGAAGGCTCAGTTAGGGAAGAGCGTTTGTGCTGAGACTATGTGTTTCCGTCTCAGTCTTCTCCAGCGTTCCTAGCTGCTAAGGGTACTTACTTTGTTTGCTATTACAAAGCGTATACATGGTTGCCCGCCGACTTTTCGGGCACATGTTTTGTTTCCTTTCTGTTACCCCCCACTTTTACAGCTGCGGCAGATTACCACAAGACGAGAATTGCTAGAGGTGTCTTTAGCTAAGAAGACACTGCAGGACAAGAATTGGGTGATTTCTTCAAGGGTTTTCTGCCGTTCTGGGGACCCATGGCTAACAGTAGGAACATTCGTCAGCTTACGAGAGTGGTTGAGTCCACCATGGTGGAGATCGCCGGTGCCCTTGGTAACCTGACTGCTGAGCTCCAGTCGGATAGACTTATGACACTTCAGAATAGAGTTGCCCTAGACGTTATTCTGGCAGATCGAGGGGGAGTTTGTAGATTGATTCAATCGAGCTGCTGCGTTTTTATTCCTGACAATGCTCCGTCAGTCCTCCAGGCCATTTCCAAATTGCACAAGATCTCCGATTCTGTCCATCTGGACAAAGGGGATTGGTCTTTGATGGGATGGTTATGGGGATTGATATCCACTTGGGGTTGGAAGATTCTGATGGTCATTTGTATGGTTTTAGTGATTTTGTTCATGTTTTGTCTCTGTGTACAGTGTGCTCCGGCTATTTGTGGCCTTTGTGCTACTTTGTGCGTACGGAAACCTGTCCGGAGAGAAATGCATAGTAATAAGATGATGCTACAACAGCATATCGATGACTTGATGAATATAGATCCGGATTCAGATTAAAATGGGTCTGGGTTTATTGCCTATAATAGGGCAAAAGGAGGGTCTGTGGTTCTGTGGTCCCGAATTGGGTTCGACAGTTCCGAAACCCGATTTATAAAGATCGTCGGAAATGGACGATTTTGGTGTCAACAGACCGCAAATGGCGAGTGTAGCGTGTCTGAGTTTTTTCGTATGAATCGATATAGGGGAACACTCTGCATTTGAGGATTTAGTTTGAACCCTCGGGTTCCATTTTGTATGTGGCAGCCATCTTGTGTGGTTGCCCTAACATAGGCCCTATGATCGTGGCCGAACGAGTCCTTGACACGTACGCCTTAGTTGACTTCTGGTTGACCTGGCAGAACTGACTCCTCGCCTGGGGCGAATCCCGCTGAGCCAGTTCCTTGTTCAGCAGCTGCACTCATAAAGATCAAAGAGCAGGACGTGCCCTGACTTTATGGCACACCGTTCCCACTCCTCTATCTCCTTTCCATCTGTTTCTGCCTTTCCTTTACAACATGTTCCTCGATCTGGGTTGAAGGTTTTATGGTGGGTTTGTCCGGCCTGATCGAGCAGGAACTTAGCATATGTGCGATCGTTTTGGTGGGCTGGACAACGGAAAATGGGATTAACTTTGACTGTCGTGATTCGTTACTTTTTGAAATGCTACTTGTTCATTGGTTAGTTTGTATGCACCAAATGTAAATTGTGATGTTGCCAGAGGTGTAATTTTCGGCATAAAAGACCGAGTTTCGTTCATTGAGTTAGTGCAGTCTCTGTCGAACTACCCGTGTGTACTTCGTAGACCTCTGTCCCTGGTTGCAACCAATAAACTTTGGTCTTTGACGTCATCGAGAAGTATCCCATGTCTCTGTTTGACAAGACAGGGGAATCCGGGGTCTTTGGGTGTTGCCCTGACACCGCTGAGTTATTGTAATAGTATTGGTTCAGAGAAAACCCAGTACCTCAGAAGACCCTGGCAAGGGTACAACTATCCACCAATGCCACAGGTCTTTCAACCTCCCTTTCAAATACAGGGCCAACACATGATGCCGTGGGGTCCCCCCTTTAACCCAATGATACTGACACAGTTCACAAACACCCAACGCCCAACTTTTTTAGGTAGCGGACAGGGCCAAAGGGGCTGAAGAAAAAAAGACCACAGAGTACATTGAGAGACAGAGGACTCACAAGTGACGACGCGTAGCATGACACACGTGCCACAGGGACCCATCATGTCAACAAACTGATAATACAGGAGTGACGAGTTCAGAGCGGCCAATCAGACATGCTGTTACATACAAATAAGGTCTGAGTGGGGCAAGGTGGATTTTCGATCCGTCAGTGAGACCAGAATTACTTTGGTCAAGTTGGCCAGAATGTTTCAATTTTTGAGGTTTTGTTCCGGGGGGAGCGGTTTTATTCCAAGGAGAAATATAAGCTGATGATGACAGCTGTCGAGCATGGTGTTGATGTGCTTCCAGAGGTTGTGTTGAGAGTCAGGAGTAAACCACAGTTTATATACATAGAGAAGTACATTTATATGAGCTGGAAGAGAGAAGGCTGCTCGGTTCCTGACAATATATAATTCTGAAAAGCATTCTAGTTTGTTATAGACACAATTCTTGCAAGTGAACTGTTGAGAGTAAAATAATTGTTGCCAATTTATTCTTAATAATATGATTTCAACCTGTAGTAGAATCACTTTCCTCAAACCATCGCTGCTTTCAAAATACAAAATGATATGCAATTGTTTTTAAAGAATATCCTTATTTTATGCTTGAAGTATAAAATACTTTTGCTAGTATGGTAATTGCTGACATAAGATTGTGCAACACCAACTAGAAAAATGTGCATTGAACAAATACTGTGTAAAATTGCGAGGATATTTTTAGAATATGATATTTGCTAAGGATATGACCTCAGCGTCCTGAACAATTGAATCCTTTACTCATTAGCACTTAAGGGTTAAAATTGTAAGGTCCCTTGGCCATGTTAATGGGCACTATACTAATCCAATTACTGCTGGCCCCTGTTAACATTGTTTCTGAAAACCTTTTTTAGTTCTCCGCCACAGACAGCTGGGCATGTTTAGATGGCGATATTGTCTATGCGTTGTGCAGTCAAAGCAATGTGTCAAATATGAGGAGCTGTGGAGCTGCAATGCAGGAACCTCCGTCATTGTCTGGCCTGCTGTTGAGAAAAGATTTGCAATGTGAGTGCCTGTGTTGGGAAATCCTTACACAAGTGGCGGTTCCAATGTGGGCTTCAAGGATGATGCGGAGTTCTTTGCATCAGGAGAACCCAACACAGCAGAGGCGATGCGTCGGTTCTGCAAGTGGTTGCTCCACACAACAGAGGAGATGCATTGTTTCTGCTGGGTCCATAGATGGACTGGCCAAGTACCTTCAGGCCCCCTTCCAAGAGTCCAGGACTGAGGTGGCACAACTTGGCAGGGCATGACTCACAAATGGCAGAGTCCAGGTGCTGGGTTGAAGGTTGTTGGAGCCTTCTGTCCCTGAGGATCTAGTCAGGAGGCCAGCCAACAAGCCCCTGGAGTCACTTTAGGTACCTGGATTCAACAGATGCAGGTACAGTCCTTATCTAGGCAAGAGGGCAGCAGGCAGCAGGTCAGCACAGTAGGGCAACACTTCCTTCAGAACAGTAGTCCAGCAAAGTGGCAGTACATTCAGCAGCAATGTGCCGGTTTCAAGGAACTGTAGAGCTGCGAAGCGAGAACCTGTGTCGCCGAGGCTGACATCGACAAGACATTTACAATGCAAAGCATCGCAAGCAGTGGTTCCAATGCAGGGTTTAAGGTTGGTGCAAAATCATTTGCGTTGGGCCCACTTCCAAGGGTCCAGGTCTGGGGTGGCACCAACACTTGGCTGAGTAGGACTCACAAATGGCAGAGTTCAGGTGCTGGGTTTAAGGTTGCTGGAGGCTGCTGAACCTGACGCTGTATTCAGGTGGCTGGCCAACTAGCCTTTGGAGTCACTTTGGGGTCCTAGGTTCAACAGATGCAGTTCCAGTCCTTCTCACCCAGGCAAGAGAGTAGCAGGAGCTAGGTCAGCACAGTAGGACAGCAGGACCTTCAGAGCCACAGTCCAGCAGAGTGGCAGTCCTTTCAGAAGCACAGAAAACCTTCTTCCTGGCAGAGAATCCACATGCCCAGAAATCTACTGAAGAGGTGGTGTCTCAGGTCCAATATTTCCACGCTCGGGAAGGTGGGAGAGGGTTCTAGCAATTCTCTTTGAAGTGCACAGGGTACTGCCTCCACTGCATTGGCTCCAAACTATACAGGGTGTATGCAGCCGTGTATGGAGTCAGGACACATCCTATTCAAGTATAAGTAGGTCTGTGCCCATCTCCGCCCTCCCGTCCTGCCAGTGATGACTCATCCAGGCACACCTACGCTCTCAGTTGTGTGCGGCTGTCTATATGGAATAAACAAAGCCCAACTATCAGGTCCACCCAGTCATGTGACCCAGGGACAGACTACAGGCACTACATGACTAAGGAGTAAAATGCAAACTTTCTAAAGGTGGCATTTTCAAAATTTGAATTTAAAATCAAATCTGACTTTACCAGAAGAAAGGATTTTTCATTACAATTCCAAAGACACCAAACATGAACTGATTACCTACTCCCATTTAAAAAGTTACAGCTAATTAAATATAGTAAGATAACTCCAACGGTACTCTAAATGAGAGGCCTTGAAGTCGTGAAAAATGAATGTAAGTGTTTTCACTACGAGGACATGTAAAACCTAAAAGTACATGTCCTTCCTTTAAAATACACTGCATTCTGCCATTTTGAGCTGTTCCGGGCCTACCCTAGGGGTGACGTGTGTATTAACAACGAAGGTTGGACCTGGCAAAAGTGTTATTTGCCAAGTCAAAATGGCTGTTCAAAACTGCACAGATTGGCTGCAATGACAGACCAGAGACATGTTTAAAGGACTACTTAAGTGTGTGGCACAATCAGTGCTGTAGGCCCACAAGTAGCATTTAGTTTACAGGCCCTGGATGCGTGTAGCACCACCTAACTCAGACTTAATAGCCAATGAAATATGGCAATTAGTGATAAACCATTTTACCACGTTTTAAAGAGTGAGCACATGCGCTTTAGCTCTGGTTAGCAGTGGTAAAGGGTGCAGAGTCCGAAGGCTAGCAAAAACAAGATCAGTCAAAATAAGGGGAGGAATGTAAAAATGTTTGGAAGAAGACCGCCCTGACGCTGACATGTCTAACATTTACCTTGCCCTGTGGCTATCTTCACATTTTGAACCTGCAATTTTTGCACTTTGACATTTACGGATTTTTCCTAATGCAGTTTGAAATAAGTATTCTGAAATGATGCCACGGGATCACTACAGAAAGCAAATGTTTTATATGCAACACTGATACACATCTAAAAAAGTGTTTGACAGTTTGACAGTTTGTAATCACTGATCCCATGCTCATCACTTCCTAAAATACAAACATGAAATGCATTTTGAAAAATGTGTAAACTCAGATTTAGAAAAGCAGTAATATAATTCAAGGTGTCACACTAAGACAGAGGTCATCGTTTTTGGTCATGAGGCACAACTATGGTCTTAAAAATGATGGGTACAACCCATTGGAGCTGGGGGAAAGGACTACCCGGTATTTCTCACTTGCCATACACCGGTCACCTTGGAGGTTTTCTAGACAATGCACGGTTAGGAAGCAGGCATGAGTGGGTGGCATCTTTATCATGTAAAGTCATGGACGTTACATATATGTAACTGAGTGCGCTAGCAGCTCCAGTCCCACAGTACAGGTCCCCATATGGTGGTAGCTGAGTGTCTAGTGAGGGATCCCGTAATCCTTGCCTAGCATCTTTGCGTTTTACTACAGCATCCTGCCTACACTATTGTTGGCACTCGGATCCTACATCTCAGCACTTCTTCGCTTTTTGCGGCCTCTTTGTATCTTTCTCTACGTTCCTTTTGGAGGTTAGTTCCTGAACCTCTTCCTGACTTGTCTGAACTCTGCTCCAACTTACATCATCTTCTGAAACTGATGTATTTTTCTAGGTCGTGGTGACGGTAATCTTAGATTTTTCTGTTTTCTAGCTTGGTATCAAGTGTGAGTATTCTAGGTTTCATACTGACTGCAAATTAACTTGATAGCCTCAGATCAGCACATTGCTAATGCATGTTTCTCTACAGTTAGACTTCTTCAGAAGAACTCGCTTATCTCCTAACTCTTTTAGGGTATTTCTACCACCTACATTTTTAACCTTCATTGCCTTTTGTCTAGATTCCAGTAGTTCCGGAATGGTGGTACACCTTAAATCCAGATTTGAAAATGTCTGACATAGCTTCTCTGACTCAGGAACTGTGTCTTTGTTGCAGTTTTATCTAACAGGTAGATTTTTGCCTGCCTTACCCCATGTCTTTTTATCCTCGGCACATTTAGTATCGTTTTTGAAACCCTAGAAACCCACAAATGCATCCAGAAGAGACCATATCCAACTTGTCAACTGGATTTCTCTTGGGGGGAATATTACATTTCTCTGTATTGTCTACTGAATAATACATCATTCGGGGGACTCATGTTACAGGGCTGGTGAGACAGATCAGAACCCTCTGCCCAGTAGAGAGTGAGGACAGGATACGAACTATAGCCCTTTAGAAGAATTACATTTATTGACAATGTCTATGACCATAAGAATGTTCATTGACTTTAAAGTTTGCGTTGACTGTTTTTTATGGAATCTCCATTCCTGAGATTGATATGAGATTGTCGCTGCCCGTTAAAGCATGTGAAGCACGGAGAGGCGCTAGGGGGCGCACAACGGAATGGCTGGGTAAGACCGCATCTCCGCCGGACGGTCCAGAACGAGACGCCCAGTACCGCTAAAATGCCCTAACACACACTTTCAGAGCGCCGGCCCGTGTGTGTGAACGTTATCGGCACAGAATGGTGTAACAGCGGGACGTTGGCGATCGCTCTAACCGCAAGAAAACGGTGAAGATAGCCCCGCGTCCGGGAGCGAACAAGATGGCGGCCGCAGCTTCGCCACTGGAGCCAGCACACTGGCGATAGCGGCGATCACCCGGACTAAGACTGGGGGCAGCGCCGGAGGCTGACAACAAGTACGGGAAGAGCGTGCTGCCGGTCCGACTGCAGCGCGCCACGGAGCGAACGCTTTGGGAGCCGATTACCGGGAGGAGGAGCATAGCAACATGGCGGCACTGAGACAGACGAGTCTGACCTACAGCGGTGAGTGCTCCTGGCGTGCTGTGCGCTAGCATTCACGGGTGGCCGGCGATTGCTCCACAAGGGTGTGACATGAGACATGTGCAACTGAGGCTGCACCACAACGCAACCTGCCGAAACCTGCTCGAGGGGGGGTGCTGCCGACATGTGGAGCGCGACTCCTACTGAAACCTGGGGACCTGGCCGTGTAGCCCTCGGGATTGGCACACTAGCTTGCGAGGGACTGCACACATAACCTCCCAATCACTAGCGAAGCACTCTGCTTGATGCGGACCACGAAAGGGATCACGACCAGCCACACTACATCAAATTGGCTATTGGAGCGCGTTATCTACCACAACTACGCGTAAGGGATCCTCAAAATGGCGCAGCACCACCCCTCTTCACCAGGCACCAGTCCCTGCGGGCCGGTAGCTCACGCAGACTGCTGAGGACGACACGCAAGAGACATTGGAGGTCTAGTGTGTGCCCCGAAGATCGGGGAGAGCCTTGGGTTGCCATAACGCAGCTACCCCTCCTCCACTGCTCGCCGTCAGTCACAGACCACCAGTGCTGGAACCGGCACGTTCTGCGAAGAACCAACACGGCGACGGCCAGCAGGAAAACGAGACCCACCCCGCGTGAAGAGACGACGCTCACCCCCCCTTCATCGACAATGGTGAGGCCAGACAAGCAGCAGCAGAAAATCTCCTTTGATTCAAAAAAGACGCCCAAATCCACCGACACGACGCCTGTCACGATGAGCGGATCACCGAGCGAACAGACTGCTGGTAGCAATATGGAAAAGATACTGCTCGCGATCCAATCTAACTTGCAAGACATCAATGGTAAATTACACAATCTAACATGCAGAATGGATGGCATGGCCGCCAAATTGGAGAAACATGGAGAGAGGCTAGAGACGGCGGAAACACGACTCTCGGCGGTGGAGGACGAGTCACATGCCACCACTGTTAAGTGCACGTCTATGGAGCGGGTTCTGGAGGTGATCAAAGTGAAAGAGGAGGAATTGGAATCGCGCTCTAGACGCAATAATATTCGCATCACGGGTTTGCCGGAGTCGACCAATACAGGCCGCATGGAGCAGTATATCGAAAAACTGTGCAAAGACATCTTCGGAGTCGACTCGATGTCGCCAATTTTTGTAAGAGAAAGGGCGCACAGGTCCCTTGCACCACGTCCACCTCCTGGGGCGTCACCGCGTCCAATCGTTGCAAGGGTCCTGAATTACCGGGACAGGGACACCATCTTGCGACTGGCACGAGAGAAAGGCCCTATCACCCATCAAGGTAATAAGCTGGAGTTTTACCCCGATCACACTGTAGCCGTGCAACAAGTTCGCAGGGAGTACACAGCGGTGAAATCCAAGCTCAGGGAACTTCAAGTCAACTACTCCATGCTATACCCGGCAAGATTGCGGGTGCTATGGGAAGGCAAGCCTGTCATATTAACGACTCCAAAAGCTGCGCAGGAATTTGTGAAAAAAATAATTTTACAAAATAAATCTGGGGCTCGTGAGGCAAGCTGACACGGAATGAACACAGTGGTCCCCAGGATGATCGAGACTGTCAGTGAGTATGACAATGCATATTGCTCCGCAGGTACACCTAACTAATATTGCCTGTGAGAATAACTTTTGCGTGCCCGCAATAACCATGCTGCTTTGAGCCACCTGATGGGGACTGGTGACCAAGCAGACCAGAGCCAGACTTGCGTTTAGCCACTGCGAGGATGCTTGATTCCCTACTGTCACCGGTTCTATGGGAGTGTCTCATGGTGGACTAGCGAAGGAGTTTTAGGTACACTCTCCTGGATGTTT
The DNA here is from genome assembly GCF_964263255.1 of Lissotriton vulgaris. Taxonomy (NCBI): domain Eukaryota; kingdom Metazoa; phylum Chordata; class Amphibia; order Caudata; family Salamandridae; genus Lissotriton; species Lissotriton vulgaris. The sequence goes on from NC_141698.1 coordinate 189,774,072, forward strand.
TAAACTACGTTTTTTGTTGCATTACCAGCGCTAGAGCCGCTCATGACCTTTCAATACTTAACGTCTAACATACTTACTGATATGCACTATTGTTATGGGTATGACCATGCCTACGTTGTCACCGTTTCTGCACTCTATGACAATTATGCTTTGTGAGTAGGGGACATGGTACATCTGCAGAGAGATGCATTGGGATCCTAGCTTTTCCAAACCTGATTGGGTTGTTCTGCAATGCAACTTCTCCTTTGAGTTCGGGCTAGGTACAAACGACATTGGCCGAGCTCTCATATGTAAACCTACTAATATATATTCATACGAAGGGCTGGAGCGGCCTGGGTGTTATGACACAGCGAATATGTTTTTCCTAACGCATGTAACGCCGTCCACTTCCATTTAGTTGGAAGGAGAATTGCGCCTCCAGCGGACCTCCACTAGGGAGTTCCCCACACAAGTTCGACGACAATGGGTTTGATGTTTAGCCCCGATCTGTTGTCGAGGGCACTGGGGGGGAGAGAATGGCTTTGGCATGTTTGGGTTGCTGGAGTGGGAGGGGGTGGGTGGGATGAGTTACCTGTTGATACTATGAGAACTTCACGACAGAATTATGGCTGTCACCTATGTTATATGAGACCAGGGAACTTTTACATGTACATGTTTGCAATTGGACACTTCTCGAATGTCCCCCGACACCACTACATAGCGCACCACATACAGATGCCACTGCCGTGCCGATGACCCAGAGGCCGACTCAGATTGCTAACACACACGTAAAGCTCCTAACGTGGAATGTGCGAGGATTGACTCGACCCAAAAAAATCAGACAAGTGTTTGCTTACCTAAATAGACATTCAGTAGACATCGCGTTTCTACAAGAAACGCACATTGCTCCGAACACACATCACGCTATAGGCATAAAATGGGCCGAATCTGTTCATGTCGCTACATACTCTTCCTATTCCAGGGGGGTGATGCTGCTGTTGCGTAAAGGGCTGAATTTCACGGTGATACAGGACCTAGGAGGGAGGTATGTTATAGTGTCAGGGAAGTTGAGGGGTAAGGAAATAACTTTACTTAATGTCTATGGCCCCAACGTAGACTCCCCCGACTTCTTTCAGACTCTGTGGGGACATCTGCAACGCTTTACACACACTATGATACGATGTGGGGGCGACTGGAATGTCACGATCGCTGATGGGTTGGACCGATCTGCACAATCCACGAAACCTCACAAAAACACCAGAGCAAAATTACAACATATAATGGCTGACATACAACTAACAGACATATGGCGACACAAGTTTCCCATGGAACCAGGTGCCACGCACGTTTCTGCATGCCATGGCAGCTGGTCCCGACTGGACTACTGGCTGGGTACTAGGGACATGGTATATTGGACTAATAAAATAGACACCCATCCGAGGTCATTATAGGACCACAACCCGGTATTATTGACGCTCTCCGTTCCTGATCATGTTCCACCCCCCTATCAATGGAGGTTTAACGCACGAGCATTGACAGACATACTGTACGAGTACGCTATACACACTGCAATTAAAGACTATTTCCTACTGAACGAATCGGCGGTTGATGACCCATGCCTCCTGTGGGAAGCCTTTAAGGCGACGATTCGTGGGGTATGCATGAGCACGACTATAGGAACACTACGCGACATACGACAACGGATAAACAGATGCGACACGCAAATGAGGGAGTTGGAAAGGGCATACGAAACTACCCAGGATGTAGCCTATTTGGGTAAATTGCGCACATTACATACCGAATACCAGAACCTAGTGGATGATGAGATAAAGTACATGGATAAAAAACACACTGCTAGAGCTTTTGGTGAGGGAGGTAGGCCGGGTGGACTTCTGGCGGCAAAAATTTGTGAGGGCAGGAAACACACAGGGATACTTGGCATCAAAACTGACAGCGAAGTTGTACTGACACAAACGGAAGATATACTAAAGAGCTTTGTCGCTTCTTATAGTGCCCTGTACACATCACAACCAATTGCATCCACAGAGGCAATAACGAGTGCTTTACGGACGTAGCCATAGCGTGGCTGTCTGACCACCAACGGGAATACTTAGCGGCTCCCATCACAGTTGAGGAAGTCACGGAGGTGATCAAGACACTCCCGAATGGTAAAGCACCAGGCCCGGACGGGTACACAAACGAATTTTACAAACACTTCGTGGATATTCTAGCTCCCAGACTGACAGAGATGTACGGGGCCGCATTTGATCAGGGCGAACTCCCTCCAACACTCCGAGAAGCGGTGATAATAGCTTTATTGAAACCATCCAAAGACCCGTCCCAATGTGATTCATACCGCCCGCTGTCACTAATAAATGTTGACTCTAAAATACTAGCTAAGATTATGGCCACGAGATTACCACCGCTGATGACCAATTTGGTGCTGCCTGACCAGGCGGGATTCGTTCCGACTAGATCCACGTCCCACAATACCCGAACGCTGTTTGCCCTAGCTCATTGTCTCAAGCCAGAGATGAAGGCAGTGGCGGTGCTACTGGACGCTGCGAAAGCATTCGATTCTATCAAATGGCGGTACTTGATCGCGGTGCTCCATCGCATGGGCTTCCCTAAAAGATTCGTCCAATGGGTGTCCCTACTTTACACTAACCCACGAGCCAGGGTACGCATCAACGGGTATTTATCTGATAGCTTTGCTATAGAGCGTGGCATCAGGCAAGGCTGCCCGCTCTCCCCCCTGATATTTGCCCTAGCGTTGGAGCCCCTAGCCTGTATTATCCGACAGAACTATAAGTCATCTGCCCTGCAATTTCCCGCCAGACCACTCCACATATCTTTATACGCGGACGACATGGTGCTCTACGTGCGAGATCCCGCTATACACCTAAACCAGCTGCTGCGTGAATACAACAAATTCGGTGGACACTCAGGCCTCACAATAAACTGGTCGAAGTCCTCCATCATCCCCCTCACGGACACTATGTCCCCTTTTGACATTGACTACCCCCTAGAATGGCAGGCAGACCCGGTGCGATATCTGGGAGTGATGTTCCACAGAGACCCGGACGTAGTGATCCGCGCAAATTATGGCGTAACAATAGCTAAATTGGAAGATAAAGTGAAGCGCTGGATACAGCTGCCACTGTCCCTGGGAGACCGTATTGCGATAACTGAAATGAATATATTGCCAAAATTACTGTATTTATTCACTAACATACCCATCACCCCGCAGGGAGAAGTATTTTGTCGCATCAACTCCTTGGTCTTACAGCTTATTTGGGCGAGTAAACAGGCGAGGATCGATCTCCAAACGCTGACGCTCCCATATGCAAAAGGAGGCTTTGGAGTGCCAGATTTTAAGCTATATTATATATGCGCGCAGGCACAGCATGCGGCTTACTGGTTCCACAAGGTGCCGTATCTAACGCACACAGCGATAGAAGAAGGAGATGCACATCCGATCCCTCTCACTGCCATCCTTTCACACAAACGTCCACCGCTACACGCCTGTGACATAAATACAATCGACACAACGGTTAGGGCGTGGCAAGAACTTGGCAGAATGACACACAAAACCCCACCGTACGCACGCAACATGCCGCTACACTACCATTCAGCGCTATCAGTTACGCACGAAAAGGTGGGAATGTCGCTATTACAACAGGCGGGCATTATGCAGCTGGGTGACTTGTATCAGGAGGGTAGGTTCATAGACACTGCAGACCTCCAGTATATTCACAATAAATCACAGATGTTCTACTTCACACATTACAGACTGAAGCGTGCGGTGAAGGACTTCTACCCCACTTTTCCTGAGGAACCGGCCACACTGGACACTCTACAGCTCCTCATTACCACACAGGACCTATCACACCTCACATCACGGCTATACTCCTCAGCTCAAGCTGAACTCCCACATTCTACAGTTAAGGCCAAGGCTAGATGGGATCTAGTATTAGATAACCCACTAACAGACAAAGAATGGGAACAGGCATGCGCACTCACACAGATTCTGACCCCCAACGGTAATCTCAAACTCACGCATTTCGGATACATACATCAGGCATACTATGCCCCTGCGCGAATGTGCAGATATGGTTTGCAAGATGATAGCAACTGCAAAAGGTGCAGGGCAGACAATGCTGATTTTGTCCACTTGGCCTGGTACTGCCCCAAACTTCAGGAGTACAGGAGAGAGGTAATCACTAAGCTGTCCGTGATGGTGGGGGTGGAGGTTGAGTGTACAGTTCGTTGCTGCTTGTTGGGACTTGTGCCACATCTTAAGTCCTCTAAACGTAAATTCTGCGCAATCGCCTTGTTATTGGCCAAGAGGCAGATCTCGCGATGTTGGCACTCCACTCAAACACCCACCGCTCTGAAATGGCTTCAAGACATGTCCAGCTGTAGGGACAAACTACTGACCTATGAGGAGAGCCTACCACTGCGATCTAGGCCAAAGGACTTTTGGCTATATCTCACTGAATATTTGGCCACAGTAGAAAGTGACACGGAGTGACATTGGAGGATGAAAGGGTGGTAAATAGACTGTAATGGCGGGGCTGGGTGGGGGGACACGAGAGGTTCGGAAAAAATGACAGGACATATGCACAATTGTACTTCTACATGTGTACAGCTGACAGTGGAGGTCTCGTTGTTGGGGTTAATGGTTTGTTTTTATTTCATTGACTTTTCCTTTCTGTGTATGTTCTAATACACCAACAAAATTGGAAAAAAAGGCCTAATTTATGAGCTTTACGCCGCCGGACGGATGTTGTCGGCTGAATGGCTGTGTAATATCTACATTATAACGCTCAATCATAATACTGCAGCTGGCCTCAGGGTTGTAGGCTCCCGGCTGTGTATACTTTTTATTTGCTGGTCTGAATAAAGGTCTACCAAAAAAAAAAAAAAAAGCATGTGAAGCACAGTAAAATATGAAACTTCTTGTTTGCAAAAGTGGAAGAGCTGCTGACAAGATGTGTCAGATTGTAATTTGCAGCTCATTAAAAAGACTATATTGGTGATGACATATGCATGGTAATGGTCCATTCTCACTGCAGTATTGACTGAGCTGTGAGCTTATGCAGAAACAGGTAAGATAGTGTAAGAAACCGATTGTGATGATATACTTTATGTCTGAAATTTATGAAAGCGATTGCCTGGCCAAATGGACTCATCTTTTGCTGAACTGATTTGGTCACTCAAGGACTTTTGGTGTGCTGCGATGAAGAGCCTCTAGTCATTTTCTGTAGAAAATTGAGAGACTGTAGTTTGGCAATTTTAATGCGCCTTTAGTTAATGAGATCCATCTCATGGGCACTGGGGATTGGATCCCACACTAATAATGTGAACAGATTCAGACATCCCAATGAGAATGTGAAGGTAATACTTTTCTGCCATGTCTTAAGATCTTTGCATTATGTGTGCAAGTGTGAGTCACATTTGTAGCTGTGCTGTAAAGAATTGCTCCTTTGAAAGTACAAGTACCTAAAGTAACAGGGCACAGCTCTTATCCAGGAGACCAGGACCTGCATTGTGCTGTGGGGTAAACCATCAGCTTCAGTGAGCGTCAGGGTGCTGACATCACATTTCTTATCTCAAGAGCCTGATGGTTAGAGCGGCAGACCCTGATGCAGAGGTCTAGCCCAGGACCAGGGTTCAATTCCCCGCCTCGGCGGGTCTTGTGCTCGAAAATTCCACGGACCTGATAATTCTCGCCTCGGTGCCTATTCTAATCATAGAGTCCCACTCTGCAACTCTGGGCAATAGCTTGCTTAATCTCCACAACGGCCCCCACAACGCTAAGGATGCCTGGCCTCCACCCTGGGGGTGCCCATGAGTGGACGCCTCACAGGGAAAGCAGGACGGGTTCCACAGCGGTATTCGTACAAGCGCCTTGAGACCCTTGCGGGTGAGTAGTGCGCTATACAAGTATCAATTTAATTTTTTTTTTACATTTTATCATACTCACTAAAATGTTCATCTTAAAGCCCATGTCCCATCCCTCTATTGAATGTGTGCGAAGGTGGAAGATGTTTCTCTGTATTCTCTAACAGAGTACCCGGGATAAGAATGAGCATGTTCAGTTTTGAAACCCTTATAAAACCCTGTCTCTTTCCTTTATAATTTGTATATTCACACTGTAGTTGTATTGCTAAGATCACATCAACGTAGTGTACAATGAATTTTACCAATACATATTCCTTATTTTTAGGCTATCACCTACCATGCCAATGTTTGAGCATATATCAGATCTAAAACATTTCTTGCAATGTCAAATTCTGGCATTCCAAGTTTTTTGCAACATTTGGTGCCAATAATCCTGAAAAATAAAGAAAAAAATATATAAAGTTTGGAAGATACAGTAATAGCAGATAAAGAAAAATGTATAGTAAAAAAAGCAAATAGACACCTTACAGTCTTGCAAACATTACATCTTCTTTAGGCTAACTCATATTTTTGTTTACTATCTTTCAATACAACATTGTTCTCTGCCTTCGAAGTCATAACGCAAAAAAGAAAAAAAAGATACTTTAAAAGGAACAGCACTCTAATCACATTTTACTGTTTGTCAAAAAGCGAACACAAACACCTATATCTCTGAGTTTGTACGTGAACCGAATCTAGTACTTTATGCATGTCACTGCCAGCTACACAACCAGGAACATGGAAAATAAGTCAGGTTAAAGGTGATTTCTCTCCATTTAGGAACAATTGCTGGTGGAACCCCGGCTGGAATTTGTTTTATTCTGTAGATAGATAGATAGATAGATAGATAGATAGATAGATAGATAGATAGATAGATAGATAGATAGATAGATAGGTAGATAGGTAGATAGATTGTTGTATTCTTCGATTGGAATATTATTTCTTCTGTGTCTCTGAAACTGGCATATGAATGTGCCAGGTAACATCTTTTGAAGAGTTACATGCAAGACGTTTTATCATCTAGTGTTCAGAGGTTCAGAATTCCATTCTGAGTAGCCTGTTTGTTTAGGGTTAGAGCCGCAATCCTCCAGTGTCTATAAACAGTAGTAAAGTTGTTCAGAATTGTTGTTAGAAAAGAATAGAGCAGACCGAAGTCAGGATATTGGTTTGAGGTGTCACCGTATGCATAGGCAGAAAACTGGACTTGATCTTAAGCTGGGATTTTTGCTAAAGAAGGGTCTTGGGGGTACTGGAATTCTGTGGTGCTTAGGCTTTGGGTGAATTAAACTTCAATAACTGCTGGAACTGAATTAAAAGAATGGCTAATTTGTTTAATTTATTTTTGCTATTTCTTCTGGTGAGGCCCTTTTGGGGTGGAATTTGAGTCAGCTGTTCAGGTATGTTGGTCCAGTGTCGTGGAGGGCCTTGTGAGCATGGGTTAGCATCTTGAAGGTGACTCTAGCTTTGATGGGGAGCCAGTGGAGTGTGCGCAGGTGCTGGGAGATGTGGCATTGTCTTGGTAGGTAGAGGACCAGTCTTGCGGCGGTGTTTTGGATGTTCTGTAGCTTGCGGTGAGGTTTTTGTTTATTCCGGCTTAGAGTGCGTTGCCGTAGTCGAGCCTGCTGGTGACCAGGGCGTGAGTGACGGTCTTTCTGTGTACAAGGGGGATCCATTTGAAGGTCTTACGTAGGATGCGGAGGGTGTGGAGCAGGAGGATGAGACGGAGTTGATCTGGCAGTCCATTTTCAGCTCTGAGTCCAGGATGTTTCCCAGGTTGGGTGTGTGGTCGGTGGGGGTGGGCGGGCTTCCGAGGGCCACCAGGTGTCGTTCCAGGTGTCTGGGTTTGGGCCCATGATGAGTACTTCTGTTTTGTTGGTGTTTAGTGGTAGGCAGCTGTTTTTCATCCATTTGGCGGCGGCTTCCATGCCTTCTCGAAAGTTGTGTCTGGCGGTGTTGGGTTCGTTGGGTAGTGAGAGAATGAGTTGGGTGTCATCTGCGTATTACACAATGTTGAGTCTGTAGGTTCTGACGATGGCAGCGAGTGGAGCCATGTAGACGTTGAAGAGCGTAGGGCTGAGGGAGGACCCCTGGGGGACTCCACAGGTGGTAGGTGTAGGGTCCAAGAGGAAAGGGGGGAGTCTGACCACGCTGCGTTCTGCCGGAGAGGAAGGAGCGGATCCAGTCGAGGGCCTTGTCTTGGATCCCTGCGTCGTGGAGTCTGCGTATTAGGGTGCGGTGAAAGACTGTGTTGAACGCAGCTGAGAGGTCGAGGAGGATATATGTGCATCTTCAAAGAACAATAGTGGTCCAGGTGAACAGTGGTAGAGACAGGTGCAGTATGTTTGCTGAGGGTGGCACTGGTGTGTCTGTATGTCAGAATAACGACTAAAAAAAATTAAAACCATAAAAATATCATGACCAGAATACCCACTGTTAAAATATTGTGAAGGCAAGTGTACATATGTAAATATACATTTACTATTCTTATTCCCATTTCTAGGTACCTTGAAGATATATATATTGGCAAGTATCACATATGTGGAGTTAATTATAGTAGGCAGTTGAGCGCTGTAAAGTTTCACTGACAAACAGAAAGTCAATAAATGGTAGGAATAGTACCTAAGTTGTAGATGGTTAATGTAGTGTGATATAGAGTTCCTTAAAAAGGTGAGTCTTTAACTCCTTCCTAAATTGGAGCATCGTTGGGGCGGTCCTTATGGACACAGGGATATTGTTCAAGACCGCGGGTAAATAGATTTAAAATCCCTGCTGCTTTTTACACTTCTTAGTCTACTATCTGATGGCGTGCTAACTGTAGGTGTGCCAAGAACAACAGAGATATTATGCTTGTCCACAAGATAATAGGAGTGCTGGTCATAGCTTCTTCATAAATGATGCCGTCAGTTTTGAGAGGGTGTGGGCTGACCATGGGAGTGAATGGAGTTCCATTAGGATGGGGATGAGCATATTTTCTCAGGTCTTGGATGTAGCATGTCCTTAACGGTGTGAGTGTGGATTATCAGAGGCCATAGAACTTGATGTTACCACCATCCAGATGCAAGAGTAAGCTCTGTAGTTGCTTTCTGAAAGAAATGGTTTCAATTTCTTTGGAAGAGAGAGTTGGTAGCAAGTCATCTTTGAGTTTTTGCCAATAGGTTCCTTGAGGTTAAGGTTGGTGTCCAGGGTGAATCAAGTGACTTGGATTTCAATGAAAGTTGGGGTTCGAAGTTGTTTAGGTAAATGTCATTGATTCAGGTTGGTACAGGTTTAGTTTTTGTTCATCACCTGTAAGAGGAATTCTTTCTTGGCTGGATTGAGCTTCAGCTAGGTTCTCTATTATCAACATATGGCAAATATTGATGCTGTTATGTGTACCTATAGCAACAGGTGACTACATGAAGAGACTGAAAATGACAGGAAACAGTATGAAACCTTGGGAGACACCACAGGTGACAGGCATCTTGTAGGGCTTGGAGGTGCCAACCTGAACAAACTGGTGTCAGTTGGAAAGGCAGCTACAGTGAAGGACATTTCTGATAAATCCTATTCTAAGGTGAGCATGAGGTGGGGATATTTGATTGAGTTGAAGGCCGCTGAGCTGTTTGACAACAGTATATGCTTAATTCACCTGCACATCTTTACTTCACACTAGTTGGATAGTCGATATTCTTGTCTTACAGTGTTTGCAGTTCTATATCTAAAAACCAATACTCTGGTGGAAAATCACTGACTTGTACCTAGAATGGCTTACTTTGCACAATGAAGCTGCTAGGCCTTTAATGAGGTTAACATAAGCAAATTGAAGAAACCTTTCAAGAAAGGAAAATAGAACTTGATACTGGACCCAGGAACTGTGTTAGAGGAAGCTGCATAAAGGTGTAAACAAAGTGTTAAATATAACAGTTTGCATGCCACCTTTTTCCCTTTGTTTGTCTTCTTACCCACTTTTACTTTCTTTTGATCACTACTAGGAAGCATTATTAGCACAGTAATTATTACATTGTTTATATTAAAATCATAACCAGTATCTATAAGGAGTCTAAATAGGCTACAAGGACTGCGATTGGATACTCAAAGTTATACATCGTCTCTTGATGTTAGTACAATATTTTGAAGTGTAAATATATACGACACCCATACCTGTCCTAATGCAACACAGCTGAACTTATATTGTATATTTACCTTCGCATAAATTCTCCGAAGAAAGATCCCAGTAAGGAAAATATAAAATCAAACATGATCAGCCGATATATATCCTCGCCAACAAGGGTCTCCCAACACTAAGAAAAGGATAACAATGCTTTAGGCATCACATTAGAAAAAATCAAACATCAGCATTGCCAGATATATAAATAAGTTTGGTTTCTCTTTGTTGTGCTGTAAATTGGATGCAAAATCTATATACAGTGAATGTGAATAGAATGATACTATGTTACAGGCAAAGTGATGATACAATTGTTATCAATCAATATATTAGTCTATTGAAATATTGTTTGGCCTGCAGACAGAGGCTACTTTCTTCTGTCTGTTTAAAAAGAAAATCTACATATCAATTCAATCCTTTTTTTTTATTCCTCACACAGAATTTGATTGGTTGAACAATGCTGATTATTCGTAGTTTTTCACATTTTAATGGCTCCACAAACAAGACCTCTTAGAAATGGGGGTTTCTAGTTGGCATGTTGTCCAAGTAGGGACCCTTCCTTCTCGTCACCACGAGGGAGTTACACTTCTAAAATAACCGCTGTTCACCCCCTTGGTAACTTGGCACAAGCAGTCAGGCTTATCTCAGAGAAAATGTGTAAAGCATCTGCACATAACACACAGTAATACAGTGAAAATACATATAAAGGGCACCACACCAGTTTTAGAAAAATAGCCAATATTTAACTGTGTAAAACAAGACCAAAACCATAAAAAGATATGCATTTTGCAAGGTACACTTAAAATACAGTTCCTTGCAGTCAATATCTCTGTCCGGGGCTATCTTGGTGTCATGAACAAACAAATTCAACAGTTCAGGTTGACCATAAGATTGTGGGCGAGGTACAGTGTCAGAAAGACCAGCAAACAGTACCTTGAAAAAGCATGGCGTCATGGACCTTGCGATGAGCTCCGTAGAGGCGGCATCGGCAGGCGTCGTAATTGGAGGTCGGTGTAGGAATCATCAGGCCCTGGAAGTTACACTCGTTGTAGAACAGACTCCGTGAGGTTGACATCAGGAGCAATGGTAGGCATCGGTGCTGTGGCGTGATGTGGAGCAGTGTGGCCTGCAGTGCCCTCAGGATGAGTTGCAGTCAGCGGCTCAATGACGGCATCCAGTGGCTTTGGTGAGACAAGGGTGGCGGTTTGAAGTGGGGCGGGGCTCTTTGCAATGCTGACAGGTCATAGTGCAAGCAGCAGCGGCATCGTTGCTGAAGTGTTGTTGTCGGTAGACCCAAGGCTGCAGTGCCAAGTGGGCCAAGACGGTGTGTGGGGCCCACAGGTCACGGTGCAGACAGCGTGATCGGTTAATGATCTAGAGTTGATGGCGCTGGCCTCCGTGGACCAAAGCTGCGGTATGGGATGGGGCAGTGCTTGTATACCTTATGAGCGGTGCCTTCAGGCCACGGTGCAGGCAGAGGCGTTGTCATCAGCTTGGCGCGTCGTTGTTGGTCAGTTTTGGACAGCGATGTAAGGTGAGGTGGTGCGGCGTACGATGCTGACAGGTCACGGTGCAAGCAGTGACTCTGTGACAGTGAAGAACTACGTGGGTAAGACCAGTGTTGCAGTGCGAAGTGCGGCAGGGTTCGTTGAGATGCCAACAGGCCACGGAGCCAGCAGTGGCGTCATTGATGGCATTGGGTTGCTTTTCTCTCTGTGGAAGCTGAAACAAACATGTACCCAGAGGATGGTGAAGTATTTAGTGTGCCTGAGACTTCCAGCAGGAGGCAAGCTCTACTTCAAGCCCTTGGAGAAACTCAGGAAATAAGTTGCAGAAAGTTAAGTCCAGTCCTTTCACTGCCCCAGACAGAACCAGCCACTGCAGGCCAACACAGCAAAGCACACATCAAAGTGGTAGTTCCTCTTGACAGCTTCTCCAGTTCTTCTTCTTGACAAGTCAAGTTCCTTAGTCCAAAATAATTCTAAAGTTCAGGGATTTTAGGTCTGATACTTAAACCCCATTTTCCCATTGAAGTGTTTGTTCATGAAAGCCCCCCTTGCTCAGTAAAACCAGTTCTGTGGTACAGCCACACTACAGGGGGTGGAGACAGCATTGTGCAGGTCTTCCACAGCCTATTCAGGTACTAGTGACAACTCCTCCCACCACCCCAGCCCTGGGTGGCCCATTAGCATATGCAGGGCACACCTCAATACCCTTTGTGTGAGTGTCTGGAGTGAATACACAAACAGCCCCTGTCAGTCTAAAACCAGACAGTGAATCCACAAGCAGGCATTGACAGACCGGATGGTTAAGCAAGAAAATGCTGACTTTCTACAAGTAGCATTTCCCAACACACAATTTAAAAACCACTTTTGCTAAAAGATGTTTATTAATTTGTAGCTCAGGGAGCCTAAACTCCTTTTCTCTATTGTTTCCTTTTTTTATTTTTTTTATTGACAGCACAGAGTGAAAACATGTCAAGACGTTGCTAATATACCAATAATATCTATACAAGAATATATACAGAATGGCAAAAAAAAACAAGAGTACAAAATACAAGAAATATACAATGTTAAACAAATTATTCATACCATTTTAAGTGAAATCATATGCACGAACAGATTTTAAATAAAGTTGGCCAAAATGTTCTCAAATTTAAGCAAAGACCTGGTACCCTTAATTCGGGCTATTCCTGCTTCCATGCTATGGATTTCATTGACCAAAGCCCACCATTGCATAATATGTGGCGGCTGTGGCGATATCCATGCCCTAGCTATCGTATGTTTAGCACAGGAAAGTAAAATAGTAATTAAAGCCTGTTGCGGTAAGGTACTACTATGAATATCTAGGAGTACAGTAGAGGCAGAAAGCAATGGTGGCCTAGCTAATTTCAGTTTCAAAACTTTGTCCAAATTAAGCCAAAAATCATTCAATAGCGGGCAGGAAAATAACATATGTTCTATATTAGCGCCCATCGTATCACATTTAGGGTATTTGGTACGCTCGGAGTATTGTACATTTGAACACCAATTAAGAATCACTTCCGGGGTGTGATATAGCAGACAAGAGGTTTTAAATTGTTGTAATCGTAGGCTGGCGGATTGTACCAAGTTATTGATTTTAGAGAGAGAGTGAGCAATCTGTTCTGGATAGATTGTCAGTCCCAGTTTAGAGCTCCATTTCTCTGCTAACTTGGAGCAATAGTATTTTACATAAGATATTAAACAGCTATAGCCAGTACTTATTACTGATTTGGTCTTAGATGAATAGAGGCACTCCCAAATATCAGAGTCTGAGATAGTTAAAATGTTCATTTTACGGATCAAAAAATCGTGTATCTGAATATATTTAAACCTCATAGGCTCTGTAAGATGGTATAAATTTTTTAATATCTCACAGTCTAAAAAGCTATTGGTGCCATACAGGTCCCCCAAGGTTGCAATACCATGAGTTGCCCACACATTAGCCTGGCTGCCAATAAATATCCCCGGAAATCCTGGGTTATCCCAAAGTCGTAATTTAAACTGAAAAAAAGAGGTCTTACAAAAAAGCAAAATGCTGAACCAAATCTTGGCAATATCTCGAGCAGTCTTAAATTTGACTCTTTTGTAAAAATTTGGGCCATTCAATCTAAGCAAAAACATGCTTGCATCAGAGTTCAGCATAATGGTATGAACAAACAAATGTTTTGAATCAGAATTAAGCAGGGAACGAAGACGCCCAATAAGGTAGCCCAGAAGTAAAGTTTATATCAATATACCCTTTTAATGAAGATAAGCTTTTACGTGCTTTCCGGTAACCCCAGATGAAACTGCTGAAAATTCCATAGAGTTTCTTAAAAAAAATATTATTAACTGCCAACGGGATAGAACGAAAAAGATAAAGAAACTTAGGAAGAATTTTCATCTTGATTAAGTTTATTCTACTAATATTATTTAGTGGTAATTTATGCCATTTTTTAAGAAGCATCTTGGTTGATTTAACATAGTTGATGGGGATTATGTCACAGATTTTTTATGACATTTTTACCCCTAAATAGTTAGCAGCCTGACATATCCCTAAATTTACCCCCATAGGTTTATAGTTGACCACTATCTGGGTTTTGTTCACATTTAATTTATAGCCGGAAATATTGCCACATTTTTCTGTTTCGACCATAAAGCCCTCTAATGCTGATGTGACATTGGAGGAATATATTGCAATGTCGTCCGCATATGCAGTAATTTTCAAGCAATGGGATCCTGAGCTAAATGGAATTATCCTAGGTTGTACAAGGAGTGCCAGCAGGAATGGCTCCATGGACAGGGCAGAGAGCAGAGGTGACAGCGGGCACCCCTGCCGAGTGCCCCGTGCAATTAAAAAGGCAGAGGATAGCATACCTGAATAGCTAATTTTAGCCGTGGGTTTATCGTATAGAGCCTGAATCCAGCTGACCATTTTGCCCCTGAAACCAATGAAAGACAACACGGACCAGAGATAATCCCACCCCACCCGGTCAAAAGCCTTTTCGGCATCTAATAAGATCATGCCGAGTGGGGAGGTTTCTGTCTCTGCCATGTCGAAAGCTGTGATAGCTGTGTTAATATGGGTAGTAGTGTCCCTGCCCAAGACAAATCCGTGTTGTTGTTCACTAACGATCCGAGGGACAACCACGGCCAGCCTGTTTGCTAAAACCTTAGCGAAGGCCTTCGCGTCTGAATTAATCAAAGAAATTGGCCTGTACGACCCACATTCTTCAGCTGGTTTGCCCTTTTTTAAGAAGAAAATTATTTTCGTTGTGTTTCAGGAGTTCGGGGCCTTCCCTTTTGCCCCAATATGTTGTATAATTAGGAGTAAAAGGGGAATTATTTCTTCCATACAGATTTGATATAATTCCACCAAAATTGAATCCTCCCCTGAGGCCTTCCCCTTAGGTAAGGATGAGATAGCCTGCCTTAGTTCTAGCTCGGCAATATCATCCGACAGATGTTCTAAGCCTGATAGATTGCGTTTTTCCTTAAAGTTATTTTCCAAATAAACTGAAATATCAGATGTGAGTAGTTGGTTCTCTGGGATATAAAGGGTGTTATAATACTCCGTAAATTGCGTCAGTATCTGCGCCGGTTGGTTATAAATAATTTGATTTGCGCCTTTTATACATTTAATACGGGTCTGAGCTCTATCATCCGCTACTTGATAGGCCAATAGCTTGCCAATTTTATCCCCCCCTTCATAATACAGAATGTTAGTCTTATGCATTTTAGCGCAGCTTTTTTCAATAAAGATTGTCTTGAGATTAGATTTTAATGTTTCAAGTGTAAGCTCTGTTTCAACGGTATTAGTGGAGCACAGACGAAGCGAGTCAGCCAATAGAATTTCATATTCCCTAATATCTGCTATTAGTTTATTATTAGTTTTACGGCATTCCGAATTCTGTTTATAAATATATTGTTGTGCATGGCCTCTAATGCTGGCCTTACAAGTGACCCAAACGCAGATGTGAGAGGCCGTATGAAGATTTATTTTAATAAATTCACTCAAATGCAACTTGAGCTGAGAAATGTAAGCAGTATCGGTCAATAGATAACGGTGAAATGAAAACAATCTTGGAATATTTTGGCCTTCAGAATAGCTATATGCTAATAAAATAGGGTTGTGATCTGAGGACACCCGGGGGCAAATTTCCATAGAACTATTCTGGATTATTTGATCCGTTGCCCATGCCATGTCAATGCGTGAACAAAGTTTATGAGGGGCTGAGTAAAACGTATAACCAGGTATGTCTGGATAGAGAGAGCGCCATACGTCTTTAACATTGTGTACCCTACTGATATCTAAAATAGCAGCCCTCACTTTATGCATACGCTGAAAAGTACCCAGCCTTGTTGTATCCTGCTGTTAATCCATAATACAATTAAAATCCCCCATCATAATAACTGCTCCCTTCCACCCCAACAATTCCAAGTTCAGTTCATCAAAAATAAAAGCTTCATCCGTATTAGAGCCATAAATTCCACAAAGTACATATTTATGATTGCCGATACAAACTTGCGCTATCACCCAGAGACCCAGTTTATCAGTACCAGATTTGATCGTTCAATTCTACATCTTTTGTCTTTTAATATAGCAACTCCCCTAAGCTAAATCTGTTGAGAGGAACAAACTACAACCTCATAACCCAGCTGGTTAAGTAACTTTCTATCTTTATAAGAAATATGTGTCTCAGATAAAAAAATTAGCTGAGGGTTGTACAGCCTTAACGCTTCGGAGATAAGTCTTCTTTTGTTTTTACTATTTAGGCCTGATACGTTCCACGCTAAGCATTTTAAAACATGCATTTTAATCGATAATTTCAAACAGTTTTGCATAATGTACATTATTGAGCAAAAAATATAGTGACAAACAACAATACATTCATTTCAAATTTAAACCTTCCACACAAGGTGCTGTCTTTTTTAATTTTTTGATCCTACCCCAAACAGCTACCCCTCGGAGAACCTGGGCCCACCCCCCTTCCCTCCCCTACCTTTACCCAGAACCAGAGGGAGCCCCCTATGTGACTGCTGCCGTTAGATGGGCAGCTCAGAGCACAACAGCACCGGGGCCCCTAGACCACCCGCCTTTCTCTTACAAACATCAACAAAAGATAAGAAAAAGAAGAATTTTAGTTGCTATCCCCCCAGAACTAAAAAAAAGTCAAGGGGAAAAAAAGAAAGTAATACTCGCTCAAATTTTTAACTCAAAGCTTAGCTCATCTTAGACAGCATTATTTCTGCCTCCTTCTTATCCGAGAAATAATAAGTATGAGCTCCTTTAATGACTTAAACGAGCAGGTTCCTGCAAAAATGCTTGTCCCCCAATGGCTTTAAAGGGGTCTATCAGCTTTTTTAATCTCCACCTCCTATCCATTTTAGGTTTGCTCAAGTCTGAGCGTACAAATAAAGACATATTCTCAATCTTGATAGGAGAGTTTGGGTGTGCTTTTAAAGCTACTGCCTGCCTTAACACCATGCGCGAGCCGGCTTTTCCCGCTGCGCGCTGACTTTTAAAAAAACCTGCGTTACATGACGAGCTCGGCTTGTCATGAGCGTACCAGAACCGTAACTCATGACGAGCTGAGCTCGTCATGAGCGTCGAAGGGGTTATGAGAAAATTCCCAAAATAAATAATAAAGGGCCTTGGGTATTTGCCTTCCCTATTCTTCTGAAATGGGGGAAGATGATGCGCTCTCTGGACCCGAGAGGCCCAATCCCAATCAGCTAAATCAGGTAGGGCTTTGTTTAGTAATTTCACCATGTACGCCCTTGCGTCTGACCCCTCAGCCCCATCCGGAATGCCAAAGAGTCTCAAATTTGATCGCGTTGGCGGTTCTCTACGTCCTCAACCTTCAATTGTAAAGCAAGAATCTGACTTTCGTGGTCATTCAGATCTGTTTCAGTGTGAGCTGCGCTCTCTTGGATACCAACAACTCTCTGCTGAAGGTTCTCTATTTCCTGTGACATCCCTCCTAGTTTGGAGGTCATGTCTGTCAATGAATTCTGAAGCTTGGTATTGTCTCCACGTAATTGCAGAAAGCGTTCTTGCTCCTCAGCATGATGGCTAGTTAAAGTGTGTAGAATAACCTCAAAAGGGGACATTTCAGAGCCGCCTTTCTCCATGCCGTCTGACGAGATATTATAGGGAGAATCCGAGTTGCCAGAAGGCATACATGTCGTAAAGCCAGGACCATAGCTTAATGTTTCGAGACTGACAGGGGAAGTTATCAATACTGAGCTTGATGCCCCATTAGTAGGGCCAAGTAACGGGGGAGTGTCTACATCCACAACTGGAGCAGGGGGAGCTGGGGAAACTGGGGGAGACAGGCGGGGGCCTGCGCAGTTTTCCTGAGATTCTTCAACAAGAAGGGTGGAGCCCAACAATCGAAGGGTCATATTTTTCACTAGTCCCTTAGCCTGAATCCATTTTCTAAGAGGACTTTTGTCCAAATTTATATATTTTTTCATAGCTTGAGCGGTGTTACTAAGGGATAAACCCTCTGCTGGTGGTCTTTTGCCTTTCTTGCTTTTGGCATTTTTCTTTTGTTTAGCTTTGCCCCTCCGATCCGCCATGTATTTGGCTGTGGAAACTCTACCCCAGTCCCATGCTCCTCTCCCTCCTCTGTCTCCTCTGTCTCCTCGTATTCCGAGTCCTCAGGAGAGCAGCTTCTCGCTCCTTCACCTCCACCTTCACCTCCACCATCATCATCCCTATCCTCCGCCCCCCCTATGGGAGGTGTCACAGTCACAGTAGCTGAACTAGCGCTGTTTTACCCAGTAGAAGATTCTGGGAGATTATCAGAATCCAATTCCAATTCCGGCTCTAAGATAGGGTGCGAGTTGTTTGTTTCAATCGCACTAGCAGGACAAATACCATCAATAATCAAAGTAGGAGGGCGCAGTATTTATTATTATTTATTTAAGAAGCTTATAGAGGGCACGGCTACCTCCAGCGGGGGTGTCCCGGCGCTAAGACTACTTGTTAATCAGAGAGGGGGTTACCTGGTTCATGACTATCTGTCACAAGAGCAAGTCTGCACCAGAATTTGCTAGCTAGTGCTTGGAAAACAGCCATGTTTTCAGTTTGCGACGAAAGACAAGTTCAGATTCGGAGAACCTGAGGTCCAAAGGTAGGCTGTTCCATAGCTTGGCGGCCGTAACGGTAAAAGTTCTGCCACCAGTGCGAGTGAGTCTAAATCGAGGAACGATCAGTAGGCGTAGACTGTTGGATCTCAGGTGCCTTACCGAGGAGGCTATCTTAAGCCTTCTGCTCAGATAGCCAGGGCCAGTGCCATTAATTGCCCTAAAGGCAAGGATCAGAACCTTGAAGTCAATGCGACGGGCTATGGGAAGCCAATGCAGCTCCTCTCGGTACGCTCTGATCGAGTTACGGGGGGGGATGTTGCCAATAAGTCTAGCTGCCGCATTTTGTATAATTTGAAGTTGATCAATGAGATATTGGGGGGCACCGGCATAGAGGCTGTTGGCATAATCAAGGTGTGCCATGATGAGTGCCTGGACCACTGTCTTACGGGAAGACTGGGGGAGAAAGGGAAAGATCTTCCTGATCATACGCAATTTGTTAAAACGAACCGCCGCTACTTTATTGACCTGGGTTTTCCCGGACAAGGTGTTATCAAATATAAAGCCCAGATTGCGGGCTGATTGCACTGGTATAGGAGGTGGGTCAAGAACGCTGGGCCACCACAGAGTGGCAGGGGGAGTAGTTTTCTGGCTGAAAAAGAGGACCTCTGTCTTTTCAGTATTGAGGGCGACATGGTTAGCAGCCATCCAGGTGCAAATGTTGCCAAGGCAGTTTCGAAAGTTGGAGAAGAGGGAGTCAGAATGGTCTCTAAATGAAAAAACAAGCTGAGTATCATCAGCATAAGAGACCACCCTGACTCCCGAGGACTCAACTACCCTGGCAAGAGGGGCCAGATAAACATTGAACAATAAAGGGCTCAAAGCTGAGCCCTGGGGCACGCCACACAAGAGGGGTTTGTCTTCGGATTGAAATGAATGTAACAATACCCTTTGGGTCCTTCCGGACAGAAAGGATTTGATCCATGCCAGGGCAGTGCCATCAATCCCCAGCTGTTGCAGTCGAGCTATAAGAATGACATGGGAAACCGTGTCAAATGCAGCGGATAGGTCGAGGAGGACCAACATGGCCTCCTCACCCCTATCCACTGATTCCCTGATTGTTTCGGAGACTTCCAGCAACGCTGTCTCGGTGCTGTAGCCGGTGCGAAAGCCGGATTGGGAATTGTGTAACAATTTGTTAGTTTCCAGAAATTGGGCCAGTTGTTTCTGAACAACTTTCTCCAACACCTTAGCTGGCTTAGGCAGGAGCGAGATAGGACGGTAACTGCAAAATAGAGAGGGATCGGCATTAGGTTTCTTGAGGATGGGAAGTAGCCTAGCTTGTTTCCAAACCAAGGGGAAATGACCCTGGGTCAGGGAGGAGTTCCAGATGGAGAGGAGGGGATTGATGAGGACAGGGGCAAGATTACCCATCACTTTAGCAGGTACTGGGTCCAAGGGTGAGCCAGACTTGATGAAGTAGTGATAGGGCAGAATCAAATGGTAATTCACTGAAGGAATTAAAGGAGCATGAAGTGAGGTGAGAAGGGTCTGGGGGAGGGTTGGGCGAGACAGAAACAAATGAGGAAGCAAGTTTGGTAATTTTGTCCTGAAAAAAATCCGATAGACCATTGCATAGGTCTTGGGTGGGACTGCATTGGGTTTTGATGGCCGAAGGGGTAACAAAATCTTTTACAATCTTGAAGAGGGTTTTGGACGAGTTCTGCGCCTGTTGAATGAGGCTAGAGAAATATGTTCTCATGGAAGAGCGTTTGAGCATTTGAAATTTGTTTAACACAGTTTTATAAGCCAGTTTTGCCATTGGATCGTAGTTCTGGCGCCAAATACGTTCCAGCCTTTTGCATTTGCTTTGTTCCAACGGGGAGAACCAAGAGGCCGACGGACGAGATCTGGCAGACGCCAAGGGCGCAAGAGGAGCGATGGAGTCAAGTGCTGAAGTGAGGGCAAAGTTGTATCTTGCCGTTTCCTTATCCAGATCTTCCGTATGATTAGGATGGTACTGAAATCGGGATTCAATAGCCTCGCAGGTAACCTTGGTCCATTTACGACCACTAACTCGATTGAGGGAAGAGGGAGGGGGAAGGGAAGGTCTGGAAATATAGAAGGGAATAAGGAAGTGGTCAGACCATGTAAGGGGAAGTAAGGGAAGGACATTTATGCCAGGGTGATTTGTAAAGATCAGGTCAAGCGTGTGGCCAGCTTTATGCGTGGGACCTTTAACTAATTGGGACAAGGTCAGTCCTTGTAGGGTTTCCAAAATTGAAGAGGCTAGAGCACAGGAAGGGTTATCAATATGGAGGTTAAAATCTCCCAACACTGTGAAGTGCGAGTGTTTAAGGGAAAAGTCCGCAATTGAATGCATCAGGGCATTGAGGGAGGAAGCAGTGACGGGAGGGGGGTTGTATATCAGGATACCGGCAAAAATAGTGCATGCGGCATCCTTAATTGTGAAATACATGGCCTCGATAAGACCGAGGTTAGCAATTTTAGTCGAGCTCAGAGTAAGGTGGGATTTAGCAATAATCGCGAGACCCCCTCCAGGTTTGATGTTATCTCGATTAATACCTAGTAATCGGAAACCAGGGGGAATGGCCAGGTTGATATCTGGCATGGACGAGTCTTTAAGCCACGTTTCTGTGAGAAATAATAAGTCCCACTTGCTCGACTCTAGCAGCAGCCAGATGTCCGACGCATGTGCGGGAAGAGACCGGCAGTTAATTACGGCAGCATGTAAGGTAGGTAAGAGAGAGCAGTGAGTGCCAGTATTGGGTGGTGGAGTCCGTTTAATGAAGGCGGGAATGGGATAATTGCAGCAAAGATATAAGTAAGAGCCGGTTTCCAAACTGTGGGGATTGCAGCATATAGGCGGGGTGCAAGTGTTGCGGCGAAGAAGTATGAGTTGCTCCGAGGACCAGGTAAGCAAAGAGGTGCGAGAGGCAGGGGGACTGGCGCTAAGCACGGGTCCAGCGCGGACGGGCGCAGACGGGCTTGCCTTAGGCGCGCCCGCTGCGCCCGCCCGCTGCGCGGACGGGAGAGCCCCTTCCTTATATCCATGTCTTGCTGAGAATGGGAGGAGGGTGGGAGGCGTCCAGGAGCTGGAGCGCTACCCTGCCTCCCCCCAAGATGGCGGTTCAACAAGCAGTACCTGTTTGTTCGCTCCGATGGCTCCCACCGGTGATTTTGCAGGTGGTTTTGCTGTAGTGTTTGGCAGGCTTGAAGAAGCCATGATCGTAGCTGACACAGCTGTAGTAGGAGCCACAGTTGAGACCCGAGCCATCAATGGTGTTGTTACTTGGTCGATTACCACGGTTTTAGCTGTCCAAGTGGATCTAGGTACATTTTTAGGAGCCATTTCTTCCACTTTCTGTAGCTTCGGCAGGTCTTCTCCTCCCCAAATTTCGCACTCCGAGGCGCTCGTCCTCGTCCGCAACCAAGTCGCCAACCGGTCCAGCCGTATACCGATCCCTTGCTTAGGTAAGCCAGGCGCTGGGTGGATTGTTGCACCAAATGGCGAATCAGCCAGAGCAAAAGCATTCAGCACCCTCCAGCAAACCTCTTCCTATGCTATGAAATAATACGGCGACGGCACCGCCAGAGAATACCGACTGTCCCTTATATGCAGTTCACCGTTGACAACTTGCCGGCATGTCCACAATATAGAAAAGCTCAATGAAACGTGAGACCATCAGCGAGTTCTTTACCAGAAGAAGAGGAAGCATATGAGCTCACACAGGCTATTCTCATTGCTTTCTGGTACTTGCAGTGTTGTTCTCTTTAAACAGACAGAGCTTAATGTCCCCTAAGCGCAGAGAAAATATAGGCACGGCACACACTCGACTTAAAAAAAAATATGTGGAATGTCATGTTAGTGTGCTCTGCCTTCTCCTTTTATCATTTACCAGCAGCTTCTAACAGCCGACTTCTCTCTGTCGGCTCTCACCCAGCTTCCGTCTCGCCTCCGCTGTAGGCATCAGAGCCCTCGACGGAGATCGCCGCAGATCACGTTGAACGACAGAACCTTGCCGGTAAAAAGACACCTTTTCATCTCATCATAGTCGCCACCTCCATCGAAGTGCCGAAATGTCGGAGGTTTCTCAAGCTCCACAGACCTCAGATACAATAGCGTGCTGGGTGTAAGTATAACTATTGTTAAGTATACAAAGCCTCTGACACCATGGATCACACAGGTTATTTTTTGTTCAAGTCCTATTTATTGACAATGAACGCTCATGTATTAGCACATTATTTTGGGATTCAAAAAGGGTACACATTGGGTGTGAACAGCTCAGCTTTGAATATCTCCTTATGACATAAAGTACATTCACTATTTACAACAAATAACTTGTTAGCTACTAGGTAAATCAACGTGAGGAAAACAAAGTGACAAAATTACAGTGAAAAAATTAATAAGTTCAAATAACAACAATCCACAAAAAAAGTGAGTTCGTGTATCAACAAAATCTTATTTACAATTGATATTTCAGGGTCCTACTATGAATCTAAGGGAAATTATATTGGTATCCCAGGGGAATGTTATCAATTTGTCCCTCTAAGGGAAAAGTTAGTTGTCCTGTATCTTGCCAGGGAAAGTCATGTATTCAAAAGTATTTAATGCCTAATTGTGAGATGCGTCTCTCACTATATATGTCCCAATTGTTTAGTTAGATCATATGGCATATGTCTCTCCTGGCACTGGAGTTGAGCCTACGCGTTTCGACCTTGATAAAAATCTTGACAGGGTGGGAAGTTTGGGCAGGTCTTCATCAGGGCTCGCAGTAGGTGTTGAGGACCATCATGTTACACCTACGGGAAAAAATTTTTAAGGAGCATGTTTTAGTGGTTGGGTATGGAATATGGGACCAGTTACAGTGCTTATAAGTAATATTTACAAATATTATCAAATATGAGTTATTTAGATTGAAGATCACGTACCCAAGTGTGGGAAAATCGGTACTGCATACAATGAATACAGTTGAGTAACAGGAGGCGAGGTTTCTCACACGCCGGTGTGGTGAGGCTGTGTGTCCGCAGTCTTTAGTTACTGTGGAGAGAAGCAGGGAAATTGGGTTCAGAACTTCGTGTGGATCAAATAGGTCCTGTGAGCTTCTCTAGGTACTGAGTTTAGTGCCTGTTTTATAATGCGTACGAAAAAAGCGGCGTTTGCCATTCTCAATTGGTGTTAAGCTGGCATGAGGCGTATGCACTTTGTTGTTAATTACAGGGTTATGGATAGCCATGCTTTGTCTGTAGTTTGCCAGGGCGTCTTGTACCTGGGGGAGTCTGGAGGATTCTTCAGTAGCGCCACGGCGTTGTCGTTGCGGGACAGTTTCTCCGCAAGGTGGAGGAGCAAGGGTGCATCACATTCCCGGCGTCTCCTCTCAAGGGCGTGTTGCTTCTCTCTCCGCTACCGCTGTAGTGAGTTTACACAGCGTTCAGAAGGCTTAGGGTCTTACGTCTTGGTCGAGGATGAAAGCGAAGCTCTCATAGGCGTGTTCGCCGACTTTGGTGTCTCAGCGCTTCTGATAGGACAGCGTGATCGCGTCATGTGCACATGCGCTTGTTGCTAGGAGATAAGGACGTTTTTTTCGGCGGAAGCTTCCGACATCGCGCTGGAGTTTGTATTGTGTTTAACACATGAAACTGGAAATTTCCGATAGTTCATTAAGTCCGTGGTTGACTGTATCTAGATACATGATTGTCTTGGCTTCTTGCTTGGACAAGTTATCGGCCACATTTTTACCTTTCACTTGTTTCACCACAGTCCATTTCAGGTCATCTGGTCCGTGCTGTTTTTCAATGCAGTGGGAGACCATGGGTGCATTTTCCTTTTTGCATCGAATTCTGGAGCGATGTTGTGATATTCTTGTTTTTATGGGTTGGCTTGTTTTACCAACGTACGCAAGTCCGCAAGGGCATATGGCACAGTAGATAACGTTGCAGGTATTGCAGTTTGTAAATACCTCATGTTTGATTTGTTTCAGGCCATAGAAAAAAATTGTTCCTTCTATGGTGCTACTACAGGAAATGCAGTTGCCGCATTTATGATGTCCTTTGACTGGCGGAAGGTTCAGGAGTGACTGAATTGAACTGTCTTGCCTTGGTAATGTTGTGTCAGCTCGAACCAATTTGTTTCTCACACTCTCATTCTTTTTAAGTGCGAAGATAGGTGGACCTTCAAATGGTTTCAGGCTCCGTACTGTATTCCAATTTTTTGTGACTATTTTCTTGATTTCTGCGGTTGCTCCGGAGAAGGTTGTCACACATACAATTGGGGTGTCTTCTTTGTTCTTATCTTTAGGAGTCAAAAGGGTATCTCTCAGGATATACCATGCTCTCTTCATGCTTCTCTTTAGTAATTTCCTGGGATATCCTCTTTCGATTAGTTTATGTAACAGCTCTTGGGCATGGTGGAAATAGTCAGTTTTCTTGGTGCAATTCCTGCGCAGTCTCATGAATTGGCTGAATGGTAGGTTTTCACGGAGATTGCGTTGGTGAAAACTGGAGAAGTGTAAAAAGGTGTTGCGGTCAGTCTCTTTGGTGTATAGTGTGGTATACATGTTGCCCTCTTCATGTTTGACCATTAAATCCAAGAAGTTTATTTGTGTTTTGTTATATGTCAGAGTGAATTGGATGTTGGGATTACGGTCATTGAGCCAGACAGCAAATTCTTTCAATGTTAGTTCTTCGCCTCGCCACAGCATGAAGACGTCGTCTATATAACGTCGCCAAACTTTTATATGTCCTTCGAATGGATTGTTGTTATAAATCCAAGTGGCTTTGTATAGAGCCATGTACATTATAGCCATTTCCGGCGCGAAGGGACATCCCATGGCCGTCCCCATCGTTTGGAGGTATTGTACGTTATTGAATTTAAAGAAATTGAATTTCAGACAAATTTCCGCTAGTTTGATTAGGAAATCAGTAGGGACATTGTGTGGCCTTTCTCTCTTTTCGAGGAAAAATTCAAGTGCTCCCAAACCGTCTTCTTGCGGGATATTCGAATATAAACTCACGATGTCCATGGTGACCAGAAATTCCATTGATTCATCAAAGGGTTGGCCATCTAGAAAATTTATCGCTTCCATCGTGTCTTTAATGAAGCTTGCAGTCTGGCCAACAAGAGGTTTTAAAAACGTGTCTACGTATTTAGCCGGTCGTTCCAGGATTGAGTTCACCCCCGATATAATCGGGCGGCCAGGAGGGTTCATGGGGTCCTTGTGGACTTTAGGTAGAATATACATCAAGGGCGTGCGTGGGTTCTTGTTTATTAAATATTCTCCCTCCTTTTTGGATAGCCATCCTTCTTTTCTACCCTGATTGGCCAGCGTTTCTAGGCGATCTTTCAGTTTTTCGTTCCAGTTGTCATTCGTTTTTTTATAGTATTTTTCATCTGTGAGTTGCCGTAGCACTTCAGCTTCATACATTTCCCGTGGGAGGATAACAATCCCCCCACCTTTGTCTGCCGGCTTGATGATGAGACTTTTGTTGTCTTGGAGTCCCTGTAGGGCAATTTTTTCATCCAATGTTAGATTCCATTTTATGTATTTTTTCTTCGTTCTCTTTTCTAACGTGTCTAGGTCACGTAGCACGTTCTTCTCGAACGTTAGTAATTCCACGGGCATCTGACTAGAATTGGGAAAAAAGATAGAAGGATTTTTCAGTCCAGAATAGTTTCTAGTCATTAGGTCTGGTTGGTTTTCAAAAAATATTTTAAGTCTCATTTTTCTAAAGAGTTGGATGAGTTCCAATTTGGTTTGACAGATATCTGGACGGACAGTCGGAATAAATGTTAGGCCTTTCTGTAGCACACTTCTTTCGCTATCTGACAAGGTGTGGTTGGACAAGTTGAAGACTGCGTTTAGGCACGGGTTTACCATCGGTAAACTCGTCTCCTCGTTGTGATCTCCCCTTGTTATTGTTTGTAGGGGCGGTTGAACCACCTGTTGCCTCTCGGGCGGCCACGGGATCTGCCTCTGCCTCTGTCGGAAAAAGGTGCCTGTTGGTAAAATTGGCGGGCTTGGTCGTCTCTGTTGCTGGTGGAGGCGTCAGCGTCACTTGAATTGGTTGATGCAGAGGAATCTTCTGAGAATGTTAGGAATTGTCTTCTACTTCTGCCTCCGTATGTGCGTAAGGCGCTGGTGTTCTGTTGTTGTTTGTAATAGTCCTTATCCAGATATGGGTAAGTTTTTTTCTCAGAATAGTTTGTAATGTCTTTCAATAGTTTCTGTTTTTTGAAGTCTTCTGTTGTTTTCTGGAAGATTTGATTTTCTTTTTCTAATTTACTTAATAGTGCCAGGGCGTTCTCGATTGCTTTGTTATTCTTGAAGGCTTCTTCCAGTTCTTTAATTAACTCCTGTTCTTTTAGTCCTATTCGTTCAGCAGTTTTGATTGAATGAAACATCCAATCTCTTGAACATTTAGTGCCGATGTGGCTGAATCCTTCCAAATATTCGGGATCGTCTGTAAAGATCACCGGCACATTTTTTACTTGTAAACCAACTGGAGTGGTTCCCGCTCTTAGGTGTTCTAGTAGTACTTCCCCATGGAGGGATGTTCTAATTTGTTTTTTCTTAAGGCGGGCAATTTTTTCCAATTCAGTGGATTGGCCAACTTGTAGTGCGGTATTTCCAGGATTCAATGTTGATGGTCTCTTCAACAGTGTTTCGATGTCTTCCTCTCTAATGCTCAGAGTCTTCGGTTCTGACATTTAGATATCGACAGGTTGAAATTTTAATTGGAGTTCTCGGGTACGTGAAATTCTAGGCTAGCACTGTTTGTAAGGGATAGGTTTTGTGTTAGGTTGGGTGTCACACCGGTGTACCTTGGATTCGTTTAAGCAGAAAGTGAACTTATGGTTCTGCTAGGTGGAGCATGTCTCTCCGGTAGGGAAACTTGGATTTCCAAATAATCCCTCGTAGACTTGGTGTCTACACTAAGTTTTGCAAAAATCACAGGGGATTGATTCTGTTTAGGTAATCAGAGGCAGGAATCAGAATAGATAGGGTGTAAGTATAACAACATTTCTTCCAGCATCAAAAACGGGTATATCCACGGGAGCCCCGGCGGCAGCTGTGCTCTAAGGCGTCCTCACTCCGCCATCTTGGACCGCCTCCTCCTCACTCTGCCTTCTCTATTGTTTCCCAATTGAAAGTTACACTTGTAAAATGTTACAAGGTGACTCCAATGATCACCTATGGGAAAGACAGCCTTCCACTGGTGAAAAAACAAAATACATAGTATTTCACTTTCAGGACATGTAAAACACACCAGCACATGTCCTACTTTTCACATTCACTGCACCCTGCCCATGGGGCTACCTTGGTTCTACCTTAGGGACAACTTATACACAATTAAACGGAAGGGTTAGGCTTGCCAGTTGAAACCTGCATGTGCAGACACAGCACTGGCAGGTCTGAGACTCCTTTGAAAGGCTACTTGGGTGGGTTGCACAATCAATGCTGTAGGCCCAATAGTAGCATTTGATTTACAGGCCCTGGACACATGCAGTGCCCCTTTACTAGGGACCTACCAGTAAATCAAATATGCTAATCCTGGATAACCAATCATAAACAATTTACAGTAGGATCACTTGCTCCTTGGCACTGAATAGCAGTGAAAAAGTGTGCAGAGACACTTAACCATCAAAAATGAAGTCTAGCATAGCATCAAAAACAGGTCAGAAAGTAAAAAGACAGGGGAGACACACCAAAAGATGTATTTTTAGAAAAATATATGGAAAAGTATATTTTTCCCTACCTGTAACCACGTTTCTAAAGTGGTAATAGCCAGGGAAAAAATATAAAACTGAATACTTACTTACATCTAAGACACGAAGTAATTCATTATCGAATCAGATAATGACTTACCATCACCATGTATCATGGCAGTTTAACAAAATTTAGCAAAGTTCAGTAAAAGTCCCACAGTCACAGAAATCACTATGAGTGAATGTCTTATAACTTAACAAATTACTTACCCAACTTACCTGCAGTACCCAAAATGGATTATCTGTGCACCATTATAAATAATCCTGCCAAATTTCATGAAAATTTGTTCAGCTGTTTTCACGATATGTTGAATAAAATAGTCTATGAAATATGCGTTGGTGGAAAAACACATTTTGCCCCTCCCTTTTTATCTTTACAAACCCTTAAAGATTGACCACAAACATTTACATTACAAAATGTAGAAAATTCGATAGGTTTGGAAAGTTTTGTGGTGATTTTCAAACAGGTGGAAAGATATTAGGGAGCAAAAATCTGAGGAATTCCTACCTGGGAATTCTAACTAGAACTACAGAGTGGCAATCAGACTTAAGCGACTTCTTTCTTTTTATCTAGTGTAATTGTTATGTATTTATGTATTGGTTGGATAATCATGTGACCATAAATATGTCTTTTAGTTGTTCATGTAGTAATTCCAAATCTTTACATATGCAGTGTAGCTTATTTTGTGGGCTTCCTTGCTACTTTTTGTAGTATTGTGCTGCATATGAAGCTCAAAGTGAATTAAAGTCAATCGCTGTTGTCATAAAAATAGAGATTTTGTTTTCCTAGTTATCAATCATCATATCCTCCATATAGAAGTTTGTGTAGTTCACTGCTAGGTCATGTTTCCATTTCGTTGCATAGGAGTGAATAATAAATATTGTTTTTACTTGACTTGCTGGGCACACATTTATTTTGTGAGCCAGAGAGCATGCAAGGAAAATGTATGTAGATTAAGATGTATTCTCTTTGTTGTCTATATGTATGATGGTTTCCATTTGCATAAAATCATAAATGGATCTTTCAGTTGTTCACATAGTAAATCTGAAAATGTACATATGCAGCCTAGTTTATTTTTTAGGCTTCCTTGCTACTTTTAGTAGTATTGTGCTTCAGATATCACTAAAACTTAGGCCCTTATAACTTGATAACATCACTTGCAATAGCAAAAAAGAGCAATAAAAGCAAAACATTCCATCATCTGCCAATGTAGAAGGAAGCTTTCCAAGTGAGGTCCAGAGTCCGCCAGGTTTGTTTAATTTCACCTTTTCTCTTCGTGTTGGGAATAGACTAGATCATAAAGACATTCAAAGCAAGGAGAGGAAATGGAATCCAGTGGACTCATTGGATGCAGCTAAATGACCTGGACTTTGCTGGCGACCTGGCCCTACTTCAATATTTTTGTTTGAATCTGTTTTATTAAGTTTTGAACAAGAGTAAGTAGTTGACATGTCAGGACAAGTGATATTTCCTTTCATGCTCAGTTACAGCATGTAAAACGTTGGTAAGCCTTATTATGCTACCAAGTGCGTAGTACACAGTATTGCAATATGTAACAGATAACCAGGCACTTGGTAATTTGAAAATACCACACAGTACATGCGCCTCAGTGTAATGTAGTCCCGGACAAATGTTCATGATGGGCCAACTGCAGGATCCAAGGCCTGCGGTGCTGGCAGAGGTACAAATTATTTACGTAATCAACAAAAAAGAGGGGGCAGCTAACTAACCCCCCCCCCAGTGGTGCCACAGAGGCAGGAGTGGTGTTGCTGTGTTGTAACATAGCAAGTCTGTAAACAAGTGTGTGAGATGTGTGCCTGTCCCCGTGGCATATAAGTATTGCATAGTAAGGTGCACTGAATGTTCCCGCATCATGTGGCCCCGTTTTGCCACCCAACATAGTGAGTAGTCAGTTGTGTATAAGAAACTGGTAAGGTGGTAGGCCCTCTTCCTCCACCAATGAGTTGTAGGGGCCAAGGGCACCATCCCGGTAAAGGTCCCCGAGGGTGTGTAAGCCAGCCTCCAGCCAGGCAGATAGTTCCACAGACGCAGAGGTGGTACCAAACCTAGGTGTGCCGAGCAGGGTAACGCTGGTGCACATGGGATCATGGTTCGCTTGAGGTAAAGACATCGACAGTAACAATGAGACTCGACTCAGAGAAGCAGTGAGTCTGGCAGTTCACCATTAGTGCATGGGTAAGAGAGTCGAAGAATCGCTGGGAGAGTCCAGGCCAGCGACAGCATGGCAGTGTCGGACAGGTGTAAACCTGCCAACCGCCTGGCTACCCATTTGAATTTGGAGGTAAGTTAATACTGTTCCATGTTCAGCACTGCAAGTCTATCCGGTTCTGTGTGAAAATAAAGTTGTGACAGCGTCACCCTACAACGCGAGAGACTACAGATGAACTCTCTCAAAAGATCAAAATAAGGGAGGTGCAATGTATAGATGTAAATTGAATGAGCAACCAAGGTAGAATCAAGAGCTATGCAGTCAGTCACAGACAGTGGGAGTTTGCGCCAGAAAGACATCTGGGACCTAATGGCTGTTGTAGCACTCACAAAGTTAAATCCAACAAGTCACTTGGCAGATAATACACCCTGACTCCCAAATATTGAGATGTGTCAGGGTGACAGGGTATTGGTACTCCAATAAGGGCAAAGGTCGAATCAGTGTAAACCTGCCAACCAGCTGGCCACCCACTGGTTTCGAGAGGCAAGGTAATACTGTTTTGATAGCTATGCAGAAAAGTTTAATGAGCTCCTGTGTAAATGCAATCTTGAAGTCTTAGTATCCAGCAGAGAAGAGGGAGAATCACCTAAACCATCTTTCCAAGGTAGAGGTAGCCCAACATGTATTGATCACATTATAGTGTCTACAATGGACTGAAATATTGTGGGCCACTCCATATTGGATTCACAAGTTATAGCGATCATGCTTCTCTGACTCAGCCCATAAGTGCTAAAAAAATAGGATTGAGGCTAAATTATTGTTACCAAATATAGCGGTAGCTAGGAAAAACAGCATCAGCATAAAATGGACAGGGATAAATGAATATAACATGCTGCAAAAGGTGTTTAAAGACAACATAGAAAGTTTCTCTATCTGTACAAACATAAATTCTTCTCCTGATATGGTAGTGACCTTCCCATATCCCTTCTTGATTCATCAGTAAAGATCATGGGAAGAATAGTAGTCTGGAGATTGGAGGCATGGGCTATTGACAGTAACATATTGACAGAATCTCAATATGGCTTTAGGGTGAGATGGGGACAGTAGAACAGTGTATACATCTCAATTTAATCATTGGTAAATACACGCTGGCCAAGGAAGAACATATCCATTTATGCTTTGCAGACCTGAGCTCTGCCTTCAACTGTGTAAACCACGCTAAACTGTGGGAGGCAATGATTGATATGGACGCCCCAGATGTAATTGTGTCATTCTTATCTTATCATAACTCTATGCAAGACTTATGGCTAGAGTAAGG
This sequence comes from Lissotriton vulgaris, assembly GCF_964263255.1. Classification (NCBI taxonomy): domain Eukaryota; kingdom Metazoa; phylum Chordata; class Amphibia; order Caudata; family Salamandridae; genus Lissotriton; species Lissotriton vulgaris. The sequence continues at coordinate 189,806,014 of NC_141698.1, forward strand.
TATGGGAGGGTGGGTGAATGCACCTCAAGCTTCAAGTTGTCTAGGGTATTAGACAAGGTTGTGTCATCGCACCCCTCCTCTGCTCACTATACATTATTTAAATAGATAACACCTTCAAAGATTTGAACACTGACGCCCTGAAAATAGGCTCTCGTCCAACCCTGCTGCTCCTGTATGCAGACGATGCTGTCTTAAATTATAGAAAAGCAAATGGACTACAATTGAATGAAACCTTTGCCTCATACATGGAGCAAAGAGACCTAAAATTAAATCTCACCAAGCCATTAGTGATGATCTGTGGACAGGGTAGCACCAAGAAAAAAAACCACAGCTTATGGCAACAAAAACTGACAGAGGTTCAAAATTTCTCCTATTTGGGTATCTTATTTTCTCACAATAACAACTGAGGTCCTCATATAGACCAGACAAGACTTAAACTTATTTAAACTATGGAGGCTATGTTTAGATTTTGTAATATGATAGGCAGGAGGTCTATCCGTGAGATGCTGAAACTATATGGAAGCAACTATATGGAAGCAAATGCTTATCAGTAGCAACCTCTGGCTCTGTAGTATGGGGGTAACGCTTGTGTGAATATAATACAATCCTGCGAGAAAAAAAAATTCTGCCGTATGCTGGCTGTACCAAGGTCTATATCTGTATATCTCCTACCTAAAGAACTCGATGCACCATATGTTGCTGATCTAATACAAGCCAGAGCTTTATGTTCCTGGCAGAACATTTGGCGCTTGTAGGGAACAAAGTTTACCAGGCATATAATTATGGACTGCAACGCATTGGAACATTTTAATAAAATCCCTTGGCTAGCGTTTATGGACAAGCTACTGAAGGAAGCTGATAACGAGCTATCAGTGACAAATACTGTAGGAATTGTGCACCCATCCTCGCTTTAAAAAAAGCATTCAAACTACAGCTAACCGTGTTGTGCACCTCCCACTTTTCCTTTTTTGTAAATACTGTAGGAATACTGCAATACGGCAAAAACATAATGAAAAAGATCTACATTTTAACTGAAAGGTTACGATTGGGCACTGGTGGCTTTTCCAAAACATGAAAGATGGCAGAAAATAGTTTATAGATGCCATGTGACGGGAAAGCCACTCAGTCCACGATGCACTTGAGCTGTTCTGCAAGTTTTACCGAGATATAAGGCAAACATTTTTAAGGCCAATTTTCATGGCAAAGAAACTTTTTCTTGTATAAGGATGTCATGAATTTTATATGTCCCCTTGAAAACGAATTAGCTTGTTGAGCTTTTGCAGGATATATAAGCTGGCCTATAAAAGTAAGGAAATCCCTTACATTTCTAGATAATTTAGTTTACGATGTTGACTGAAAAATGATTTTAGAATGATTGTTGATCAAACCTTTTAACCTTTAACTAAGAATAATTTACGTATGAAGTTTTAACAAACAATTGAATGAATCTTACTTTTATGTATGATGCTCTGGAGCCATTGAATGTCTGATTTTTTTTTTATCTTATGTACTTTTATGTATTGATAAAAGAAGACTGTTCTAGGTTCAGCATTGCAAGCCTACACTGGTTTGTGGGTAAGGATTAGTTACTTACCTGTAATCCTAGTTCTCTTCCAGGGGTATCCTCATCAAAGTCATAAGCATTAGAATATTCCCACCCATGCGCGGGACCCCGGAAACACTATATTATATGTGCCCCACATATCTATACACATATATATATATATATATATATATATATATATATATATATATATATATATATATATATATATATATATATATATATACATGCAATAGCAGCCAAATAACATCAGAGCTGAAATATGCTGTGAAAAATTTCCACCATACATGAATAATAAGCATTAGAAACATGGGAAACAACACCAAAGATTGTTTAGAAACTGTTTTAATGCTCAGAAAGCAGTAGAAATTCTCATAACTCACTGGAAGCATAGAAAGCTCCCAGGCTGCATTGCAAACAAACAGTCTAAAAAGACTGAAAAGCTAACCTGTAGCTGCATAGCAATAAACTGACACCGTGCCTTTAAGGCACCCCTGACCCCCTGTATCCCATCATGCCTCAGGGGTGACAGTTAGGTCAGTTGTTCTTTACGGAGACTGAAAACAAACCCAGTAACAAATAGGTTAACAATATCTCCTTATTAAAGAGTATCCTTTGCCCGGGGAGGCGGGAAGTTTGCTTATAACTTTGATGAGGATACCCCTGGAAGAGAACTAGGATTACAGGTAAGTAACTAATCCTTCTCTTTCAGGGGATCCTCATCAATGGTCATAAGCATTAGAATAGAATAGCGAGCCTCTCCTCTTCCCTGAGGGCAAAGGAATGATAAGACAGTAATCTCATCAACAAGTCTGAGTAGGCTATAGACTACCCAAACAGATTCCTCAAGGAGGCTTGCCCTACTTGAGTATGGGCCCTGGAATCAGATTCGAGACAGTAATGTCTCGTAAAGGTATGAACCGATTTCCAGGTTGCAGCCTTGCATATTTCTGACATTGGAATGTCATGCAAGAAAGATACTGTAGCAGCTTTCCCTCTAGTGGAATGCGCTTTGGGTGACTCCAACAGAGGCTTGCCTGCAAGCTGATAGGCCAATTTAATGCAAGAGACAATCCATCTGGAGATGGACCTCTTGGCCGCTGGAAAACCTGTCCGCATTGAACCATAGTTCACAAACAGTTGATTTGTTTTCCTAATCCCTTTAGTCCTTTCCAAATAGAACTTGAGCACTCTCTTAAGATCTAAGGAGTGAAGTGACCGCTCGGCTGGGGTTGTAAGATTTGGAAAAAACGAAGGGAGGGAAATGGACTGATTTATAGGAAAATCAGAAATGACTTTAGGCAAGAAAGATGGATGAGCCCTTAGGACTACTCTATTGTGGTGGAAAACAGTATATGGTTCTTTGGCACAGAGCGCTTGTATCTCGCTTACTCTGCGTGCAGAGGTAATCGCCACCAAAAAGGCCGCCTTCCAAGAGAGATGTTGCAAGGAGGCCTTGTGGATGGGCTCGAAAGGAGGTGACATTAACCTGGATAGAACCAGGTTCAATTCCCATGGAGGAGAAGGGTTTCGCACAGGGGGATACACTTTTTTCAACCCCTTGAGGAAGTCCTTAAAGACTGGAACCTGAAAGAAAGAAATCTGATCAGGTGATTTTCTGTATGCTACTATGGCTGACAAATGCACCCTAATCGAAGTATACTTCAAACCAGCAGTTGCCAGGGAAAGGAGGCATGGCAAGATGACCTCCTCCTGCCCTTTAGTCGGATCTAAGTGATGATCCCTACACCGTAAGTAGAACCTTTTCCACTTGAACGATAGGACGCTCTCGTGGAAGGCCTCTTAGCCTCCTTTAAAATGTTCATGCATTCGGGAGGCAAGTTCAAATTTCCATATTGCAGGACCTCAGGAGCCATGCTGTTAGGTTCAGTGATGGGAGGTTGGGATGCATTATCCTGCCGTTCATCTTGCTCAACAGGTCCGGCCTGCAAGGAAGTCGTCTGTGTGGACACACAGACAGATGTAGAAGGTCCGGGTACCACCACTGCCGTGGCCAATCCGGAGCTATCAGGATCATTTCCATGTCCGACCTAAGGAGCTTGGATACTACCTTCGGAATCAGAGCCAGGGGAGGAAACGCGTAAGCGAATGTTCCTGACCAATCCATCAGGAGAGAATTCCCCTGCGTTCCTGGCCGGTGGAACCTGGACGCGAAGGCGTGGCATTTGGCGTTTTCGTCGTCTGCAAACAAGTCTATGGTTGGACGACCCCAGCAACGAAAAAGGTCTTCTACCACTTCGTCGTTTAGCACCAAGTCTGGCTGATCTTCGAAGTGCCTGCTGAGTGCGTCTGCTTTTATGTTCAACTCGCCTGGAAGGTGCACTGCCACTACTGTGAGGCCTCGAGAGAGAAGCCAATGCCAGATTGTCTGAGCCGCTCGAGAGAGTGGGCGAGATCGTGTGCCTCCTTGTTTGTTCAGATAGAACATGGAGGTCGTATTGTCCGTCTGAACCAGGACTGAGTTGGACTCGATCGCTGGAAAGAAAGCTTTGAGAGCCAGGAATACCGCTCTGAGTTCCAGCATGTTGATGTGGTATGTCTGCTCCTGCGCAGAACACTGGCCATGAATTTGAAGCGGACCCATGTACGCTCCCCAGCCTTGCAGAGAGGCATCCGTCACTATAGACTGGGATGGAAGAGGTTGGTGAAACGGTACTGCCACCAGCACATTCCTTCTCCGAGTCCACCATTTGATGGCATCCTTCGTCGCTTGGGAAAGAGTGATACGATCTTCCCAACGCCCTGTCGCTTGGTCCCACTGGTCCTCTAGAGCCTGCTGCAGAGGACGCATTCTCAGCCTGGCGTTTGGGATGAGAAAAATGCAGGATGCCATGGAACCCAGCAGGGATGCTACTTGTCGGGCTGTTGGAAGCCGAGACTCTAGCAGAATCTCACATTTCTGACTCATGGAAAAAAGTCTCTCCTCCGAAGGAAACGCTTTTCCCAATCTTGTGTCCAGAACAGAGCCTAGGTAGTGGATGGACTGTGTAGGCCGTTGGACTGACTTCTCCAGGTTCACATGAAGGCCGAGCCTGTACAACTGGTGCAGGCAAAGTTGTAGATCGTGCGTTACCTGTACCGGAGGTGGGCCTTTTAGGAGCCAGTCGTCCAGGTATGGGTAGATGAAGAGCCCCTTTTTGTGAAGAAAAGCCGCCACCACTGCCATGCATTTGGTGAAGACTCGTGGTGCGGACTTGAGACCGGAGGGTAGCACCTTGTATTGGTAGTGTTTGCTCCCTACGACAAACCTCAAGTACTTGCGATGTTGCTGAGCAATTGGGATATGAAAGTACGCATCTTGCAGATCCACCGAACACATCCAATCTCCGGCTTGAAGATGTGGGCATATTTGGTGAAGCGCTAACATGCAGAACTTTTCTTTGACGATGACTTTGTTCAATAGACGCAGATCGAGTATTGGTCTGAACTTGTCCTCCTGATCTTTTTTGGGACAATAAAGTATCTGGAGTAAACTCCCTTTCCTCTTTGAGAGGGAGGAACTTCCTCTATAGCTCTTTTTTGTAGTAGAACTTTCACCTCTCTTCGGAGCAAGCTTAGCTGGTGAGGGCAAGAGTTCTTTGGAGGAATGCTCTTTGGAGGCGCACAGAAACGTAGTCTGTATCCATTGCCCAGTATATTCAGCACCCACTGATCCTTTGTGATGCTGACCCACTCTGCCAGGAGTTGTGAAGCACTTCCTCCCACTGGAGTTGGCAACGGCGCCAGAGGAAGCCATTGCTCAGGCTTTTCCTCCTCTTGTGGTGTTAGAGGACTGTTGGTGACCTCCTCTACCTCTGTTGGCTTTGCCTCGAAACTGGGATTTACCCTGGTTCTTACTTTGGGACCACTGAGGGGTTTGAACCCTCTGTTGAGCCCCTCTCCCCCTGTTGGTCTCGAATCGGCGTTTGAATTCTTTTTTCTTTTCCAAACCCACTGCTTTCACTGTATCTAGTTCCGTCTTCATACGGGTCATCTCTTCGTCAGCATGTTCCCCGAAGAGAGAGGAACCCGAAAAGGGAAGATTAAGGATGCGATGCTGAGCATCCGGCTTCAGACCTGTAAGGCGCAACCAAGCAGACCTCCTGGCACAAACCCCATGTGAGTAGGAATGCGCCGCAAGCACTGCACCATCCGCAGCTGTGCTTATCATCTGATTCGCCACCAGACGCCCTTCTGTCACAGTCTCTTCAAAATCCTGCTGGTCTTCCTTCGGCAGCTTGGATTTGAATCTTTCCATGGAGTCCCATAAGGCTCTGTCGTATCGACCCAGATGTGCAGCCGCACTGGAAACCTTCAGAGTGGAGGCAGCTGAATTGCAAACCTTGCGACCCCAGGAGTCCTGAGATTTGCTGTCCTTGTCTGGTGGGACTGAAGAGGAACCGGCAACTGCGTGCGTCTTCCTCGCCGCTGCCACTATTACAGAGTCTGCTGGAGGGTCAAATTTTACAAAAAACCGGATCAGAAGAGGCCGGTTTCTATTTCTTCTGAATGCGGGCTGGTACCGCTCTGATAGCCGCTGGGGTTAGGAAAACCTCTTTGACAGGATCCATAATCCCCGGGACTAAAGGCAGCAGTGGACGAGAGATAGCTTTTTTGTGTAGAGTCTCAAAAATGACTGTCGTTGTAACCTGAGGGACAGACATTTCAATGCTCAGCTTCTGAGCTCCTCTTTGTAGGACATCCAGATAAGTTCCAATGTCACCCACTGGGGAGGATCTGGACGTAGGACTGACCGTCAACGTAGGGGAGTAATCCCTCTTGGAAGACCTGGTAGAAGAGGTAGATGAAATAGACGGAGTTCGTCGACGCCTACGGTGAGCACTGTGCCTCCTCTCCCACGATCTTTTTGAACGCTCATCCCTTCTAGGAGAGCGAGATCTGACCCGATCTTCTGAACGAGGCCTGACCGGCTTTTCTCTTCTGGGAGATCGGGATCTTCTGGGTAATCTGGTTGGTGGTCTCACAGGTGATTTGCGCCTGGGAGGACTACGCTTGTCCATCTCCTCTACCAGACTCTGAAGAGGAGACCTGTGTTGTGGGCTGACATATTCTTGCATACGTTTGGCAGCCCCAGAATCTCGCCAATGGTCCAAAGACTTGTACCATCTAGGTGACAGTCTGACTTGCTACGCCGAAGGATCTGGCTGACGCACCGGAGATCTGCGCACAGGGCTTCTGGACCTTGAAGATGCCGTTGAGGAGCCAGACAACCGTGAAGTGGAATGACGAGAAGCTGACTCCGTTACCATGATCACAGAGTTTCTTTCTGAATGTCTCGACGTCGAGTGTTCTTCTCTCGCCGCCGAACGCCTTTGGGGGGTCGGCGGGTCAAACAATCTCGACTTCGAATGCCTTGACGGTGATCGATGTGAGGATCTATGGTCTCTCGACGTCGAGCAGCGTTGACCAGCCGTCGACGGAGTACTCTGTCTCGACGTCGAACGGCGATGACCAGCCAACGACGGAGTCCTCTGTCTCGACGTTGAACGGCGATGCCCGGCCGTCGACGGAGCCCTCTCTCTTGACGTCGAACGACGATGTCCAGTCGTCGACGGAGGCCTCTCTCTCGACGTCGAACGACGATGTCCAGTCGTCGACGGAGCTCTCTTTCTCGACGTCGAACGGCGATGACCGGCCGTCGACGGAGTTCTCTGCCTCGACGTCGAATGGCGATGACCAGCCGTCGACGGAGTCTTCTGCCTCTACGTCGAGTGCCTGTGCGACAACGGCGGAGGGGTATTGGACACCCTCGATGCCGAACGTCGACGAGACACTGACCGAGACTGCGTCCTTGACGCCGATCGACGTGTTACTGTCGATGGCGGAGGGGTTTTGATCCTCGACACCGAACACCGCTTCTTGGACGACGGCGGAGGGTTCACACTTCTCGACGCTGGTCGTCGCCTGGATGACGACGGCGGAGGAGTGACCTCCCTCGACGCTGATCGTCGCCTGGTTGACGACGGCGGAGGGGCCTTTGATCTCGACGCCGACCGTCGCCCGGTTGACGGTGGCGGAGTCACATCTCTCGATGCCGATCGTCGCCCGGTTGACGACGGCGGAGGGGATCTCGACGACGGAATTGGATCCTTCGACGTCGTCGACGTACCTGTTCTTCTTTTCGACGGGGAGCCCGCCATCGACGGCCTTTTTGAAGCCAAACGATCCACCAGTGGTTCTTTCCTCAGCGCCAAGCCTGACGCTGAAGCTGAAGGGATGGAAGACCTGTGCTTTGAAGATGTTTTAGTCTTCTTGGAACCCTTCTTCCCCGGAGACCTTCCTCTGGATGACCTATGAGCCAGGCCATAGATGCGAATTCTCTCCCTGTCTTTGAAAGTTCTTCCTGACAGGTGCTCGCAGTGAGGACAGGTGCCTGGATCATGTTCTTCAGGCAGACACAGGATACAAACATCATGGTTGTCTGATTTTGCTTTCTTGTTGCCACAAGAAGGACACTTATCAAGAAGTGAAGGCATTTTCAGCTGAAAATGCCCACTAAACTGACTTAAAAAGGCAGTTCCTCACTTGACTATTGAAAAATGTCAAAGTAAGTGAAAAAGTTGTTCAAAGTGAAGTAATTTTCTGTCAGAAAACAGAAATTAGTGGAGCTGTGTAACCAGGATACTTCCTGAAGGAGCCGGAAAGAACAACTGACCTAACTGTCACCCCTGAGGCATGATGGGATACAGGGGGTCAGGGGTGCCTTAAAGGCACAGTGTCAGTTTATTGCTATGCAGCTACAGGTTAGCTTTTCAGTCTTTTTAGACTGTGTGTTTGCAATGTAGCCTGGGAGCTTTCTATGCTTCCAGTGAGTTATGAGAATTTCTACTGCTTTCTGAGCATTAAAACAGTTTCTAAACAATCTTTGGTGTTGTTTCTCATGTTTCTAATGCTTATTATTCATGTATGGTGGAAATTCTTCACTGCATAATTCAGCTCTGATGTTATTTGGCTGCTATTGCATGTTTTTATATATATATATATATGTTTATTTATATATATATATGTATATATATGTGGGGCACATATAATATAGTGTTTCCGGTGTCCCGCGCATGGGCGGGAATATTCTAATGCTTATGACTATTGATGAGGATCCCCTGGAAGAGAAATAAAGTTTTGACGGCGCCACACTGCAGCGTGAATTACTGCAGATGAACTCTCTCATGGTTCCCTAAAAAGAGCGAAAGAAGGGAGGTGCGGTGCATAGTAGCCCATTGGTAATGCAATAGAGCAACCGAGGTAAGGGAACCATTTTAAGAAGGCTTAAGGTGAGTCACAGACAGTGGGATTGTGCTCTAGAAGGGCATCTGGGACCTAATGACTGTTGCAATCCTCACAATGTTACCATCGAACAAGTCAGTTGGTAGATGATACACCCTGACTCTCCCATATCAAAATGTGTCAGGCTGCCAGAGTGTGAGAACTCCGTTGAAGGCAAATGTCGGATGGGGACATGCAGGGGCGATTGGAAACAAGCATGATTTGACCCAATTAACCTTCAAACCTGAAAGAGTGGCGTAGTCGTTTAGCATATGGGCTACAGCATCAGGAATGGAGTGAATGTGTCAAGTGTACAGGAGGAAGTTGTCAGCACAGAGAGAAATTGCATGAGTAATGTCTCCCAATGGAGGGCCCCAGTCCTCGCCTTGAGCCTGGGTAGCAGCGGCAAGTGGTTCTATGGCTAAGGAGGAAAGTAACAGGGAGAGTGGGCAAACTTGAAGGGTGACCCTGTGTATTTGAATTGGGTCTGATATATAGGAGCCTGTTCTGAATATAGCGAGCGGTTGGGTGTGGGACAGCCAATTCAACCGGAGAAAGCGACTCCCAATACCTTATTGAGGCAGGGGGGCAAATAAAAAGATTCATTCTAGGGAATCAGAAGCTTTCTCAAGGTCCAGTACCAGACACCCAGAATGAGATCACTGATGTGAGGAATATTCAAGACACAAAAGAAGCACCATAATTTTAAGGAGGCATTGCGAACCGGGACAACCCCGTTCTGGTTCAGATGGAACCAATGATGGGCCTAAGGGTGCTAGGCAGTCTACAAGAACATTGGCCATTATCTTGTAGTCAGTATTGAGTAAAGCCAAGGGTCTGTAGAATCCCAGAGGGGTGGGATCCCTGTCTGTTTGAGTAAGGAGATGAGCAGGGCCTCACACAGGGATTCTGGAAGGCAGGAAGCCAATAGGGCTTCTCCATACAGGGTGTGTAGCTGAGGGACTAATAAAGGAGTGTAAGCTTTATAGTACTTAGCTGGTAAGCCATCCAGTCCCAGAGACTTTACCATTGCTACAGTCCTGATAGCCTCCTGGAATTCTGTGTGAGTGATGGGTTCTTTGAGCTCTGCCAGCTGCTCAGGTGTGAGTCTGGGCAGGTATATTGAGGAAAAGAATGCCTCAATGCCAACCTGGCTAGCTTCTGTTACCGATTGGTGTAATGATGTGTAGTGGGGTGTCAAATCTGTGTGTACATTGTGTTGGGTATTGGGTATAGAGTAGTTGACCCATAGAGGAGTGTAGTGAAAGGAGAGGGTGCCTGATTGAACTTGATGTAGCAGCCATGCCAGTAACGGGCCCACGTGATCTGAGAATGAAAAGCCAAGATCCTGAAAGTTAACACAGCCAGCCCAACTGCAGTCACTCTTGCAGGTGATGCACTGCAAGATTTTGAAGCTTTCACCTACCTGGGCAGCGTAATAGAAAAGCAGGGCATCACAGATGCCGATGTCAAGACAAGAATCGGCAAAGCAAGAGATGCCTTCATTCCGCTAAAATGAATCTGAAGCTTTCAGGGTCTAACGCTGCAAAAAAAAGATCAGGCTTTTCAACACCAATGTAAATCAGTCCTTCTGCATAGAGCAGAAACTTGTAGGACAAGAGTGACCACCACTAACAAAGTCGAGGCCTTTAGCAACTTCTGTCTAAGTAAGAGCTTCCAAATCCACTGGCCACACACCATCAGCAACAATGGCCTATGGCAGCAAAGTTTTAAACTCACTGCAGAAGAAAAATTGATGAAAAGACGGTGGATTGGATGGGTTACACCTTCTACAAACCTGTATAAAACATCACCAAGCAAGCCCTGAACTGGAAACCTCAAGGGAAAAGGAAAAGAGAACACCTGGCGCTGACACCTTGAAGCTGACTAGAAGGAGATGGGGTACACCTGGAGTAAGATTGAAAGAAGAGCCCAGGGCAGAGATGGCTGGAGGGTCATGCTTGATGGGCTATTCCGCAGAAGGGGAAGTAGGCATAAGTAAGAGCATGCAATCAAAACCTATCTAGATTAAGATGTATTCTATTTGGTATTTATTTGTTTATTGGTTTCCATTAGCATTTTTTATGGGTCTTTCAGTTGTTCATGTAGTAAATCTGACACTTCACATATGCAGCCTAGTTTATTTTTATACATCAGTAATGCTTAACCTAGTTATACAGCAGCACACATCATCTGTATGATAAGAGAGGTTGCATATTTTATTATTATTTTAAAGCGCGTTCAATGCAATTTTACGAAGCTTACATGGCCATCGCGCTGCAACTCGCTCAAAGGCTTTTTACGACATTCTGTAGCAGCGGAGTTTCCATGTTAAGGTAATACTCATATTTCGGCGCTTCAATGTGGGAGACCAATGCACACATGTAATGCACTACTTAACATTCCTTTCCTAAAATTGGCAGCCCAGCAATTTAAACTGCAACCGCATAAGAGAGGAGCGACAACTTTAGCTCAAAACAATGTATTCTTTAAAGACAGGTTAAAGAATTTTACTAGTTACAATGTGTTTTGGCAACTATGTTTCAGTGTATACCACTTACAGTACATTTCAAAGTAAAACATGTCAAAAAGCACCCATCAAATGAAGGCGTTTCGTTCAGACAGCGTGTTTGATGCAATTTCACAAAGCTTTTTACATTAAACTTTATTAGCGCTATGGCAATCCTTGCTGAACTCCGGTCGAGCGAAAGTGTTTGGATCAAAATGCAAACAAGACCCCACTGAAAGAAAAGCTGTCATTTGAAAACAGGGGCAGAAACAAAAGAAAGCAATATAGTGTTTAAACAAACCTGCATGCACAAAAAGGCAAGACAAAATGTAGTAGGGTCAAACTCCATTGTAAGGTTCGCCACACGAAAGAGGGGACATATAATAAACACTGACCACAGAGAAGCAAGCCTTTAAGAAGGATAAGCAAAGCAACAAATCAAAAGTGAGCCCACAGAGTAGATACAAAATGTCTAGGTGAGACTTGAAAAGGATCATCTACATAGTTCAATATACATTATTGGGAAATTTAATTGCAATCTGTTGACACTGATGTCATCAGTGATGTCATTTGAGATGTCATCAGTGATGTCACTGACCATGTCATGAATGATGTAATATGTGACATCATCAGCAGTGGATTGCGGGTGCGCGAAATATAGTTAGTACAACTAACTATATAGGAGCAATTTCAATGGTTTTTTAAATTCTAATTCCTAACTATATAAGGCCTGAAACCTATGGTTTTTTAAGTGAATTTGCAAGTTTTTTAAAATGCTAATTCCTAACTATATAAAGCCTGAAACCTATGGTTTTTAAGTGAATTTGTAAGGTTTTTAAAATGCTAATTCCTGACTATATAAGGCTTGAAACCTATGGTTTTTTCAGTGAATTTGCAAGGTTTTTAAAATGCTAATTCCTAACAGGCATGAAACCTATATTTTTTTTTCAATAAATTTTAAAGGTGTTGTAAATGCTAATTCTATTAGAGGATAACGTTTATATATGTATTATCCTTCTGGGACCACCTGAGCAGCCATCTTGTTTCTCAGGAGAAGTGAGACACAAGAGAGCACAAAACAAGAGTGGAAAACGCGAAAAGGGGGCAGGGTTGAGACCCCTGACCCCCTAGCCCTTCTCAGTGGGTCCCAGAAGGACCACCAAGTGCAAAAATGTTTTTTTTTTTAAATCGCGGGGTACGCGCACGGCACGCAGTGAGCGTACCCCGCGATTTTTAATTTTTTTTTTTGCCCTTGGGGGTCCTTTTGGGACCCCCTGAGAAGGGCTAGAGGGTTGGGGGTGCATACCCTGCCCCCTTTTCATGTTTTCCACTCTTGCTTTGGGCTCTCTTGTACCTCAGTTCTCCTGAAGAACAAGATGGTGGCCAACACTTCCTGGTTTGGACAGTTTGGAATGCTGACAGTTGACTGCCAGCCAATCAGAAACTCGCTCGCGCACGTAAGGGTACGCGCACGTACACGTACCGTACGCGTACCGTACGCTTACGGTGCGCGTACGGTGAGCGCATATAGATATATAATTTGCTCAAATTCAATTTTCTCAACAACTACTGGAGGGATTTTCACCAATTATAGAAAAGGCACTACTGCATACCTGTCCCTACCATTTTGCCAAGTTTGGTGTAATTCCGTTCAGCCGTTCGGGCTGTAGCCGTGTCTAAAGGTCCCATAGAAAATGCCATTTGAAAATTTTCAAATTCAATTTTCTCAAGAACTACTGGAGGGATTTTCACCAAACATAGCGAAGACACATCTGCATACCAGGCCCTACCATTTTGCCAAGTTTGGTGTAATTGCATTCAGCCGTTCGGGCTGTAGTCGTGTCTAAAGGTCCCTATGGAAATTAACATGGGGAAAACATGTTTTGGGACCCCCCTTTCGGCCCCCGCTTGACAAATCCCCCCCGAACTTTCAGGGAAGGAGCGGAGCTGGCCAAAATTCTGGAAAATTACACACAGATTCCTCAATCGGCGCCAAAGTTATTCCCAATAGAATGTTGAGCGCATATAGATATATAATTTGCTCAAATTCAATTTTCTCAACAACTACTGGAGAGATTTTCACCAAATGTAGAAAAGGTACTACTGCATACCTGTCCCTACCATTTTGCCAAGTTTGGTGTAATTCTGTTCAGCCGTTCGGGCTATAGCCGTGTCTAAAGGTCCCATAGAAAATGCCATTTGAAAAATTTCAAATTCAATTTTTTCAAAAACTACTGTAGGGATTTACACCAAACATACAAAAGGTACTGCTTCATACCAGTCCCTACCATTTTGCCAAATCTGGTGTAATTCCGTTCAGCCGTTCGAGCTGTAGCCTTGTCAGAATGTCCCTATCGAAATGAACATGGGGAAAACACGTTTTGGGACCCCCCTTTTTTCTCAGCCCCCGCTTGACGAATCCCCCCGACACTTTCAGGGAAGGAGCGGAGCGCAGCGAGGCAAATTTAGGGAAAATTACAGGCAGATCCCTCAATCGGCCCCAAAGTTATTGCCAATAGAATGTTCGGAATTTCCTATGGTAACTAGGTCCTAACTATATATACCTACTGGCGACTGCCAGTAGGTAATATATATATATATATATATATACATGTATATATATATATATATATATATATATATATTACCTACTGGCGGTCGCCAGTAGGTAGTTATAGTTAGGATTTTTTTCAATGTTAAATCTCAAAATTCTATTTGGAATAACTTTGGCACCGGTTGACGAATCTGCCTGAAAATTTCCTCAAAATGGCCTCGTCGAGCTCCGGTCCTTCCCTGAAAGTTTGGGGGGGGGGATTCGTCAAGCGGGGGCCGAAATAAAAGGGGGGTCCCAAAACGCGTTTTCCCCATGTTAATTTCCATAGGGCTGTCGATTTCACTTTTAGCCCGAACGGCTGAATGGATTTCCACCAAATTTGGCAAAATTGTAGGGACTGGTAGCCCGATGTGCCTTTGCTATGTCTCAAGATATGTGCTCCAGTGGATTTTGAGTAATTTAGGTTAAAAAAATATATATATCTATAGGCGCGCTCCGGTGCGCGCACCGGGGAGCGCACCAGGCGCGACACGCGACTTGCGCGCGGAAAGCTGATTGGCTCACGGGTGTCTGTAAACATTCGAAACAGTCCGGAGCGGCCGCCATCTTGTGTCTCGGTAGGATCGAGACACAAGAGGTGACATAAAAAAAGGGAGAAATGACTATAAGGGGGCAGGGTAGACCCCCTCCTGACCCCTTAGGTTTAATGTGGGGGCTAAAATAGGGTCCCGCGGGACATTTAATTTTTTTTTTTTTTTTCGATTTGCGCGGGGGGAGCGCGGGGGGAGCGCGGGGGGAGCGCCCGGTACGCGCTCCGGGAAGCGCACCAGGGAGCGAAGTACGGGGAAAATCCAGGACCTTATTTATGAAGGCCTTGCGACAGTTTTGTGCCGCCTGTGCGTCACTTTTTGTGACGCACCAGCAGTGTAAAAAAATGCGCATTGTTGCGCTATATTTAAAAATTGACGCATCTAGGTAGATGGGTTACTTTTTAAAACCCTGCGCCACATTATACTTGCGTCAGGTATAATGTATGCAGAGGGGGCGCTCCCCCGCAAAAAGCTTGGTAATAGCGACGCAGTGAAATCTATGAGATTTCACTGCGTCACTTTTAGGATGCTGTTGTGTCAAAATCTTGCGTCTGCCTCACAGCAGGTGTAAGACTGACGCAAGACCTTTCACATGGTGCTTTCCCTATGTGAAAGGACGCATTACTGGAGTTGCGTTACTTTTGTGACGCAATTCACAAATGCGTCACTTTTGTGTTTACAGATATGTCAGAAAAACTGACGTATCTGTAACTCCTTGCGACATGATTCGTCATACATTAAATATGACACATCTGGAATGTCGTAAGGAGTGCGCACAGAAAAGTGACGCATCGCACCAGCGGTGTAAAAAAATGTGCCTCATTGCGCTATATTTAAAAAGTGACGCATCTAGGTAGATGGGTCACTTTTTAAAACCCTGCGCCACATTATACCTGCGTCATGTATAATGTATGCAGAGGGGGCGTACCCCCGCAAAAAGCTTCGTAATAGCGACGCAGTGAAATCTATGACATTTCACTGCGTCACTTTTAGGATGCTTTTGCGTCAAAATCTTGCGCCTGCCTCACAGCAGGTGTAAGACTGACACAAGACCTTTCACATGGTGCTTTCCCCATGTGAAAGGACGCATTTCTGGAGTTGCGTCACTTTTGTGACGCACTCCAGCAATGCGTCACTTTTGTGTTTACAGATACGTCAGAAATACTGACGTATCTGTAACTCCTTGCGACATGATTCGTCATACATTAAATATGATACATCTGGAATGTCGTAAGGAGTGCGCACAGAAAAGTGACGCATTGCACCAGCGGTGTAAAAAAATGCGCCTCGTTGCGCTATATTTAAAAAGTGACGCATCTAGGTAGATGGGTCACTTTTTAAAACCCTGCGCCACATTATACCTGCATCAGGTATAATGTATGCAGAGGGGGCGTTCCCCCGCAAAAAGCTTCGTAATAGCGACGCAGTGAAATCTATGAGATTTCACTGCGTCACTTTTAGGATGCTGTTGCGTCAAAATCTTGTGCCTGCCTCACAGCAGGTGTAAGACTGACGCAAGACCTTTCACATGGTGCTTTCCCTATGTGAAAGGACGCATTACTGGAGTTGCGTTACTTTTGTGACGCAATTCACAAATGCGTCACTTTTGAGTTTACAGATATGTCAGAAATGCTGACGTATCTGTAACTCCTTGCGACATGATTCGTCATACATTAAATATGACATCTGGAATGTCGTAAGGAGTGCGCACAGAAAAGTGACGCATCGCACCAGCGGTGTAAAAAAATGCGCCTTGTTGCACTATATTTAAAAAGTGACGCATCTAGGTAGATGGGTCACTTTTTAAAACCCTGCGCCACATTATACCTGCGTCAGGTATAATGTATGCAGAGGGGGCGTTCCCCCGCAAAAAGCTTTGTAATAGCGAAGCAGTGAAATCTATGAGATTTCTCTGCGTCACTTTTAGGATGCTGTTGCGTCAAAATCTTGCGGCGCCTGCCTCACAGCAGGTGTAAGACTGACGCAAGACCTTTCACATGGTGCTTTCCCTATGTGAAAGGATGCATTACTGGAGTTGCGTTACTTTTGTGACGCAATTCACAAATGCGTCACTTTTGTGTTTACAGATACGTCAGAAATACTGATGTATCTGTAATTCCTTGCGACATGATTCGTCATACATTAAATATGACACATCTGGAATGTCGTAAGGAGTGCGCACAAAAAAGTGACGCATCGCTGTTTTCACGCAGCGATGCGTCACTTTTCAGAAATGAGGCCTCCAGTTTATTCACTGTGTCACCTCTACGACCCTTTCTTGTGTCAATACGTTCCTTTTGCATACATTACACCTGACGTAGGAATAATGTGGCGCAGGGGTTTACAAAGTGACGTATTTACCTAGAAACGCCACTTTGTAAATATGAATATATAAGGTGCATTTTTTATTGGACTGATGCGTCACAAAAAGTGATGCTTTGGTGGCGTTAAAGTGACGCATGGCTTCATAAATGAGGCCTTCTGCCTTCAACTACAGCAATGCATCTTTTCTTATCCCCTTCCACACCCCTGTTCCTTTTCAACATTTTCTTTGAATATCAACATTCCCCATATTCACTTCTCTTCTCCTTACTTTCCTTCCTAACACTCACCTTCTTTCAGTCCTCCTACTTCACTTCCTTTCTCCTCTCATACCTTTCTGTTCTTTCTTACTCATTCTCCTTTCCATTATCAATGCACTCTATTTCACTTACTCTTTTTTCTTTTTTTTTAGAATATAGCTCTTTGATGAGAATTGGAGGTAGTTCTGAAAAGAACTTTTGGTTTTCTTCTTTTTTCTAAACAGGAACAAAAACAGGGAATGGAAACTGCTCAACAGGAGCAAAAAAAACAAAAAAAATTAGGGGTGGGAAGAGCAGCGATGGTTTTCTAATGCTCGAACCATGAGCTGTACACTTTGTTCTCCAAAGGTAAGCAGTTGATTGCAGTATCTGCATCTGAGGGCACCATGGTTAAAAGCAGGTTGAATGTTCGGAACCAGCTCTTGTGATCTCCCCCTCCCAGAAGAAGTTGCTCCTCCGGTTGATGTAGAGGCCCCATCACTGGGAACCTCTTGTGCCAGAGCCCTGACACTTTCCCGGGCAAAATTCTGGGGGTGCTTCCTCTCCACATGTCGGATCATCGTGTAGTTTCCAAATGAGTACTTTTTTAAGGGGTTACCCCGCGACAGCACTTCTTTGCAGATCCTGCACTCCACTTTTGGAGCATTCACCTTTTTTTGATTAGGTGGGATTTTAAAAAATTTCCAAATAAAATGTTCCTTAACTTTTCGTTGAGGAGGCTCTTCATTAATTAATTCTGGCTCTTCCTCACTGCTGGATTGTCTGGCAGCCATGGTAAAACCAAGAAATATCCAGGAGCAAAAAGGCAGGTCTTGCAGTCACAAAAGTGAAAGAAGAAGTGAAGGAAATGGGTGGGGATTTCATTCTTTGTAAAAAAAACTGTTAGCAACCAATGAAAAGTGTTATTTTAAGGTCACATGACTTGACGCGCTGACGCTGCGCGCTCCGGAGCGCTTCCGGGTGCGCACACGCGGCGCGAACGTAGGCGCTTCCGGGGCGCATACGCGGCGCAAACGTAGGCGCTTCCGGGGCGCATACGCGGTGCGAACGTAGGCGCTTCTGGGGGCGTACACGCGGCGCGAACGTAGGCGCTTCCGAGGGCGCTTACGTTGCGCGCCGAAGTGACGTCATCATACTTTTACGGAAATGCATAATCATTTTCCTCATAAAAAAAACTGCTTTTATTTGTATAGTACGAAATGTTTTGCATTATTATTAACTTTTCATTCTTATTTTTTTCACGAACGAAAGTAGCACTCTGGGTGCGCTTTCCGGAGAGCTTACCGGTGAGCTTACCGGAAAGCTTACCGGAGAGCTTACCGGAGCGCGCACCCAGAGCGCTCCAGGCAAAAATGATATAAAAAAAACCTCAAAAATAATACTTACACAAAACAGCAAATTGTAAAAAAAACATAGGTTAGAAACTTGATATAGAAAGGAATTAGCATTTAAAAAACCTATGAAATTCACTGAAAAAACCATAGGTTTCACACCAGTTATAGTTAGGAATTAGCATTTATAAAACCTATTAAATTCACTGAAAAAACCATAGGTTTCACACCAGTTATAGTTAGCTGGAAATTTTATTGACATAAAACTATTGAAATTCCCACGTTATAGTTAGTTGGACTCACTATAACTTGCGCGCCTGCAATGCACTGCTGATGACGTCACATATTACATCACTCATGACATGGTCAGTGACATCACTCATGACATCACTGATGACACCATCCTTGTGACAGAGTGACAGACCTCCTTTCAGTGTAATGTGAGCCTTGAAACACATATTCAAGAATAGTATTTAACATTTTCAAAAAAGTGGAGATACCCATACCAGTTACAATAAACAATTCAGTAATTCCACCATCTATATACACATCCACTCATTCACAAACAGTTCTATATAGTCACTTATACATATACTTACTCATTATATGTAGTGATACACCTATACATCCTGTTACACACCGACAGTCATCCAAAAGTTACTCACACACATTCACACATGCAAAAAAGTAATGAACATTCATTTATTTGCATATACAGCTATACACACACTACCACTTTACTTCTAAGAATACTTACACATACTTACTCTCTTAAACAATCACTTATATAAACACATACTAATTTAAACAGGAACTCTTATAATCTCTCACTCTCACATATACTCAGTTTTATAAATCAATACTCACATATACTAGATTAAAACATGTCGGTACTGAAAAAGACAATAGTGAAACAGTTGTTTACTCAATAACATACACATATACACACTCATCTATCCATAGAGTCCTGCACATATGCTGTCTTCAAAACACATACAAACAGTGAGTCAGTCACCAACCCATACAGCCACTTATACACAAAGTGAAACACTGATACATACATTTCAATATATAAAAGTTACTTGCTAATATATGTATTCACTAAGATACACTTAATAAGGCAGTTAACCAATCAATTCTTTTAAAAACAAACATACATTTACACACTTATTTAACCATTTATTCTTCCATCGTACTTTACAAATACATAAAAAAAAATATTTTTCAGAAAGACACATTCACTGGATGGTGTCATCAGTGATGTCATGAGTGATGTCACTGACCATGTCATGAGTGATGTAATATGTGACGTCATCAGCAGTGCATTGCAGGCGCGCAAGTTATAGTGAGTCCAACTAACTATAACGTGGGAATTTCAATGGTTTTATGTCAATAAAATTTCCAGCTAACTATAACTGGTGTGAAACCTATGGTTTTTTCAGTGAATATATGTATATATATATATATATATATATATATATATATATATATATATATATATATATGTATATATATATATATATATATATATATATATATATATATATATATATATATATATATATATATATATATATATATATAAAATTTATTTATTTATTATTGATATTTATTAAGCGCGAACGAATACCCGTAGGCGTCTCGGCGCTAAACCAACTACGATCTTAAAAGAGTGTTTCGCTACAGTTTTATTTGTTAAAAAGCCAGGTCTTTAAACACTTGCGGAAAAGGAGAAGTGAAGGGCTGGTCCTAATGGATTGTGGAAGAGTGTTCCATAGCTTAGGGGCCGACACCACAAAACGGCGGTCACCCCAGGTAACCGTTTTTGTCCGTGGCACCGCTAGCTGATTCAAGGTGGCAGAACGAAGATTTCTAGAGGGAGTATATGTAATTAACTGATCCCTGAGAAACTGCGGGCCTTGATTGTGTAGTACTTTATAAACTATGCATAAAGTCTTAAACTTGATTCGGTTATGAATCGGCAACCAGTGATAATTCCTTATTATGTCTGAAACAGATTTAAATCTAGATGTTTTAGAAAGGAGTCTGGCCGCCGCATTCTGGATGGTTTGCAATATATTAATCACTCGAATCTGCGTATTTATGAATAGTCCGTTGCAGTAGTCCAGGAAAGATAAAACTAGGGCAACCACCAGGGTTTTTCCAGCTGTGTCAGGTAAAAAAGGAATAATTTTCTTTACCAGTTTTAGTTTATGACAAGCTGTAGCCGCTGTTTTCCTGGCATGGGCCATGAAATTGAGGCCATCATCAAATGTCACTCCCAGGTTCCTCACCTTAGAGGCTGGCTTGGGGGGAACTCCAAAAGATGCTGGCCACCAAGCTGGAGACCATCCTGGTGAGAGAGGTCCAAAGATGACCACCTCCGTTTTCTCAGAGTTTAACTTAAGACAATTGAAGGCCATCCACTCCCCGATTGCTAGCATGCCTCCTTGAAAACGTTCTGCTACCCTGTCTCCATCACTATTTATGGCCAGAACCAGCTGTGTGTCATCTGCTTATGAGGTTAGGCTCATCCCATGGGCTTTGATGAGTTTGGCCAGGTCCGACACATAGATATTAAACAGTGTCGGACTTAGGGATGAACCTTGAGGAACCCCACACGGCAGAGACAGCTGATCTGATTGGAAGGATCCTAGGGTGACCATCTGAGTCCTGCCAGCCAAAAACGAAGCCAAAAAATCTTTGGCCAGCTGTTGGATGCCCATTTTTTCGACACGGTCTACTAGAATCTTATGGTCGACCGTGCCAAAGTCTGCAGATAAATCAAGCAACACCAGGACAGCTGTTCCTCCCTGGTCCCGAATGACTCTAATGTCATCGGCTGCCTTGATTAGTGCTGTTTCCGTACCATGGAATTTACGGAATCCAAATTGGGTGCTGTCCAGCAGGATATGGTCCTCAATAAAATATGAAAGCTGTTGATTCATGGCTTTTTCAGCTACCTTTGCTAGGAACGGCAGGCTAGCTATAGGTTGGTAGTTTTTTAACTCGTCCCTATCCAGGTTTGATTTTGTTAACAGTGGTTTTAGGAAGGAATTTTTCAATATGTCTGGGTAGATCCCAGATCTAAACATGGTGTTACATAGTTGTGTGATCACCGAGACCAGAGAGTCCATTACCGGGGGCAGAACTCTAAAAGGACATGGGTCTAAGGCTGAGCCTGATTTAATGGATGAAATGCGTTACTTACCTGTAACAGCAGTTATCCAGTATTGGTGTCTTTCATAGATTCACATGCCTGAATCATTCCCCGTCGTCGAAACGGGAGCCTCCGGTAAATAAAAAAGTAATGTCCATAGACATACATAGAGAAAAAGGGTCTAAGGGCCTCCCCTTAGTAGCCTTTCCTTGTCCTTATGTAAAAAGGACCAAACTCTCACAGTCAGCCAATCAGCTCCGACCTCCCTCTAGAACCTTCCTGGGAGGAGCCTCAGTCCCTCAGATTTTCGTACGCACCCAGCTAGGTTGGCGTAATATAGTCCGAGAGGGAAGTGAGTCCTTCCAGGGGAGGCGGGAGGGTTGCATGTGAATCTATGAAAGACACCAATACTGGATAACTGCTGTTACAGGTAAGTAACGCATTTCTTATCCAGTATTAGGGGTGTCTTTCATAGATTCACATGCCTGAATCAGAATAGCTAGCAATCATAGTAGCACATTTGTAAAGTAGAGTTGCTCTGCCGTCATGTTAGATAATGCATATAATATCATACAACAAGGAGACAGCATAGATAGAACATCATCAGAGCAAGAATGTGCATACCTGGAAGGCGGGATGTAGGAAGGCTCACCTCACTGAAAGAGATGGCGAAGCACCGCCTGGCCCACTGCCGCATCCTTCTGGAGTTCGATATCCAGGCAGTAGTGTCTTGAGAAAGTATGCGGTGACTTCCAGGTCGCCGCTCTGCAGATGTCCAGGATCGGCACTCCAGCAAACAGTGCCGCTGACGTGGACATTGCCCTGGTGGAATGAGCAGTAACATGATCATTCAGAGGCCGGCCGGCCTTGTCGTGGCAGAAGGAAATCGCAGAGGAGATCCATCTGGAGATGCTTTGCTTCGTGAGAGGCAGGCCCATTCGTGGTCTGCTGTATGCCACGAACAGTTGTGAAGATTTCCTGAGAGCCTTAGTCTTGTCCAGGTAGAACTTTAGGCATCTCATAAGGTCCAAAGAATGCAGCGACCTTTCCGCTGCTGTAGAAGGGTTGGCAAAGAAGGACTTAAGGACTATTGGTTCATTGAGATGAAAGTCCGAAGGTACTTTTGGAATGAACTTAGGGTTTGGTCGCAGTATCACCCTGTCATGTCTGAATTGCATATATGGTTCCTGAATGGACAAAGCTTGCAGCTCGCTCACCCTTCTGGCAGATGTTAGAGCGAGCAAGAGCGCCGTCTTCCATGAGATGTGTTTAAGAGATGCCCGATGAATGGGCTCAAACGGGTGACGCATGAGTTGGTTAAGTACCAGATTAAGCTGCCATGTAGGAGGTACTTTCCGAGGCCTCGGAAAGGATCTGTATAGCCCTTTGAGGAATTGCTTGACTAGCCGACTTGACCACAGAGAAGGACCTGTGACAGTCCTGGTGAACCTCGAGATAGCCGCCAGGTGAACCTTGATGGACGCATGCGCCAGTCCCGACTGAGCCAAATGCAGGAGGTATGGTAATATCTGTTCAGGGGTGATGGTGAGGGGCCGTAGGCCCTGGTCGGAACACCAAATGCAGAACCTCTTCCATTTGAGAGTGTAGGTTTTGTTCGTACTGTCCGCCCTTGCTTTGGCTAATACATCCCTGCAGTCTTGTGGGATATTTAGGCCACCGAACTCTCTGTGCTCAGGAGCCAGGCTGATAATTTGAGCGATTGGAGGTTCGGGTGTTGCACTTGCCCGCTGGACATCGTCAGGAGGTTCGGGTGTTGTTTCAGGCGAATCGGTGATCTGATGGAGAGTCGAAGCAGATCCGAGAACCAGTGTTGCCTCGGCCAGAACGGGGCAATTAGGATCAGGGTACATGGCTCCACCTTCATCTTCTTGAGGAGCCGTGGGATCATCGGGAATGGAGGAAAGGCGTATGCAAAGGCGCTGAACCATCCGATGGAAAATGCATTTCCTAGTGACCCTTGTTGGGGATGCCAACTTGCGTAGCTTGGGCATTTGGCGTTCTCCTTGGTGGCAAAGAGGTCGATGTTCGGGACTCCCCATAGAGAAAAGATGTGAGTGAGGGCGCTGTCTGAAAGTTCCCACTCGTGGGAGAGGGATTTTTGCCTGCTCAGGGCGTCCGCGATGGTATTGTCCTTTCCTGGGACATATTCCGCTTTGAGCGGGATTCCATGCAGCACTAGCCAGTTCCAGATCTTTTGCGATTCGCGTGAGAGAGAGAGCGAACGCGTTCCCCCCTGTTTGTTGAGATAGTGCATCGTCGTGGTGTTGTCTGTCCTGACGAGCACCGGGGAGTTCTGGATGCGTGGCAAGAAGGCTTGGAGAGCCAGATACACGGCTCGTAGCTCCAAAATATTTATGTGGAGCGATTTTTTGTGGGTGTCCCATTTGCCGCTAATCTGAAGGTCCTGGAGAACAGCTCCCCATCCCTCTAGGGAGGCGTCTGTGGTTATCACTAGCGGTGATGCTGGAAGGAGAAACGGTAACCCTACAGTTAGATTCTGGCGACGTTTCCACCATTGCAGAGCTTTGGACATTTTTGGTGTGATCCGAATAATGTCTTCGAAGGAGCCAGTACTTTGAGTCCATTGGCTCGTGAGTGCCTCCTGCAAGGGCCGCATTCTGAGTCTGCAGTGCGGGATGAGGAGTATGCAGGAAGACATCATCCCGAGGAGGGAGGTGTAAGTCCGAACTTTTTGGTGCGTTTTTGCTGCCACGGCCGTGGCTAGGGATAAGATCTTGTCCGTCCTCTCCTTCGAGGGGAAGGCTCTTGCGCACTCTGTGTCCAATGTGGCCCCTAGGAAAGTAATTTTCGTTGCGGGGACAATGCAGGATTTTTTGAGATTGAGCGTCAATCCCAGTCTCTGAAAGAGATTGGTGCAGGCGTTGGAGGATGTGACTGCGTCTCCAGGTGAGGGTGCTTTCACCAGCCAGTCGTCTAGGTAGGGGAAGACTTGGTGGCCCAGTTGACGCAGGAAGGCTGCCACTGGCGCAAGGCATTTCGTGAAAATCCGCGGCGCAGACTTGAGGCCGAATGGCAGGACTTTGAACTGATAGTGACGGCCCGCCACCTCGAATCTCAGGAATTTCCGGTGATTTCTGAGGATGGGGATGTGGTAGTAGGCATCCTGGAGATCTAATGATGTCATGAAATCTCCTTTCTCGAGAATGCCCAGAATTTCTTGAATCGTCACCATCCTGAACGATTGGCTCCGTAGGAAGGTGTTCAGCGCCCGGAGATCCAGGATGGGCCTCCACTTGTCCTCTTTTTGCTGTACCAGAAAGAAGTGGGAGTAAAATCCTTTCCCCTTTGAGGAGGCCGGTACCCTTTCGATTGCCCCTTTCTGTAGCATTGTCGAAAGTTCCTTGAGAAGCAGGCGCGGGTGTTTGTGCGTCCGTCTGCGTGGAGGGGTATTGGGAGGGATGGAGGTGAATTCGAGAGAATGGCCGAATCGAATAATTTGAAGAACCCACCGGTCCGTGGTGATGTACTGCCAATTGGTGAGGAAATGGGTCAGTTTTCCTCCAATTTGAAAGGATGGAGAGGGTGCGTGGACTGGCTGGAGTAATCGGTCACTGGCGGCCGCCAGCGCCCCTCTTGGTATTTTTTCCTCTGTAGCTAGATCTTCCAAACGAAGATTGGCGGCCTTGTTGCTGTTGGTTTTGGTATTGGCCTTTGTGATTGTATGAAAACGAGGACCTGTTCTGATAGGAGCCTCGATAAGAGGACTGTCCTCTGGACCTGTTGCCCCGAAAGGACTGGTTTCTGGACTGCAGAGTGCCCAGTGCCCTTGCCGTGTCCGTGTCCTTCTTAATGGCCTGCAGTGCCTCGTCGATTTTTTCTCCAAAGAGGTGTTGCCCGTCGAAGGGCATGTCCAGAACCTTGGATTGTACTTCCTGGCGGAATGATGTCGCTCTCAGCCATCCCTGGCGTCGTAGGACTGCAGCCCCCGCAAGTTGACGGAAGCCTGTCATGGCTGCGCCGATAGCACAGTCAATGAGTTCCGCTGCCGAAGATTGACCTTCCACCAGGAGCGCCTTCACCTCACCCTGGACTGCGTCAGGTAGTTCCTTCACGTAAGGGGCTATGTCCTCCCAGAGTTGGCGATTGTAACGCCCCAGCAAGGCAATGGAGTTGGCCACCTTGATGGACATGGCCGATGTGGATGTGAAACATTTTCCAATCGTGTCAAGTTTCCTGCCCTCCTTGTCCGGGGGAGCGGACAGTGGTGAGGAAGGGTTGCGGGAGTGTTTCTGGGCCGCCTGCGTCACCACCGAGTCCGGTTTGGGGTGACCATTGAGGCAAGCCGCCGCAGTAAGTGGTGCTCTGTATTTCTTGTCTAGGCGTGGAACCACTGCCGGTACAGAAGCAGGCGTCAGCATTAACTTCTTTCCTTGTTCCCACAAGAATTCTATAATTGGAATAGCCTTTGCGGACTTTTGAGTCTGTTCCTTAAAATCGTGCAAGAAACAGTCCGTTTCTGTTGATTCCACAGCCATATGGAATCTCTTCGCTGCTCTCTCCACAAGCTTATGGAAGCCGGCAATGTCTACAGGCGGGGAGTCCGCTTGACGTGGTTGTGGTGAAGCTGGGGATGATGCTACATATTCATCCTCTTCATCCTGGTCTGAGTGGTCTGAGTGGTCCGAGTGTACCTCCTGGACCTCTCCTTCCTCTAGTTCTTCCTCCTCCTCATCATCGTCCGAAGAGACCACCACCTGAGGCTGGACGTCATGGTGGGTTTGAGGGTGATGCTGAGTTTGTTTTGGTGCGGAGACCGGTACTTGGACTGTAGGTGTCCGATTCCCCTTGTCCTCAGGCGCATGACTCTTAGGCGCTTGACCGCCTCTGTCCGCCTCTGGAAAGCGTTGCTTGTAGTCTTGTACAAGGAATCGTAAGTCATCAACAAGTGTCGCCGGTAAGCATATCATGGGGGTGACTTCCGTGCGGACACTAGTATGGACAGAGTGTTCCTGATAGGTGAAGTCTTCCTGCTCTTCATCAGTGCTTTGGCATTTTATGTTAAGGTCCGAGACCGAAGTAGCGGGATCCAGATGGTCATCCTCTTCGGATTCTTCGCTTTGGAAGATTTCCTGAGGTGGTTGCTTTTCCACCTTGCTCAGAGACGTCGTTTCTGGGGTAATTTGTGGTTTGTTAGGCTTGCCAGACTGCACAGCAGAGCCTGTCGTCGTTGAGGGAACCGTCGACGGCGGTAGCATCAGGGTCGATACCTCTACCAATTTCGATTTTTTCCATGGTTCCGGCAGCGCCTCCTTCGACGACGAGCTCTCCGTCGACGGTGTCGTCGTCGAGTCGTTCGTCGACGGAGTCTTTGGTGTCGTCGACGAGTCCTTCGTCGACGGAGTCTTCGTCGACGGGGTCAGCGACGACGAGCCTTTCGTCGACGGAGTCGTCGACGAGGTCCTCGTCGACGGTGGAGTGGGCGAAGGGATCTTGGTCGTCGACGACTGCGGAGTCGTCGTCGACGTCTTCGTCGACGGTGCTTTCGTAGACGACGTCCTCGTCGTCGAGTCTCTCGTCGACACCTTCGTCGTCGACGGTGGGATCCTTTGAAGCGCCTTCGACGACGATGGGCTCGTCAATGACGACGGCGTCGTCGACGGTGTAGTCTTCATTGTCGACATGGTCTTTGTCGCCGACGACGATTTTAGAAGAATAATAGAAGAAACAGGTCTACCTGAAGATGAGGAGGACGTAGTCGTTGTCGTCGACGCTGAAGGCGACGACGCTGACGTGGTAGACACTGTGGTCGTGACTGAGGTAGTCCTCTGGGCTTGTCTAGAGGACGGAGCAGGCTTCTTAAAGGTTTTATCCTCCTTAGCAGACACTGACGATGTCGCAGATCTCGCCTCTGAAGACTTTTTGTGGGTCTTCGTAGGAGGAGTGTCTGAGGGGCCAGGGGAAGACTCCCTAGGCCTCTTTTTAGAGACAGCTGAGGTCCTGGAAACACTGCTCACAGAGGAGTCCAGATGGTCTCTGTCCTTAAGCCTGTCCAGCCAAATAAGAAGGCGGCCTTCTCTACCTCTCACGGTCTTCTTTGGAAAAGACCTACAAATCTTGCATTTGTCTGAGACATGGTCCGGGTAAAGGCAATACAAGCACAGGTCGTGCTGATCATCCACATGGATTCTTTTCCTGCTACAGGAAGAGCAGGCCCTGAACAGGGCTTTCTTCTTCGAGTCAGACATGGAAGAAGCAGTGGAAAAAACACACTTACTGTCCAGACAGTGTAGTGCAGTAGTCCTTGAAGAGTTGAGGGTTTAGAGAACACTTTCCAAGAAAGTTTGATGAATTTTGAGTAATCCTGAGGAGAGCTCAGGCTGGAGACTCCCTAGCACAACGTGCGGTAGAAAATCTGAGGGACTGAGGCTCCTCCCAGGAAGGTTCTAGAGGGAGGTCGGAGCTGATTGGCTGACTGTGAGAGTTTGGTCCTTTTTACATAAGGACAAGGAAAGGCTACTAAGGGGAGGCCCTTAGACCCTTTTTCTCTATGTATGTGTATGGACATTACTTTTTTATTTACCGGAGGCTCCCGTCTCGACGACGAGGAATGATTCAGGCATGTGAATCTATGAAAGACACCCCTAATACTGGATAACAAATAATATCCATTGTCTGGTTGTCCGTAAGATCTGTAAATTGCAGTAATGGGGGGTGAGAGACAATACGACAACTGGAATTCAAGAGGATATCCATTTTAGAACGAAAAGCCAAATAAATGTCATTTACTTTCGTAAAAGAGAAATGTGCGAGCTCATCACATAGTGATTGAGAGGGTATTGGCGCTAAATCAGGAGTAGTTCCCGCCAGTTGTTTTGTTATCTCATAGAGTTGCCTGCTGGAGTTTTTTGCCTTATCTATTTGCTCAGTAAAAAACTTCTTCTTTGCCTCGGCAATCATAGCTTTATAAATTGAGAGCATTTCCTTGTAGCTAATTTTGCTCTCTGAGCTGTAGGATTTTCTCCATTGCCTTTCCTTGTTCCTGCAGAGTTGTTTTTGTTTCCTTAAATCCTTATATATAGGTTTCAGACACGTTATAGTTGGGAATTAGCATTTAAAAAACCTTAGAAATTCACTGAAAAAATAATAAGTTTTGGGGGTGTTATAGTTAGCTGGACATTTCACTCGTACAAAACCATTGAAATTCTTCCGTTATGGTTAGTTGTACTAACTATAACTCGTGCGCTTGCTATCCACTGCTGATGATGTCACATATTACATCATTCATGACATGGTCAGTGGCATCACTGATGACATCAATGATGACACCATCCACGTGACAATCTGATACACCTCATCATACACTAGTATAACCTTTCAACACTCATTATAAAATATGGAGTGCCATATCTGAATGCATTGCCACACCAATACAAGTTTCTAAAAACCCACTCAGTGATTCCTACATCACTGAGTGATCCCCGGGGCTGGGGGTCCATCACAGACCCCCCAATGTACATATTTAGAGCCCCGGGGAGGTGGTGGTCGTCGGGGCGTGTGGGGGGGGGGGTTCAAGCCCCCCACACAGGTTTTTTTTATTTACTAAAAAATAAGCCCTGGGGGGTGGCGGTCCCCGGGGCTGCGGGGGGGCCTTGTGACCCCCCGCAATTATACGAGGGGTGGCGGATCCCGGGGCAGTGTGCGGGGGCAAACTGCCAGAAAAGTGATTGGAAAGCAATGACATATTTCGGAATACATGTGGTAAATCCGAATGAACGAGGAGGAAACAGACAAAGGAAACTAAGACAGATTGAATCACGCTTCATAATCAGACTTAAAACAAAAGTGCCACGTGGGATGAACTTCGATGAGGAGCTTTACGTACACCTGGACTAAAGAGAAGAGGAGCTTTACGCAAATCTGGACCAAAGAGATGACCATAAAGGTCCCAAGAACAGTAAAAACTTGAGTTAAAAAAAACGGGTACTAACCCTTAACACAGAACTCACTTGTAAATAGACACAACATCAGGAGAATACTATATCTCAGCAATGAATATGTATGTAATCTGAGTAGGTACAATCATATACATAGAATGTGTCGAGAAACGCTAACTGCGCAAAAGCTGCTGCACAAATGCATTATGAGAAATGTAAATCAAATGTAAATTGAAAATGTATTGAAAAACTCTGCTGCACAATGATCAAGAGCACTGCTTGTCACAATATAGCAAATGTATAAATGTATATAGTTTTCAACTACTGATCCCATAATACACCTTAACAGCAAAATGGGATAAAGAGTAAACACAAAGGAAACATCACTTACCGTGAACAAAGCCTTAGTCAGGCTGAAATGCGTCGGCCCGAGCTTGAAGGTTAAATAAATAAAAAATTAACATATCCAAATGCTGAGTGCTGCGTCCCTGGTATGCAAAAATTGTGGAAATTGGGCTAGGATCAGGCCCCCATGCTGAGCACCAGGAATTAAGCGCACGAAGTTCAAGGATCACATTGTGGCAAAATATATATATATATATATATATATAATAAGAAGGTTGTCGCTTCTGTGGGAGGCACTCACTGGGGGTAAGCCAAACAGGAAGGCAGCGCTTTCAGAGCCTCTCCCCACGCTGGTACTGCCGAGGCGTTTCAAAATATCTTTCTTCCTCTGGGCAGTTTGAAGATAATGAGAGGCAAACAACAGGCCAGCAGTATATCCCCTCTTTTAGTTCCAAAAATCAGGTGAGTAAAAACTTGTATTGTGGGACTGGTAGTCTTAAATCTGGGCTGCAACAGAGACAAACAACTTGCAGGGAATTCATTTTTAGAGGCCTACACGTTTCAGATATCCCTGTCCTTGATCACAGGCGAAATGTATGGCTATTCAGAAAAGAACACTGCAAGCACCTGTTAACATTATGCCCTTAAGTGGGCCTCCCAAGTGAGTTACAAGCCAGTGTATGTCGGTAGTTGAAGTTCTGCAATATACATTTTACCCAATTGGATTTGTTTTAGCCAACCAGAAATAATAACAATGTATTTAACCCAACAGTGGGCAAATTCCATGTTACCTTGCTGTTTCTGTTGCAAATATCCAACCTGTTGTTCCATTCATGACTAAGAGTAACAGTCACAGCAGACCTGCTCCTTTATGCAGCGGAGCTGCCTCCACGGCTGGACTGGCCATAATATTTCACAGAAAAAGTTTGCCCTCGAATGGAAGGGCACACACAAATCAGATTTTTTTTTTATTACGGACTGCAACAGAGACAAACAACTTGCAGGGAATTCATTTTTAGAGGCCTTACACGTTGTAGACATGCATGTCCTTGATCACTGACTAAATGCGTGGTAATTCAGAAAAGAAAACTTCAAGCACCTGTTAACATTCTGCCCTTAAGTGGACCTCCCAAGTGAGTTACAAGCCAGTGCATGTTGGTAGTTGAAGTTCTGCAATGTACATTTTTCCCAAGTAGGTTTGTTTTAGCCAAACAGAAATAATAACAATGTCTTTAACCCTACAGTTAGTAATCTAATGTTTTTAAATTAGGAAAAGAATTCATTTTCTAACATCAAATGGATTGCAATTTATTACATTTAAATTCAATATAATTTAGTTTTTATTTATTTACATTAAGTTTTGATATGTAATTTAATGTAACTCTATCTGTACACAAACCCTAAAAAACTGTTACCCTGAAATAAAACATTTACTTGACCTCTAAACCACCTGTGCCACCCTGAACAGTACTCATCCTTGAACCCTAAAAACAACTTTCTACCTTTAAAACACAACCTATCCCTGAATCTTACAACCCAATACTACCCCCAAAT
Source organism: Lissotriton vulgaris (assembly GCF_964263255.1). Classification (NCBI taxonomy): domain Eukaryota; kingdom Metazoa; phylum Chordata; class Amphibia; order Caudata; family Salamandridae; genus Lissotriton; species Lissotriton vulgaris. The sequence goes on from NC_141698.1 coordinate 189,837,403, forward strand.
GCTACCCATCCCTGAATTCTAAAAACTCTTTATTGCTCCAAACACTGACACAATTTAAAAAAAAAAAATATATATATATATATATATATATATATATATATATATATATATATATATATATATATATATATATATATATATATATATACATATATTTTTTTTTTTAAGTGGTAGAATTAATTTATATTGACAACTATATTATTATCCTGTTTTTTCTTTAGGGCTTAACCATGAATTACCTTTAGCATAATTTGTTTAAATAAGTCTACTTTGTAACATAAATAATGTACAACTAATTTAAAAAATACAACCATAACATTGTATGTGTATATATTTGTAAACACATTTCGCAATGGCAGTTGCCACTGTGTAGTTATAGTTAGGTCAGACTTCCCATAGGAAAGCGTTTTTTGTTTTGATAATAACATTGCTGTCACTAGACAAGTGTTCAAGAAAATCTCCATACAAACAGTTTGTTGACCTCAGCTACTTCCTGGAAAGTTTCAAGGTCATCAGTCAAGCGGGGAGGTCAACAAAATGGGGGTCCCAAAACGCATTTTTTCCCACGGAAATTCTAAGGCATGTTTCAGAAAAAACAGCTAAACTGAATTTTGCCATATTTTTCAGAAAGCTAGATCTATACTTAGGAACGGCGCTTTTTGTAATTTGGTCTACATCTATTCAGCCAAATTAAGGGTCAAAGACTAGTGATATCTGGATGGTTGGTCCCGTGCTACTCCTGCAGTATCATAAATTCAAAAAATAAACCACTCTGATTGCCCAAGAGGGCTGTTTTCCCCATCGGCCACTTCAGTACTGATACATTTGATCGCCTATCCACAACATCAACAGAAATGTTGCAACCACCATTACAGGACATAGGGACATGCTCCCTGTGTCCTAAATTAAGCAAAAAGTGAGTCATACAGGGGCTGGTGGAGGTACCCTGTTCCCCTGGTCCGTTTGTCCAGAGCGACTCCCTATGGAGTCAACTGAAAATAAATATTGTGCAACAGGTCCCGCAGTACTCTGTGTGGGACTCAGCAAGGCCCACGCGGTACATGGGACTCTTTCTAGACCCAGCATGGCCCTCCCTTGTGGTCCTGTGGAAGTTCTGTGGTACCGAAAAAAAATTAGGGGTAGGTGTCTGTGGGGGATTGTGTAACTCTGAGGAGTTGTTCAGCAATTGGGTGTTGGCCACCCTCTGGGTGTTGGACAACTGTGGTGGTGTTTGCCAAACATGCCTGGTTGGGTGCAGAGTCTGGCCCTGCTTACAACCCTCTACTATGCACAATAGTAAGGTATGCTCAGTGAAGGAGTTAGGTGCATAGGATCGGAAAAACCCAGATATTCAATGGAAAAAAACAAAGGTTAAAGTGAAGTTATAGTTAATTATGGTAACAATACCGAATTGTACAATAAAAGAGCCTAGAAATTCACTGAAAAAGACAAAGATTAAAGTGACATTATAGTTAAGCCTTGTAATAATAGAAACATATTTTACAACAAACAAACACTGAAATTCATCATTTATAGTTCACTGAACTAATTATAACTTGCACCCCCATCATGCACTACTTAGAAGCTCAATTACTACACCACTGATGGCATGCTAAGTAAATTTACTGAGGACATCACTTATGACATTTCCAATCACATAATTGCTCTAATAACTGATGATATCAAACAATCCATTTGACACCGTTCTATAGGGTTTGTGGCCTTCGTGTAATTAAATGTACTACAGGTGTGGACAATTTTCCATTCACCTTAATGAGATTACTCACTTAAATCCTAATTTTGAGCCACAATTTTAAGTCAAGAGCTTGATAGGTAGACATTTTCCACTGTAAAAACACTTTCTTCCAGACCCTATGGACAGGACTTTTTAGTAGTTTAGTAAAATGCACAGCACACGTTCCTGAGACGGGCACAGTGGCATAAAGTAGATCCATGCTTACAATACTAGTGAGATATAAACCTCCTCTATGTGGGACACCTCTACTTTTACATTATTCAGAAATATACAATGCCTCGAAATCGTCAGTGAAGTTCTGGAAATAAACATATACACTTTATAAATGTTCTTGCTACATAGAATTTGCCTAAAGCACTGTACTACAACTATTGAACATGGGCATGTGCCAAGATAGACTCTGGTGGATAATTATTGTCAACAAAAGGTTAAGTCTTTCTCACAGATATTTTGGACTAGGCTTTGGCTTTACGCTTCAACCTGCTTTGAAACATATCTATGCAACCCACATGAGGTGCGCTCAGCCTTTACCTTCTTTAACAAAGAGTCATACTAGACAGCAAACCTCAGTGATTTGTTTAAGGTACACCACATAACTTTCAACATACACAATCACACTTGCTTCCAGGGCTTAAGCTATTTCCATGCTAAGGACCCACACATGTACATTAAGTAACTCTATGCTGTATACATCTATAGTGTTATCAGTGATGCCATTTAACATGCCATGAGTGTTGTAAAATGTGAGTTAATAAGAAGGGTATGGTGAGGCTGTAAGTTATAGTTAGCTTCATAAACTATACTTGGTGAACTTCAGTTTTTCAAACATTCATTTTACTTTACACTCTCATATGCTGTTAAGGTTAGGTCACTTACAACTGGGCAGTAAAGACTTTGGATGTAACTTCCATGATGTAATGACTTTTAGAGTAAAAAATCCAAAATATTGGTAATTAGCCCTTCAAGAGTATGGAGAGAAGATAAAATTGTCCAGAAAGATTAACTTACCTCCTGGAATAATGTTATTAGCAGTGAGTCCCTACAAGTGTGGCTATGTCATGAAACACATGTTCTGTCCCAAAAAGGAATGAAACCATTTTTTCTAGGAAGCTACATCTCTGACAATCTGGGAATTTGTGTGTGAGTATGTTGCTTAATTAGGACCGTTTACTATGCATTATACTCTCAGGCACAAAACAAAACCTCCAGAGATGTAGTTGGAGGGGACCTCCTGAATAGGTTGGCATCATCAATACCATTCTTGCTTGTAGAGATGGTTGAGACTCTGGAAACAAAGTAGTTCCCTCCTCTCTAAGTGAGGCAGGCAGTACTTAATTTGAACAGGTGGTTTCTGGTACTCGGCACTGGCACTTAATTGTCAACAGTGGCATTTAAGATAGTCTGCTATTTGGTGGTGCTGTCTATCTAGATTAGAGATTAGAACAACAACAGTTGTTTATTCATTTAATATAGATTGGAAATTACTAATATCTACCACCCAAGCCATTGTTATAGCTTTGGAGGGGCGTGGCATAGCCTGAATTGTCACATTTGTAGGAGTGTGATGGTTAGTAATTATGTTTGGGGTGTCATTGGTAGCACTGGCTGAGGCAGTGGGTGGCCAAGCTGCTGTGGCCACTGAACGAGGGCCTGGCACTTATTTATTCACAAATTAAGCACTGGAGGCAGAAGAACTGAGAGTTGAGCACTCCAATATTCCATCACCACCCTGACTCTAAATGAATGTCATAATATGAAAAGTTAGCCTTATAATGATGATTCTTCACTTTATTGTGTAACCTTAATATATCTATTATACCAATGAAGTAATAATGGATTCTTCTGAGCGGTGCAATTAGACACAGGAACTCGAGTGAAGAAGAAGTCACTTTTATTTAGTTAATCCAGACAGCACAACAACAATCCCCATCCAAAGCTCAGGCTGTCAGCTAACATCTGACTCGCCTTGGAACTCTAACTTCTGAATCTACTTCACCCACATTCCATTTGATACATACTACCCCATGGACACAAGAACACAAAACATCTTCCCAATTAACAACACAACACTAACACAGTCAACAAACAAAACACTACAAATACCACACCACCTAACAAGCACCAACACCCTAGCGCAGACTAAAACTGACACCACACCAAAAACAAGCCCAACCACATAAACCAGAACTCTTAAGCATGACCAACTGATGCCCCACAGCTGCAAAACTGGAGCATCACTCCAAAACATATTCCTTCAAATACTCAGGTAGATGCACCCTTCTCTTTTTCATTAGGCTGAGCTTGCCCAACCTGTACAGGTTCAGTCTGTTCAATCAACCACCATCCTTCTGCTTGAGAGCTCTCCTTGTCATCATCCACTCTCACATTACTTTTGTCTCCTACTAGGATAACTTACACTTCACTTGCTCCACCACTTTCCATTCTCAACCAAAACTGCATGTTTAGAGACCTTAACAATATGTGTTCTAGACACAAAATTAGAATAGCTCTTTTTGGCTCCCACTGCTCTTTTCACTCTGACCACATCCCCCCCACCTGAAAGGGAACCACCCTCGCCTTTTTGTCCTTGTCATTGCTTATTTTTTTTTCAGCTGAGCCCTCTCCTCCTGTTGAAAAAGGTACAGGCAGAGGACCTTTTCCGAAAGTTGCCCGGCGTTAGTCGCCTCTATACCCACTCAAGTTTACCCAAACAAAGAGGCAGGCGCTGGAGACTGGAAGGCAGGAAACAGAAGTTTTATTCCGACGGAGCAGAACACATCAAATCAGACAACAGGGTATCTTCTCGAGGTGCTCTAACCGCATCTCTGAGGCCTGGCCTCTTATACACAAGTTTATTGTTTTATTAGGTTAAACACATCTCTGTCATTTACTTTGATGTAAGGAAAGACATCCTCGGAATCCCCGCTTCAGGCCCGTTCCCACACACATTTACAGTTGAAGTCCCCACCCCGGTCACAACAGGTGATGATTGTCGCGCAGCTGGACATTCCGCCGATTCACGGAATGTGTGAGGTTGATCGGATCTCATGGGGTGGGGGCTTTGATCAACTCTTGGATCCTTTGATGGGGGAAACTTCCTACTGTACAGGAGAGGGGGGCAATGACAGTACCCGCGGGCCCAGGTGGCGGCCTGGGAACGAGGAAGACAAACGGGTACAGAGGAAAGGGGGTTTTATCAAAGGATCCGGGACCATGAAAGGAATGGTGGGAGGTGTCGCGCTGGGAACAGGATGAGGTTCCGAGGCAGAGCTGTGTGGGAGAGGGGTTTACGATCCAAGGTATGTGAGAGCTGGGGCTGTCAGCGTGCGGGGGATGCTTTGCGAGGTCAGGGGAGAGAGAGAGAGACGCACTGGCTATCAACGATGGGCAGAGAGGCCATGGTACTCAAAATGGCTGTCGCTTACGTGCATGAATGGGCTCGAAAAGGGGGGCAATATGGCGCCGATAATGTTGATGCTGCGACCTAAGGTTTAACAGTCCTCCCTTTTCAACATATCTAGCCAGCTTGCCTATTCGATATCAATCTTCATTAAATCCCTGACCTCGGCATCATACAATGCTCCCATGCGTTCATTTCTAAAGTCCACAGTTTTAGGGCAAATACAATTTGTGCATAGTGAACACAGAGGTGGCAGACATTGAATTCCTAAGCATAGACCACATATCACAACTACAGGAATCAGGATAATGGTAAACAGTCTCCAGCCCCAGTTCTTAACAGTACTCCAGAACCATCCACCAAGCGACCATTCTTCCTGTTCCTGGTGGACTTCTGAAGAGAGTCTGTGGAGATGTTCGATGGCTTTGTACACTGAGGGTGAATTGTCCGGTATGAATGTACAGCAGCTGGACCCAATAATCCGGCATGCTCCACCACGGTCCGCAAGAACCACATCTAGGACAAGGCGGTTCTGGAGTGCCACCAGGCGGACCGCTTGAAGTTCGGCGGTGTTGTTAGCAAGGATTCCAGCTGTGATATTCATTGTTGTCTCAACTGCCTGAGTCAGATGTCGGATGGCACGGCTGTTTGCCATTGGGCCCCAGAGCGGAACAAGTCCCTTCATAGCATCGAGGAACTGTGCTCCTGTTGAGTCGGCTTGTTCAATGTCCATGGCTCGTTTTTGTCTATGATGGTTCGCTGGAGCCACATAGGTCGGAGGAAGGATGAAAGAGATGAAACAAGTGCCCTCCCAGCCTTTGGGGAGCCAGGTGTAAGCCTTTGTGCCGCAGACGAAGTACATGTTTGGGGACGACACAAAGGAAGGTGGATCGGTGGAGTCCAAAGTTCTGGTGAAACGGCAGGCACTGCGGCCTACCAGCTGTGTCCCAAGCCCTTCTATGCACATGTGGCCTGTGACGTTGATGACTGACAGGGCCACAGTCAGAGTGGCAGCCGTTCGTTTCCGCAGGTAGGAGAAGGTGGGTCTGGTTGTATTGTTGAACACCTGCATTTCAATTCGTTCTTTAGCAGGGATGTCCATGTGGATTGAGTCGTTGGAGGTCTGCGGGCAGAAGTGTGTCTTTGTCCGGTTTCGCCAGACCCCATGATAGAAGTGTGTCATGGTTTTGCCGGAGGTAGCATTGTCTTTATAGCTTTCTTGCAGGAGGATCAGCCAAGCAAGGCAGGAGCCGTGAACTGAAAAGGGTGAAGGGATGAAAGGTATCGAGTGTCCAGTGGCGTGGGGTAGCAACCCACAGATCCAACAGTTGGTGGCGTTGGTGGCAAGATTGTGCTGGTGCAGCAACTGTACAAAGGAGTTATTCCAAAATTCCTTTCGCCTCTCTCTGAGTTGAGGAGAGAGCGAAATCAGGTAATGTTGCTTCATGGTGGTAGGCTGAGCAGTGGTCAGGAATGTTTCGTGAGCAGGTGCATTTTCTTCCATAATCCAGAGCGTGGTCATGAGGAGAAAGCAGAAAAGGATCGTGATAAAAAGTGCAATTGTCTTTGAGCTGTGGAGTCTGTCTGCTTTCGGGTTTCTGTAGTGGGTATTTCCTGTTGCTTCCATCATCTTCTTATTTGGCGCTTCCATCATCTTCTTATTTGGTGCTTCCATCATCTTCTTGTTTGGCGCTTCCATCATCTTCAAGGTGCTCGGTAGTGGGCAGAACCACAGACTTTGTTTAGCGTCTCTCCGGGTGACCCTTGGTGATGTTTAAGTCACCGTTCTGAGATTTAACTTAGTCCGTGGTCTGCTTAGCCGGAGCTCCCTCCTTTCGTCGCAGGAAATACCCTTCTCTGGATGGCACAGTAGGATCAGAGAAATTTGCAAGTTCAAGGGCTTCGGAATCAGGATAGCAGGCTAAAGACGGTCGGTCCTTGTTCAGGAGCTCTTCTTGGTTGTCGATGTTTTCTGTTGTGGTCAGGGTCGAGGAGACCTTCTTGCAGTGGTGCGCGTGCAGCCAGTGCCGTTTCCCCTCCACACGAAGAGCCGTCCGGGTGGTGAGCAGCACTTGCCAGGGGCCCGTCCACCTGGGTTCCAGACTTTTCGTTCGCTGAAAATTTCGGATCAGCACGAAATCTCCAGGTTGGATGGCGTGACCCGGACCCCTGGAAGCATCGGGGATGGCCTGCTGCACCTGCTGATGAATAACAGACAGAGTTTCAGTCAATTTATACAGATAATCAGACATTAGGACGTCCGGGACGTCATGAATGGAAGTTGGTTTCGGTGCAGACCAGACACTCATGGGTCGACCAAAAACAACTTCGTAAGGTGTCAAGTGGTGTTTGGTGGGGGTGGAACGCATCGATAGCAATGCCAGTGGGAGGGCGTCTGGCCATTTCAGACCCGTGGTAGCCACTATCTTGGCCAATTTGAGCTTTAGGGTGGCATTGTGTCGCTCAACGAGACCCGCAGACTGGGGGTGAAAAACTGCATGGAACTTCTGCTTGATGCCCAGCCCCTTTATGATGAGCTGGATGACTTCGGCTATGAAGTGGGGGCCATTGTCGCTCCATAAAATCCGACAAAGGCCGTAGCGAGGGAAAAATTCCTTTAATAGTACTTTTGCAGTGGCCATAGCAGTGTTGTCACGGGTTGGGTATGCTTCCACCCACTTGCTAAATGCGCATACTACTACAAGTACATATTTCAGGCTTTGGCATTTGTCTAGCTGGATGTAGTCCATCTGCAGGACTTCAAACGGGTGATTTGGGACCCCAAACCCTCCCCGGGGTACTACAGTTCCTTTCCCGGGGTTGTGTTGCAGGCATATCAAGCATTGTTGGACCAGACGTTTGGCAGAGTCTGTGATTTTATCATTGTGCCAAACTCTGGGGACAAGTTCAACCATGGGGGCTGATCCTATGTGGGCAGGGGAGTGTGCCATAGTCAGTATGGGAATCAGGTACGAGTCAGGTAGCAACCATTTGTTTGTGTCTTTTGTCCGCCAGCAGCCTTCGTCATCCTTTAATCCCACCCGTGTCCATTCAGTCAGTTCGTGTTGTGTGCTAGCCATTTGAATGTCTCTAATAGTGTCCCTAGCGTCAGTCCATTTTTCTGCTTGTGACCTGGTCACGTACATACGTGTTGTCGTCCTATTTTCGGCTGTCGTTCGGGCAGTGATGTCGGCTAGTGCATTTCCCTGTCCAATAATGTCCGTCACCTTCTTGTGTGCCTGGCATTTGATGACCGCAAGCCTCTTGGGGAGAAGGACAGCTTCGATCAAGGCGGAGACTAGATCTCCATGCAAGATGGGGGTGCCGTGTGAGGTCAAGAATCCCCTTTCTCTCCAAAGGAGCCCAAAATGGTGAACCACCCCGAAGGCGTACTGGCTGTCAGTGTAAATGTTCGCTGTGGTTCCTGCTGCTAGAATGCAGGCTCGAGTCAGGGCAATCAGTTCCGCTGCCTGGGCAGATCGTTGCGGATGCGGGCTGTCTCGACTACAGTTCGAGCCGTGGTGACTGCATAGGCAGCTGAAGTGGTGCCATCGGGGAGTTTGATGCAAGAACCGTCCACCCACAGCTCTCCGTCAGGGTCAGGAAAAGCCGCGTCTCTGAGGTCAACCCTACTTCTAGTCTGTTCGTCCGTAAGAGTCACGCAGTCATGTACAGGGTGCACATTGGGATCGTTCTCTGGTAAGGGTAACAGAGTTGCCGGGTTCAGTGTGGTGCATCTTTTCAGGGTGATATGGGGTGCAAGCAAAGTCAGCTCGTATCCAGTCAGTCGTGCACTCGTCAGGTGTTGCGTCTTGCCTTGGTTCAGGAGGGTGTCAACTGCATGGGGTACCAGTACTGTGAGGGGATTCGAGAGTACGATCCCCTCACTCTGTCGGATAGAGATAGCAGCGGCAGCGGCAGCTACAGCTCGAAGGCAGGCAGGCAAGGCTCTGGCTACAGGGTCAAGAGTGGCAGAGAAGTAAGCGCACGGTCGTTGCTTTGGGACAATGGACTGGGTCAGGACAGACAAAGCGCACCCTTCCCTTTCGTGAGTGTAAAGGGAGAAGGGCTTTGTGTAATCGGGGGTACCTAGGACAGGGGCCGAACCAAGGGCATCTCGTAGTTCCGTGAAGGAGGTTTGGCATTCAGGGGTCCAAGGGAGTGGGAAGGGGACATCTTTGGCTAGCAGAGAAAGCAGCGGTTTCACAATGAGGCTGAAGTTTGGTAACCACTGTCGGCAGAAGGAGGTGAGGCCTAGTAGGGAGCGAACCTGTTTCTGAGTCTTAGGGACAGGTGTTTCGAGAATGGTTTGGATCCGGTCGGGAGTGAGTTTCCTTCCGCCTTTGGACAAAAGGTGGCCTAGGTAAGTGACCTGGGGTTGGCAGAATTGCAACTTCTTCTTGGAGACCTTGTGGCCGTTTTCCGCAAGGAAGTGCAGGAGTTGAATGGTGGCTGCAACTGCTAATGGAGTGGTGTCGGCTGCCAAAAGGATGTCATCGACATATTGTACTAACACCACTCCATCGGGTAACTGGACTTGATCCAGTTGTCTCTTGAGGGCCTGGCTGTAGATGCTAGGGCTTTCTGTGTAGCCCTGGGGTGCTCGGCAGAACCTATATGAGCGGGCTTTTAGGGTGAAGCCGAAGAGATATCGGCTGTCTGGGTGGATGGGAATGGAAAAGAATGCGTTTTTGAGGTCAATGACAGTGAAGGTGGTGGCAGTAGAAGGAATCAAAGTCAGGATGGTGGTGATGTCTGAGACCACGGGGTACTGGGGTACCACCACTTTGTTGATCTCTCGAAGGTCAATGATAGAGCGGTATGCTTTCTCATCTCCCTCTCCCTGTTTCTTGATGATGGGCAAGATAGGGCTGTTGCAAACGTTGCTAACCACTTCCTCTACCACTCCTGCGTCTATCAGTGACTGAATGATCTTTACCAATGCCTTCTCGCCCTCAGGCGATATCCGATATTGTGGAAGTTTTGGGAGTGTTGCGTCTGGTCGGACAGTAATGTGCACTGGGTCAATCATCATGCGTCCTACGTCCGAGTCCGTCTTGGCCCACAGATGCGAAGGCAGAGTGTTAAGCAGGGATGTGTCAGCGTCAGTGATGGAAAACATGCGTCGGGGAGGGCAATGTCTAAGCAGAACGGGGTTGTCGTAAAGGAAAACTCGAACTCCGTCTTGAGAACATCTGATTGTCGCTCGGAAGTGTTTCAATAAGTCAAGTCCCATAATGGCGTCAGGGCTATTGGCAGAAAGCAAAAACGTGGTGTCAGTAGTGTTGTTCTCTAAGTCGAAGAGGATCGGGGCAGACAAAGGGTTAGTGGAGGGCGTTCCATCGAAACCTGTCGATGTTATGAGTGAGCCAGACAAGGGTGCCCTTGGAATCAGTCGTTTAGATAACGCACTACGTGTTGCGCCAGTGTCTACCAGAAATGGAGACTTTGTACCCAAGACCTTAGCAGTGACGTAAGGGCCTTGCTGGTCAACATAGAGCTCGACTGGATCCCTCCCTTGCCCTTGGCAGTCCTATGCAAAGTCGTGGGCGTTGTCATAGTCAGATTGCTGGTATTGGTTCTGTCTGGGTCGATCAAATGTATTTGGTCTGCCTGATCTGTCATTAGTCGTGTCATTTGAAGGCCCTCGCTGTTGTCCCTTATTTCTCGGTCCATTTGCTATGTCCTTGGGGTCTTTGTTTCTGATTATTTCCAAAAGGATCGGGCATTGGGATTTCCAATGGCCAGTTCCTTTACAGAAAGGGCACTGGTCCTCTCTAATGTCTGTACGTCCAATGTGGGGAGTCGAAGTACGGTCCTTGGGAGGTGCAGTCTTAGGGACGTTCATCTGATAGTTTCCGCTGTATTGGTCACGTCCTATAGTCACCCCTTGCAGTTGTGCGATCATCACCCTCTCTTTCAAGTCTTTCTTCTTTTTCTCTGTTGCTCTATCGTTTTCATTTTTCTGATGTTCGTAATATTGGGCCATTTGGAGGATAGCCGTAGGTTTGGAGGCTGCCCAACTACTCTCGCTGGCCTGCAGTTTCTGGGAGACCTCTGGTGACAAACCCTTAACATAATTCTGGACGAACAGATGGTGTCCGGTTGCAGAGGTCATGTCCTGGCCGCTGTAATCGGAGAACACCGTTTCAAACCGGGAGAAGTAATCCGATACATCCTCCTGGGGTCTCTGGCGACAGGCCGTTACTATCGACCAGTCCACTTTCTTTTCTGGAATCAGGGTTTTTAATTTCTGTACGATCTTATCTGGGAGGTCTAAAATGGATTTCAAAGGCTTTTGTCCAGGTTCTCGTTGTTTATCAATGCCATCGAGTTGTGACCAGGTATGTCCAAACAGCTCAAGGTGGTCGACTTTCCGGATTTGCTTCCACACATCAGCTGGTAGACATAACCCGAAGAACAAGTCGATGTCAGCCAGGGTCATAATCGTTGAACCTAGGGCTGTAGCTAACTCAGTATAGAAGGCAGTGGGGTTTTTACGTAGATCAGGCAGGGATTTCCGAAACGTCAGAATCTCTTGCCGGTCCCACGGCTGGTAGACCCAGTTGTACACTACCCTTCCTTTTACATCTTTGTTGTTTGCATCATCGTGAGTCCCTTCACCTCGTGGAGGAACCCAGTAAGGGGCAGCTTCTCGTATCGGCATCATGGCGTTAGATTGCTCAGTTTGTGGTTCGGTCACTACGGACGTCGTGGTTTTAGTTCCCGATTCTTGTTCAGTGAGGTGGCGGAAAACCTCAAGCGTGCGCGTAAGGAGGTCCGCCACATCACACTCGCCCTCATCCCCGATATCGACCTTCTGGTACAGAGTCGTTAGGCTCTCGGGACCTTTGTCTCGATATCGATCCTCGTATGCGTTCAAGACATAGTAACACAGTCGAACGGTAAAGTGTCGTCTGTGACTTCCTGTATACGATTTAAACATATCTGTGATATACTCTTCATCTTCCTTTCTTCCTACCAGTGTCCTTGCTATCTTGTCAATCCCTGCTCGCTCATCTTTGTTTAATCTGTTTGTTCTTTCAGAACCAGCCCTTCGGGTCTCAGAGTCGCCTAGCGTTGTCGTTTGTGTAGGATCTAGTACAAGGGGTTCGGCCGGTACGGAGGCCATGGGGGCCGAGGCTGTGGCGCTACTCTCGTTTGTACCTGGGGGTGGTGGGTGCTGTGCTAAGAGTTGGGAAGGGGAATATGGAGGGGGCATGTAGATGATCGGAGGACCTAACAGCAGATCATCGTTGGCTCGTTGTTTCGAGGGTAATTCAGGATAGAGCGTAGGGGGCGTTCTAACCGGACACTGGTTTGATGTTTCTATTTCTAGTTTCTGTTTGGCTTCCTCTCTTTCTTTTATCTCTTCTTCTAGTTTCTGAGCAGCTAGGTGGGCTGCTTTTCGCAGCTCTTTTCCCAACCTACTCTCAGTTTTCTTTTTACGTTTTTCAGTTTCTTTGCGCCACATGCCGAAACTATCAAGCATAGTTTTTACCAAGGGCTGTTTCTAGCGCGCTCATTTTATCATCATCGAAGGATCCTATCAGTGGCCACTGACTTTCTCGATCCTTTTTCGTATATTTATGCCACAGCTTGCTATAGGCTATAGCGATTAATCCATGTTTCATGAACATGTCCTTATTAGGGGTGCCCTCCAGTGGAGCCGGATGGTTCATGTCTAATAAGCGGTCCGGGCTAAACAGGCTACCAATCAGTGGGGAGAAGACAGGCATGACGGATCACAATGGGGACAAAAGTCAGCACTACCTATCTTATCACTGCGTGCAAAGACTAGACAGAATATTTCTATTCTACGTTGTTTGCAGGCGGTGAATACCTCAAGAACCAATATCAAACAGTCAATGCTCGGTCAATCAAACGATCAGTGGGGAGAATAAATAGGCACGCAAAGGTCTGCGTTCCCTACCCTTTCACTACCTGCAAAGAGGGAACCTGTTCTTTCCTGTTTGTAGACAGAGAATCTCCAGAAAGCAATCCGCGAACAGTAGTTCGGGTTCAATCAATTAATCAGTGGGGGAGAAAGATAGGCACGACGGCTGCGTTACCTATCCTTCACTGCTTGCAAAGAGAGAGAGCCTGTTTCTCCGTTTGCAGACAGCGAATCTCCAAATAAATCAATCAAAGAATAATACTAGTATTTTCAAAACAATCAAACAATCATTTCGCAATTCGTCGTGTTTACACGACCTTACCCGGACCGCATGGACAGTTTCTTGTCTTCCGAATCCAGCGCCCGATCGTCCTCTATTCTTCGTATTCCTCGCGGCACTCCTGATGGTTCCCAGTCAGGACCGTAGATCACTCGAGAGAGGTCTGTTCGGAACCAGTGAAGTTCGGATGATCGGCTGTCAGACGAGGGTCTATCGGACAGGTGCACTCCCGATCGTTGCAGCCGTTCACTCTGTCGTCAGGACCTCTCCCACTGGATCCACTGGTCGCTGATGGGCCCTACGTTTGGGACGCCAATTGTTGAAAAAGGTACAGGCAGAGGACCTTTTCCGAAAGTTGCCCGGCGTTAGTCGCCTCTATACCCACTCAAGTTTACCCAAACAAAGAGGCAGGCGCTGGAGACTGGAAGGCAGGAAACAGAAGTTTTATTCCGACGGAGCAGAACACATCAAATCAGACAACAGGGTATCTTCTCGAGGTGCTCTAACCGCATCTCTGAGGCCTGGCCTCTTATACACAAGTTTATTGTTTTATTAGGTTAAACACATCTCTGTCATTTACTTTGATGTAAGGAAAGACATCCTCGGAATCCCCACTTCAGGCCCGTTCCCACACACATTTACAGTTGAAGTCCCCACCCCGGTCACAACAGGTGATGATTGTCGCGCAGCTGGACATTCCGCCGATTCACGGAATGTGTGAGGTTGATCGGATCTCATGGGGTGGGGGCTTTGATCAACTCTTGGATCCTTTGATGGGGGAAACTTCCTACTGTACAGGAGAGGGGGGCAATGACAGTACCCGCGGGCCCAGGTGGCGGCCTGGGAACGAGGAAGACAAACGGGTACAGAGGAAAGGGGGTTTTATCAAAGGATCCGGGACCATGAAAGGAATGGTGGGAGGTGTCGCGCTGGGAACAGGATGAGGTTCCGAGGCAGAGCTGTGTGGGAGAGGGGTTTACGATCCAAGGTATGTGAGAGCGGGGGCTGTCAGCGTGCGGGGGATGCTTTGCGAGGTCACGGGAGAGAGAGAGAGAGAGAGACGCGCTGGCTATCAACGATGGGCAGAGAGGCCATGGTACTCAAAATGGCTGTCGCTTACGCGCATGAATGGGCTCGAAAAGGGGGGCAAGATGGCGCCGATAATGTTGATGCTGCGACCTAAGGTTTAACACTCCTTGTTGCAAACCGGTCCCAGAATAGGTAATCTATCCATGCTCCGTGTATGTACCAACACCCAACTGGGACTCAATTTACAAGACCCATACCTTCCCTTAAGCAACACAAAGGGAGAAACTCCTCTGAGGGAGTGGTTTAATAGCACCATAACTTGTCTTGCACATCTACATCTGCTATGATAGCCAAATGAATTGCCTCCTTCAACATCCTATTCACTCTCTCCATCATACCATCACCCTGTGGGCTATACAAGGCCACCAACTGGTGTTTGACTCCATACGACTTCAAAAATGACTGCATCATCTGTGACTTGAACTGGACTATACTGTTCGTAATAGTTCTGGGAACACCTTCCCTATGAAACATGCCCTTCAACATTCCTACAACCGCTTAGATAGTTGGTTCTTTCAAACACTTGCACTCGACCCATTTCGACAAATGATCCACCAGCACCAACACATAACCCTAGACAGAATTGAGAATATACATTGGGCCAAAGAAATCCATCCTCAACTTCTCCTAAGAGCCATTGGGGAATTTTACTTGGTGGAGAGGGGTATTGCTCACACACAAAGTCTTGTCTGTTTCTTGGCAACTCAAACACCTGCCACATGCATCTCAACTTCGGCATCCATCCCTGGCCACCAGTAATACAGGTGTAGATCTTGATACCTGTCATCCCAAGATGCCCCTGATGGGCAAGAGGAATTAATCTAGGTCTTATTTCCAAAGTGGGCACTAGTAAATTTCCCCTCATAATGGCATCCTCCTCAATGGTTACTTCATCCTGGACGTTATGATAGGACTGAAAACCATCACACACCTTTCTTTCCTCTGGCCAACCCTTGACAATGAGTTATTTAATTTTCTTTTGAGACTCATCCCTTTTGGAACCCTCCTTCCATTTATGTTTGCCAATAGCTCCCTCCAGCACCACTAACTCATCAACCAAACCAACGACTCATTTCACCTCCTCTTCCGATTGATTACTCTGAATGACATCAATGGGACATCTGGAAAGAAAATCTGCACAGGAAGTCTTCCTGCCCAGAATATGCTTCACCTCAAAATTAAACTTATACTTCTTAGATAACAACCTCACTAACCTCGGGCTGACCTTATTGTGAGCCTTTTAGTCCATCAAGTACACCAAATTTGATCAGCAACATGGAGGAACCTTCTGCCCCATTAAAAGGTCTCAAAAGGCTTGGGTGCCGAAAAAAGCTTACAGACTGTTATCGATGGCCTCCACCAGATCTGTTTTAGGCTCAATCCCTGCTCCAGAAATGTGATGCCCTGAGCTTTATAGACTTTCAGGGTCAAACATACATTTCTCTTTCTGAACCATGAATCTATGTTTCTCAAGCATACTAAATAAGTCACTCAACAAACCCAACTGCTCATCAGTAGTACTGGAAAAGATCAGAATATCATCCTGATATGCCAATACATTTTTACATTCCCCAAATAATTTAACCATCAACTTTTGAAACTCGGAAGCCACAGAGGCCAAACCAAATGACATTCTTACAAACCTGAAAGCCCCAAAAGGTGTATTAAATGCTGTCAAAGAACGTGACTCCTCTGCCAATTTCGCCTGATGATATGCTGCCATCAAATCAATGCATGAGAATATTTTGGCACCGTCCAAGCAAGGATTTCCTCTATTTTACGCAACAGGAAAAAGGTAATTTAAATATTCCTGTTGAGTGCTCTCAATTCAATGCAAAGTCTAAAGTCCCCCGCCTTCTTTTTTTCCACTACAATGGGTGAAACCCATTGCAAGGAGTCAATAGGTTCAATGACCTTCCCTGCACACAACATTTCTAGATGCTGTTTCAATTGGCTACGAACACTCAGAGGAACATTCCGCACCTTATGGATGACAGGCACTGCATCATTTTTTGAGTATTCCTCTGTGTTCATGGCCCTGCACCGTACCCAACTTGTCCTCAAACAGAGATATGTGTTCACTTAACAGCCGCTGAAGTGTCTCTGTCAGTGCTAGGATCACTATCAATGAAAATGGACAAGACGTACCTGGTCTCAAAACCATTCAAAATTGACCTTGGTCTTTCCACTTTAAAATGTTGTATATTCTCTTTGCCACATATACTTTAGTGAAAATCGACCTGTCTTTGTAATGCACATAATCCGAAAAATAGCCCATCATGTCTATGTCCTGTCTGCCAAATGCCACAGTGCAGACATCTGGTAGTCATAACTGAGTGGAGTTCCACTCCTTGAAGTACAAATCATTGATTACAAAAGTAATCAGAGACCCTGAATCCACTGTGACCTGAACTTATACATCTTCCTTTGCAATTGTACCTAATATATCCCCATTGTCCTTCACACACAAGGTTGTATCCACAGTTTCTACGGAAAACATGACCCTGTTGCTGCCTTGAAATGTACATACACTGGTATCTAAACTTTCATCTCGATGTTCTAGCATGCCAACTTTCTGGGTATTTATGCACACGTGTGCAAAGTGTTTACTTTTCCTACGCAAATGTCTTAACTGTGGACGGATCATTCTCCGCACTAACTAAGTCTGAGCTAGACCCAGATCTAAAGCAGTTGACAAGCCTCTTGTCCTCTGGAGCCTACGGTATAAAGGTTTTGGGTTTAGTCACCACAGCATTGACAGAATATACATTCAACTCATCCTGGACTTGTTTAATTCCTTTGAGGCTAAGATTGATCTTTTACTACCCCTTGCGATCTCCAGTGTTTAATTTAAGCTGGAGTTTCTACAACACAGGAGCCTCTCTTCGTTTTTTTGTTAAAATAATTCATCACCAATTGATCCCTTAAGCAAGAATGAAGGTTACCATCAAATTCATAAGTGGCTATCAAGATACGTAGTTCAGCCAAGAAATAATCATTAGACTCATGTTGTAATTGGTGTCTCGTATAAAAGCGGCGTCTCTCTACTATGATGCCTGTGTCATTTTTGAAGTGGTTACGTAGCCTTCACCAAGTTTCCTCATAAACATTCCAGTCAGTTTCAGAGGTTTGAGTAGCCGCAGGTAAATGATCAAAATATGTTGGCTTTCTCATTCTAAACAATGGTATAGGAGGACCAACTTCCAAACCAGTTCAAACTTGGGACCTTCAATTGCAATTAGGTAGCTGTCAAACCCCTTGAACCATTGTTTCCATTTTGTTTTCTGGACGTCAACTTCCACTAAAAAATTTACTGGATAATTTATATTCTGCATGTTATTCACCTGGTAAAAATAGTAAAAACTAAGCAAACATAGGGAATCTTGGCAAAGAAAAATTATCTGTATCTTATATGTGTTGTGTACAACTTCAGTACAACATTAAAATCACTATAATGTCCCACACACAAACAAGGTTAGTGTACTATGCCTGTGACAGTTCAATCATAGATGAACCAATCACATAAATGACAAGGGGGGCCGATTCACAGAACTAATCTGAGATAAAATCCTACACTTACTACTTTTGGTATTCACAAAAGACATTTAGTAGTAGTAAAGTTAGGACTCCTAACTTTACTACTACTAAATGCCTTCTGTGAATACCAAAAGTAGTACGTTTAGGATTTTATCTCAGATTAGTTCTGTGAATCTGCCCCAAGGACTTGGACCAATCAAAAGTCTTGAACCTTGTTCACTTTCTTAACGGGGGACATGACTGCCCAGGATATTGAGTGCAAGTTACCTGCTTCACAAGAACCATGCCAATAAGAAACGCAGACAATTGAGTGAGATTGCTTGTAACACCTGAATTGAGGCAGTGGGTAGGGAGCTCCGTGGCTCAGGGGGAAAGAACCTCCAGGATGACGCACAGACAAAATGTGATGCAGCGCATGTAGGCTAGCTGCTGTTGGGGTGCGCGAGCAGGTGCCAGTCAAGATGCTACTTCACACGTAACTCACCAGCACTCTGGCCTAGCTCATCTGTTTCAGGCCAAGTTTTTCAACTATGCTACTTAGAGTCCAATTTAGAGCCTGCGCCACCGTACCTTACACAGTGCCAAATGAAGGTAACTCCGATTACATTCGCAACTACAGTGATGAAAACTCCCGCTGTGCCATTAGAATGTGCTGCCTGGGCCCAATCAACGCTACATTTTGTTGGGTTCTTCTGAGTAGCTTAAATAGACACAGGTACACATGTGAAGAAGTCACTTTAATTTAGTACATCTAAACAGCACACCGACAATCCCCATCCAAAGCTCTGGGTGTCAGCTAACAACTGACTTGGCTTGGAATCCTAACGTCAGAATTTACTTCCCCCACATTCCATTTAATACGTACTACCTATTGGATACAAGAACACAAGTTATTAAGTAAGACAGTCCACGATGTGACTCCTGGAAACCGTGAGGTTGCTTCCTAACCTTTATACTTTTTTTAAGGGAAGTAGTTTCAAAGTAAAAATATGCACTAGTGTAAAACAGATAACAAAAAGTTTCTGTTTCCTGCTCAAGGGCATAATTCTAAAATTAGTTTCCTGAATTTTCATTTCTCAATATAAGATTGGAGGCAATTATTACAAAAATTATAGCAGCACTTAAAAGTGTGCTGAGTTTGGTACTTTCATCCTGACATACTATGCTTAGCAGAATACAAAGGGTGGTTAAATGGAAGGACCGAGGGAGAATGTTTAGCCAGCAAGAAGAGAGTCCCAATTCATGTTAAATGGTATGATGGTTCAGTGGGGTTACGTGAATGAAGCGCAGAGCCCACTAAATCAGATAGTGGGAAACTACCAATAACACAGCGCACTATACAACACACATGTAACATATAGAAATATTGTGTTAGACCCACTATAGTGCTACAAAATATGATGACACATAATATACTGATTAGCTGAGTTATAATTGTAGCAAGTCCTACTAAAAAAACAGTGCATGAGACAAAGCAATATAAAATCTTAATGGTTTTCACTGTGTGTCCATCGCACACAGTACACCTTGATTTGTTTTGATGTTACTAAAAATAGTAACATCATACTTCGTATTTAAGAGGTAATGTCACTGCTTAATTTGAGCCGGTGGTTGCAGGTAGGGCCCACTAGCACTAATTTTGGGGGACTTGCACTTTTTTTCTTTATCAGACATTACACCAGAGCAATACAGTGAGAACGTAAAAGGAGGAAAGGAGAACGAGCAGACATCCGGAAAACTGTTTCTCTGGTAAAATACACAGGATTTACACCTCACCACTTGTAATCTTACTTTGGATTTTTTTTTAGCTATAATGGGATTACTAGGACAGTCTGAATGAGCGCTATAAAGTGCTATACTTTAACTTCGAGCCACAGCTAGACTATCCATTGGCAGTAATTAATTAAAGTTCCCATAGAGTACTACTGACTCAGTGTTCAGTAGCTTTGCCAAACTCTTAGCTTAATTCTTCATTAATGTAAATGAATGAGATCTATTGATTTAATAGAGATTTCTGTATTTGGTCATCTGATAATGTAAGAAACCTAAGAGGACCAAACAAAGCTGGTAATAAACTGGTTTCTGTGTAGGAGCATAATGTAGTTATCTGTGTGTTAACTGCAGGTTCCACATTTTAATCTTGAGTAGACCAACTAAGCCTTTCATACTTCAAACGTCGATAAAATTATATAATCACCATGGATTTGAGTAATATAATATCTTCTATTTGAGTGCCAGGAGCCAATTCACAATTAGGCGGGGAGAATCAAGACATGGATGTGTTAAATATTTTCAAAATAGTGCATAGGGCCAGGCATAAATGTATCAGGGTAGAATACTGAAAAACTCATGAAGGCCTAACAAGGGACCTTGGGATTGGCACCCGGGGAATATCTGTGCCTCAGAAATCATAGAGAACTGCTAAACCATCACTTACGGCTTGGGGTTGATAAACCCTCAAGTGGCATTAGAAAGGCAGCGGCTACAATATGGGTATCAGAGTGTACATCTCACTGTGTCATTAAGAGCCTGGACCTAGGTACAGAACAGTGGAATAATCAGAAAGTGTGCTAGACAGTGAGGTAGTGCCAGGCCCCCCAAAGCTGAAGCCTCAGGGCAATACCAACGTTTTTAGACTTCTACTTCATTGTAAATGGCCTGGTGCATTAGTATTTCCAAGGATTTGCTGACTGGATTACTACCATGGGTCTTTGATATTCTATGGTATTGTGCTCACCTTCTCTTCTTTTCCATCCCTCCCCACTGAGAGCAGGCAATAACTCCAATTGCAGTGCACTGGTTTCGCGAGGTATTGTTTTAGGGACACCAAGATATTACTGATGCAAATGTGATCACTATTTGTTCCAGAGATGCTCGGTACTTTAATACACTTTTGTTTTTGTATTCTTCTCTGGCTTTATGTTTTTGATATCCAGTTCCACATGGGATCTGGGGGGACCTTGTATTTGAAGGTTTAAGTTGCCAAGGAATAGTCCTTGTGCTCAGACCATTTCTCATGCAGGATGGTTGTATCACCATCCCATCTACCTTTTTTCAAATCCCCACCATTGCCTGTCTCTGGACTTGAAGGTTTATTAGCTTTATTAGCCTTCACATCTTACACTGTTGCACTTTCCCTGAGATGCACTTGTCACAGTAACAGCGCCAGTTGTCTGGCCCTGCTCAAAGTGCACATTGATTCAGGAAAAACATTGCCTTTCTGTCCAGGGGCATAAGCTGTACCTGTTTCTACTCTTCCTTGTGCTGGCTTACATACAGATTGAGGGATTCTAATGGGTTGCTACTGCTGGTGCTGTAGGTGGTTCCCTTGGAGACTGTTGCTCATTCTCCTGATGAGATATTATATTTAGAATCTTGAAATGTTCTACTGTTGATGTTTTTACTACTCAACAATTCCAATAACTTTTTATTGTGGTTGCCCGCGGCTCAGAATTACAACTCAATGACTTTGTACTGGGCGGGTGTCTTGTGGCCTTCCCCCCACTATGTGCCCACATTTTCAAGTCAGTCATTTTCCTTTTCGGACAATTTTGCCCACAACTTTAATGACATTATATAGATGGAACTGGCCTTCTTGGAAAACAGGCTGGTATTTCCCTTGCTGAGATACCCGGTAGCACTGCCACATATTTTGCACAGGTTGAGACTGATGTAGAAATACAAAACGTTTTTACAAGCCTGTTCCTGTCTTTGCAGAATAGCAGCAGATTAGGATGCCATTTTTAGAGAATAGAACAAAGGACGTCCCTCACTTCCCAATGGACAGGAAAAAAGAACGTTGTATTCCCGAGATCATCAGATTTAACAATAGAGAAGAAATTCAGCTCACACCCACAATGTAATCAAACTGTTTGGGACTTACAGTTTCACTCCGATCGCTAATTCACTTCTTCGCACACAGGCCCTCGTTGCAAGTGGACTGAAATATATCTTTTTATTTCTCCAACCCGGAACCACCAGTCCTGGAGGTCCCGGGGTTCCAGTGGAGGTTCAATAAGGAGGATTATGCGGTTGTGGGGAATAAACATGTGGAGGTTGGTCATTCTGTTCCGATGTCCGTGTGTTTTTCTCAGTTATTCTATCTTGCAGCAGGCGAAATATCAGGGTGAAACACCACAGATAAACAGCATTACTCCAAACCGCCTGTCAACAAACACATCTGAATTGAACGGCCACTTGCAATGAGGCCCACAGTGTTCCAAAAAGGCAGTAAAAGACCTATATTTAGACACCACCTTATGCCTTATTTATTATGATGTCCTCATGACCGAACTGCTCCACCCTGGCATTCCCTGACTCCTTGTCTCTCCTATTACCTTACTTATTTTCTTCTCCGCACCTCTTTATGCATTTCCCCTAGAACACCTTTTGCTGTCTTCATATGGTTATCTGGAATGTGATCCTCTGGCATGTCCTCCTAGATCATAATACTTTAAGTATGGCCTCAGGATGCTTAAGGACCCCCTGACCTTCACATGCGGTCCCCTGGTCAACAGCAGCACTGGACTGCTGTTTATTTGAGAGAACACTAACATTTACAAAGATGTTGAATAAACAAGCTTTTATTTACGCGTAGACGCAAGAAAAAGAAAAGACGCACATAAGGTGTCCTGCACCACTTAACTTTGGGAAAACCTACATTTTTAAAGACCTCTTGTAACAAAGGTGTGAAAATATGATAAAGTCACTCGAGTATTCCAAAGTCTATTTCATTAACATGCAGAAGTATTTCACCTTAGTACATCTGAATACATCAGTAAATTGAGAAGTATTTTTTTTAAAGTGACAGCTTAAATAGAATGAATGTAGAAACATTCATAACCCGCCCACCCTGAACTAAGCGGTAAGTCAGTTGTGATGTGGATACCTCTGGATGGCTTGGATTATTATATACATGGACAACATTATGGTTTATTAAATCCAACACAAGTTCACTGTTGTACAGCGTACACCCAAAAGTCATGTATTTCAAGCTGCTCTTGTATGTGATAATGAAGAAAAAGGAGGCAAAGTGAAATAAAACAATTGCCTAGGATCATAAAGTTTGGGCAAGTGGGAAAGCGGGATTGGTTCCAGTTTTATTGGTTTCACATTGTGCAATTCTATTTAATTTCAAGTCAATAATGAAATTACTTCCTTTTTATACTTGACTCTCCCAAGCAAACAGGGAACGCTTACCCCAAGGTGCAGTAAAGGTTTATCGGTCTAGATACATCCTAACACAGTAATGTCAAATCGATACCTCCTCTAGAGAGTATTATTATTCATTCCTATTCTTAGCATTTGTAAAGCGCACTGTGACCAGACTGGTATCTTGGCACTGAAGCGTAAAGTTGTTTACTGGGGGAGAGGGGGCAAAGTATATTTACTGCTGTAGCCATCTACTGCTCTGGAAATAACCAAGTCTTCAAGACTTTCCTGAATCTCAACAGGTCCGTGTGTACTCTTACATTAGGTGGAAACTAGTTCCACAACTAAGCAGTTTTCTAAAAATGCTAGTCCCCCTTGTCGGACCTTTCGGAAGCTGCTTATCTGATTGAGATTTTCAGTGGTAGAACGAAATGACCTCCTGGGGACATATCTTTTCAGTCTACGTTGCAACAGCACAGGGCCCTAGTTATGAAGGGCCTTGAACACAATGCACATAGACCTAAAAAGGATACTCCGTTCCATGAGAAGCCAGTGGAGTTCTCCAAGGGCAGTCAAGTCAAGTCAAGTCAAGTCAAATATACTTATATTGATTCGTTAAAAAATCGTAAAAGGATGGCAAACCATCATAAAACACAATACATTAAATGAAAATTTTTTTTAAAACATGAGAAGCGTGAGACGTGACCACAGTTAAAAAGCTGACAAGCAATTCAATAAAAAAAAATTAAAATTCCGGCCAGTAGGTTGTTTGTTAACTTGTCCGCTTAAATCAATTTTTCCAGTTCCTTAGCAGCTATTTTCCAGAGTTTTATGGCACTGCAGGAGAGGGGAATTGAAAGCCCTCCAAGACACCTGATGACTGCAACTCTGCAAGTTCTTATTTTGTTCAATTCGAAAAAACTCCGGAAGAATGGATTTACGGATTTTCAGTAGGAAAGGGCATATGCATAGTAAGTGTAATAGTGACTCCTCCCCTTGATGACAGAGGCGGCATTCCTTGGATGGCCATGTAAATTTCTATTTTGGGGTCAAATCCTTTGAGGGGAATGATCCCATACGTAGCAGCATCAGGTAATGCTTTTTATGGTAGGAGAGGTGTTCGGTCAGATACTGCTGCAGCTTAATCCTCTGGTAGGCCTGTATCACAGCCCAAGCGTGATTTTTTTTGCGTAGTTCATTTTATCGGTTGACAAAGAGGTCCGCTTGATTGCGGAGTTCACGATGCTTTTAAGACGCGAATACGTTAATGGTGTTAACCAAGCCTCCTCTAGCTGTAATGCCGACAAGGATTCCTTTAGGATTATCGTGGTCGAATTAGCTAGTCTTCCTTGATTTTCAATCTCAACCCAACAGCGGTGGGCTGGGTGTTGTCTTCTGACTCCCTCATCCTCCAATAATACTTTACTAGGGCACGTTGTCTGGCAATGATCTGATTTTTTAGTCTGAATTCTAAACGGATTTGTTCCTGCGAGGTATGTAGCGGTATAAAAAACAGTTTTTTTAAAGAATATCGATTGTGCTGTATTTAATAAAGTAGCATCTTTAGTGTTCAAAATTTCAGAGCCATACGAGATGGAAGTTAGGAATTTTGCGGAGATCACTTTAAGCAGATGACCAGTAGAACAACCTATAAGCTTTTTCTTCAGGATTTTAAAGGCAAATAACAATTGTTTTGCTTTTGTGCGTCCTTGTTCCACGAGTAGCTTAAAATTGAGCTTGCCATCGAGCAAGAAGCCTAGATAATTGTAGGAAGTAACACGGGCCAGTGGTTGTTTGCCCAGTTTCCAGGAAAAGGAGTGCCTATTCAATGTTTTATTATGTTTGGAGAAACACATGACTTTTGTCTTCTGATGATTGATTGTAAGATGGTTTAAGGTGATATAAGCTTCTAGTCCTGTGATCAATTTCTGCAGGCCAACTGGTGTTTGTGATATCAATACAATGTCATCTGCGTATTGGAGGCACGGTGTCGGTATTTTGCCCAATTTTGGGGGGTCAGCTGGGATAGACTGGAGGCACTTGTCGAGATCTGATATGTATATGTTAAACAGGCACGGCGCTAAAACACAACATTGTTTTAACCCATTTGATGTTGGAGTCTTACCGGTTACGCTGGACCCGTCTCCTTTCTTGATTTGAACCCACGTGTGGGAATACAGAT
Organism: Lissotriton vulgaris; assembly: GCF_964263255.1. Classification (NCBI taxonomy): domain Eukaryota; kingdom Metazoa; phylum Chordata; class Amphibia; order Caudata; family Salamandridae; genus Lissotriton; species Lissotriton vulgaris. The sequence continues at coordinate 189,862,695 of NC_141698.1, forward strand.
TGATAATGGTATCCAGGAGCCTTGAAGGAACCCCCCAGGCTTGCATTTTTGCCCATAGAGAAGCTCTTGGAACTTTATCGAAAGCCGCTTTCAGGTCTACGAAGCAGGCATACAAGGGCCTTGATTTTGCAAAGGCTTGGTTGGCTAAAAGAGTAACCGCAGAGATGTTCGTAAGGGTGCCCATCCCAGCCCGAAATCCAGTTTGCGTGGGAGGTATTAAGTTTGTTTGACTGGCCCAAGCGTCTAGCTCTACAAGGAGATTAGATGCGTACATATTTGCCTCCACATCTATCAGCGCAATCAGACTGTAGTTGGAGGGGTCTAAACGGGAACCTGCTTTATAGATTAGATTAGGATGCTTCCTCTCCAGGACTCGGGGATCAGACTATTAGCTTTGACTGTGGAGAAAAGAGGAGTCAGGACTTGGGACCAGAATGGAGGGTCATGCCGGAATAGAGCGTTTGGTAGTCCGTTCGGACCTGGAGCTCCCTCCTTTTTTAGATTTTTTATAGTTTTCAGAACTTGGATTTCCGGGAACAACATGAAATCATTGGGGCATTCATAATTCGTTGTATAATTGGCTTTACCTTGACCTCCAGCCTCCTTCCCTGAGGGTAATTGGCAATTTGGGGCCAATTGGGGTATAGTTTCATTGTATAGGCGTTCGATATGAGCTCTCCATGTGGCCTCCAATATGTCCGAATTATGATGTCGGTTCCGGCCATTGATTAGTTGGTTGATGTGTTCCCAAAAAAACTTGGAGTCCCCTAATTTACAAGCATAAAGGAGTTTCGCCCAAATTTGTTCTTGATGTTCTTTTTTGGTAAATTTTATATCCTTTTTTAACTTTTTTCTTGTTTTTGCAATTAAAAGCAGGAGCTCCTGGTGGCGTTCTGGTCCCTGAGATCGTAGCTGTTTGATGTATTTATTTAGTTGCTGTTTTTGTTTCCTCGGGCTATTATTGAACCAGGCTGCCCCTTTTTTGTATTTTGCTTTATTAAAGTGGGATTTTTTAGAGAATTTCTTAATGATTTCATTGATAAAAGACTCCCAGGCTTCTATGGTTGATGTTTCAGATTTGGGTTTTTCCAAAAGGCTGGTGTAAGTACTTGTAATATCTTCAATGTTGTCCTTATTTCAGCGGAGTCGTTTTAAGTTGTAGCATTGTGTTAATGTTGATAACGCTTTTGATTTCTCATGGGTTGTGAATGATTTAATAAAGTGAAGGATTGCGGCTGGTGGTCACTTTCCGCCCTGTCTTTTATCCGGAAGTTCACAATGTACGGGAGGAGGTCATAATCCGTAAAGGTGTAATCAATAGTAGAGCGTGTTTTTTGTGTAACCCTGGTGTTAGCTGCGGGCCGATCACTCGGACATTGGCCATTGTGTACACACATTGAAAGGTCTTTCAAGAGGGCCGCGCAGTTTTTGCCAGATGTGTCCTGTCGTATTGGGGCTGGTATGGCCTCCGTTTCACCCTTACTCCTGGTGTGTTGTAGATTCATATTAAAGTCACCTGACATAATAGTTTTGGCATCTGGATAGGCGAGTTTTAATGTTGTTAATGAGGTAATTAGTTGTTCTGTTCTTAACTTCTTTTGTTTGGATGCGGGGTGAATATAGATGTTGAGTATGAGCAGAGTCTGGGACTCCGAGACGTCTATTTTAACACACAGCATCCAAGAACAGTCTAGGTCTATACTCAAGGCGTGCCGTGGGATTTCTATTGAAATAAAGGTAGAGAGACCCCCTTTTGCTCTTTCGTGTTTTGTAGCTCTGTTGGCTGGGTTCAGGAATTCTTTAAAACCGATTATTGGAGATGAGGTTATCTGCCAGGATTCTTGAAATAGAAGAATGTTGTATTGTGTAATAAAATCCATGAAGTCTGGGTCTTCTAATTTTGAGTGGAGGCCGTGCACGTTCCAGGAACATATGTCACAACCTTGGTGTGTGTGTGAAGCAGTTGGCGAGATTGTTCATTCCATTCCCAAGGTTGTGCCTTCTGCTTTTGAGTCCCAGGAGCCCAAAAACTTACTGGCTTATGGATGATCAAAAGTAGTAGTAATTTTCCTTGCCGGGTACTCTTTGTCCCTTGTTTGGCTATGGTGATCCGAGCCTTTAGCCCCCTTTAGAAGACTTGCAATGTGAGAAGAAGGTTGTAGTGGGTGTGAGAAGTTGGCCTGATATATGATGCTCACTAGTTCTAGTGATCACCTTGTATCAGTCCAAACAACCCTTATGGCGATTGGTTGTAAGTCATCCTTATAGACCAGCTATCCTAATGGTAGCATGGACAAAGCAGTCTTAGGATAAACTCTTTTGGCATGTGAAGCCAGCTGTTTTACCACATATAACCCCTTGAATACCAAATGAAAGGACACCACACAGATTGTTATGAAAATAAACAATATATTTATTACTAACAAAACACCTCTGAACTCTTTATGAGATCAGAGGTCTAAACACATGACAAGACTCTTAAGAAAAATACGTTAAAGTTGCACAATTTACAATGGTGCCTTAGTGGCACGACAAACCATATACTAAGAAAATGGTATAAGGAAATCGATAGAAGGAATGGAGCTGTCCAGAGGCTGTAGGATCGCTGGGACTACACTACCCTAACCTTAGGTAAGGGGCAGGAGGCCCACGGGACGCGAGTGCAGAGTGTGAACTCACACGCGAGATGCGTAACAAAGTCAATGGACACTACAATTTACGAAAAGGTAAGTATTAGACAGTTACGACTAGTTAGGACTAAAACGACTGGATACCTGGACACTAGGAGAGGCAATCTACCCTTGAGCACCGAAATGCTCTCGTTACCTCACCCACGGGCTGCGGGTGCATAGGTGTGAAAGTGTGAAGTCAATGGAGCCTTGAAGAAAAGATGCTGCACGACCAGGAGGAAGATGTCCGGAGAGATCCAAGGGTGGATCGAGGAAGTTGAAGACCTGAAAGCAGAGGGGACAATGTTCACAGTCACTAGCCAGTGACTGGAGTGGAACCAGGAAGGAACCAGATGCTTTCTGGACTTTCTCAGTTGTTTTTCGCTCTCGCTTTGATAAAAGCTTAGGTACTGTTAGATCTCTTTCAAGAGACTGGTTGCATTGTTCTTGGGATAAAAGGTCCTGCACGCCGATGTTGTCGAGAACACTTGATGGGTTAAGTGTTGGTGTTATTGACTTAGTAAGTTTGATCGATACACTGGTTGACACTGTTTCACTGCTTTTTTGCCCCGCTGGGTGGTAGGGACTTTCGAAATCGATATCCTTTGGGGATGCATTTTCATTCTCTGTTGTTATTGCTTTTTCATTCCCTGTTGCTGTTGCGACTTTCCTTGTTGTACCCAGTAGGCCAGTAAGTATAATTGGAAGTCTAAGGGCAGTCGATGCAGAGGAACTTCAGGGTCTATTTAATGTTAGTTTAGCAGCAGCTGTCTGAACCCTATTCGATCTTCTAACCAGATACTCAGGGGTTCCAAGGAGAACAGCATTACAGTAATCAAGTCCACTCAGTATAACGCTGTTGGACCCGGCCTCATGGCGTGGTCCCCCTCCTTCCACATGGCAGGCCCTGGACGACATCGACCCCTGTCCTCCGGCCAGAAGCTACCCCTCTCCAACCTTCACGAGAGTCGCCACTCCTGGCGACCCCCGGCTCTCCCCCTCCGGAACTCGGCGACCCCTACTCGCCCCACTCTGCTGGTCCGACCCCTATCCCGGGCCACCAGCTCAGGCCCCGACTCCATCTTGGACCCTCCACATCCGGCCCCGTGGCCTCGGCCCGACCCCGGCCGCGGCCCCAGCGAAGCCCCGACATCGAGGCACCAAGATCCGGCCAGGTGGTAAAACGGCCACTTGACTTCGATGGCCCTCCAGCCGTCCCCGGACGCCTGGTTTCGATCGCCCTCCGGCCTCCCTGGGCGCTGGCTCCACCCCCCTGCGGGGTGTCTGGACAATCTCATCCCAGCCCCTCTGACCCCCAGGCGCGAGGGTCCGGACATCAAAGGACTCCAGACCTAAATCTGGGGCAGCTCTGGACTGGGTGGGCAGTTGTATACTGGAGTCGAGAGACCCTGAGAAGAACTCGCGACTTTGAACCCTGAAACCGTCTTTGGAGCCCTGCTGGCGCTGCCGCGGCCCGACCTCGCTGAAACTGTCTTTGGAGCCCTGCTGGTGCTGCCGCGGCCCGACCTCGCTGAAACCATCTTTGGAGCCCTGCTGGCGCTGCCGCGGCCCGATCTCACTGAACTATCTCGGAGCCCTGCTGACGACGTCGCGGCTCGACCGTGTGGAACCTCCAGCTCGAGGACCGCAAGCTGAGGGTAGGGTATCCCTGTGCCAGGCTGGTACTAAGACTGTCCCGCTACCCTATTCCCCCAGTTACCGAGACATTAAGGATCCCTCAATACGATTGTACCTATTGCTGAAAGAACCTGCCTTGATTGCTGATAAAGACTCTAAAAATCTATCCTTGTGTGGTGTCCATTTGTAGTGGTGTGATTGCTCGGCTGTACGATTCTAGGAGAGGAACCTCGCCAGGAGGCCTCTCGACGGCGCTCGGCCAACTCCAGAAGGAAAGGTGGGTCTCGGGGTGGTCGGCCAGACAACTTCTGCCTCCCCCTAGGATCGCCTTTCTAACATTGATGGCAGGAGGTGCGATCCGAGCCGGCGCAAATCGTACAGAGAGCGACTCACCCACTACTGACAGAAACACACTACAACCATGACTACCAAGGAAACCAGACCGACCGCGGAGTTCCAGAAGGAACGGTTGGAAGACTATAACCACAAAGAATTGAAACAATTCTGCAAGGACCTGGGCATCGCTACCACTGGACTAAGCACCAAGGACGATTTCACGCAGGCCCTACAAACATGGGTAGAGGCAGGAGCAACGCCACCCCAGAACGAAGATAACACGATCCCAGATATGCACCCGGAAACCATCACAACCCCAGCAGAGGAAAGAAATACCAACGTAAACGCGGGCCTCTCCTACGAAGACGCCCGAGAGCGAGAAAGGAAACGGCTCCACGAATTGGAGCTTGCCCGACTCCGTCTGGACGGAGAACTACAGCTGGCCAAGAAAAAGATAGCCCTTGAGCAACTAAGGCTGCAAGGGGACCTGGAGGAGAAACGAAGGCAGAGGGACTTAGAGGAGAAGAAGCTCACGTTCGAGCACGAGCGTGGCTTAAAAGAACTTGAGATCAAGGCCAAAAATGGGGAGGCCAGCGCCTCCGGGAACCGGAGCCCACCTCCTCCTGCGGACACGAAGGTCCACATCCCCAAAGATGTTGTGAAAGAATACTATAAAAACGACGACATCCAACAATGGTTTAAGGCCTACGAGGTAGCCATGACCTCGCACCGAGTACCCCAAAAAAACTGGGGTGCCGGCTTGTGGGGAAAGTTCGTCAACGAAGGGAGAGACCCCCTGCTGGAGCTCCCAGACGCCGAGATGACCTCTTACGAACATATGAAAGCCGCCCTCCTTACTTGCTATGGACTCACCCCCGAGATGTACCGGCCGGGATTCCGAGACTGTAAAAAAATCCCCGGTACTACATGGGTGGAGTATGTGAACTGCTATAGTAGAGCCCTAGAGGGGTGGATCAAAGGCAGCCAAGTCACCACCTACGAGCAGCTGTTTAACCTCATTGTATGGGAGCACGTCTCCAACAACTGTTTTGGCGAACTCAGGCAGCATCTCCTCGACAGCAAGCTGACCGAGCCACGTAAACTCGCCGTTGAGGCCGATCGATGGGAGAGCACCCGGGTCCCCCGGAACTCGATGGGAGACCACGGCCGAGCTCCCCAGGGGCCCCACCGTCTGCGAGGCGGCGAAGGAGGCCAGAACAGGAACCGAGACTCCCCCGTGGTGCCTCCCCCGACCAAAACTTCACCATCCCTGGCCAGAAGAGGGCCCCCCCCAGCACGGCCAGGGCCCCGCTCGAACGTTATCTGCCACAAATGCCAGCGACCCGGTCACTATGCCAATGACCCCAACTGCTCGATGAACCAGCGACCCGGCACCACCGGTCCGCCAAACCGTCAGATCGCGGCCGCCTCCCTGGGAGAGGAAAGGGGCGAAGAAGAGAACTATGACGAAGACCAGACCGAGTGGGAGCCCGCCGCCATGTCCCTGGTATGTCTAGGCGAAAGAGACATGGTCCCCCGGGCCCCGATTCCGGGCAACACTCAGACGTACCGCCAGTGGGTCACCATTAATGGGCACTGGGCAGAAGCCCTCCGCGACACCGGAGTCAGCGTGACGGCCGTCCGTTGCCACTTGGTGACCCCTGACCAGATCCTGCCCAATGTGCTGTGCCCAGTACGGTCGGCGGACAATTCAGAGAGCCTGTGCCAGATGGCCCGCATCCCCTTCGAGTGGGGGGAGTGTCGGGCATGCTGAAAGTGACCGTCCGGGACGATGCCTCCGTGGACTGCCTCCTCGGGAACGACCTGGAAAGTTCCCACTGGGCCGACGTCGAGCGAAGAGAGCATCTGGGGATGCTAGGCCTTCCCGAGTGGGTCTGTGCGACCACCCGATCCATGACCTCCTGGGCCACCGCCCCAACCGAAGAACCGGAGCGGCCCGCGCCTCCGCGGCCCTCCGTCCCCGAAGACGTCGACCCTGAGCCCGGTCCACTGGGGCCCAACCTTGAAGAAATTGCCACGCTCGGCGACCTCCCGGAACTGGCCCAATGGCGCCAAGAAGGTGGCCCCACCCGAGAACAGTTCCGTCAAGAACAGAAAGCATGTCCCTCCCTCGAGGGGACCCGACAGCAAGCCGCCGCTCAAGCCGCCGGAGACCCATCGGGGTCCCACTGGGTCTATTGGGACAACGATCTTCTCTACAGCGAACAAAAGCTTGCCAAACTGGGGGCCAGCCGGGTGCCGGTGGTCCCCCTCCGGTTCAGAGATTTCCTCCTGAACCTGGCACACGATGTGCCCCTCGCCGGGCATCTGGGGCAGGACAAAACATACAGCCGCCTGGTGACCCATTTCTACTGGCCAAAAATGAGGAATTATGTGAACAATCACTGCCGGACGTGCCCAACCTGCCAAGCCAGCGGGAAGAGCGGCAGGAAGCACAAGGCCCCCCTTCAACCATTCCCAGTCATCAACACCCCATTCGAGCGGGTTGGGATCGACATTGTGGGGCCCCTGGAGCCCCGAACCTCTCAGGGTCAACGTTTTATTCTCGTACTGGTGGACCATGCCACCCGTTATCCCGAAGCCATCCCTCTCCGGACCGTGACGGCCCCCTTGGTGGGCCGGGCACTGATGGGGATCTTCTCCCGGGTGGGCTTCCCCCGAGAGGTCGTCAGTGACCGGGGTACGAACTTCATTTCCCGATACATGAAGTCCCTGTGGCAACAATGCGGGGTCACGTACAAGTATACGACCCCCTACCACCCCCAAGGGAACGGACTGGTGGAACGTTTCAATCGCACCCTCAAGGGGATGAACATGGGCCTGGAAGAGCCCTTGCGGCGCCAATGGGACGTGTTGCTGCCCTGCCTCCTCTTCGCCTATCGGGAGGTCCCTGGGGTTCAGCCCCTTCGAACCATTGTACGGACACCCCGTCCAGGGTCCCCTCAGCGTGGTCAAAGAAGGCTGGGAGGTTGCAGCCCAGGAGGCTTCCCCCGACGTATACTGGTACCTCCTAACCCTCCGAAACCAGACTCGGCGGTTTCGGGAACTTGCCAAGGACAACCTCGAGGCCAGCCAAGAAGAGATGAAACGCTGGTATGATCAAAACGCCTCTTCCATTGAGTTCGAGCCGGGCCAACAGGTCTGGGTCATGTCCCCGGTCGAACCATGCGCCCTCCAGGACAAGTGGACTGGGCCCTTCAAAGTGGTGGAGCGCAAGAGCCCTGTCATCTACCTGGTGGACATGGAATCCCCCAGAAACCCCCTCCGGGTCCTCCACACCAACAGGTTCAAACCTCACTTTGTCCGAACGGAACTTAGCCTCCTGATGGCTACTGATAGCGGGGCTGAAGACGACTCCGAGCCCCTACCAGACCTCCTGAGCACCTCCGAGAAAGACGGCTCTGTGGAGGGAGTCCCCCTCTCCTCCGCCCTGACTCCAGAACAACGCCAAGACTGCCAAAAACTGTTGAGGCAATTTGCAGACTTGTTTTCTCTCACCCCCGGAGTCACCCAGTGGTGCGTCCACGATGTCAACACCGGGGACAGCCCGCCTGTGCGACACCGGGCCTACCGAGTTCCCGACCGAGTTCGGACCTGCATTCAATCGGAAGTCTCCAAGATGCTGACTCTGGGGGTAGTCGAACCCTCTGACAGTCCGTGGGCCAGTCTCGTCGTCCTGGTTCCAAAAGCTGCCGCCCCGGGCGCCTCTCCCGAACTAAGATTTTGTGTAGACTACCGGGGATTGAACGACGTCACTCAGACCGATGCCCACCCCATTCCCCGGGCCGATGAACTGATCGACCGCCATGGGGCCGCCCGCTACCTAAGCACATTCGACCTAACCTCCGGGTACTGGCAGATCGGACTAACGCCGGGCGCCCAAGAGCGCTCCGCTTTCTCAACCCCCGATGGCCACTACCACTTCAGGGTGATGCCCTTCAGGATGAAGAACGCCCCCGCAACGTTCCAGAGACTGGTGAATAAGGTGCTGGCGGGGCTAGAAGAGTTCAACGCCGCATATCTGGACGATATTGCGGTGTACAGCCTCCACTGGGCCGAACACCTCCAGCACCTCCGGGAGGTCTTGGCGGCCCTCCGCCGGGCCGGACTGACCATAAAAGCCAGCAAATGCCAGATCGGCCAAGGTTCCGTGACCTATCTGGGACACCAAGTGGGGAGCGGCCAGGTGGCCCCCCTCCAACTCAAGATCAACGCCATCTTGGCCAGGGAGCCCCCGGTCACCCAGACAGGAGTCAGAGCCTTCCTGGGGCTCACTGGGTATTACCGGCGTTTTGTGAAGAACTATGGGAGCATTGTGGGCCCCCTCACCGAACTCACTTCCAAGAAGCAGCCACAGAAGGTGCACTGGACACCCGAGTGTCAGGCCGCCTTTGAGACCCTAAAGACAGCGATGTCTACCGCCCCCGTGCTCCAAGCCCCCGACTACAGCCGGGATTTCGTAGTCCAAACAGATGCCTCCGAGCACCGTGTCGGGGCGGTCCTTTCCCAAATTAACGCCGAAGAAGTTGATCAACCGGTGGCCTTCATCAGCCGACGTCTGCTGGCCCAAGAGCAACGCTGGAGCACCATTGAAAGAGAGGGCTTCGCCGTGGTGTGGGCCCTCAAGAAACTCCGACCCTATCTCTTCGGCACCCACTTCCGGGTGCAAACTGGCCACCGACCTCTGCGGTGGTTGATGCAGATGCGAGGGGAGAACCCAAAGTTGCTGCGTTGGTCCATCTCCCTACAGGGGATGGACTTCACTGTGGAACATCGCCCCGGCAGCGACCACGCCAACGCCGACGGCCTGTCCCGCTTCTTCCGCCTCGGCGAGGAGAACCCCCAAGAAGATGGGTGACTCTCCCTGCCTTCAGCTGGGGTGGACGTGTGTTGGACCCGGCCTCATGGCGTGGTCCCCCTCCTTCCACATGGCAGGCCCTGGACGACATCGACCCCTGTCCTCCGGCCTGAAGCTACCCCTCTCCAACCTTCACGAGAGCTGCCACTCCTGGCGTCCCCTGGCTCTCCCCCTCTGGAACACGGCGACCCCTACTCGCCCCACTCTGCTGGTCCGACCCCTATCCCGGGCCACCAGCTCAGGCCCAGACTCCAACTTGGACCCTCCACATCCGGCCCCGTGGCCTCGGCCCGACCCCGGCCGCGGCCCCAGCGAAGCCCCGACATTGAGGCACCAAGATCCGGCCAGGTGGTAAAACGGCCACTTGACTTCGATGGCCCTCCAGCCGTCCCCGGACGCCTGGTTTCGATCACCCTCTGGCCTCCCTGGGCCCTGGCTCCACCCCCCTGTGGGGTGTCTGGACACTCTCATCCCGGCCCCTCTGACCCCCAAGCGCGAGGGTCCGGACATCAAAGGACTCCAGACCTATATCTGGGGCAGCTCTGGACTGGGTGGGCAGTTGTATCCTGGAGTCGAGAGACCCTGAGAAAAACTCGCGACTTTGAACCCCGAAACCGTCTTTGGAGACCTGCTGGCGCTGCCGCAGCCGACCTCGCTGAAGCCGTCTTTGGAGCCCTGCTGGCGCTTCCGCGGCCCGACCTCGCTGAAACCATCTTTGGAGCCCTGCTGGCGCTGCCGCAGCCCGACCTCGCTGAAACCATCTTTGGAGCCCTGCTGGCGCTGCCGCGGCCCGATCTCGCTGAACCATCTTCGGAGCCCTGCTGGCGCTGCCGCGGCCCGACCTCGCAGAACCATCTCGGAGCCCTGCTGACGACGTCGCGGCTCGACCGTGCGGAACCCCCAGCTCGAGGACCGCGAGCTTAGGGTAGGGTATTCCTGTGCCAGGCTGGTACTAAGATTGTCCCGCTACCCTATTCCCCCAGTTACCGAGACATTAAGGATCCCTCGATCCTATTGTACCTATTGCTGAAAGAACCTGCCTTGATTGCTGATAAAGACTCTAAGAATCTATCCTTGTGTGGTGTCCATTTGTAGTGGTGTGATTGCTCGGCTGTACGATTCTAGGAGAGGAACCTCGCCAGGAGGCCTCTCGACAGCGCTCGGCCAACTCCAGAAGGAAAGGTGGGTCTCGGGGTGGTCGGCCAGACAACTTCGGCCTCCACCTAGGATCGCCTTTCTAACAAACGCTATGTGCTGTTAGGGATTTTGCATGCACAGGTGGCACTGGGAGCAGCTTGCTGAGCCCACAGAGCAGTGCAAAACAAACCCCAGCCACTTTAAAAACATACCTCTCAAGAGAGAGATGTTCATCAAAGGTGACTTCCAAATTATGAACAGCCTCAGAGGCGTGCAACTCTGTCTCAGAGGGTAGTGGCCAGAAGGTATGGGGTAGTGGCATCAGGACTTTATTGGCTGAACAGAAGAGTACCTTGTTTTAGCCCCATTTATTTTAAGGTAATTAACATTCATCCACTTTACGATGTCTGCTAGACAGGTCTGAAATAAATGTGCCACATCCTGCTGACTATTATCAAGAGACAGGATCAACTTTGTAATATCAGCATTGTTAATCAAGGTAATATGCATTTTTATTAAAGAAATTAGAAACTTCATATAAATATTAAACAATATACTGTTGACCACCTCTAAAGACAATCGATAGGGTTGTAATTCAAAGGCCTGACAATGGTCCTACAGGTAGGATTTTATCCACTCTAACACGGTACCACCGACACCCAGAGATGTTAGCATTGCTAGCAGGTAGTGGTGGTTACCCGTGCCAAAGGCTGCCAACAAATCAGGCAAAATTAACTTGTGGAGTGGCCACTGTCAAGCCTCAAATACATCTCACCCATGGCACACGGCAAGGCTGTCTCAGGCATGAATCCTAAATGTTCTTCTTCCAACAAGAAATACATTTCCAGGTAGAGAGAAAGGGTCCTACTCACATGGGGTTCCGGTATCTTCACTGGGAATGGAAGAAGGGAGATAGACCTATGATCTCTAAAAACTGTCGGATCTACTGATGGCTTTTTCAATAAAGGAGTAATTATGGCTTTTTTCCAACTACGCAGTACTACCCCCAACAAGGGGCTTAATTTAGATGGCAGTATGAAACGAAACCCTCAAGATAACTGCTTGACTCAGCACACCATGTACGTGCTTCGCCTTCCTTACGGCCACCTAACACCACAACCCACATTCAAAGCGCCACTCCTACCATGCTCTCATCAATGCAGTCCTCAGGCACATCTAATACCATGCTGTTTGGCCCTCGGAAAATGTATGCGAATGCCCATGTCCTAAATGATCCAAGATGAATGGTATCCTAGATGAATGTTCAAACAAGTTAAATATAGGAAGTCCTGGGTAACATTGAATGGCATCTTAAGCGTCCCTAAGAATTTGGGCTTACTAAATCAAGAATGCTATGCTTATTGTAATGGAGTATACCCCTCAAACATTGCTAGCCCTGACATTTCCAAAAAATTATGAAACACATTGCCTCCATTTTTAATGTTGATGAATTAGGAGAATAAATAACTTTTGGAACTTACTGAAGACTAATAGACTTATTCTTAGAACATCTTATTGAGTACATCCCACTTCAACATTATTTCTTTCTTCTTCTTTCAGCTGGTACTGGTGGAAATACACCAAGCAAGACACTAACAACTGAAAAGTGCTGTATTCTCTTTGCCACAGCTGCTGTTGCAAATTGTTCCGTGTGATATGTGCTGTAAATGGGAATTTTACAAGTGGAAATGTACCTTGGTTCGGTCAGTAGATTCAGCAACGACTTCCATCCAGTAGTAGCAGAGAACTCCAATTATTGAAATTTTGAGGAAGACATTTCTGCAATGAAGAAAATAATTTATCTTGACAATTTATCGACTACAGGCCCAAAGCGAAAAAATACAGTGATAAAGATTGCAAGGATCACTGTTAGCATGAGCTGAAAGCCATTTTGTACTTGGAAGCTATCTCGGTTAGCCATGTGCTTGCCATGTGCTTTCTCCCTCTTCCAGAGCATTGCACATGCTCAGAAAGGCCTATCTGATAGAATGCACCTGCTCCTAGTATAGAACTGACAGGCTATTCTTGCTGATGTAAGGAGAAATGTCTCTCCTCCCACTTTGTTGAGCAAGCAAATTTTGTTTAGCCATATTAGGCAGTAAGCATGCTGTTATGTGCCAGGACCTCCCCTTGGTTTTATGCTGACTATGTAACCTATGCATATATAAGGCCCCTGTTCTCTGTACTCCTTAGAATGCTTCCTACAGTGGCCTGAGGGTACTGTGTGACGTAGTCTCCCTCATCTGAGGTTAATAAAAATGTTGTTTTTATATTAAAGCTTCCGTGCCAATCTCTTCTTTGTTGGTTAAAAGGACCAGGTGTATCAGTGAGAACCCCTTAGGAGGTTTATATTTCTTCAACAGGGTATACAGTTGTAAAGATTGTGCAGGTGCCCTTTTTTGTTTTCTGCACACATTTTTCAATCTCTAACATAACAGACTTGGTTGTACTTTTCCACATTATCACATTAAATACTGTTGTACATGGGATGCACACGTACCTCCTGCACCCTGCACAATTCTGAAAAGTGCAGTGTGGTATGTCCTGCAAGGGTAGCGCACAGCTAAAATGCACTAATGCTGAAGTTGAAGCACATGTGGGACATTAAATCATGTTATGAAGGGCAGATCCCTCACACAAAAGCGTTACAGCCTCTGCAATGAAGAGAGCAAGCATGCACTACACACAGAGAAGCAGTATAGCAAACACAATAGCAACAAGATGGTGGGCCGCTGACCAGGTGAATTCCATGTCATGTTTAGAACCAGGGGCATAGCTTTCAATGGTGCAGCTGTTCCCGTGGCACCTGGGCCCAAGGTAGACAGTCCTAATGAACCCCAATTATTTCTCTATTTCACTAGTCAACAAGTGGTCATCTTTTTATGTGCAGTACTTCCCAAGGCCCTCTTGCTTCTCAACATTGTTGGAGCTTTGGGTGGTTGAGGGACTTTAGCGGAGGCGTATAGGAGTGGGGGGAGGAACCATATAGGGGGAGCTGTGAATATCAGCTTAAGCCCTGTGGATCTGAATGGATGGGTTCCTGCAGTGGTGAAACAACTGTCGCCTATGACCAAGTGGGAAGCAAAGGAGATAGAGAACTAAAAGAGTGAGGGATGAAAGTGGGTAGAGTTATCATGACTAAAGTCAGAATCAAATACATCCCTCAGTTTCAGCAGGAAGAAAATATGCGCGTAAAAGCATTACATATTGCCAGGTGTGTTTCATACATCATGAAAAAGTATGAATTGTGCAGGGTGGAGATGTCATCTGTATGATTTGTAATCGCCCCCTTAATATCCAGTTCTGGTAACACATGCAAACCTTCTCTTTTGAAAATCTCTGACAAAGATTCTGACATGAACCTTTGATTTGATGGTATCAGTGGTCTGAGCAGTAATCACAACAAGCATTATAAAAGCCAATAGCTTGTGCCATTGAAACATGCTGACTTTGCCTGTGCTTGTTTACCTTTGAAGATGGTCAATGTGAATAACCATACCTCTGCAATGGTCAACTGTAAATGTAATTTCTTAGATTTTAAGAAATCCCATGTAGAGATGGCCACTGTGTATGGGAGCACATTAGCGGTGGCCATCTTTGAAATTAATTTCTTCAAATATGAAAAAATATATATTCAAAGATGGCTGTCACGCATGCATGTACATGCACTAAAGGCCATCCTAGAATTGTTGAAACTAATTTTAAGATGACTGCTGTGAGGAAATTACCCTTTTTGCATGATCACTCTCATGTTTTGTGGATTGACGCTTCTGTTTTTTGTTCTGTGCACTGGGACCCAGCTAACGATGCCCCAGTGCATGTGCTCTGACCCCTTCAAATATATTAAAATTGGATACACATCTAATTTGCATTTTTAACTTACGTATAAATCCCTAGTAATATGGTACAGAGATTACCCAGCGCCGGTAATTTACAAGTCACAGGTGGACTGCAGCACATATTGTGCCACCATAAAGGGTGTTCAGTTTTAAATTCCTATTTCGACCTGGCAAAGCAAATCTTTTGCCAGGCTAAACCCTTCCTTTTAAATACTTATAATTAGCATCAAAGGTAGGCCCTAAATGCCCATAAGGCTGGCTCTCCTATAGGATAACACTGGGTTACAGTATAAGAACTTCCAATGCTTAAATTAATTTGGAAGCAGCTAGAAAAATGACTCATTTCAACAGTAATTTAAACTCCAACTTAATGGTCAATTCAGATTTTATAACTATTTTGGAATCATCATGTATGTAAAATTGTCATTTTCCTACCTAAACCAAATGGGCCTTTCTGCCAGTGTCCAGTGTCATGTGACCAATGATAGCTCCACTCTGCTGCGTTGAGGATTGCCCCCAGGCAAAAGACAAAGGACTTGGATATGGGGGAGGTGTTTTACTTCCTTGGGCACAATGGCCTGGTGTCAGGTCTCATGCCTCATGTTCTATATACTGAAACAGGATATAGGCCTTTTGGTTTTTGATGCATGTCTTGTTTAAGTATACTCTCTCTTTTGAGATGATCCCTTAAAATACACAGGTACAGACATACTGTGCATTGATCCACGCTCCCTTTCTTGTTAAACATGGCCTCCTCAGAACAAGCCCTCGCATGGCTTACTGTTCCTGACCTTGTAACTACGTCCTTTTTTAGGTCGAAGCCTGCATTGCAGGGCATGCCCTGCTGCAGGCAAAGAGATATTGTGAGCAGGGGAATTCAGTATGGCGTGAAGCCACGCCCCTTTTTCCATTGGCAGGCCTCTAGAAACGGAGGCCTGCCATTGGAAAAAGCTCCTGTTTAGCAGATTTGTCTGCTCTGGATCCCGCCTCTCGAGGACTCCATGACCTGCCTTACGGTAGCACGACAATATTTTTAGAAATATCGCCTTGGCAACCATGAGGCAGGTCAGGGAGTCCTGGAGGGGCGGGATTCAGTATCCTGTTTCCTCGGCGGTGCAGCTCGCTCAGCGTCACAATATCGAGCATCCTGTGCATTCCAGAGCGTGCCACGACCAGCAGAGTGAAAATTCGGTAGACTGCTTGAATGCCATTTCGTTAGGACCGGGAAGGGCGAGAGGCATCGTATACTGGAACGCACCTATACCTGCGCAGAGAAATATAGGCTGTAAATTAGGTAAGAAAACAATAACAGTGTAGGGATGCGTGTCTTCACTTTTTACAACCGATGAACAATATTAAGTATCTAAATTGTCTAACACGTTTATTTATTGACTCCATTGTACAATCTATTTTACTCTTTAAAGTTTTCTACTCGCTTGTGGCCTGGAACCCAAGTCGAATATATATATTTCAAGATGTCTACTGACGTACCCACTCCCCTCTGACCCACATTGGCTGGTTACTACGATGCCATATACACGATGAAGGCCCCCACGCTGCGCTACGGTAGTTCCTCTGCGTGCTGACGTTCAGCGTACTACGTCGATCGTACTGTAGGATCCGGATTTTGCACTTGTGTCGAAGACTGAAGATGTACGGGCGGGCCAACAGTAGCGGGTCTCAAGGAGGGTAAGAGTAGGGCGTATTGACACGAGAAGTCCGAGGCAGGGAATAGAACCCCCTGCGGCGCTAGGGAGAGTGTCCCAGGTCCGTGACCTGATTGAGCCATACCGGAGTCGGTGTTCACAAGGGTCCAAACAACCGCCATAACGGAAGGCAAGCCCACGATGAGTTGGAGGAGTTTTGCGGTTGTGGTGTTGACTGAGAGGGTCGGTCCTGTGTGGGCAAATGAGATGTGTTGAAGATAATGTATCTGTGATTCCAGCAGAAGGGTGGTGGTGTGCACGAGAGGGTCGTTTGAGAGTGGCCTAGTGGGTAATGTACGTGTCTTGGGAGCGGTTGTGGTTTAACTGTAGGTGCGATGACGGAAAAGACCCTAATAGCAACCTTGAACATCCAAACCCCATAGTATTTATTTTGTAAGAGCTCACATTGTGTTTGTGCAAGTTTGATGCTAACATTCAAGATATATTTCATTTGTGGAATGTTTTTGTTGTTGTTTGGAAGATGTATTATCTTACAAACAATGAGGAGGGAAAGAAAAGCTGTGATCTTTTCGGCTTCCAATACTTAGTACTAAAAATCAAAATGGTCCTGTATAACAAGGGTCTTGGTTGTGTTGGTACCGTCATAAAAACTCTCATATACGTACACAGAAGCAGTATTAGAAATTACTGTGTCCCGGTCTTTGGAACGCAGGGAGACATTATGCCCATGAGTAACTAGTTGCTCGAAATGGGTTCTTGTCGATTGTAGCACAAAGGAAAAGGAGCCTAATTTATTGACTCGGACAAGCATTCTTACACTATTGTTTTCTCCGGTTGGGGTACATTTTTATTTGACTGATCGCCATACCGTTGAGGGCTATTTGCATATGTAAGTATAAATATCTATTTCAGTGTTTAAAAATTCTGGAAGTGGGGACTTCCCTAGTTGACAAATGGCTCTCGTAATTCTGAACCTGGCCCTTGTGCAGCACACATGTCGAATTCCTTCATACCCATACACTTTTCAAACAATGTTTTCCGAAAGCTAGCACCAGATTTTGTCAATATTTCTTAAATCAGATCCCTCCATATTTGTCAAACGGCCCCAATGTATGTTTCTTGTTCTTGTAGGTTTTATTTGGAAGTAACATTTCGTATAGAAATGTAACAAATGAACAGGAACCGGTACATATAGATTCAGACTGCTATGTTGTTAAGAAACAATGTTTGGATATTGCGATATTAGCTATAGCTCTGTCGGTCAAAACTAGGATTACCTGTGTAAAGGTAAGCTGCAGCTAGTTGGTCAGAAATTGCAGCTTCCAAAATGTCACAGAAAATAGAAAGGCTGGTGACGAGACAAAATCCTGTATGGGTGAAGGCAACATGTTCTAACTGGTGGCCTTATATTGGATCTTTATTGTCAAGGGAGAGTATCTTTTAACTTTTGTAACAATTCAATTGCAATCGAATACTTATACTTTCCACCTTAATCCTCTGGCACACTCAAAACAGCTGGGCATTATATGACTCTGTCATGCTTTGTGTCCTGTGTGACTTGGCGGTAGTCATGCAACCCCAAGTGTTAAGGTGCAGGCAGAAGGGCAACGCAAGCCAGCCTCATCTCTACACGTATAATGTATTTTATTGTATTGCAACGTTTGTATAGCGTTTACGTACCCCCTATGTAGGGGCATTGGGGTGCTTGCCTACATGGATAGCACACTACACTGTTGTAGGGTGTGTGGTTGAAAAGATGTTTTTGTTTTGATCCTGTGTGGGGAAGTTTTTCCAGGTTGTGTGCGAGGACTATCAATGTGCTGTTATATTATGGGACAATTCTCTTGGCAGTGTGATGGATTAAGAAGGAGATGAGATAAGCCCACCATTTAGGTTTTTTAGGTATGGCCTGTCAATGCACTTGCGCATTGAGCTTGCGAGAATATAGGGGCTTAACGAGAGCTTAACCATCGGGCGATTTCATGCTGTGCCCGTGAAAAGCAAGCTCAATGCGCAAGCGCATTGACCTGAAAAGCGCGTGCACATGAAAGCCAGCCATCTGCCGCCAGCAGCTTCACTTGAAAGGGATCATTTCGTACTTTTCACGGCTGTGTCGCATTTCTCCTCCCCCCTCCCCCTCAGAAATGCCCTCCGTCTCATTTTGTGCTGCCAAAAGCTTGTTTTTCATGCTTGCCCTCGCACTCTCCCCGCATTAGCCTCTTGATACAGGCATTTCTCCTCCCCTAATTATTCACGGCCGGCCGGCCGTACTTTCACTTTCACGGCCGCCAGGCCGTGTCTCTCGTTTCTCCTCCCCCTTCCCCCCTCCCCACAGCAATGCCAAGAGCTGGCTTGTTATGCATGGAGAGATTAAGTGATTTTCCCAGATTCACAGGATCTTGACCCTCCCGCCGTGACTCAAACTCTGTTCCCCGGCTTCAAAAGCGACCGCTCTAGCCGTTATGCCACATCCTGTCTTGGCGGCCGTGTCTCTCATTTCCCCTCCCCTCCCCACAGCAATGCCAAGAGCATGTTATGCTAGCACATATGGCCGTCCTTTTGCCCCCACCCTCCATACAAGTGCATGTGTTTGAACTCAGTCTCCTGTGTTTTTTCTTCACTTTAATATAACGCAAACTCGGCTTGATGGTATCGGAGCGCTTTACATGATGAGCCAGTTGCAGTGCACACAGACAGATTCATTTTTTTTATGCATGGAGAGATTAAGGGATTTGCCCAGATTCACAGGATCTTGACCCTCCCGCCGAGACTGGCTTGTTATGCATGGTGAGATTAAGTGATTTTCCCAGATTCACAGGATCTTGACCCTCCCGCCGAGACTCAAACTCTGTTCCCCAGCTTCAAAAGCGACCGCTCTAGCAGTTATGCCACATCCTGTCTTGGCGGCCGTGTCTCGCATTTCCCCTCCCCCTCCCCACAGCAATGCCAAGAGCATACTTTGACTGTGGGTAATTATTTCTGTCCTCTGGCACGACGCTGCAAACCCTACAGTTGTCCAACACAGGATATTGTTTTATGTTTATAAACATTGGAACTGCACCGCCTATGATCCCATTTTAATAGCGAATATGTTTGAAATAACGAAAGACGGCAGACACAACATTAAGCTCGGGTGCTGGACGCATTTTTTCAGCACCACCACAGCATCGCTCAGCACCCCCACATTAGCACTCAGCACCACCACATCACCAATCAGCACCACAACAGCATCACTCAGCACCACCACAGCATCACTCAGCACTACCACAGCACCACTCAGTACCACCACAGCACCACTCAGCGCCACCACAGAACTACCACAGCATCACTCAGCACCACCACGCACCACCACAGCATCACTCAGCAACACCACAGCATCACTCAGCACCACCCCAGCATCACTCAGCACCACTCACCATCACCACATCATCACTCAGCATCACTTAGCACCACCACAGCACCACTCAGCATCACCACATCATCACTCAGCGCTACCCCAGCATCACTCAGCACCACCACATTATCACTCAGCACCACCACATTATCACTCAGCGCCACCCCAGCATCACTCAGTGCCACCCCAGCATCACTCAGCACCACCACAGCATCACTCAGCGCAACCACAGCATCACTCAGCGCAACCACAGCATCACTCTGCACAACCACAGCATCACTCTGCGCAACCACAGCATCACTCTGCGCAACCACAGCATCACTTAGCGCAACCACAGCATCACTCAGCACCACCACTGCATCACTGGTTCAAATATGTTCTTTCAATGTTTCAAGCTGTTTTCAAGCTTTCAAGCTTTATTACAAATCACAAAAAGATGTTAATATTTCACTTCTGTTCTTGGATTTTCGTCACAATAAAAAACACCGAACATAATCTTCACAAAAGTTATTTACAAAAGTTTAAGCTATTGCCATTACAAATTAAATAAATTATTTAAGTATTAATTATTTAAAAAAACTAAAAGCCATTGTTATTTGTGATATCAATACATCTAAGTCACGTAAATACAAAACATGTTGCATTACAAATGCTATAGGTGTCACATTTGCGAAAGTATAACCATTGACATTGTAAATGACAGACCTATTAATTTAGCTATTTTAAAACAACACATAAATAAAAAAAATGTCATTTATAAGACCAATAGCTCAAACTTTACTAATGAGAGACCTATTGCATTTCCAATTCTTGTTTTCTACACCGCCCGGAATTCGTCTATTGCTTAGAGAAGACGAAACATTGTATCACGTCTCAGTTTCAAGTGCTGAATTACCCAACCGCGTTCCTTCTATATACGCGAGCGGCGTAAACCTCCAAATCACCGTGACCATCGAACGTAAACTATAATCCCTCCATAGTTCGGTCCCGGCTTTCCCGCTTCCTCTCAGCTGTGATGGATGCTACGACCATTTGCACTGCATCAGTTAAGGAATTCCCTCACTCCTCTCACCGTCATCGGTGTCTTTCACCTATTCCGGCGCTGCAACCTTCCTCGTTGTCCTTCCTGCTGGTATACACCCTTCCTCTTACCGCTACCACTGCTCTACCGCTCCAGACTCTGCCGAGTGGTGTGTGCATTGTTATTACATGTTAAATATCACAGACTACATAGGCAACACATCTTTACAAGTGCCTCATTTGCAAAGGTAGAGTGGTCTGCCTTTAAATGAAGAAATGTGAACATTGCTGAGATATTGTCGTTTTGTGAATGAGAACTAATTTTGACCCATTTTAAATACTGCCTCATTTTCTACGAGGAATCCTGTTCCTGAAAGCTAATGGTGAGTGATGTTAACTCCTTATATTTTTCAATTTAAATGATTGGGAGTGTGATAGCTGGTAAGTGGCTTTGTGTTCTTATTCAGGACATACATTAAATCTGTTATATGGTGTTTCTAAATTAATTATACCAAGTACTAATAGGTCTCCCTGTTCCCTTTCAGCCCTCATCATTTCCCGCTCTCCTTCCCTGGTCTAACCTGTTTCTCGTGTAGGGGGAAGAGTGGTGGTCACTTTATGAATTCTTCCCCATATCTCCTCTGGGATAGTGATCTGTGAATGAGTGTTTATCTGTTATTCATTAAGACACTATTTTTTGGGAGTGCAGAACTCCTTTTTGCTCCTGTGGAATCTAACCAGATACAGGTTAGTGAGGGGGCCCTGTGCATGTCACCTGGGGATTGTGCCCAGCCTCTTCCTGCACTTTAAAGGATGCTTCCCTGTCACTGGCAGATGCGGGTCACACCTGAGCCTACCTCCTCTATTGTCCTCCTAGCCAGCTAGGCCCCAAACCCCACCGGGAGGGGAGCTGCCCTCAGGACCAGTTTTGAGTGGCAAAACGGGGAGGGTTTGCTCATTTCCATGTTCACACATCTAGAGTGGGCGCAGGAGCTCTACAAAAGGAAGGAAAAGCCCTGCCATTTTGGTTTCAGGTAGAGAGGTGCACTGTGGGATTGTTTACAGTAGTGCACACAGGAATCCCTGCAAAGGGGAGTAGGGTTACGCCTAGGAACATTTCCCCTATTGATTAGGGAAGGGCCAGTAGTTACCCTCACCCACAGGCATAAACCTAACTCACCTGGGCATCCTGTTCAGAACAGTACTGGACCTATGGAAGACAGAAAATGACTTGCTCCTGATGTTGCAACCTGAGAGGAGAAGCCTACAGGGGTGCAAAAGGTGCAAGAAGCCCACTTTCCTGTAAGAGCACAAGCAACCAGCTCTAACTAGACATGTCCTGTACCTTGCTGGGGGCTTCTGATGGAGTGAGGCATGACCCCAAAGTACTATTCCTGAGGTCTTGGAATCTTCAGCTATTGTCAGAGTGTACTCCTCCTGCCCAAACCTAAAACCTAGACATTAGAAGGATAGTGGCATTAGTACTTGTAGAGGACAACCATCTACCCCAACTAATAATCCCCTTCCACACAGTACTCACCAAAGATCCGAACTGCTCTAAGAAATGTGTATGCCATGTAGCTCTGCTTTGAAGCTAGTGATTTCTGTATTTCCTTGTTTGAATGTATAACTTGTTAAATCTAACCGACCAACTGCCTGTGATCACTTCCAAGGAAAGAGATAAGTGAAGGCCACCAGGCCAGAAAACAATGTTGCACAGGGAAAAATGGTGGCAGTGAAATATAAATCTAAAGTAAGGTTGTAACCTTGTTGGTGTAACACAGCTATGCTTTGTGAAGAACCCCGGAGTAAATGGTCTACCAATGGCCATTTGGAAATATTCTACACCTGCTTGTCTCCCTATTAGGTAACTAAGACTATTGGCAACTGTAATTGAAAAATAACAGTAAATATATTTTATTAAAACCCAATGAAAGAATCCAAAGCTAGAAAAAATAGTTACAATAAAGATGGCCTGAGCATTGGGCCTGGCCCTTTTTTGAAGGGTTCCCCCAGATTCTTACATTTTCTTGCTTAACCCATTTTTGTTGGCATTGGGATAAGACCAGTACTGGGTTCTATGTTGATCCACCATCCCAGGAGGTGCTGCTCACCAGTGTTACTTGGAAGAGCCTGTGGTTCGGGCAGAACTGGTGTGAGAAGAGGCTGTTGCATGTAGAAAGGATGCAGGATTGCAGCTCTGACTGAAAGTGGTTGTCTATTAATAATGTTCAGCACCAGCTCCAGGACATAAGAACCCCTCCTGGCAACCTAGTTTATTAACTACCCCCACTATCTGTTCACCAGGAGCCCAGAGGAAGAGTTGTCACCTTCATCTACTGTTGAAGGTGTGCCTTCTCTATTCCTAACCCTGACCATGCTGCGTGTCAACCTATGTGGACATTCCAGCTGTCTCAGTGAACTGGAGGATTTCCTAGACTTAGCCTACTAACTTGGGGACTTTCAGAAGTAGCCACAGCAGGTTGCCTCAAATCCAGAACCAATGACTCCATCTTTCTAGTTTCAGAGTTATACACATTTGAGCTCTCCTCCCCAACCCCATAACGTACATTGTATCCAGCTCTGTCCTCTGCCCAGGCATAGAATTTCTCACCTGCAACTAGTAGTTGTCAAGCTGCAGGTCATTTAATTCTTTCTGACAACCTACGAGGGTGCTCTGGTGTACTGGCTAATATGGGCCATCACCCTCCCTTTAAATCTTTTTTCTAGCACTTAGCATGTAAGTATAATAATGTTTTGGGTAATATCTCTGCCCAGGAAGATACTAGAGACTACTGGTGATCTACTTTGGTTTATTTGCAATGTATTTTTCTTATGTGGATTAAAGCTATAAGTAAAGCACTGAATGGGCAACCAGTTATTATAGTGTCATGCTATGTTCAGAGTGTCCATGAGTATCCATACCTACAATGCATCTTCGAGTAAGCAATTGACTGCTCTGCCACACTACCCTAGGAAAGTCAGGTGCCAAAGGGCGCCACTTGGTCATTCAGTATTGGGGTCCAACGGTACAGTGACCACTGAACATCAATGGTAAATTACTGAGGTAATAGAAATTTTCAGGTAGCTAATGTGTCCCCCACTCGCACCCTATCCATGCACCCATGTTCCTTGTATGTTGTGTAACTTCTGTTCCGTACATGCTAGAAAGACGCATATGCATTTGCGTCCATCCTTAACATGTCAGTTACCCATTCCTGCAAGAAAATCCCGTTAATTAGGCTTCTAGGCCTATGGTGCCAACGTCTTTACATAGTGCACTTTTGAATCTCGCACACGTTTTCTCCATGTTTCCTGGCCCAGTCGAGCTAGGCCCTTAAACGAGGCCCGAGTCTCATCTCTCCTGTCTCCGAAAGCTGTATGCATCCCTGACCCCTGCCTTACTTCCTGCCAGCGAAGCGGTGCCCGGCTCGGCCTGCTTGCCTGCCAAAATCGTATTTTGCCTACAGTTATCTGCTCAGCCTCCTCGAAAACACATTCCAGTCTAGTGAAATAGGTAAACATATTCCCGGCTGCAGAGCAAAGGGCCCGGCCTTCCTGTCCTCCTTGCAAGTGATTTACTGAATCCGTTACCATGGTAGGCCCATGGCCCCGCACATTGCACCAAGACACGTATGCACACACTAGCATTCAGTATTGAACGGCCTTTGCACTAAAGACCTTTTACTTCAGACACTAAATCCTCCAAACATGAGATACCAGATATGTTATAGGTACAGGTTGCCCTGACATTCCAGACTCCAGTCTCCTCTACTAGTGCTAAAGTCAAAGCCCCCAGTTCTCCCCAGTTCCACGTCATGCTCAGTTGCGCGCGCATTCAGGTCATAGTTTTCTGCTGATCCTGCAAACTTTCTCTATGCATCCACCCACATTTGACGTTTTTTGTGACGTTTCTCTGACATGTACAGTGCACGCCCATGTGTACGCCTTTTTACACGCCTCCTGTTACGCACATGTGTTCTTACCTCACTCTTTTCACCTGTTACGCCTACTGTATTGGTTTCAATCGAACTGTTTTACTATATATAATGTGTAATGCTAATAAAACGTTGAATGTCCCTTCCTGAACCTTAGTGGTGATGGAACATGATATCCGATCCTCGAGGATCCTTCATTAAAGCCCGTATGACTCAGATCCCACGGACTCTGCCTCTCATTTGAATGAGCTGTCTTTTATAATTAATTATATGGAAAAATGATACGGTAAAATTAATTTACCACATTACTCCAATTGTCACAACGGAAGTCTAATAATGACTGACTTGTATGTGTAATCAATGGGGAGGGGGCCATAATGTTGTTCCTTGGGCTCAGTAGGTCTGTTTTGTCTTCCCTGTTGAATAGATTAAACCACTCAGTTTGGTAAAACCTTTCTGCCAGTAGGTAATGTTAGTTATAAAATTAAACACTTCTTTCACTTTCTATCTATTTTTGTGATCTATATACTAAACAGGCCTGTGAGAGCAGGGAATACATTGAATGTGAACGGTATGTGCCCATCAACATTGGGGAGGAATTCAACGGAAATGTTATGTGAACTGAATGTGAGTGATATCATCGAAGTGTCAGAAGAGTTTGCTCCAATCATTGCCTCTTGAAAGTACAAGATGTAGCTAGGGATTTGAGTAGACATAAGAGTTCCTAAGGGGAAAATATGAATGAATTGATAGCCATTGAAAAATATATATGAAATGTTGGCTACACTTGGGAGAGCATAGATGAGTAATCACTCTACATATTCAATTGACACTAAGGGTGATCTAACTCTACTGGAAAAAGTGTGGTTTGTGGTGGAGAAGATTGTGAAACCACCACACATTAACTGAAAAACAGGCAGTTGAAATACTTTAATCAAGCTCCTGGCTTGTTCACTCATGCCCGTGCACATACATACAACAAAGAAACAATATGATACTGTACCTAAGAATGAGGACGTAGGCCTCATGGCGAGGGTACTTAAATTTTTCTACAAGTCCAAATAATGAGTAGATGAATGGCATGATGAGATTTATGATAGCTACCACAACTGGAAGAACTAATGTTGTAGCTTGAAGGTCAAGTTCACTTTTGCTTGCAGCCTAAAATCATATAAAAAAGAGAAGATTTCTCATTACACATACCATTCATTACAAGCAACTGTAATGTGAAATGCTATGATGGTGTAACTCTGACTACAATTTGTGATTGCATGTTTGAATAGAGAAAATAATGATGAAGTAAAACACAATATCGAACACCACAACAAAAGACCAACCCCATTTATTAAGGAAACATCGGATCCATCTGTGTTTATTAGTGTTGCCGTGACTGCACCAAATAGCACTGCAGATCATTATGTCATCACAATGGGAGACTATCCCTTACCTGATTAGAAGCAGTATAATGTATGCATTAAGCATTATGATTACCTGTTGTGTGATCAGTGGAAACACTAAGCAGGTGTTTAGCAGAAGTGGTTCTTGTTGGTTGGCAATGGCACCTGAACATAGCTAATCTGGTTTCAAGCTGTCGGCAGAAGTGCCTAGGACTACACTGTGACCTACTTTTCCTACAAATGATATTCTATGACTCTTTAAACCTTTATCGAAAGGATCATTGCAGAAAGCAAATTACCCTGACGGCCGGCTCATTTACATTTCAACACAGTGGTGTAACAGTATGACAATGATCAACATGAGTCAAAATCATTGTACATTGACCCTACCTCATCAGACAGGAAAGATTGTCTTATAATTTATGTAGAGTTTTGAAAGTACAGATGTTCAATCAGACTGTCAAAAGCCACAGCACATTCAGAGGGGGAGGAAGCAGAAGATGAAGGTATCTGATTCAATCAATCAATAAGGGGTTGGTAAAGTGCAGCTACTCACCTGCTAGGGTCTCAAGGCGCTAGGGGGTAAGGGGGTTGCTCCGTTGAGTCCTGAGTTAATCTGAAGAGCCAGGTCTTGAGGTCCTTCCTGAACAGGAGGTGTAGGGGGAGGTCGCTTCAGGGCTTGGCTGTGAGATGGGAGAAGGACTTTCTTCCTGCTCTGGTCTTGTAGATGTGTGGGATGGTGGCCAGAGAGAGGTCAGCTGATCGTAGGTGTCTCATGGGTGCGAAGAAGGAGGGGCGCTTGTTCAGGTATGATGGTCGGATGTTGTGGAGGGTGTTGTATGCATGATTGAGGAGCTTGAAGGTTATTCTTCTTTCAATGGGGAGCCAGTGAAGATCGTGGAGGTGTTGGGTGATGTGGTTGTGACGGGATGTCTAGGATCAGTCTGGCTGCGGCGTTCTGGATGGTATTGAGTTTGCAAAGTAGTTTCTTGTTGATTCCGGCGTCAAGAGCGTTGCCCTAGTCCAGTCTGCTACTGATGAGGGCGTGCATGATCGTTTTTCTGGAATCGGATGGGATCCATCTGAATGTTCTTTTGAGTATACAGAGGGTGTTGACGCAGGCCATGGATACGGCTTTGATCTGGCGGTTTATTGTGAGCGATGAGTCTAGTCGTGCATAGTCTGTTGGGGTGGGGGTGGGGGTTCTGAGGGTGGGGGGCCACCAGGTGTCGTTTCACATGGAGGGGGTGAAGCCAAGGATAAGGACTTATGTTCTCTCTGAGATGAGTTTCAGGCATCTCTTCTTCATCCAGGTGACGATGACTTTCATCCCTTCTTGGAAGTTGTGCCTGGTGATGTTAGTAAGGGAGAGGATGAACTGGGTGTCGTCAGCATAGGAGACAATGTTGATCCTGTGGTTTCTGATGATGGTTTCAAGGGGGGCCATGTAGATGTTGAAGAGGGTGGGGCTGAGGGAGGATCCCTGGGGCACAATCTGGTCTCTGTTGTTTCTGAGAGGTAGGGCGGGAGTCTGACTCGCTGAGTTCTGCCTGTAAGAAATGAGCATGTCCAGTCAAGGGCCTTTCCGCTGATGCCGGCGTTGTGGAGTCTGGTGGCTAGTGTGCGTTGGGAGACGGTGTCGAAGGCATCTGAGAGGTCCAGGAGGATGAGAGCTGCTGTTTGGACCTGGTGCAGGAGGGAGCAGTTGCTGCCGGTAGCGGATGTCTAGGACGCTGTTGTCTTCGGTGAAGTTTGCTAGCTGGGTGTTGACTGCCCTTTCAATGACCTTACCTGTGAATGGAAGCAGGGAGACAACCCTGCGGTTCTTGAGGTCCGTCAGGTCTGCAGAAGGTTTCTGCAGGAGGAGGGTGACTTTGCCATTTTTCCAATCATCGGAAATGTGGCGGTTTGGAGGCAGCAGTTGATCGTCTGGTATTGTTCAGGTGCGATGGCCGTGGCTGCTCTGTGGAATATGTTGGGTGGGCAGGGGTCTGAGGGTGCGCGAGTGGTCTTTATGGTGAGCAGGGTCTGTTGGGTGGTGTGGCTGGGGGTGGGAGCTGGAGCGGTGCCAACTCCCTTCAACAGGTATAATTTGCATATTGGTCACCAATATTTTAAATACATATCACTTAATGCTGATGTCAAACCACTTTATGAAACCCTCAAAGACCTGATTCTTTTAATTGTTCTACTCACCTAATTTCAAGTTAGTCCATGCCTCCACTGGGAGTTAAAATCAGCCCTGGAAAATGTTTCTTACCAGCATTGAAATGAGCACGCACTTAAGAGGGTATAATTTTAGGTGATTCTGTAAGGGCGTTATTTTAGGAGGGGTAATTTTTGCGCACTTTCATAGCGACCTATACTTTGCCTCTTTCCTCTAAAGACCAGGGTCTCCCTGTGCCTCTCTCTGCCAGGGACCCAGGCTTTGGCGGGATTGCTTTCTCTGTTAGAGCTGAAGCTCCCCATTCACTCAAAGCCAGGTCTGACATGTAAGAAATCTGGGACCCCAGCCCCCTGGCAGGGTACAACGATGCAGTGCATCACGGGTGAGGGGGGGCAGAGGAGAGTGCATGGGATTTTCATGCCAAATTCTCTCCTCGAAACAGATGTGCTTCTTTGCAAACACGGAATGCAAGTATATCTCATTTTTCGGCAGGCCGTCATCACAGGGGCGTAACACAGGCCCCCGCAGTGCGGGAGTCCCCTGAGCTGCAGGGGGCCCCCTCATCACAATACTCAGGCCCAATAGCTCCAAGTTTAATCTGGAGCGGGGACCCCTCCATGTGCGTGGCAGGGGACCCCCCTCAACTTTGATTACGACATTGCGCAATCATGTCTATATACTTATTGGCTCTGAAACGGAAGCACGTTAGAAAGACTACAAGAGGAGGGTTGTCATTAACCGCACCCCTTTAGACTTTGACAATGCTTGTATGATATGCATGAGGCTCCTTCTTAACAGAGCCAGTGCCATGTATTTCCCCTCCATAATATTACATTTTATTTAGCGCTCCGTACACACTTCTAGTTTTTCACAGTGCTCTAACTGTGGAAGTTGGGATTCGACCTTTTGTTTCTTTTTTATTTCCTTTTGTCCCTTTCTTATTATCCTGATCCTCCCTTCCCCCTCTGTGTACATGTTCTAGATTCTTGAGTCATATTCAGGAGACCTGTGACTGTCACCATTTTTTCTTGCTTATCCACCGCTGTACTGCCCTTCATCTCTGCGTTTTTCGGGATATGTCTTTTCGAGAGGCGAACATGGTACACTTTTGCTCACCTAATACAATTATTTCTTACTTACTTGTCAGAAGCCTTGTGACCGTTTAAAATGTATGGACTTATTTGTACTTTTGCACATGGCTGTGCAGCACTAGTGATGTCACTGCACATGTACATGTATTTATTGTTTCCCTTTTGCACAGGACAGGGCTGGTGTCAGGGCATTAAGCTCTTTCAAGCAAAATGGGCCCAAGATCCCTCGTGAGCTGCCACATATGTTTGGGGGAGAGGGGGAGAGACAGGGGAGGCGGGGTGGTTGGAGCCTCCATCTCAAAGTCCAGGCTGGCTTGCAGCTTTCACGCTATGCTTTATTTCCCACTCCTCGTGATCACAATCTTCCTTTATATAGGGGGTTGTTGATTGTGTACTTTGCCCTTTTTATTTTTGAAGCTATTTTACGTCATGGTATTGGTAATTGCTCCTGGAAGAGAGGGCTCTCCCAGAACTGACGTGAAATGGGCCACCCTTTATCCTTAACAGGCGTGTTATTTATTTGTTAGGTGCCCTGCGTCACTATTAGATGGGTTGGATATTAGCAGGTTAAGGGAGGGCATGTGAGCTCATGCAAATGTTTGGTGGCATTTATATATGTCAGAGTAGGTAGTGTTAAGTTGCAGGGGTATCTCTTTCCAATAAAGGTGAGGTTTATATCTTTTAAGTGGGTTGTGGGCCATTTGATGAAAGTCAATGGTAATTTAGGCAAACATAAGCGTGTGTTAGGGAAAGCTATGCTCAGAGTAAAGATTCATGCAGAGGATGGAAAGGAAGGTGAGAGTCATTTGGAAGGAGAAAGAAGAGCTGACACTCAGAAGTGTTTGTTTATGGCCTGAAAATGGCTTGCACCCTACGTAAAGTGATTTGATGTAAACAGGGACTTGCAAATGCAAGAAATAAAATGCAGGCCATGCATCAAGACATAAACAAAAACACCAGGCCTCATCAGAGACGGTTTAAGGCATTGACAAAGTGGGCTCAGCTGGCCCAGGGCCCCAGAATTTCATGGGTCCCCGTATAGAGCCAACTCTGCTCTGCAGAGATTCTTGCCCTGATGACATTGAATAATTCTTAAACAAACTGTTTTAAATACAATTTTCCTTTAATTTATTTTGAATGTAGGTGGTGTGAGAGGCTATTATGGGCATTTTTCAGAGAAATGCTGTGTTTGTTTCATGCAACATCCATATAAAAAAATTCTTTTAAATCAAAACAGGACCTCACATGTGAGAAATTTAAGGTCTTCACAGAGATTATTTGCAGTAATATTAGTGAGCATCATTGATGTTAAAACTAGAATGTAACAATTGCTTTATTAACCTTCTTGCTTTCTCAAATATGCTTGAAATTGCACCATTTGCCCGCTCTTTTTTTCAACATTTTCTCGGGGGAGATCCACCCAAACATCCCTTTTGGCTGTCAGGCTCGCTCGCTGTGCGCGCTCGCCACTAGCCACTCATCAAAAACTTTTACACCCCACCACTTTCACGTCTCACCAGCAGCCACTGGAGTGAAAGAAATAATGGGACCTCTTGATAGTGCAGATTAAATAAAGGGCAGAAGTAGAGATTGAGGAGAAGGACATTTTTTAAAACACTGAAAAGGCTACAACAGACTTAACAACAATTAGAAAATGAAAGTAGAAAGTTTAAGTATATTTCATAATTCGACTTTATCCCAGTGGAAAAGAAAGGCAGATAAAGGGAGAAAGAGAATGAGTCAGATTTGAAAAGAATAACGAAGGGAGAAAGGACGAATAAAAAAAGAATCTGCAAAAGTGAGTTAAAGAGACAGGGTCCCGATTTTTTTTTTAATAATCTTTATTTATCTTATACTCAACACAACATATAGCTGTAAAAAATACGACATCGTTAAGTACATATTGTAGTACTAGGGTGCCGTTTGGCTGGTCCTGTAAGATGTCCTTGGTGGTCAGTATTGCAGTGCTAAGTGGTAGCACCTTTAACCACATTTTCATGAGAACAGATTTGTAGCGGTGGCTAAATGTGACCGAAATATTTTGTGTTGCATTTTTTGTGATGCGATGTTTTGTTTTTTAGTACCAGTATATTTTCTACTGCATTACTGTAGTTCGTTGATTTTTTTTATTGTGTTTCATGCTGTTTTGCCTCTTTGTTGTATTGTGTACTGTTATGTTTATGTTGTTTTTGTAATTTTGCTTTTAGTTTTGGTACTGGTTTGTGATCTGTGATTACTTTATAGATGTCAAAAACTTTTGCTATATTTACAGTGAAAAGCAGCACCTTCCTTTAAAGCTCCAGTGACAAACATTTACCACCGCCTAAGTAGTAATATAATCCTGTTCCAGTTCTTCAACTATTTAAGGCACCTGTTGACTTTAAACTGTGGCAGAGACTCTGTTTGCATTTGCACTTCTAGCGTTAACTTTATAAGATTTGGCCACAAAAGTGTGGGGCAGATTAAGAAAGAGAAATGAGGGGGAATCAAGACTAGGCAGAGTTGGTATTCGGTAAACTTTTAAGGAAAACTTTGGAACCCTATATATATTACATTATTTTATTTTTACAAATAAAGAAATGGATGTTAATAATCAGAAAATTAATTGTATTGGCTTGTAGATTGTATAAAGTTGCTATATTTCTTGACTTTTTCGCTGCCCAAAATGAAACACTTGATTAAAGCAGGATGTGAAGTAAAGTCAAGTAATTTATGTATGCTTCTTTTGGATACATAACTAAGGCCTCTCATTATTCACCTGTTCTCTCCTTTTTACGTTAATCCACCTGCATTGTAAACTAAGCTATGTTACATGCGGGAACAGGTATGTATGTAAACAGTGTGTTTTTGTGGGTTTTGAAACAGGCTCCTTGTATATAGAAATCGCACCAATCCTGTTTAACGGGATCTGTCTGCTGGCATGCTTCATTGTCATGCATGCAAATGCTTTCAGTGCAAACATGTGTTGCCTATTATTTACCACTGTGCTCTGTCCAGCGTCTATCCAGAACAATTACGTCTTCACGCAGGGCCGGAAAAACTTGTTTTAGGTCGCGCTGGTGTAAGCAGTGCGAAGCGCTGTTGGTCCAGCGAAGACCTTGTTGTTATCCACTTGCTGGGAATGTGGGACAAGGGATGGGCATGCGCAGGGCCGTGGGCGATTTCAGCATGTCTGCGCGCACGTACAGGCCCGCGCTGTGCACATCTCCTGTCCCAGTTCCAGAGCAAGTGAGCCTCCTGCAAGCAATCACACATGCACACACAGACACACTCGCACACAGACACACGCGCATACACACACACGCGCACCTCCGCACCCCACTCGCACACACAGACACACACGCGTGCATACACACACACGCGCACACACACCCCCACCCCACCCCCCTCAAGGGCTCTTTCCTCGCTGCTCTGCTACAGGCTCCGTCACCCCGCCGCATCACCTAGCACACGCTCTCTGCGAGAGGGCTCCATGCCTCCATCACACGGGCTACAACACGTGGGGCTCCCTCAGCTCACGGGAGCCCCGGACACTGCTGCGCGCTCCAAGCCCCAGGCAAAATTGGCTGCATGCATGCGCAGGTGTGTGTTCCTGTGAGGTTGCGCGCTTTCACTTTCCTTACCCCCTTTGGCTAAACCCATCTGCTGGTCCTGCCTCTAAGGAACACTCATCTCCACCCTAAGTGCTCCAAGCTTCTCAACAAAGACCCACAAGCTTGTTTTCTAACCAGTCGCGTGATTTATAGGGAAGTACTGGTATTAGGTTACCTGCATCAGTGCTCACTTATTTTAAGTTGGATAAAGTCGAAAACAGAAGAGAGGCAGTCTCGGTTATTTAGCATCTTCTGTCGGGAGGAGGAGGTGAGACTGATGTTCGGAAAGCTTCTGGTTGTTTTTGGAGACTTCACTTGCAGAAGAGTGCGAGCAGGGAAATGGAGCCCCTAGATTAGGGGCAGAGTGGGAGATTACGGGTCAGGGCAGTGAGCTGTCAGACGAGGCTGCTGAAGGGAGTGCGAGAGTCAGTTTGTTGGGCTGGGGCAGAGGAGGAGGTCTAAAGCTTGATGGGGAGTGGAGGGGGTTGGCAGGCGGGGGACAGCAGTAGCAAATGATGGAGTCACTGAGTTAAGAGAACACCAAAAAGGCAAGTTTTAAAATGATTGAATTAGTGACTGGTCCAAGGAATGTGTGAATCTCAGGAGATATGGAACTTTTTAGCAAAGGTAGCAGAGTTGAACTAGTGCCATGAACAGAGCAGATTTCTTGCAGGACAACAATAGTAATAAGTTGCAATGGTACATATTAGTGAGAAATGAGCAGCGTCTTCAGGAGTTTTCTTAATGTCATTAACTGACCAGAAGCTCTCAGACTTGTACGAGGCAATATTCTAATGTTGGGTCGCTAAAACTGAGAAAGCTTGTTTTTAAAGCCGATTATAAGGATGTGTTCGACGGGATTTGTGTGCACAGAATGTAAACACTTTTTCCCTTCCACCTCCAACCCCCCCCCCCCCCCCCCCCACCCCGCATACCACTGGACTCTGAGCACGAAAGTCCACGTGGAAGAGATTATGAGTTTTGTGCCCTCTGGAGGAAGTTTAAACTGCATTGTTTGTTCTTGGCATGCAAAGGGATGTTTTGACGATCTTGCTTTTACACAAAAGTACATTTCTCAAATGTGTGCCCTGTAGGTAAAGCACTTCTAGAATAGGACAGCAGCGTTTCAGGGATAAAATAAAGGAGTAGTGCGCATGAAAAGCAATATTGTGCATCCATGGCGTTTTCTGCATTAAGGGAATTTGCCACACTCACAACATAGTCCTTCATCCATGTAATTTGCAGATTTTAACAGTAAAAAATGTTAGGATCAACTGATCAGAAGTTGTTAAAATGTGTGCAATGTTGCTGCAGACACTTAATGAAAGTAAACTGATAACCATCAGCTATTAATTTCTGTAATCACATGTAATAACGAGGTGACAGTAGTGTTCAGACAGTGTAAAGATTCCCATGTGATGGACTTTGAGAATAACCTACTTATTTACTACCTACTGGGGCGGGAGTTCTCAATGTTCATACACAGCTCCAGATCGGGACGATCAACCCGCTGAGCTATGTTGGTCCGACTGATGTGGTCCTATTTTTGAACGCGTAATACCACAGGGTTCAAAGTGGAGAACATATTTTATAGCCCGGTCACCAGCAGGGGACGGGCAAAATGGGTGTGGGTGTGTGGCAGATGGACTATGAAGAAAGGGGCTGGGAGGGTGAGTGGTGGTGAGCGAGGGTGTGTCTGCGGGCCCGTACCACCAGGGGAGTGCAGAACGTGTGACTTAAAAATGCACAGCTCTGCAGCAGCGGCCTGCTCTACCTACTGGGGCGGGAGCTCTCAATGGTCACACACAACTCCGGATCGGGGCGATCAACACGCTGAGCTATGTTAGTCCGACTGAAACCTACGACGTGAATGCAAACTTAATGCGTGTTTGTTTGTGTGGCTGTTGATCCGGTATTCCTACTTATTGTTCGTTTTGTGGTGATTTGTCTCCATATGTTTTTCTGTAACTGTGAACGACAGACTGCGGTCGAGCCATCGACGATAACACCTGTAGTAAGTGATGTCGATCGCTCTCATAGTAGCGTAAGCATGTCCGTATCCCTTTCCAGTCTAAGTGATGTCAATCAAGTGTCTTGATTGTCTGAGAAATGCTTCAGCATGGGTAGCTGTGGGTGCCCATTGTGGCGGTGCTTATTAAACACGCTTAAATTACAGACATGTTCTCACTGCCCACGTAAGATACACTAAGCATTTTTGTAAAAGGGGTTTGTCACTGGCGTTAAATACCTTGCATCGTTCCTTCCGTGTTTACCAGAGCTCCAGCCTGTTTTGGAAAATACGAAAAATGCTCATTTCATCAAGCCCAGGCACACAGTACACATTCAGAGAAAGAGGCCGTGTAGCTCACGTCTTCTATCTTCTTCCATTCAGGCCATTTTTCCGGGACCACTGAATTATCGAGCTCTTCAGAGAATAAAAGCAAGGGCTCTCAGGTCGGGCCTTTGGTACGGAGACCGTATTTCCTTAAACCAAGAAGCGATCTTAGAACTAACTTGGTGGTTAGACAATCTAGATGCATGGAATGGGAGAGCGATTTTTGGTTCAGCACCAGATTTTATTCTTGAATCAGATGCCAGCCTTCATGGCTGGGGTGCTTGTCTTCAGGACCAGAATACGGGAGGAATTTGGTCGCAAGAAGAATCTCTGCACCATATCAATTATCTAGAATTAACCGCAGGTCTTTATGCTCTAATGAGCTTCAAACATTTTCTCCAAGGAAGATCGGTTATACTAAAAATGGACAACATGTCTGCTGTAGCGTACATAAACCGCTTAGGTGGGACCAAGTCAGAAGACCTCTCCAATTTAGCCAAAAAGCTTTGGTTTTTCTGCCTAGAACACAAAATCTCTCTCAGAGCAGAATACCTTCCCGGGAATTCCAATCTTTGTGCAGATTGGAATTCAAGATTTATCCTGGATTACAGTGATTGGAAACTCAACACTTCTGTTTTCAACTCACTCAATCATTTCTGGGGTCCTTTCCAAATAGACCTATTTGCAAGCAGGTTAACGACCCAATTGGTTTCCTATTTCAGCTGGATGCCCGATCCTGGTGCTCTAGCAGCAAATGCTTTTCTCCAATCCTGGAAAGGGATCAATGCTTATGCCTTCCCTCCATTCGCAATGATTCAGAGACTTCTTCAGAAACTGAGACAGGAACAATCCTCAATTGTCCTAATAACTCCCTTCTGGCCATCTCAAGCGTGGTTCCCAGCAGTTCTGGAACTAACTTACGATTTTCCCTTCCTTATTCCTCCTCTGACAGATCTTCTCACAGACGTAGACGGTCATATTCACCCTCTTATACAGACAGGGAATTTGAACCTTCTTGCCTTGAAGGTGTCAGGAGATCTAACGATCTCGCAAGACTTTCGTCTACAGCTTCAACTCTCCTTGGAGAGTCATGGGCCCCTGGGACTCATTACAGATACAACAACATTTGGAAAGTCTGGTCACGTTGGTGCTTGGAAAGGGACTTGGATCCCGTGGAGGCACCTATCGTTGATATAGTCAATTTTCTCGGAGAACAATTCGATAGAGGATTAAGTTACAGATCTCTCAACTGTTTTAGATCTGCTATTTCTGCCGGACACTCTCTAATTAACAATAAAACGGTAGGTAAAAATCCTATTATTTGCAGAATTCTTAAAAGTATTAGACTTAGAAGACCTCCTCGTCCTAGATATCAATCTCTATGGGATGGTAATTTAATTCTCCAGCTTTTCTGCAGTTGGCCTATTAATTCTCTCCTTAATAGGAAGAATCTTGCAATTAAACTAGCTACTCTTCTTTGTTTAATTTCATGCAGGAGAGTCTCTGATGTTAAAGCTCTTGATATTTCTTACAGATCTTATGATATGTTCGGAGTTAAATTTGAAATACATAGAAGAACTAAGACTATGTCTGATTCTATTTTCTATCCTCGCTTTGATAATTGTACTAAACTCTGTGTTGTTCAATGTATGAAAGAATATGACATTAGGATGAATTCTCTTCGCCCTTTGGACGTTTCTCAATTACTCATTTCTTTTGTTAAACCCCATAGAGGAATTTCTTCCTCCTCTATTGCTAGATGGGTTAAGATAGTCATGAAGCTTGCTGGAATTGATCTGAATATTTTTAAACCCCATTCTATTAGAGGCGCAATGGCCAGTAAGTCTTTCTGGTCAGGTGGTAAGTTAGATGATATTCTTAAAGCAGCTGATTGGTCTAATTCTAGGACATTTGCTCATCATTATTGCAAACCTGTATCTCATATGTCTGATGTTGTGTTACAAGGCTACCAATATGCATAATGGTAGCCTCCGGTCTTGTAATGAAATTGCGATTTTCCTATTACCATGACCAGAGAATCTGGATTTCATTAAAGACACGGAGGCTAACATTATCCCTCCCACCCTTTCCCTGGGTGGTTGATTTAATAATTTAATATGCTTTTTCTTTACAAGAAAACTTTGTTACAAGAAAAGTTTGTTACATGCTTATTTACTTTTGCTAACATTTTTTCCTTTCGCAAAATGTACTTGCTTAAATTATAGGATGTATTAACATCCTTTCTTTTCTTTTCAGATAATCTTTCTGGATGAATCTTCCATCTTTCGGACCATCTTTTGGATCTCTCATGGATGGATGATGTTTTGAATATATTCTTTCTTCTTCTTCGATCTTGATGTTACTCTGGAGTTTATTGGACCTTTCCTTTCTTTTGTCACCACATTTAAAAGAGGCTGATTGCCTAGTGATACTTGCTATTGTTGGTTCTAAGTTGGAACTTTGCTTTATGACATATGCGGCTGTTTGGAACTGCATTAAAAGTTGTATGCATAATGTTAGCCTCCGTGTCTTTAATGAAATCCAGATTCTCTGGTCATGGTAATAGGAGAATCGCAATTGTCTGAGAAATTCTTCAGCATGGGTAGCTGTGGGTGCCCATTGTGGCGGTGCTTATTAAACACGCTTAAATTACAGACATGTTCTCACTGCCCACGTACGATACACTAAGCATTTTTGTAAAAGGGGTTTGTCACTGGCGTTAAATACCTTGCATTGTTCCTTCAGTGTTTACCAGAGCTCCAGATTGTTTTGGAAAATACGAAAAATGCTCATTTCATCAAGCCCAGGCACACAGTACACATTCAGAGAAATAGGCCGTGTAGCTCACCGATACTGCCTGTACTAAGACCATTGACCCTCCCCTCTGACCTCAGGGCGGAT
The DNA here is from genome assembly GCF_964263255.1 of Lissotriton vulgaris. Lineage (NCBI taxonomy): Eukaryota > Metazoa > Chordata > Amphibia > Caudata > Salamandridae > Lissotriton > Lissotriton vulgaris. The sequence goes on from NC_141698.1 coordinate 189,900,696, forward strand.
GTCCTATAGTGCTAAATTCCGTCTTCGTCACCGGTGTCAGCAGATGGCAGTTTGAGCAAGTAATTGAAACAGGTGAGCACACAAATCTGTGGATTGGACCTATTGTGTATGGTTCATGGTTTAATAAAAAGGTGTAACATCTCATCAACGATATTTTGGCATCCAAAATGAATACATGTTGCCAGAAATGTCTGGTATACAACTTCCATCCCAACATCTTCACCCGCAGGTGTGCACTGTGCCCCAAGTTTGTCATGCCCCAAGTTTCTCATGCACTCTGCTTTTATTCTCCCGTAATCTCTGCACTCTCCCATCCTTTCTCCCTTGCTGTCCGTCTTCGTTTTTCCCATGCACTCTGCCTTTGTTTTTCCCTCTCACTCTGGGACACCACCACATCACTCTGCGACACCACCACATCACTCTGCGACACCCCCACATCACTCTGGGACACCACCACATCACTCTAATACACCACCACATCACTCAGCCCAACCACATCATCACTCGGCACCACAACAGGACTGTCCTTGCTTGCTACCAACAAGCATTGCCATAGCCAATAGGACTCTCATTAGGAAAGTGCAAGCTAGTGGCTTTGTGAATAACAATGCTATTAATGTATATATTTTCAAAGCCAACACATATTAAAACAAGCATTTACAATGCACTAGGTCTCGCAGCATTAAAGTTTGAGTTACTGGCATTGTAAATGACAATGCTTTGCATTATTTATTTTTTTAATTTGCAATTGGTATATAAACATTGTTTGTGAATGGTTAGCTCACACACTGCTCACTCTGCATGCTCACACACTGCTCACCCTACACACTCACACACTGCTCACCCTACGTAATGCGAAAAGACCTAGCTCTGCCCTTTGGCCTGTGTTGTAATCGTACAGTAGGTTGTGAGTAGTTGTGCTTGATTGGTTGGGGCGTCCCCTCCTTGCTGTTCCCCTCACAGAGGGCCGGCTGCCTCCATGAAGCTCCCAAGACACGTGTTCAACTGTTCTTTGTTTTAGGTCCTGTGTGTTAGTGCACCGTGTAAGTGCACAAGCATACCCTGCTCTCTCTGGAACACTGACACTGCTGAGTCACTCTCACTCTGCAGTCACTCTCACTCTGCAGTCACTCTCACTCTGCAGTCACTCTCACTCTGCAGTCACTCTCACTCCGCAGTCACTCTCACTCCGCAGTCACTCTCACTCTGCAGTCACTCTCACTCATGCAGTCACTCTCACTCATGCAGTCACTCTCACTCATGCAGTCACTCTCACTCATGCAGTCACTCTCACTCATGCAGTCACTCTCACTCATGCAGTCACTCTCACTCATGCAGTCACTCTCACTCATGCAGTCACTCTCCCTCTGCAGTCACTCTCACTCATGCAGTCACTCTCACTCATGCAGTCACTCTCACTCTGCAGTCACTCATGCTGTCACTCTCACTCTGCTGTCACTCTGCTTGGGTTGGGATGATGTGGTTAGAAGGGACTTTTAACCGCATGCGCACGGCAGGTTTTCCCGCTGCGCGCTGAAGTTTTCAAAACCCCGCGGTTCATGACGAGCTCAGCTCGTCATGAGCGCGTGGCAGGTTACACTCATGACGAGCTCGTCATCCGCCTCGAAGGGGTTAAGCTTCGTAGGATATCCTCATACATTCTGGATATTCTGTCTATAAATAGCTGCCGCAGGCCATCACAAAAATATTTGTACTCATTTGTACTCAAACCTTTCAACTTTTAGAAAACTAAGTTTAGGTTGTCCATAGGCCGGGGGCAAATTGTTCAGATAACCTTTGAAACAATCAAATGTTCAGGTCATTGAAAGTGGTTCTCCAAACTTCCACACTTGGAAACAGTTCAAGCCTGTGTTTCATTGGGAGCATAGCAGTGAGAGTCTGCAAAATGTGAAACGTTTCTAATATTAATTTAGCATTATTACCAAACGTATCATTTAAAAAATATCAGTATGAGGTCAAAATGAGATGTCGCGACGCCCCTGGCCACTACCACGTATTTTAATTTTTGGGGGAAAGAAAGGGGCGACGAAATGAGTTAATTAAGATTGATTGAAAAAGCTTTATTCGAGTTATGCACTCATAAAAGCACAAACATATAAAATTACACTTTTAAAAAGCTCTAAACATACAGTAACACTTAATTTACAGCTTAAAATACACAGTATAAACACATAAAATATTCACCACAAATTAATATAAGCTTTCTCATAATATACAGAAGCTAAATGCGAGTTAAAAGGCAAAGTCGACCACATTATTAACCATAAACAAAATTGTACAGTCAAAACTCCTTACGGGCATTTAGCAACATATTATAGCTAAAATTCATAATTCTCTCCCTCGGGATTTAGCAATGCAATTCATACAAGCAAGAAAACGAGATTCAAGGCCTATTCGAAGATAGAGCCCTCCGCCTTATAGACCAAGCCCACCCCAGGTATTTTGCCGTTCCTACAACTATAGGCAGTTCGGTTGAGGAACAAATAATTCTCAGCCCCTCTACACCGCTTGAGACACCAAGGTTCCTGCAAACAGGTGCCAACCACAATTTCCTTGGGTTTACATAGCCCTCGCACATGAATAGAAAATGTGCTATACTTTCATTGGGGGCGCCACATGTCGGGCAACATGAACTACTATTAGTTCCCCAATTAGACGTCAATGACTTCAGGGGGAGGGAGCCTGCCCTTAGCTGGAAAAATAATTTCCTGTCTATCGGAACAGTTAAAGTGTCCCAGTACTGTTCTAGTGCAGGCCTCATTTTGAATTCCATAAACCTACCCCCCATAGATTCTGAGGTCACACTCCTCCAAGACTTCTGGTCAATGTAATCCCAATATATAGCTTTTATAATTGTTTTACTGGGGAACACTTCCCCAGAGGGATTTTCCCAAAGTTTGGAGAGGCCAAGCTCAGCAAGGGTGTCCCTAAGCTTTTTTAGCCATTTAATTTTATGAAAGACGTCTGATTTAACTAAGGCAGAAAACCCCTCAGCATAGTGTCTAATTTCAGGGGTCGTCCACAACCGTCTCCAGTAGAGGATAGGCCTTAGTCGGGCACGATCACTAAGCGATCTTCTTCCTAAATCCAGGCCAAGCGGTATTAATGGGGTACTTTGGGGAAGACTAGTTATCCCTCTCAGAAACCTGTTCTCAGATCTTTGGAGCGTATCGAACCTCTCAAAGCCCCAGACTTCAGCCCCGTAAAGGGCTGCGCCCAAGGCTTTTGCGTCGTATACCATGAGAACAGGTTTAATAGGCCTGGTTTTAGATTTTGCTTGTTCCACTCGAAGCGCTCCTGAAATCTGCTGATGTTTCAAAACCGCCTTCTCGATATGTCTTGACCAACCAAATTTACTTGATATCTCCACCCCTAGGTATGTAAAAACATTTACTACCTCTAGTCTAATACTGTTCAGAGATACCCTGGGTTGGGCTTGGCGTTTTTGCCCAAAGACCATCAGCTTAGTTTTATTTACATTGACTTCGAGACCCCGTTCCTTGCAGAACATATCAAATATGTTCAAGGCTTGCTGGAGTCCTGCCGGGGTTTTGGACACAATCAAAGTATCGTCGGCGAACATCAGGATCGGAACCCTGATGCCCGCCAGCGAAGGTGCGTCAACCCTCGCATCCAACATCCTATCGACTATACCATTGATGAACAAGGAGAACAACAGGGGTGCCATGGCACAACCCTGACGTACCCCCCGCTCGACTGGGAAATTGATGGATGATTCCCCATTCCTCCCCCACTGGACTTTAGCGAAATTGCTTTCGTGGAGGCGCATTATTAATGTGAGCAATTCAAGTGGAACCCCTATCTTGCTCAAGACACCCCACAGCATACTCCTGGGCACCAGGTCGAAGGCAGCCCTCAGATCTACAAATGCTACATAAAGGCTGCCCTCGCCAAGGAGTACAGTCCCCCACCGCAGCATAGTAAAACGAAAAATTTGGTCAACCGTGCTGGTAGCTCGTCTAAATCCTGCCTGGTAGGGGGATAAGGCATTGTTTTCATCTACCCAGGCCATAAGTTTGTCGACCACCATCTTGCCCACCACTTTCTGGATAGTGGCCAGCAAACTTATAGGTCTATAATTTGCCGGGAGCGACCGATCACCTTTCTTGAAGATCGGAATTATAATTGCCCCCTTCCATACATCTGGGATTTTTGCCCCTTTTGCAAGGGCATTTCCCAGCACAGTCGCATATTTTGCCCAGCGGACCTTATCGTGTTTGAAAACATCTGAGGGAATTCCATCCAACCCCGGAGCTTTCCCCCCCTGCAGTGATGAAATTACCAGTTCTGCTTCTTTAGTTGAGAATAAGTCTCCCTTGGAAAATACCACAGGGATTGGTTCAATGTCCATTATATCCCTATTCTCCGCATACTGAGGTTGGAAATACTCGACCCATGAAGCTTCATTAACATTATTATCGGGATTGTTTGGCGTACCACCTCTGCCCCATTTCATAATTTTCCAAAAGAGTCTTGAGTCTTTTTGCCCAGAGGCCTCAAGTAACTCCTCCCAATATTCCTCGTCCCAAAGTTTCTTAGCCTTGCAAATATTCTCCTTATATTGTTTCCTAGCAGTGCTAATCAGAGCCTTATCCCTGCTTTTGATTGCCCTGCCCAGCTCCAGTCTGGTTGCCCTGCACTGCTTGTTAAACCACCTTGCCTGTTTAATGGGAGGTTTTCTATTTGCCCTAACTGATTTAATAAAGTACGGTTTTATCAAATGGAAGAATGTGTCGTGTATGTCTGCTATTAGAGAGGAACCCGGTGTTACAGGGTATACTGATTCCATGGCGGCAATAGCGTTATCCACCTCCAGATTAATGTGCTCCACAGTGGCTAAGTTGGCCAACACATTTGGCCATTTCACCCTTCTTGAATCGTTAGCTATAACAGGTACAATTTCACTACCTAACACAAGGTGGGCAGGCGCAGCCCTCCACCATGAGTGGGTAACACTGAGGGGGTTATGATCACTTTCTATTCTCCCCACAATTTCCATGTCGCCCACGCCACACCATAGCTCAAGACTGCAAATGACATAGTCGATCCTACTCTTACTATGCCAATTGTCGAATGCGCTATTTCCACCTTGATCACTTTTTGTCCTGCCATTAAGGGCCCTCAAACCATACTCCAGACATAACGCATTCAATAACAATACATCCTTGGTCCACCGCTTCACTGGTGGAAGGTTTAGGATTGGGACGCCCCATAGAGCATCCTCTTCTTGTCCTATCGGATGTTCAGTATTTTCGAAAGGCTCAAAAGTCCTGTTCAGGTCACCTGCCACCACCAATCTATTACCAAGTGACTTGGATTCAAGGAAGGTTGATAGAGCTTCAAGGGTGGGAGAATTCCCAGCACTTAAACCCCTAGCATAAATATTATAGATATCTATCACACCACCCTGTCCTAATGTTAACCTCAATAATTGTATATCCTTACAGCATAGGTCGATGACTTTTATTTTGACCTGGGAATTCTGCTTAACCCAGGCTGTTAGGCCTCCCATAGGTCTGCCCCTAGGGCCCCTAGTCGCTGGTATACAAAAATTTAGATAACCTGGCAAATAGATAGGCTCACAAGCCCACGTCTCCTGGAATAGACACATTTCAAACCCAGTAACAAAGTCTAACCAATCTTGGGACAACAATCTGGAGGCCAAACCTGCTATATTCCATGAGAGGAACCTCCCAGTGGTGTCACCTTTGCCAATCCCCCTTTCAGTATCTACCATGACCGGTGAATTGATCAAAATCTCACAGTCACCACCCTCTCCCATAGCAATATTTGCACAATTTGCCACATTTGCCTCATTTGTACCAAGACTTAATGGTAGTCTGGGATCATCCCCCCAGTCGTCCTGGCATACCTTATTGACCCCCCTCATACTTCCATATTCCCTTTCTGGGACCACTTCTACTAATTTACACATTGCATCCCCCTTAGGTGACAGAATTGGCTCCACAATAATTTCCCTGTCCATTTGTACAACAGAATCCAAAGGTTCAACTGGATCCCGTCAGCATCCCCATCTCGTGTACCCTACTCCACCATCACAGTTATATACCTGTTTGTAACTATCATTTGGATGCAAGATAGGGGCAGGGAAGGAGCTGACCTCTACCAAGGGAGGCAGAGTAATTCTCATTGACTCATTACACCCCCCCGGATAAGAGAACACAGATCTGGGATAGAAAAAAGTCAAGTCTACAACCCCAATCCCACCAAAACTAATATTCCATCCCGGTTTCGTAATCAACCCTACTACCCTTGGGTCTTGAAAGTTGATTATGATACACTCACCCCCCTGCTTTTTTAAAGTGTTCCCAATCCAATTGACCCTTCTAACCCCAATAATCAGGCCGTCCACACCCCCTGGCAGGGGTCTATTGACCCGCAGCCAATGCATGACTTTATTTTTTAACATGTCATATGTTTCCCATTGACCTTCCGATAAGAGTGGGACGTTGGTGAGAATGGCCACATATGGGTGGGAATCAGGGGTGAGTTGAACCGGGGGAATCCGAATTGTGGGTTTGTTGGGATATGATTTTGATGGGCATCGTTCTTGGACAGCAAGGCTCGAAGGAGCACTATTTCCCACGGCCATGCTAGTGTTGTTTCCACCGGCTGTGGTGTTGCTATCCCTTACCTGGCCTCCCCTATTTACTATCTGAGAGGCAAGAGGCCCGTTTGATCCATCAACATTCTTACCCAGATTTTTATCTGTGTCTATCAAAGTACCCTGATTACGTTCCATAGTAGTTGGTAAGGGTGAACTATTTTTATTAATCGCTGGGGCACAGTTTTTAATGCCATCTTTTGTACCTTTAGCCGTTGCACTAGTACAGCTGGTCTTTGTTCTCCCAGAACTACAGTTATTTACAGAGGGTAAGGGTACTGCTATGTTCTTGTTGTTCTGACCCTGATTCAGCTGAGTAAGTACACCATTCACCATTGGGGGAGTCAATTCGACCACAGTGACACCAATATCCCGCTCGGCTAGCTTATGTTTTGACCCATTCTCTCCCAATTTATTATGGGACTTAATTAATGAGTTAATTAAGATGCTAAGAGCTAGACACTTCAAAACGCCTGAGTGGAGATGTGGTTTTGTGACTAACATTTCTAGCTGTGTTTCCGGATTTACCACACTGTGTGATCCTGGGCATATGGATTCACCCTTCTTCATTTCCTTTGTCTGATAAACTGGCCAAATTAATAACTCCTGGAAATGGGTTTAAAGCCACAGTTAAGCTATATATAGGTGGACATCTGCATCTGAAAAGAGCATCTTCGTCTCCTGGGGAGGCCCTTGGCGGCTGTGCATTCAGTTATTTGACGGAATCAAAATGAGAATTGTCTTTTTGTTCGAGTGGTGGGCCCGCCGCCATTTTAAAAGATTAGCAGCAGCTAAAGCTGCCAGAAGGTACTTAGTATAAAGCCGACAGTGTGTGTCCTTTGATTTTATAACGCCTGCACAACTCTCAATACCCATTCCGGCTAACACACGTGCCAAGGCGGGTGTGATGCCAGCGTAGGCACAGAGCTGCCTGCCAGCGATGTCACGCATTGTTAAAGTGGTGCGCCAGGGGTGATAGAAGGAGCGAGAAGGCCTTGCTCTGCCCTGACCCACTGGGCACACGCCCGTGTTTATAAGTGGCACACAGCTATTATGAATCATGGTTTTGTGTAGCGCTTAAACACAAGCCCAGCGATCATTTAACGATATTCAATCAACAACAGCAAAATAAAATGCTACATGTGGGCCCCTTGAACCAAGTCACACGTATCTTTGCAGCAGGCACACCAACCCACCATCTTATCATTAGTGAAAATAAATCAATTGACGGTATAGACTTACGAAGATTCACACATTCAGTAAAATACTCTTCATTGGTTGAGTTTAAGGTGACGAAAGGCCAACTCCAAGTGCCCGTCGGCCTCCAGCACTGCTGCAAAGTATACAGAGAGATCTTTCGGGACAAAGTCACAGCCACAAGAATGCTTTAAACGAGAGTATGGGTGCGCGCTGTATACAGCTTAAAACACCCTGGGTCTGGCTGCCTATCTAGTTCAAGCATCGGCAACCCAGCACCAACGCCGCTGAACACGTCGGGGGCACACTTCACTCCAAGGAACCGCACAGCCTCTCCCTTAGGGTCAAAGACGGACAAATCCCTTCAAACTCCAGGTCAGGGCCCCGCCTGACCCCAAGCGTCGTGCAAAATCCGCACATCCCAGTCTAACGGCAACAACCAGGGCCGCTCCTCTTTACGTCCCCAGACGACCAACTGCCGGCACCCTCTAAAATACACGCATCACTCACTTCTGTACCTTTGCATTTTATAATATGACAACTTTTCAAAATGTGTGAGGTGATCCTCACGGCAAACATTCCCAGGCATCTGTTTTTGGCTTCAGTAATGTAATCTGTTAAAGTGATTATATAATTCCAGCTCACCTACTCAATTATACAGGGAATTTCGGGGGCACGGAGAGGTCACCTGCCCATTAAAGGTAAATACTCCTGTTGCGTTTTTTTAAAATAAAACATTAAATAGATACTGTACCTCCGCTTGGGGTCCGATGGAGGAATACGTTTCAGCACACACCACGCACTCTCGCCCGTCCGCGAGCGCGACGGTCTGCAGATGAAGCCCCCCGCGGCCGGGTCCCTGGTGGGTGGGTGGGGGGGGGAGAAGGGGCGCGTGGCAGCCCAGCCCCCAGAGTATCACAGATGGCGGCGTGGCCAGGTGGCTGCACCACGCCGCCGCTACTAATGCTACCGCAGGCGGGACTCCTCTACGTGCAGCGGGTGCTGCTGCTTATCATGCCGGGGGCCGAAAACTCGACAGAAAATGCGACAACTAAATGAAAGGAAATACCTAAAACGGGCAAGCCACTATTTAAGGGAAGACAAAAACAGAAGCATGCAGATTTATTGATGTTGTGATTGGATTTACAAAACAAGCATTACCCCTTCCTCCGCCTCCGTTGCTGCTCGCCGTGGGACATCAGACCGCACCGCTGTGGGGAATGTCCCCCAGGGGACCCAGGCATCGGGGCGAACCTCCTGCGCTTAGGAGACTGGGACTGGGGGCTAAGCAGGGCCTTGAACTCCATGGGCCGCTTCAGAGTGGCACCGCACGCCATGCTGCCTTCCGTGAAGCCGGCCAGGAAGAGAGCAGTTATCGGCGCGCGGCGGAGACGCTGGCGCCGTGAGCGTGCTTGCGACCAAATCTGAGCGTGGCCACCTCTTGTCGCTCCGTCTCCAATTCGCAATGCTGCGCACGTGCACAGCTCTTGTCTCGTTTTGTCGGATTTTGGCGACTGAAACGATCGCTATAGTTCTCTGGCGAGAACGCGCTTTGCGCGTTTCTACCCGAGACCTAAAAATGTGTCATTTACAATACCAATAGCTCCCACTTTTCTAATGCAAGACCTATTTCATTGCAAATGTGTGTTTTATATACCAGGCGTTTCTCGGTGGACTGGAGCGCTCCAAGGCTTGCTTTGAAATCCCAGGAGGGATCCTTGGGTCCTCTGTCACTTTCCACACCTTCCCGGGATCAGTTACAACAGGAACTGGGAAGATTCATGCAACAGAAAGGGGGAAGGAAAAGCAGAGAAAAGTGATCAGAGAGGAAGTAGAGAGGAGAGAAGGAAAAAGAAAGAATGGATGGATAGAAAAAGAGAGATTAGATCACATTTGCCAGGGCTACTTTTTGTTCCCCAGTCTGGCCCTGTCTGCACGGTGAGAAATGTGCTATGTATAGTTCTGCATACAACTAATCTCTTATACTACACTGAAGGGCAATTTTGTCCTGTGTCGTGGAAAAATACCTTGCTTCTAGGACAACACCTTTTTTGCTCTAAACTAAAGGTTTTCCGAGCTGGGGAGGTTTGAGCATGGCCTGCTATGAAAGGAGGGCATTTAGTCCACTGCCAAGGTCGTGGGGCCATGGATTCCAGGAGCCACTTCAACGTGTCACCATTAAACATGAAACTGAATAAGCTGGACTCAAAGGGTACATTACATGATGGATGTACCAATGACACTTCATCAGTTGTAAATCCTTTCAAATAGTCTGGCTTCCCTGCCTCACATCTAAATCTCAACCCACTTACTCTGCTCAAATTCACTGGTCCACTTTATCCCCTCATTCTAATTCAAAGCTAAACCTACTCAAAATGCAACCACACTCTCCGCAGGCTTGATGAGGACATGGGCTCTACACCCTTTTATTTTGTGGGAATCTTCTGGCCATCACCAATTGCAAATTTGTTTAAAAGCAAATGACAGTGAGGCAGAGGTGATGATCTTGGGTGGCAGTGATGAACTCTGGGTTAGTAACTTATAGCCAGACAGAGTTAAAGTATTTTATGTTTTTGGCAGCACAGCATAATGGTGGAGTATTGGTGGATGCACAAAGAAGTAAACACTCTGAGGACAGAATGAGAAGGATGCAGTAAAACAGACACACAAAGAAAGCATTTACAAATATATTCACAGGTCTAAACAGACCCACCTAAAACAATATCACAGACACAAATGCAGGAACTGACCGGTCTGGCTCTGGTTATGTTGATGTTCAATGGTTAATAAAAATCTATTCTAATTACAAACATGTAATGCTTTGTTGAAGATTGCTGTGACCATACAAGGGACTCGTTGTGATGTAAATGTGCCACAAACAAAACACCCAATAAGCAGCTTTTCATTAACATTGGGTATGTCTTGATTGCTGTTACCCCTTCTTGTGAGCCCTAAGTCCATTGTACTTTATGCTATTTTCACCTTAAGATCCATAATAAAGTATTTTAGTTTGTCTCACCTGATAATCACATGGCAGAGTTTATAACAATCATGTCGCCCTACTTTGAATATGGGTATTCTGTCAACTCGGGTATGTCCACCTACACAATCATTAGTTTACAAGCAGTTCAAATTATTGTTGCCCTCTTGGTTTAAAAAAACAGTTTTCATTGAGTTTACAAACCATTACAAGAACATGGCACAATATCCTCGGGTCACATGCCAATATATAGCGGTACAATTTGGAGCAATAAAGTACATGTTTGTGAGTTGTACAATGCTGAAAATCTGGGAAGAACAATCTTCTCAGGGTAGGCAGGGATGGGGAGACATACAACGAGTAGAACTGGTGGTGTTCAAATAAACACTTGTACCAACAGCATCACCTGCTGGGGTCTGAGGGTGAACAAGGGACCATCGGCTTCCTTACTAGCTTGTATATTAAAATGGGGATCTGACTCCCCAAAACGAGCCAATTAAGTTGTCAAGGGGTCCCGGATGTATCTTGGCCGGGAAGCCAGGATCTGTAGCTGTGTATAATGTTCACTAAGAGTATGCAGCCGCCCGAGGCCACCGTAGGTGGCCACTCAAGAGGGCGGCCCCTTTAGTAACATTGGGCTTCCCCCGCCCATGGCTTAACACCCCCTCGTGTCCCCAACGGGAAGGGTGTTGCAGAGGAGGAGCCTCGTGAGGGGCCTCGGGCTCAACATCACATCCGGTGCTGCAGGTAGGCAGGGTGATGGGTACTTAAGTCCCCATCACCATTTTCCTAGCCTCTTTGTGGCACCGGACGCGCCGTCGAAGCCTCGCTAGAAGGACACGCAATCTCTGCTCACCTGGACCCCAAGATTTGGGTCTCACAGTGAGTGCTGGTCCATCCAACCCCCCCTTCGCTCGCTCCCCCCACTTTGGGGTTGAAGCTGGGCTGGGCGGCCTGCTTAGGCACGGGCTGCTGTTGGGGGGGTGATTGGCTGCAGTTCATGACCGGGCCTTGGGGTCGCTTTGGTTGCCCGGCCCTGGGAGAGCTGCGTACATTAGGAAGGGATGAGATGAGAGGGCAGCTGTGCGTCCACCCCCTCGACCACTTTTCAGGTCATGGGAGGTCGCGGAGAGGCATCGGTGGGGATGGGCCTGTGGGGCTCGTTCCTATCGAGTCAGTGTCCGGTGCCATTTTGGGGGGCCAGGGGTCGAGTGCCCCCCATGCTCCGGTTTGGGGCCACCGGGGTGCCGGCATCGTATCAGGCCTGATAATGATTAGTGCAGAAACAACAGTTGATGGACAGAATGCAGAACAATGTCATACATTCACCCCAGTACAGAGATCTGGGCCTAAATCCATTGTTTGTTTGCACTCCACACCACCCCAGTTCAGCCATGGCCATATGCAAATCAGCCTCCACCCTGTGCCTCATGGGAACAGTCCAGCCCGAACTGCCAAGCCATGTCTTTCCTGGACCGGAATCAAGCATCCTGGGACCGGTTTCTGGCTATCAGCTGTCTTCAGCCAGGATAGCTTGACTCCAGTGGTGTGGAGAGCATGGGACTCACATCTGAGCGTACCCATCCCATTCGGGGTGACAAATGCAGAAACAACAGTTGATGGACAGAATGCAGAACAATGTCATACATTCACCCCAGTACAGAGATCTGGGCCTAAATCCATTGTTTTTTTGCACTCCACACCACCCCAGTTCAGACACGGCCATATACAAATCAGCCTTGACCCTGGGCCTCATGGGAACAGTCCAGCCAGAACTGCCAAGCCATGTCTTTCCTGGACCCGAATCAAGCATCCTAGGACCGGTTTCTGGCTATCAGCCGTTTTCAGCCAGGATAGCTTGACTTCAGTGGTGTGGAGAGCATGGGACTCACATCTGAGCATACCCATCCCACACGGGGTGACAAATGTAGAAACAACAGTTGATGGACAGAATGCAGAACAATGTCATACATTCACCCCAGTACAGAGATCTGGGCCTAAATCCATCGTTTTTTTGCACTCCACACCACCCCAGTTCAGACATGGCCATATGCAAATCAGCCTTGACCCTGTGCCTCATGGGAACAGTCCAGCCCGAACTGCCAAGCCATGTCTTTCCTGGACCAGAATCAAGCATCCTAGGACCGGGTTCTGGCTATCAGCCGTCTTCAGCCAGGATAGCTTGACTCCAGTGGTGTAGAGAGCATGGGACTCACGTCTGAGCATACCCAGATGCTTCGTCCATCACCAGCCCCTTTTGTACCGATTTGTTCGCCATAACTTGGCAGGGTATGCTCAAACGTGAGTCCCTTGCTCACTTTGCCACTGGATTCAAGCAAGCCTGGCTGAAGACGGCTGTAATGCCAGAAACCGGTCCTAGGAGGCTTGAATCTGGTCCAGGGAAGGCATGACTTGGCAGTTCGGGCTGGACTGTTCCCATGAGGCACAGGGTCAGACTGATTTGCATATGGCCATGTCTGAACTGGGGTGGGAGAGTGGGCTAAAGAACGGTGATGGATTAAACCAAGATCTCTTGACTGGGTGTGAGTGTTTGATTGGTTCAGATGCTCCGTCCATCACCACCCCCTTTTGTACCTCTTTGTTCGCCATAAGTTGGCAGGGTATGCTCAGACGTGAGTCCCTTGCTCACTTTGCCACTGGATTCAAGCAAGTCTGGCTGAATACGGCTGTAATGCCAGAAACCAGCCCTAGGAGGCTTAAATCCAGTCCAGGGAAGGCATGACTTGGTAGTTCGGCCTGGACTGTTCCCATGAGGCACAAGGTCAGACTGATTAGCATATGGCCATGTCTGAACTGGGGTGGCAGAGTGGGCTAAAGAACGGTTATGGATTAATCCCAGATCTCTTGACTGGGTGTGAGTGTTTGATTGGTTCAGATGCTCCGTCCATCACCACCCCCTTTTGTACCGCTTTGTTCGCCATAAATTGGCAGGGTATGCTCAGACGTGAGTCCTTTGCTCACTTTGCCACTGGAGTCAAGCAAGCCTGGCTGAAGATGGCTGTAATGCCAGAAACCGGTCCTAGGAGGCTTGAATCGGGTCCAGGGAAGGCATGACTTGGCAGTTCGGGCTGGACTGTTCCCTTGAGGCACAGGGTCAGACTGATTTGCATATGGCCATGTCTGAACTGGGGTGGCAGGGTGGGCTACAGAACGTGATGGATTAAACCCAGATCTCTTGACTGGGTGTGAGTGTTTGATTGGGTCAGATGCTCTGACCATCACCACCCCCTTTTGTACTGCTGATAATGATTAGGGCACAATAGTAAATGTAAATGTATGTAAATGTATAGGCATTTATATAGCGCACTACTTACCCGTAGGGTCCCAAGGCGCTTCGACCGCTGCGAAACCCTTCCTGGCTTCCCTGAGAGATGGTCCCTTAATGGGTATCTCCAGGGTGAGACCAGGCATCCCGGCGGTCTGGTGGGGCCGTTAGTGAAGATGAGGCAAGCTAATGCCCAGAGTTGCCGAGTGTGATCGCTGATCAGAGTGGGCACCGAGGCGAGAGAATTATCGAGTCCACTGACCCTGGTCCAGAAACCTGCCGCGCCGGGAATCGAACCCTGGTCCCGGGCCGTCCTCTGCTCTCGGGTCTGCCACCTCTAACCAGTGAGCCACACTACTCCACCAGTAGTCAGGGGAGCGGCCGGGTTGTCCGCAAGTACGGACAGTGCCGGGCCACGGTTACCTCCACCCCCACCCCACAATCCTATCGCCCCGCACGGTGCAGCATTAGAGCGGGGTGATAATCCGCACCTATATAGGGTGTAGCCAGACGCGGGTGGCGAGGGGGTCAACCGGGGGGCGAAGGGGGATCACCGCATGCATTACTCAGGCGATGGACCTCCGGGCTCAGTGAGGCTTTGATAAGGTGCGTACAAGTGAGAGCACGTGGGGTCTGTTCACCTGGGTGTGAGCATTTCTCCTAGATCTCCAATGTTGCCGTCGTGAGTGCGTGGTTCGCTCACTGCCCTGGGCCATCTACGGCCTTTGGTCCATTGCCACCGATGCGGCGCCCCATTTCCTCTACTGGGGCTAAAATGGCGCACACACGCTTATGACATCGCACCCCCCCCCCCCCCCGGATCGGGTAAAATGGCGTCCCCACAATTTTATGCACGGCAGGTACGGACCGAAGCGGGCGGTCACGCGGGGTTGCAAGCCTGCTTCTTGGGCGGGAAGATAATATATAGAGACGCGAGGAATTTCAGGCATGTGCATTTATAATTCAAAGGCTGCCCGCATCGCGTCCCACGCGGATTCGCAGTAGCGGGGTACATTATGACCAAAATGTGTTCTATTGTCCAGTTTGGCAAGCGTGATTTAATTAACCATCTTAATAACGAAGTGTCATACATAGCCCGAGGGGGGGTTTGCACGGGCCACCTTCGATTGGAGCAGCTAAATCGGGCTCCCATCCTCGAGGATCCAAGGGGATTGCAGAGGGTAGGTACTGGGCAGGCAGGAATGCTGTGAGTGCTGGCAACAACCAATTAAAGTTAAAAAATATATCGAACTGTAGTTTTAGTTGTGCACGGAAATCGCAGGGAGCTCTTAGCCCAGTCCAGTGGTTGTCGGTCTTGAATGTCGGTTGAGGTCGGGTTCGATTCTGTTGGTCTCAATGGGGAGCAGGATTATCTGCTTTGCACGCTACAATCCGCGGTTGTTGTAAACCTCGGCAAGGGCTGTCACCGCTGTAGCGTTCTAGTGGTCCGAGGGTCTCGGCTGAGCCCCGGAACCACTTGCATACTTTGTATCACCTTCAGGTCAGGCATGACCTGAAGGCTATAAATAAACGGAGGGAAGTCGCTCGGGACTTCCGGTCCAACCGTCCCAGTAACTGTGTCAGTGTCCTTTATTACATTGCCCCACACAAGCTAGCCGACCCCTACATTTTGGACGACGAGGGCGGGATCGCACATATCCCTACCTGCAGACGACGCCTATCTGTGGCGAGTCTGGATCCAGAGTGACGCGTGGTCCGTGAAGTTGTTCGTGAGGGCGTCGAAGCTGTTCCCCACCCGAAGCTGTGTGGCGCTCCTCAGCCCACGCGAAGGAAAAGACACCCCGGTAAGCAGCGTAAGCGAGGGCCGCGTCAGGCACCGGGCGGAGAAAGAAAGTAAGATTGAGGCCCAGAAACGCCTCAGGAGCCGCGCAGGACACGCGCATGCGCAGAAGCAGGGTCTGGCGCCCGATTAGGCCTCACACGCTGAAGCTGACGAGAACACGAGCGCAAAGCAGCGCTTTCGACAGAAACTGACAGAAACACGAGCGCAGAGCAGCGCTTTCAACAACAAGCAGGGGAAGGCATCGGCGAAGCCGATTTTAAGTGCGAAGAAGGCCCAGCTGCCCAAAGCACACCACAGAAAGGAAAATTAAACAAAAAATAATATAACAACAAGCATTGGCAAAACCAACGCAAGAGAAAAAAAAAAACAGACAGACAGTCAAAGTTGGCAGCTATATCGTGGCAAAATAACACAACAGAGAGACATTACGGGGACACTTTGATGCCAACAAGCATTGGCAAAACCAACGAAAAAAAAAAAAAAAAAAAAAAACAAGCACCTGGCAGAACCCTGCCAAATCACCTAAGAGGACCATCAGCAACCATAATGTCTGACTTACCAGAGGCAAACGGAGAAGAAGGCCCTTCAGGTACTGCAGCAGTACAGCCTCCACCACAACAACCCGTACCGATCCAACATTCATCACACGCGCAGGTGCAAGCATTACCACCATTCAGTGGGCTGGCAGACCCATCGACGGCAGCACCTAGGTGGGCTACGTGGCTTGGGAGGCTAAACAATTATTTCATAGCCACCAGGGAAAAAGATGAAGAAGTAAAACGGTCACTACTACTTCATTTTGGTGGTGAAGAGATATACAAAGTATTCGCACACCTCCCGAACACAGGAGAATCAAACAACTACGATGCCGCAGTGCAAGCACTCAATGCGCACTTTGATCCTCAACTTAATCCACACTATGAGAGATTCAAATTTAGGCAGTCAAGGCAAAGGGAAGGAGAAAGCATGGATGCATTCCACGCACGCCTGCGTGAACTTGTCAGCACGTGCACAGAGGATGATTCAAACAAAGAAGTCACAGCCCAGCTTATACAAGGGTGCAGAAACAAGCCCCTAAGGACGCTGATTCTTCGCCAACCGAAAATTACTCTAGAAGAAATCCTTCTACTGGCAAGATCGTATGAGTTATCGGATGTACGCTCCTCAGCAATGGAAGCAGTCTTGAATGCCAGCGCGAACAACGGAGTGACAATTAAAACGGAGAGAGTTGATGCAATCAGCAAACCCAGCCGAGGTGGAAGAGGCAGATGGCCAACCAGAACACCGAGACAACCACAATGTGGTTACTGTGGGCGTGAAGCACATGAGGCAGGGAGTTGCCCAGCACGTGGGAAGACCTGCTCGAACTGCGGAATCCCGAATCATTTCTCCAGTGTATGTCGAGGAAGAGGCAGAGGAAGAGGATCGTTCAGGAAGAAGTCAATATCTGGAGCGATCCGCCAGCTAGAAATTGAAGGGGAACAATCACCACGAAGTGGTAAATCAACATACCAAAGGTGTGACAGGCTCGATGACTCATCGGAAGATGAAGATGGTGAGTGCTACTTTGTCTCGTTCACCAATGAACTGAAGCAAAGACGACGACCGCAACCCAAGTGCAACATATTAATAGATGGATCCCCGACAACTGGGGTGATTGACACAGGCGCCACCGTGAATGTCATGGGCATCCAGCATTACAAAGCTTTAAATCCTAAACCAAAACTAGTTCCATCCAAGGTTCGAATATTCACATATGGCGGGAAAGAGCCACTCCCGCTGCGAGGCAAGATGGTAGTCCAAGTAAAAGCGGAAGAGCATGAAGTCACTGCAACTTTCCATGTGGTGGATAAAGAAGCCGACCTTCTGGTTGGAAGCCACACAGCTGAAGACCTACACCTGATTGCATTCGCGAACGCCGTCAAAAGTATCCAAGTGGATGAGTTGTTGCAGCAGTTTCCATCGCTGTTCAAAGGTTTGGGCATGATCAAAAGACCACCAATTAAGTTGCATATCGACAAAACAATACAACCCATCGCTCTCAGACATAGAAGAATACCCTTCCATCTTAGAGCAGCAGTAGAAAAGGAGCTAGAAAACCTAGAAAACCAAGATGTGATAGAAAAAGTCACTGGTCCAACCCCATGGGTTTCACCAATGGTGATCGCCGAAAAACCCCGTCAGCCTGGAAAAATACGCATCTGCATAGACATGCGCATGCCAAACAAGGCAATAAAACGAGAGAGACATATTACACCAACAGTTGATGATATTCTAGCTGACCTCAACGGAGCTAAATGGTTTTCTAAGCTCGATCTCAATGCCGGATACCATCAACTCCGACTAGCGGAGGAGAGCCGCTATATCACAACATTTTCCACGCACCTGGGCCTGCGGCGCTACAAACGCCTGAATTTCGGCATCTCGTCAGCGGCCGAGATTTTCCAGAACACTGTTAAAGAGATCCTATCAGGTTTGCAAGGCGTAATGAACGTGAGCGATGATATCCTCATCCACTCAAAAACGAGTGAGGAACACCACCAGCGATTACGTGCAACACTCAAACGACTATCGGAACATGGAGTCACACTCCATCAAGAAAAGTGCAGGTTTTTCCAGAAATCAGTCGAGTTCTTCGGATACATATTCGACAGCAATGGAGTAAAGGTGGATCCCCGCAAATCACACGCCATAAAAAATGCACCAGCTCCATCTACAGCATCGGAGGTGAGGAGTTTTCTAGGTATGGCGCAATACTGTGCACGATTTATCCCGGGCCTAGCCACCATAGCTGAGCCACTTCGCAACCTGACAAAGAAAGATGCACCGTGGAAATGGGGTAAAGAAGAGGAGAAAGCATTCACAAAGATCAAAGCAGCTCTGTTAGACACGACAACGCTTGCATATTTTGACATCTCCAGGAAAACAGAGATCCTAGTCGATGCTAGCCCGGTGGGGCTCGGAGCATTATTAACACAGGAAGCAGAACCAGGTGTATGGACCCCATTGGCGTTCGCCAGCAAAGCACTTACGGCCACAGAGTCCCGGTACTCACAAATTGAAAGAGAAGCACTGGCAGTGAAATGGGCCTGTAACCACTTCCATCTGTACGTAGCAGGATGCCCGTTTCGAATGGTCACTGACCACCAGCCACTGATACCACTGTTCAGAGGAACCGCTCCACATCCACCCCCAAGGATAGAGAGGTGGGCAATTCAAATACAACAGTACCAAATGGACCTCATTTATAGACCTGGTGAAAAGAACCCAGCTGATTTTCTGTCCCGTCATCCGGCCACAGATGGAATGGTACCTGAGGAACAAGAAACCCTATTTGAAGAAGAAATCAATCTCCTGGCTCAGAGCGCGTGCCCGCAAGCTATGTCCATTAAAGCAATAATCGAACATTACCTACAAGACAAGGTGTTACAAAAAGTGGCGAACACCATCCGAACAGGAACATGGAATGGATTCCTAAAAGACAATAATGACTGGTCAGAGGATGACCGTTCTAGGATAGGCCAAATATGGAAAGTTCACAACGAACTAAGCATGGCAGAAAATGGACTGATACTCAGGGGACGTCGCATAGTACTGCCCCTCAGCTTGCAAGAACAAGCCACCATGTTGGCGCATGCAGGACACCAAGGAATACGGCGGATGAGGAGCCGAATGAGAGAGAAGGTGTGGTTCCCAGAAATGGAGAGCAGCATCGACACCCTAGTAAAGAATTGCAGACTGTGCCAACTCACCAGCGCTCCTGAGAACCCAGCGCCTGTCATCACAGAAGAACATGCCCCTACACCCTGGTCTTGGGTAAGCATGGACTTTGGGAGCTTCCCAGATGGGAGAACAACAGTTGTTCTCATAGACTCATTTTCCAAATATCCCATCGTGGAATTAGCTGAATCCACCAGTTTTAGAAATGTTCAGCCGATATTGAGCAAAATATTCGCCATGTTTGGTCGCCCCCAAATCATCAAGACAGACAATGGACCTCCTTTTCAGGGGAGTGATTTCCGTGATTTTATGAGCACACTAGGGATCAAACATCACCGCATCACACCACAATGGCCGCAAGCCAACGGTGAGGCCGAAAGATTTATGCGAACCATCAACAAAGCACTAAGGATAGCAAGCATTGAGGAAGTTGACCCTGAGTCAGCATTGCAACAATTCTTGGGAGAGTATCGGAGCACGCCACACAGCACAACACAGAGAACACCGTGGTCGTTAATGTTCGCCGGAACTCGGCAAGACAGTCTCCCGATGACCGAAGGCTGGACACCAGAACCTTACATGCCCAGCGAGACCCAGCAAAGGAGAAGAATGAACAATGAAAGGATCAACACAAAGAGGAGAGTACAGAGTAGAGAACTGGCGCCGGGAGATACGGTGCTACTGCGGACACGAAGACCAGGAGGCAAGTTCAGAACACCATATGAACCTGAACCATGGGTCATCAAAGACACCAAAGGCACGGCAGTCACTGCGCACAGGAATGGAGAAGAGGTGACCCGCAATGTATCCTGGTTTAAACGCATCCCAGCGGGAGCAACAGAAGCTGATGAAAACCTTGAAAACCACAACATCGAACAACCAGCGGGTCAACATGGAGAAGAACCCAGGGAAACACCACATGAAAGGGAACCGACTCCACCGGCACCAATATCACCAGTGCAATCGCCTGTGCGAACAGCCACACCAGCGAGGGGAAGGCAGATGTACCATCTCCGGCCTAACCCTAAGCCCAGTCAGAGACTGGCAGAATATATGTGCTACTCATGAACAACATATGAACACAACAAGAAAAATAAACAAAGAACTAACTTGGGAAGGGATGTAGCGTTCTAGTGGTCCGAGGGTCTCGGCTGAGCCCCGGAACCACTTGCATACTTTGTATCACCTTCAGGTCAGGCATGACCTGAAGGCTATAAATAAACGGAGGGAAGTCGCTCGGGACTTCCGGTCCAACCGTCCCAGTAACTGTGTCAGTGTCCTTTATTACATTGCCCCACACAAGCTAGCCGACCCCTACAACCGCCACAGCTCATTTCATGAATCAAGGCGCCTCTCCTTAGTAAGTGAAAAATGCGCGCAGGCCAGATGTGCAAGTTAAGTCCCAGACAGCAACAAGAAGAAAGAGGAACTCAGGGTCCCTTTTTCCAGGTTTTGTCTTTTCCAGCTATCAACGCTAAGTGGAGTAATTCAGAAGCGCATTTCTCAATAGAAAGAGTTCGGCTTCCTGTGTTTGTTGTAATACTTCCTTTATTATTTGGTTTATTGGTCGTAACTTTATAGCACATAGCAGCAGAATTTACTGGGTTTTGTCATCTCGAAATGTTGTTGCCACTATAACCTACTGCCTGGGGTTCTGCATTTAGAAAATGAAACTAAGCACGAGATATGCAACCGTAGTAGATGTTGGAGTCTGCTCGATTCCAATGCATAGACAAATAGTATAAAGGACGCTTACGATGGTGTGTGCTTAATCGCCTGTTAATTTCTGTGCAGGTCTGAAGGATATGAGGCAATTCAGAGCAACCTAAGCTCCACGCAAACACTCTAGGAGCAGGTAATTTGTGAGAGGTGAGGCGTGTTTGGGGTCCCTAAGCGGGCAGTTCGTCTTCCTAAAATTGAAATGAGGGGCACACGGGTAACAGGTGGAAGGTTGGCGGCAGCTAAAGCCTTGATGGGAAGGTTTGGAAGGTCCCAGCAGGGAAGGTGCGCAGGGACCATGCCGCGATCACCAGGTATCCTAGACACTGTTGGCAGGGAGGCGTACTCAAGTGTGCTGTCTTTCTTTTTCAGCCTCGCCAGTACTCTCCGATATTCATCCCATTTAGGGCAAAGCACAGTCCACGGAAGGCACTTGGTGGAGGAGATCTCCTCACCCCCGGAGTCCCCCCCCCCCCCCCCCTTTACCCCGACGGGAGGGTCCGTGGAGTCAGACCGCTCTGTCAGCATAGTAGCAAAGAGAACTTAGCCCGAAGTGCCGGCATGAATAGCCAGGGATCCCCCCGCTTTTCTCGCAGACGTCCCAGGTGGAGGATTCCCTGCCCGGAACCTCCCAAGATGCGCAGCTGGCAGCAGTGATGGAAATTGTCAGGGCAAAAGGCGTGGTTTGGGCCAGCGAACTATTGAGAGCAAACAATCCGGGTTACTCCGGAATCGGCATGTCCGTTCCCCCTATGGGGCAGGAACCCGCTGAGGACACAGGGCTCACCAGGTCCAAAAGGGCCACAGTCAGATACTTCCTTGCGGAACCATCGCCAGCAAAGAGTCGGAACACTGAACTTTCAAAGGGAACAGTAATCGTCCCGGCAGCTCCCGTGCCACCACCCGCAGCTGGACCGGTGTTATCCCTAGCCAGACTTTATGGCAAAAGTAAGAGCCGGCCTCCGAGTGGCCAGTAGCACTGGTGGGGCGGGCAGTACAAACGGGGGCGTGGGGGTTGTGGATGCAGCTTCACCAAGTCAGGCACAGGTTGGCACAACATTCGCACAAGTGTAGGTTGGGGGAGAGGTTTCAGTGGAGACGCAGCCAGGGCCGAGTTCAGGCAGCAACCACACAGGGGGGGAATTGCCGGTGGGCGCTACAAAGAACTCACAGTGCCTCAGACAACAGTGCCTTCCCCACCATGGGCATCCGCTACCATGCCACCTCCTACTCTTGCAGCGACCAACACCGCTCTCATTACAGCAACTCAGACAGTGCCTGCGGCATCAGGGCCAGTAGTGACTATGGCCCCTCTCCTGTCTGGTCGCTGCTCCCTAGCATGGCAGGTGCCATTGGCAGCCAAGGAAGGTATTGACATTTTCACACTATTGATGCATGGGGCAGAGTGGGTAGACACTAGGGAAATGGGCGGGAAGGACGACAACGAAAAGGTGCACTTTCAGGCTTGGCCGGAGAAGTCGAGCAAGACATGGGGACAGGCCTTTGCTATCTTGACAGCTGTAGTGATGGAGCTCTTCCCAGACAAGGGACAGGGTCTGTTCCAATACGCTAGCATCATCACCAATGAGGCAGAAACCAATGGGGGCATGGACAAATATGATTGCGAATTCAGGAAGAAAATAGCCATTTGCCCAGAGCTTGACTGGGACCAGATGGAGGTGCGGCAAATGGGCAAAGGACGGGCAGAGTCAAGAGAGAAGGCTGTGAGCAGCTACAAGAAGGGGGAGTGGAGTAAGGGACAAAAGCAGGACAAGAAGTTTCAGCCTAGGCAGTCCTTTCAGGGAGGCCGCGGTGGGGGACAGAAACAGGGAGCTAGGAGACCATTCATTGGAACATGCAGGCTTTACAATGGGGGGACATGCACTTTGGGGAGGGCTTGCAGATTCTCCCACACATGCAGCAAGTGTGGGGGTACCCATCCGGCAACAGCGTGTGACAAGCAGGAGTCATCCTCGGGGCCCGCTAGACAGTAGAAGTAAGATTTTGGGCCGGCCGAGTGATCCAGGAAAAACCCACCCCCCCTTCCTCCCACTCCCCAGTAACTATGCCTCTCCAGCTTGCGCAATCAAGACCTTGCTTGGTCAAAGGCCCCTCACCCACTGACATCCCAAACTCGCTACCCCTACTATGGGAGTACCCCACTTCCAAAGACAGGAACGTGTTAGCGGAAGGATTTGTGGAGGGTTTCAAAATCCCTTATCAGGGCCCCCTGGTCAACAGGGATGCTGAGAATCTCAGGTCAACCAGATACAGGCTGATACAGCACCTATCGTATCCAGAGGGTGACTCAGTTAACTTCTGGCTTGATGAGGGTTCTTGCTCGGTCTCATACTGTTCCTTTGACATGGCTGTCAATATGGTTCGGAGGGCAGGGAAAGGAGCTTTGTTGGCGAAAGCTGAAATTGAGTCAGAATTTAGACTACTGCCTGTACACCCTGAGAGTCAACACCTCCTTGACTTCAAGTGGCAGGGTGAGTTCTTCTTCGACAGATCCATGCCGATGGGTTGTGCTGTGTCGTGTGCCTTTTTCAAAGCCTTTAGCTCGTTCCTGCAGTGAGCACTCTCCTTGAGATATGAGGTGGACAATGTGACCCACTACCTGGATGACTTTCTGTTCATCAGGGGAGCGGGCACGCACAAATGCAGCCGGGGACTCCATGCCTTCCAGGATTTGGCCTGACACCTAGGGGTGCCTCTAGCACCCGGCAAGACAGAAGGCCCTGCGCAGGTCCTCACTTTTTTGGGCATTGAGTTGGTCACGATAAAAGGCGTGCCAAGACTCCCTACTGAGAAGGTGCAGGCGCTGCAACTGGACATTCGGTCACTGCTGGGGAAAGACAAGGCGCCACTGGGGGTTATCCAGAGCCTCTTGGGCAAACTTAATTTCTCAGCCAGAGTGATTCCGGTAGGGAGGGTTTTTGCTAGGAGACTGTCCAGAGCCACTGCCAAGGTGACAAAAAAACACCACTTTGTCAAGCTCTCTCTAGGCCTGAAGAAGGACTTGGCTATGTGGGGCGAGTTCCTGTCCCAGTTCAATGGCACACTTATCTGGAGGGTCCCATGGGTTGACAGTCCGGAACTAAGCATGTTCACGGATGCTTCAGGGAGGGAGGGCTTTGGGGAAATCCTTGGTAAACGATGGTGTGCACAGGAATGGCCCAACGCCTGGCGCAAGCGCGGAATAACGTCCAAGATCACTGTCCTCAAGCTCTTCCCTATTGTCATCGCACTCCACCTTTGGCCAGAGATCCTGTCAGACAGAAAGGTCCTATTCTGGTCGGACAACATGGCAGTAGTACAGGCAATCAATGGGCAGACAGCCAAGTGCCCTTTGGTGCTGTGCTTGCTGAGTGAGTTAGTGAGAGGGAACCTGCGCTGCAAAATTAAGTGTAGGGCGAGACACATAGAGGGGTTCAAGAATGTGGCAGCTGACACTCTCTCTCGTTTCCAGTGGCACCGTTTCCGGGAGGCTTGGCTGCAGGCGAGAGCAGAGATGACCCCCTTTTCGTCAACCCTTTGGCGAATATTGGAGTGGAGCAAGAATTTAGAGCCATGGGAGAGCGGTCTTTGGCTCCAGGCACCAGGAAACGTATGGGAGCCAGCTGAATTCTTTCAACAAAGCGGTGAATGCATTGGGCTTAGCCGAGATACCACTGGAGGGCAGAGTTCAGGCATTTGTGGTATGGGCAAAGAAATAGGGTAGTTCACATTCCTGGGTTTGTGGGCATCTGGCGGCCGTCAGTCATGATGCGAGGTTGAAAGGAGGTCAAGACCTAGGCAAGTCCTTTGTCATCAGGGCGGCTCTGAAGGGTTGGGCCAGGGAAGAGCCCAGGGTTCCAGAAAGCAGGTCTCCCATAGATTTCCCCATATTTCAGGCCATGGTTGGCGTACTAGGAGTGGTCACCAACTCGCCTTTCGAGGCTTCACTATTTGCGGCAGCATTCTGCCTAGCTTTATTTTGGGGGGCCTTCTGCATCAGCGAGCTTGTGGCGCGCTCGAAAATTGACCAATCAGGGGATGCATTGGGGGTAGCCGACATCAGCCTAGATGACAAGTTGACTGTTCACCTCAGGAAATCAAAGACAGATCAGGTAGGCAAGGGAGTAGATGTGGTGTTAAGTACGTTGGGTGATTCCAGATACTGCCCAGTGGGAAAGGTCAGGGAAAGGTCAGGCAGTACTTGGCGCTTTGCCCAGGGCAGCCGGCTATTTATTGATCCACGAGGACAGGGGGCCCTTAACAAAGTATCAGATGGAGCGCATCATGGGGGCATGCTTATCCAGGGCTGGCATCCTGCGCTCGGGCAAAAGATACTCCAGTCGCTCTTTCAGGATTGGAGCCGCCACGTCGGCATTCACATCAGGCATGGCTCCATCAGAGGATTAGGAAAGTGGGACGCTGGGAGTCTGTTAGAACTGGGGGTCTCTAGTTGGCAGAGGTAGGTACCACTGTCCAAATAGGGACCCTTGCTTCTAGTCAGGGTAAGGAGGAAACCCTCTGAGATAACCCCTGCTCACCCTCTAGGTAGCTTGGCACAAGCAGTCAAGGCTAATCAGAAGGCAATGTGTAAAGTATTTGTACCAACACTTACAGTAACACAGTGAAAACACCACAAACTGACTCCAAAACAGTTTAGAAGAATAAAGGTATTTAATCTAAACTACACAAGACCAAAACGACAAAAATCCAACATACACAGTTCAAGAATATGGTTTCAAAAGAGTTCTTAATGTTCTTAAGGTTAGCAATAAAATTATCCACAGTTGCGTCACATTTTAGCCACAGTACCATTGTTAGCGATAAAAAGTTCCAAGCACAGAAGCTGTAGCGGTGAAAAACAAGCGATGCGTTGCTCCTGAGACCCTGGGGAGGCGTTAGCGACAGCCCCGCTGCAGCAGCGGGCGTGTTGCGACTAATCCGGTCTGTATGGGGAGGAAGGCCACTTGTATAAATTCCGGTGCATAGGTTCTGTAGGAAATTTTCTCCCGCAAAGGCACGATGCGATGATTCTCGGGGCTTGCGATGATCTCCGGGGCGACAATGCGCGGTTTAGCGGCGATCTTTCTCTCACAACTCCTTGAGGCGATGGCTCTGCGACGATTCTCGCAGCAACGTGATGGGATGATCTCACACAGCGGTGACCGGCTCCGCGATAATGTTCGCAGGGGCGGAAATCTTCCCTCTAACGAAGGATGCGACGATCTCGGCCTCCGTAGCGGCGGGAATTTCCTCGCTCTGCCGGGTTAGCGATAAATTTTCTGTAGCAAAGTTCCGACGATGTTCGCAGCGGCAGAAATCTTCCCGCTAACGAAGGATGCGACTATCTTGGCCTACGTAGCGGTGGGAATTTCCTCGCTCTGCCGGGTTAGCGATGAATTTTCTGTAGCAAAGTTCTTTAAAGTCTTGGTTTCCAGCTTCCCAACTCAGGTACAACTTCCAGAGGCACCACACATGGGCCACGCACTCCAGGAGGGACAGAACTCTCTCAGTAGAGTTCAGGGAAGCTGGGGGTGAAGTCCTTTTGTTCCTGGGACTTCAAAACAGGGAGCCAGCTCTTCTCAGGCCCTTGGAGATTCCTTCAAGCAAGGGGACACAGCACAAAGCACAGTCCTCCCCCTCTCCTTGGCAGCACAGCAACAGCAGGGCAATCCAGCAGAGCAACAGCTGGACAATATTCCTTCTTCAGTTTCAGCTTTCTACTTGGCAGAGGTTCCTTCTTGATTCTAAGATGATCTAATTTTCTGTTGTCAGGGTTCCTGTACTTATACCCCTAAAAGTCTTTGTTCTCTTTGTGCATGTGGGCCCTGAGCCCGGTCGGAACCAGTTCTGGGTGTTTCTTGAGCACTTTGTTTTCCTGGCTTCTCCTTTCCTTTCAGAGTGAGGGGCAGGGTCGACAGCCGCCCAGCAGGAGGTGGAGCCATCATTGTGGAAGACAGGCACAGCCCTATTCAGGCCCAGGTGCTATCTCCTCCCACCACTCAAGTTGCAAATGCAGTCATTCAGCCTAGGGATGACTCAGCCAGCCTCCTGGGGAATCCCCAGCCCCTGTCACTCTCAAACCAGATAGTCAATACACAAACAGGCCAAGGCACACAGGAAGGTCAGACAAGAGAACAGCAAATTTCTAAAAGTGCTGTTCTCAAACACAGGATTTAAAAACAACCTTTCCTAAAAGATGTGTTATTAAATTCTGAGTTCAGGGATACTAGACTCTTATGTCCTATCTTGTTCCTATGGGAAGATATGCTGGTAGCCACTGTAGACCAGCATCCCCCATGATAGCCTATGGAGCAAGATAGCCTTGCAATAGTGAAAAACGAAAATGGCTGTAATTCACTACCAGAGCATGTCACATGCACCAGTACATGATCTACCTTTCACATACACTGCACCCTGCCCAGAGGGGTACCTTGGGCCTTCCATAGGGGTGACCAATGTGCACAAAAAAGGAAGGGTTAGGCCTAGTCAGTGAAGACATTGACCAGGAGGACATGGCAGTTCACAGACTGCACACAGGCACTGCGGGGGCAGGCCTGAGACACCATTTTAGGGCTACTCATGTGGGTGGCACAATCAGTGCTGCAAGCCCACTAGTAGCATTTGTCATCACCAGCCCTGGCACACCCAGTGCACTTTACTAAGGACTTCTTGGTGATACAACTATGCCAATCATGTATATCCAATTACAATAACAATTTACACCGAGAGCATATGCACTTTAGCACGGATCAGCAGTGGTAAAGTACGCAGAGTCCTATTGCCAACAGCCACGGGTCAGGAAAAATAAGGGAGGAAGAAACAAAAAGTTTGGGGATGACCCTGCAAGAAGGGCCAGTTCCAACAGAGTGCCAATGTTACAAACGTTATATCCGCCCTTGAAGGTGTCGATTTTGCAGTGTCGTGTGATATTATTGTTTGCAGTGTTGTGTGTCTTACAATTGCGTGATGGAGATATCAATAAAAACAACAAGTTGAAACGTGTCCTTTGTTTTGTCAGGGTCCAAAGTGTGGGTCATTGGGCACTCAGCTATCTCCAGTTTAGCCTGCTGGGCAGCGATCAGGAACTGGACGCGTGAATTTCCACAGACTAAGTTTGAGTGGTTGGGGCACCAAGGGATGCGCTGGAACAGCTTCATGAACAGACTCGAGCACTCGCTAGCAACGTTAGGAGGCCACCCCAAATGTTTGGTAATACATTTGGGGGGCAATGACCTTCCTACCTCTGGAAGGACTTTATTGCTGCACAGGATGAAGTTTGACCTGGGTGAGGTTAGCAAGCGCATGGGTCAGTGTGAGGTCTTGTGGTCGGAGATCGTGCCACGTAGAGTGTGGCATGGGGCGAAATAATCGCAGGCAGTCGACCGATCCAGGAGACGAGTCAACAGCTCCATGCGTGAGTTCATGGAGCAGAGGGGCCTGGGTTTCATCAGACACGAAATTATCCAGGAGAGGGTAAAAGGTTACTTTGAAGAGGATGGGGTCCACCTAACAACAGTAGGGATGGGCTTATTCCTCTTGGACCTTCAGGAAGCGATACAGCTGAGGGGTTGTAGGTAAAGACACAGGAGCAGAGTAGTGTGGGGGGGCCCTGTCAACGACGGGGGTCGCCGCCAGGGCTGTGGCAGAGTTACAGGGCGATCTGAAAGCAGATGGGTACAGAAGGGTACCTCAGCGTGGCACATAGGGATGCCAGGGCCTAACACCAGGGGCCTCATGTGAGGTTCCAGCAACCGATGTCGGCGCGCCAGTAGTCCTTCGGGCGGTTGTGGGCCTGAGCAACCGGGGGTTTGCCTAGCTACGCTCCGTCCCGAAAGGGGTGTGAGGCAGAAGGAATTATGGTTCCTCAGGCGGGTGGGTGGCTAGAATGCTGCCTGCCCTTGGATCGCCCGTAAGCTAACCCACAATGATTACATAACGTTGTATGTAATAAACCTGCAGCAGGTTTTCCCAAGTTAACATTGGTGTGGTGTGTGTTATTTGCGGGAATGCATGCTATGAGGGGTGGGGTCCTGTTGCCATGATGTTACTATTGCAGCATTCCAAATCTCCATGCCAGTCCTGTTTGCGCTGCGCCATGATACTCCCCAGCACATCGCTATGCACCTCTTTGCCAGCAGCAGGACAATTACTATGAGTCAAAGCACCCCCTTTGGGAGCTGTTTCACAAAGCCCAGGAGGGCAACCAGGCACATGAGCTCCAACCGAAATTTAATTATCTCAGCAAAACAAGTCCAGGAGAACAATCCCATGCTAAATGGAGAAAGTCTTCATAGTCATGGGAGCACTGAAGACATTGATTTGAGTGGCAAGGGTCTATTTTAGCCCGGTGGGCAGGTATGGAGTATGGTATTCAGACAGAATATTGAGTTAAAATTATCGACAGACAAGAGTATCAAGTCAGAAATATTGTGACATGGAAATATCGACATAAATATTATCAATGTCAAGAATATCAATTTTAGTAGGTAAGTAATGTCAATTTTTAAAATACAGAAGTCAATAAAATTGTTTGCAAAAATATAGTTGTTTAAAATATAGTTCTTTAGTTATTGTTATGTATTTTAGTATATATTTTAAATGTTTTTGATGTAATTTTTTTAAAATTATTGTTTATGTTTCATATTATATTAGTTATATTTTTAGTAGTAATGAAATGTAATTGAATTAAATGATGGGGCCGATTGCTATGTCAGTCGTAAAACCTCTACGACCGACATCCCCGGTTTAAATTTTGACTGGCTGATTACGATACTGGCGGTCAGAATTGAAACCGGCAGGTCATTCCAGCTGGCTTCCGAGTCGGAACTGGCAAGTAATCCATATTGACAGCGGTTTATGCCATCCGGATTATGAATGCATGGTTCATGGCAGGGTTTCTATGCTGGCCTTTCCGACATGGAAACCCTGCCAGGAAGAATGTTTGGTGGCCCCTAGCAGGGCCCTCGTTACCTTGTGGCCTTCGTTTCGAGGCTGGACCACGTTAATCCCCGCACCTTGTGGTAGGCATTTTGAGGTGCTTGCCATGGGGTTCAGGAATTAACACAACCTAGTTAACTATGGGAGCTTTTGTTATGGCCAGTGCAGTCGCATCATAATTAGGCAGTCGGGACAGCCGGCCAGTGGTCGGTTGGTCCCATTTCTGCCACGGTGTCAGTCGGAGGAAACTCCGACCAACAACGTAAGATGCCCCTTAGTGTTTTATTAGTTCTGGAGCAGGTTGTGGGTTTATTAGGGGTATAGGATCAGAAGTCATTTAATTATAATACATCAATGAATATTTTGTATTTAATATTATTTATTTAATTGATAGTTTATTGCGCTAATAATTTTTGGGTGTAAATGTTTTGTGCGGTGGTTGTGGGATTTATAGGGGTAAAGTGTGAGAAGTATTTTAATTTGAATTAAAAACTAATTAGTTGTTAATTAATATTAATTAATTAATATTTATGTTAATTGTTTAATTACATTTTTTTTAGGTGTGGATTGTGGGGTTTATCCGGAGTAAAGGATGCGGAGTTAACACATTTTAATTAATTAATAATGATTTGATAAATGCTATTAAATATTTCATTGTAAATTCATTATTTTAATTGTGCTATTATTTTTTTAGTTCAATTTTAGGTGACGGGTTGTCGGGTTTGTAAGGATAAAGGGTGGGAAGTTAATTATTTTTAATGAATTTATATTTATATTTAGTTTGTAATAAATAATATTTGTTTAATTGATATTTAATTGTGTTAATTGTGCAATACTTTTTTTTAACTATTTTAGTTGTGGGTTGGGGTTATGTAGGGCCATGGGGTATTATTGATTAATTTGATCATTTATTATGTTAATTGTGTAAATAATTTTCTGATACATTTTATAAGTGTGTTGTGTTTTTTGTGGGGGTACACTGTGGAAAATACATTAGTTAAAAAATTCATTAATAATTAATATTTAACTAATGATAATTGGATTGTTGATAAATTGTCACAATCATAGCGAGATAGGAATGATTGAATGCGGGATTTAAAGGATGGCACTACATCTCCCAGACTACCTAACTCTCGATCTGTCTTCTGTTTCTCTTAGTTACTCCCTGCTTCCTATGTAGGGCCCTCCTTATCCTCTGTTCGGTGCTTGTCACCTATTCATCACGGTGGAGTCTTTCACAGAGGACTTATCGGAGCCTGGAGTTATCTTGCCGCCTACCGGATTTATCGTAGGCTGTTCCTTGTGTACCCGGCGGCATTTTCCTGGCGCCGCGGGTAATCCTGTTGTATCTTAGAACCTGCTACGAGACTTTCTTTGGCAAGCCGCGAACGCGCTGGAGCGCAGACGTGACCTTTGCCTTTTTCTGCAGCATCGGGGATCCGCGCTGCAAGGAATCCTTTGATTATGCCGAGCGGAATGATGAGAGCTTATGCCTTGCGCCTTGCTGAGCCACGATTCCCCTTCCAGAACCCCGCCTCGTATCTCAAGGTCCCGCTAGTGAAGTAACTAGCGGCAACTTCCTGGATAGTTAAGGCTGGGTTCTCGTGTTCATTTTTTGAGCTTCGCTTCTTTCACGGAACTGTGAGAGAGTGGAATACTTTACCACGTTTAGGACCTGCTGAACTCGGAGCTTCTGGGATTATTCATGCTATCATAAACAAGAGACCATTGGCAGATAAGTAAAGGTTCTTTTGCCTTTAATCATCTGGTGACTTTCTTTTTGGATACAGGACTACAATAGCCTTTTTTATTTCTTAGCCTTTTCTTTATTTTTGTTTTCTTTTGTGCCTTTTTCCTTGGATGCTAGTGGCAGCATATGTGAGTGAGTGCTCTTTATGATTATATATATTTATAGCCTATCAAGCACAGTAGTATAAGGGGGGAAGTCTAATGTTTGTTTAATATGTCTCTTATTTAAGGTTCCGGATATAGACATTAGAGTGAAGCTTAAACTTCCTTCAACCCAAGCTGTAGATGGTTTCTGGCTGCCACAGTGTGTTATGTTGTGTAATACTTGTCATATCACTTTAACTGTGTTCATTCCACATTCCATCTTATAGTGTTCTTACCCAATGTTCTCTCCAATGTGTTCCAATGTTATTCAGTTGTTACTGACTGCTAAGCTGTCTGGCTGTGTACCTGCTCTACTCTGTATTAAACTAAATTCAACCTACTTGGAGTATTATCTTCAATTCAACACTGGCGACGATCAGGATTTGATATTTATTCTTCATTATACCTTGGAACCGCTGTATTAATTATTTAATTATTTTAACTGACATTGGAGCAGAGACGACGTTGGCAGTGCTTAGACGGCGCATTGGGAACTATTTGCCTGGACGAGCAGCTAATTCCGGTGAGCGACGCATTTTGCCAAAAGAAGTTATGCGTTTTTAACAATTTTTTTTCACCTTACTAGCGCTCGAGCTCTTTGGAAGTTCACCGTTGCTCTCCTTGAACTGGACGCGCGATGGTCTTCACGTCATTTTTCCTGTGACGTTTTCCACGCTATCTAGTTTCCCGAAGGCTCGCTGCTTTCCTTCCTACGTCAGACGTTCTTTCTGAACGTGGCGCGTCATGTGATGCGCGGCAGCCATTTTGGATTGGGCAGGCCTACTCGCATTTATTGAAACTATACGAGGCATTTCCAAATTACCGATTTAGACAACCTCAGATTGGTTTTGGATAGCGGTTCAAGGTACTGTTCATAAACGCTTCGTTCTCTTATATTGGAATTATATTCTTTTTAACATTTAAAAAAAAAAAATGATTTCTGGCATTTTCCTGGATCTGGTGGTGAAGATTGGACAGTGTTAAAAGCTTATTTCTTCCTTGTATCGACACACTGAACAATTCCACCTCAATTATCTCTACAGGCAGCATTTTTATGTTTTATATCCTACAAACATCTTTAGTGACTGTTCTGTTTCATTTTTTTTTTTATTATTATTATTATTATTTTTTTTTTCTTTCAACATGAGTCAACAAACTTTTTCTTTAAGTAACCCTCAAGATTTCTGGTCTAAAGGTTCCGAACCAGATTTGAAATGGTTGGAGTGGAAAGATTACTTTCTTAATTATATTGAGACTGTAGACTCTGATGGTAAAATGTCTGCTGAACATAAGAAGCGTATTCTTTTACACTCTTTAGGTCCGCAAGGTCTTAAATGTTATAACCAAATGAATAAACCTATTGTTGGGGGTGGGGACAGTAATGTTTTCACGGATGCTTTATCTAATTTAGATAAATATTTTTCCCCAAAAGTCTGTATCGGCATTACGCGATACAAATTTTTCCAAAGGAAGCAGTCTAAAAGCGAATCTGTTGACGACTATGTTGGAGAATTAAAAAAAATGGGGAATGATTGCGCTTTTGGTGGGTTACTAGAAGATTTAATTCGTGACCAGGTCGTAATGCATGCAAACAATCCTGCCATTCAAGAACGTCTCTGGATGAATGGTGATGCTTGTTTGGATGACATTTTAGCCTTGGTTCGTAAAGCTGAAACCTCCAGCAGGTGTGCCAGTGCTTTAAAATCTGAGAACGTTAATAAAGATATAGTAGCTAAAGTTACTTCCAGTTCAAAAAAGAATAACAGTTTTAAACAAAAGAATGAAACTTGGTCTAAGCCTAGGTATAGCGGTGATTCTCCCAAGTGTTATAGATGTGGGAGTTCTGAACATTTAGCTTTTGCTAAGTCGTGTCCTGCTAAAAAAAGTAAATGTGGTGCTTGTGGACTGTATGGTCATTATACAAGAGCATGCAGAAGAAGGACAAAGACAGTTAAATGTATTCAAGAGGATGTTGTCTCTGATGACAACGCTTCTAGTGATGATGACCAAGCTTCTGAGTGTGCTATGGTCTTAAAGAAGAAACTTCTTCTTAACATCCTTGATGGGTGTTTACTAGTTGAAGACAAGCCTGAGTGTTGGATGCACATAGGTGGTGTGCGTGTTAAGGTATATGCGGATTCTGGTTCGCCCTATACAATTGTCAACGAAGATGTTTGGCTTAATACTTTTGTTCACAGGGTTGGTCCAAAATTATCTTCTCCAGATATTGACCCGGAGGGTTATAATGGTGGGAAGATTGACATTATTGGTTTTCGTTGGCTCAAATTTGAATTTAAGAATCGCAAATCTTATGGCAAGTTGTACGTTTCTAAGAAAGGTCCATCAGTGTTGGGATGGAAAGATCAAGGGGAATTACATATAATTCTTGATCCCAATTTGGTGGAAAAGGTGTTAGTGGTGGATGAAGGCACTAAAACTGGTGGAGAACTTCTAAAAAAATTTCCTGCTGTGTTTCAAAAAAAAATTGGCAAATTAAAGGATTTTGAGCATAAGATAATTTTAAAAGATTCTGCAGTGCCAAAAATCCATAAAGTTAGAAGTGTGCCAATTGCTTTGAGGCAGGATGTTGCATCCGAACTTGACAGATTGGTCTCCTCTGACATAATCGAGCCAATTGAGGCATCTGCTTGGGTTTCTCCTTTAGTTGTTGTGAAACGTACAAATGGAAAATTGAAATTATGTGTGGATCTTCGCCATTTAAATGATAATATTGTAGTGGATCAGTTTCCTCTGCCAAAAATCAATGAAATGTTAGCCTTACTGGATGGAGCTAAGTGGTTCACCACAATTGATTTATCTTCCGCATACCACCAGATTCCCTTGTTTAAAGACAGCAAGCAGTACACTGCTTTTATAACCCCCCAAGGATGTTTTCAGTTTAAGAGAATGCCTTTCGGCCTGGCTTCGGCTGCGGCTGTTTTCCAGCGCTTAATGCACAGGTTGTTTTCCACTGTAAAAAACACTAAGTTTTTCCAAGATGACATTCTTATTTTTGGTAAGGAAAAGGCTGAACATGACAATACTTTGGAGAAAGTTTTGAGTATTCTAGATGATAAAGGGTTGACTGTTGAATATACTAAGTGTACTTTTGCTAGTGACTATGTCACTTATTTAGGCCATGTAATTAATTGTGACGGTATCAGACCTAAACCAAATTTAATTGATGCGATCAAGTGCGCTCCCTCTCCCAAAGGGAAAGATGATGTTAGATCCTTCATTGGCCTTGCTGAATTTTGTTCTAAATATATTCCAAACTTTGCAACCAGAACATATAATATTAGACAATTGTTAAAAAACAAAAACAAATTTGTTTGGTCCAGGGAATGTGAACAAGATTTTGAGGACATAAAAAGCTGCATCTCTAACATCGCTTCTTTGAAAAGTTTTAATCCTGAGGCGCAAACTATCATCACCACTGATGCCAGCATAAAAGGTTTAGGCTCTGTTTTATCTCAGATTGGTTTAGATGGTAAGGAACAAATTGTGGCATATGCTTCTAGGTCACTCTCCCCTACTGAAGAAAAATATTCTACAATTGAAAAAGAAACTCTAGCATGCGTGTGGGCTGTTAATCACTTCAGAGCTTTTGTCTGGGGTAAAAAGTTTACTTTACGCTGTGATCACAAGCCATTACTCAGGGTCCTAACCACTGAAGGTACTATCAATACTTCTGCAAGAGTTGCTAGACTTGCTATCAAGCTACAAGATTTTTGTTATAATATGGAATACATACCAGGGAAGGAAAATTGTATAGCTGATTTCCTTTCTAGAATGCCTAAACAACTTGTTGAATGTGAGGATGATTTATGGAATTCTTTTCAAGTTGCCTATGTTCAGGACATGGAAGGTGCAGGCATTTTGAAGGAGAAGTGGGATGAAGAATATCTCAATGATGAGGAGTTATCTTTAGTGAAGTCTCATCTTGCTGAGTCCTGGCCAAAGAAAGTTGATAGTAAGCATCCTTTAAAGTCTTTTTGGGAAGTTAGATTTGATTTAAGTGTCAGAGATGGTAACATCTGGTTTGGCGAAAGAGTCATACCTCCAAAGTCTTTGCGTTTGCCCATCATGGCTTTATGCCATGAGGGACATTTTAGAATTGTCCGTTCTAAACGCACCGTTAAAACTTCATTTTGGTGGCCTGGCATGGATGTTGACATTGATAAATTTGTGAGGAATTGTAAATCTTGTCAAGCTGCTGATAAATCTTTGGTTATGTGTAAGCATTCTATGGGTAATATGATTGCACCTAATTCTCCCTGGGAGCACGCAGCTATAGACATTATGGGTCCCATTGGTAGTGAGCAGAAATATATTTTAGTGTTAATGGATTTGTTTTCTAGATGGCCTTTTGTAAAAGTTGTGAGTAAGGCTGATACGGACACTGTTTTGCAATTTTTGGATAAATATTTCACTTTGGAAGGGATTCCTTCTATTTTGTTAAGTGATAATGGTGCTCAATTTACGTCAATTAAGGCCAAAGAGTACTTTAATAAATTGGGAATCAAGCATAAAACCACTGCTCTATACAACCCAAACAGCAATGGAATGGTTGAGCGTTTTAACCGTGTTATCAAGAACACCATCCAATTGTCAAGAAATAACAAGGATTGGGAAACTCAAGTTTTGAAAATGGTTTGGTCTTACAGGACTTCAATTTGTGAAGCTACCGGTTTTCCCCCTTTTGTACTTATGCGTGGTAGAAATCCACGAACGAAGTTTACACCTGGTTGGTTGTTCAAGTCCAATGTGGTTAATTGGTCTGAAAATTTTGTGAAGGAAAAAAGTCAAGCTTCTCATCTCAAGAGCAAGATTTGGTATGATTCAAAGCATAATGTGAAGGATGTGGATTTAGTTCTTGGTCAGTGGGTGAGAGTTAAGAAACCTGGTAAATCTCCTAAGGAGCAAAGTCGGTTTTATGAACCTATGCAGGTTGTGGAAATTTTAAATAACTCTGTTCGCCTTTCTGATGGTCGTGTATGGAATCTCAAGAGGGTTGCTAAGTGTTCCCCTCCTCAAGTTTGTCCTTCTACTTTAGTTTCTTCGGAGAAATCCTCGGATTTGTTTGATTTGGAGGATTTGTTGTGTGCTAACTCTTCTTTGCTACCTGTTACCATGAGTCAGGATGTAGTTTCTGATACTTCTAGTTCTCCCCTACCAGATGTTTCAAGTTTGCATAGGTGTGGTGAGCTTTCTGATTTGGTTACCTCAAGTTCTTCTAGTCTGGTCAGTCAAGATGTAACAAATGTTTTTAGGAACCCTAAAAGTGAGAAAAGACCTCCTGTTTGGTTGGCTGATTATATTTCTGAAAGTTTTCCTCTCTGATTTCTCCTTGTCTTTTTCATTTTTGTTTTTTTTTATGGTGGGGGGTGGTGTTGGTTACAAGTTATTGCTTTTCTTCAATTATGTTCCAAGGGGGATGTGTTATGTTGTGTAATACTTGTCATATCACTTTAACTGTGTTCATTCCACATTCCATCTTATAGTGTTCTTACCCAATGTTCTCTCCAATGTGTTCCAATGTTATTCAGTTGTTACTGACTGCTAAGCTGTCTGGCTGTGTACCTGCTCTACTCTGTATTAAAATAAATTCAACCTACTTGGAGTATTATCTTCAATTCAACACAGTGTTTTGGTTTATTTCTCCCTTTTTTCCCTTCCCCTGTTGGGGTCTCATTTGGCGAGTGTTTGATTACAAGCTTGTGGGTGTGGCCGCTAAGGAGGAAAGGATAAACTAGCTTCTGCATCGCTCCTTCTGTATCCCGCTCTAGCTCCTACTTCGCTCCTGCTGTATCCGGCTTTTGTAAGGTTAGTCTACTAGCCTCAACTGTGACAGAAATATTTATATTATTAGTGTATATAAGTTTTAGTTTTAGTTAAGGTTTAGGTGCAGGTTGTGAGTTTTATGTGGTTATAACTGGGAAGTAACTAAATTAAATGTATGTAATAAATATTCTTTTGTTAACAAATACTTTCTGAAGAAAACATTTTTTTGGTGTGAAAAATGATTTTTGTGTTTATTTATAATATTTGTAGGTATTGTGCTATGCATATAACACTGTAATATGGTTTTTTTTAACATCACATTTATTTGTATTTTTTATTCAACATATTTATATTTTAATTTATGTATTAATTAATTTTATTATTTTGTTCCTTTTAAAAAAAATGTTTTATTGTTTTAAATGTCAGCAGACAAATCATCAGTACATTAATTCCAGACAATGCCATCAATTCATACATTTTACACTTTAACAATTTATCAGACATGGTTTAATGAAACAATCTATAATCAGACATCAAATCTTAACCTCCTTAAAGCCTTAACCAGTTTGTTATAGGAGACCACATATTTGTCCTGAACATTTTCTTTCTAATACCTTTCCTTTTGTACAGAGACATCTCTAAATAATATGTAGACAATAGTCTAGATTGCCAGTTCAAAAAATTTGGTGGATCGATATTTAACCACTTAGATGTGACACATAAACGGAATATGGACATGCTAATAAAAATAAACCCTTCTTCAGGCGGGGACCGTCCAGCAGCCACTGTTTCTTGAGAACCAAAAATTACTAATTCGGTCGACAGTTGCACTCGGATACCCAACCTGTTTGTTATAAAAATTTCAACCTCATGAATAAATTGAGAAAGTTTCTGACACAAGAAAAACATATGGGGTGCATCTGCCGCCAGCAGTCCGCATCGATTGCATTTATCTCCTCTAGTTGATTTCCATCTACCAATTTTTTTTTTTTGGTTCAAATCTGTTTTTATTGTGAACACAGCGATAAGCCTACAACCCCGTGTCGGGGCCGGCCGCGCAGAAAAGAGCCAGTAGACATATTTAACCAGGGGAGGTTGAAGCATTAACACAGCGCCCTGCCTACAACCCCCGGAGGGGGCCGGCCGCGTGGCTTAGGGGTAAAGATAGCAAGAGGTGGCCATATGCTGGCGATGTATCGTTGTGCGGGGGAGGCGCGTATGGGAGGGAAAGCAGTGGTGTCACATTTTCCAAAGGCCCAACGGGGACCAAACTGCCCCAAAGAGGGGCGGAAGCCAGAGTGGCAAGTAGGAAAGAAGAAGAAGTTGGAAGAGGAGTGAGCAGTAGCGAGATGGAGAGGGGTCTGGGGGGAGAGACTGTAGTCGCCGGTAGGGGATAGGAGACGCAAACCAGCACTGGGGGAAGCGACTAAGAGCCTAGTCTGCTCGGGTCAGCGGGGATGAGGGCGTCCTCGAATAACTGCAGAGCGCGAAGCCTGGGAGGCATGTGGCGGGCATAGCTGATGGAGCACAGATGACGCACAAGAGGTTCCCACACTGCCTTGAAGCGTACCCCCCTCAATTGTATCCGCGCCGTGAGCAGCTCCATAGTCAGGACCTGCCAGAGGCGCACAAACCAGGAGGCCATCGGCGGTGCCTCAGCCCGCTTCCAGTACAGAGCAATGAGTTGCTTGGCAGCGCCTAGCATGTGAAGGGTGAGGATCCAGTCGCTGCGCGTGAGGGCCCTAAGTGTGGGGGGTCGAATGCCCAGCAGGAGCGTGCAAACCTCTTCAGGGAGGGGAAAACCCAACACCTTCTTAATGTGACTAAGGACCTCCTTCCAAAAGACAGCTAGGGTAGGGCACGACCACCAGATGTGTACGAAGTCGCCAGTCGCAGTGCCACACCTCCAGCACAGCGGCGAGGAAGTGGGAAACATTTTGCTGAGTCTCAGGGGGGTGTAGTACCATTGCGTTAGCATCTTGTATGCGTTTTCCTCTGTGGGATGCTGCGATAGGTTTTAGGGATGTCATTCCACAGCCGAGCCCATTGAGATGGCATGATATCGGCGCCAGTCGCCGACTGCCACTGCCTCTGGTAGGGATGCGCGGGCGGAGTGGTGGGGTGTTGCAGGATGTTGTAGATCTGGGAGATGAGCCGTTTCAGTCCCCCGAGGGAGCGTGCCAACTTCTCGAATGGAGTGTATGCCCTGGTAGCAGCCCGATACATGTCGTCTCCCGAAGTCCAGTGGCGCAGTTGCGCATATTGTAAGCTGGCGGTTAAAGGGAGGCTAAATTCTTCCCTGCAGTCCAGCCATGATTTAGGTGACCCTCCAAGAAAGAGGTCTCCTGCAACCCTGCAGTCCCCTTGTGTCCAGCTCTCAAAAGCTCGGGTCCGGGCAGCAGGGGGAAAGTGCGGGTTACCTGCAATGGGGGTGTGTGGAGAGGGGAACGTGGTTAGACCCTTGGACACTGTCACTCTGTCCCACACGTCAAGAACCGTCCTCGTGGGGACCGCCATGTATGCACTTCTGGAGCGCGCCACACGCGGTAGCCAAGGCAGGTCCCATATGGTGCGCCCCGTGACCACTCGGTCCATGTGGAACAAGTACTTGTCGCTTTCGCGTGCACCCCATTCTATCACGAACCGGAGATGCGCCGCCCAGTAGTAGTGGAGGAGATTTGGGCAGGCGAGGCCACCCCTGTCTCTCGGTTCCATGAGGACTTTCTGCGAAAACCGGGGTCGTTTGCCACCCCATATGAAGGACGTGAGGTCGCGTTGGAGATTCCTGATGCAGTGGAGCGGGACCGGGGTGGGTAGGCACTGGAAAACATATAGAATACGGGGGAGGACCGACATCTTGACCGCATTGAGCCGCCCCAGCCAGGAAATCATCAAGGGCTTCCATTTCCGCAGGTCCGCCAGGACTTCCTTGCGGCAAGAAGCCCAGTTCCTCGAGGACCACGAGTCAAGGTGGGGTGTGAGGTCCAGACCCAGGTATTTAATGTGATCTTCCGCCCAACGGTAGGGCGTGACCCCCTTCAGGAAGGAGACCTCCTCCTCGGGGATGGTGAGGTTAAGTGCCCAAGATTTGGTGTGATTAATCTTAAGGCCGGACGCTTGCTCAAACAGTGAGAGGGCTTTATGCACAGCTGGGAGAGAGTCCCGAGGGTGCGTAAGAGTAAGAATCAGATCGTCCGCGAATAGCGCTACCTTGTTGGTGCGCCCCCCGTGGGGGATACCATGAATGTCAGGAGTGCGCCTAATCAGCTCCGCAAGCGGCTCCACCGCTAGGGCGAACAGGAGCGGCGAAAGCGGGCATCCCTGCCTCGTGCCCCTGTGAATCGAGAGCGGCGATGTCAGTTGGCCGTTGACCCGAATTCTGGCCTGTGGCCCGAGGTAAGGGGCCATGCACCTGAGATCATGTTAGGGCCAAGACCTAGTTTCCAGAGGACCGCCCGCAAGAAGGTCCAGTCGACCCGGTCGAAGGCCTTTTCTGCGTCTAGCGAGAGGAGGCAGGCCGGGATATTCCAATGCTGCACCTTCCCCACTAAGTGTGCCAGCCTGCGAACATTGTCGGCCCCCTGACGATCCCGTATAAATCCCACCTGGTCCGGGTTTACTAATCCCGGCATGTACGGGTCCAGCCGTTTGGCCAGGATCTTAGTGTAAATCTTAAGATCAGTGTTCAGGAGGGCGATGGGGCGATAGGAGGCACACAGGTCGGGGTCCTTCCCAGGTTTGGGGATCGGGCAATTTCCGCCAGGCCCATATCGGGGGACGGGCCAGTGGTGTCAGAGAAGGAACCGTATAGCCGCAGCAGATGCGGGCGGAGCTGGGTCAGGAACAGGCGATAGAAGGCCAACGGCAGGCCGTCTGGTCCTGGGGTTTTCCCAGTGGGGAGGTCTTTGACAGCTTCCGTTACTTCCTCCTCCTGCAGGGGGCCCTCTAGTGTAGCTGCACACGCCGGGGACAGTGGAGACCCCTCGAAATCCGCAAGAACGGCCTCCCGTGCCTCCGCAGAGGTGGGCTCCTCAGCATACAGAGAAGAGTAGTAAGCGACAAATGCGGCCTGCTTGGCTTTCTCAGAGGTGGCGCAGGTGCCATCCTGCCGCTTGACATTGGCGATGTGGGCCCTAGCGGCACGTGCCCGCAGCCTGCCGGCCAGCAGGCGGCCAACTTTGTCCCCGCCCTCATAGTAGCGTTGTTTGAGCGCTAGCAGGGAGTGTTCCGCCTTGTTGGTGCGCAGAGCGCGGAGTTGCCCCCTGAGATTGGCGAGAGTTCTCTTTGACGACCGTGAAGGGGAGTCCCGGTCCCGGGCCTCCGCTTGTTTGATCTCGCTAGCCAGGTCGGTTTCCATCTTGAACGCCTCCTTCCTCCGCGCCACCGCCAGGGAAGTGATGTGGCCGCGAATGGTGGCCTTGAAGGCATCCCAGACCGTGTGAAAGGGCAGGTCAGGGGTGTCATTAACGGCGAAATATGAGTCTATGGCGTCACGGATGCTGGCGACGTCCTCCGGGTCCCGAAGGACTCTCGGCGGGAGCACCCATCTGCGTTCACAAGTGGCATGGGCCAGGGGGTCCTGTAGCAAAAGTTCCACGTGGGCGTGGTCCGATAGGGAAATGTCGGATATAGCGGCAGCTAAGGAGTCTCGGGCCAATTCAAGGGAGGTGAAGAGATAGTCGATTCGGGAGTATGTCCGATGGGAGTGTGAATAGAAGGAGTAGTCCCGGGTCCCCGGGTTGTGGTAGCGCCACACATCCACGAGCCCCAGGTCTGTAAGCTGCGTTCTAAGGGTAGAGGACATTGCTCCCGCGCCATTGAAGGGGGCCCCCGCACGATCCAGCTCGGGGTCCCAGACAAGATTGAAGTCTCCGCCCAGGATCACGTTAGGGTCGCCCGATGGGAACTGATCCCGCAGAAGTGTCTGGAGGTATTTGTCCTGCGACTGGTTGGGCGCATATACACATCCTAGGGTGAGCCGTACACAGCCCACCTGCACCGTGGCTCGGAAGAAACGCCCGTCAGCGCTCTTGAAGGGTTTCGCGGGTCGTCGTCTAATGCCAGCCCTGCAGAGGATTGCCACCCCCGCTGTCTTGGTGTCAGAGGATGCCCAGAACTGTGTGGGGTATCTAGGGTGCGCCATGCGTTTGGTGTCTCCCTTGAGAAGGTGCGTCTCCTGGAGGAGGATAATGTCAGGGGAGTGGTGTAGGAGGTAGCGCCATATCTGATTCCGCTTGTTGGGGGAGTTGAGCCCTTTGACATTGAGGGAGAGAACCTTCAAGGGTGTAGGGATGTTCACTGTCATAGCACTAAGGGGGAGTGGAGCCGCGCAAGACCCAGCGTAGCAAATCCCCCCGCAGACAGGGCAGCGGCAGCCTCGCCTCGCCTCCAGCGCGCCAACCCCCGTAGGACCCACCATGCCACCCCTCCGCAAGCGCGGGGAGAGAATAGTAAGAGAGGGCAGTGCGAGAGAAAAGTAGGAAGAGAAGAGAGAGAAGGAAGAGAAAAGGCGCAGAGAAGAAGTATAACCAAAACAGGCCAACAGGGCCAGTGTACATTGTCCCAGATACCGGACATCCTCTACCCGAGGGTTTGGATGAACTCAGGAATGTCACTTCCTACGGGACAAGGGAAGGGAGCGGAGATCTGGGTAGATGAAATGGAATCCAGTCGTCTCGCAGCTCGTCCACCCGCTGTTGCAAGGTAGTCCGGGGGTGCGTCGAGTCGTGGGGCCCACATGGTCCGTCCAGGTGCCGATAGGGCGCTGGGGCTCAGTGATGCGGTACATGGCCCGGAAGAGGCGAAGGGTGTCGTCCATTCCTTCTGACCCCCACAGGGGGGGGGGGGGAAAGCCGCGGAGGCGGCCCGCTAGTGAGAGGGGGGAGCCCCTCCCCCAAGAACAGTAGGGATAGGCCACCATGGCGCAGGAAGACAAATCCATGTGCCCAGTGGGCGAGTGTATGCTCAGGGCAGCGTGAGTCTCAGTAGCAATGGTTAGCGGCCTTCCGGAGTCGAAGGACGATCCCCACCCTCAGAGCCAGAGGCGAGAAGCTGGGAGGCCTGCTCCTCGCGGTCGCCCTCAAGGGA
Source organism: Lissotriton vulgaris (assembly GCF_964263255.1). Taxonomy (NCBI): domain Eukaryota; kingdom Metazoa; phylum Chordata; class Amphibia; order Caudata; family Salamandridae; genus Lissotriton; species Lissotriton vulgaris. The sequence goes on from NC_141698.1 coordinate 189,944,770, forward strand.
GCGGATGTGAGCGATGATGTCTTGCTTGGTCTGCGAGGCAGGGAGGGCGTCCACTGGGGGGGACCGTCGACGTTTGCGCACAGTGGACCATTCTGGGCGCGGAGGAGCCTTCTCCGGGTGATGAGGGCGGGTTGGGCTGTGATCCGGGGACTCCGGCATATCGAGCAGTTGTGCCGCTTCTCGGTAGGACCTGAGTGCCCTGCGCTTGCCCTCCCACCTGAAGATGAGAGCAAAAGGGTGTCCCCACTGGTAAGAGATGTTGAGGGTCCGGAGCCTCTCCGTGATCGGGCGGAAGACCTTCCTTCTGTGGAGCGTGGTGGGGGCCAGGTCCAGGAAGATCTGGATCTTGTGGCCTTCGTACCGCAGGTCCGGGTGGTCCCTAGCCGCCTTCAGTATGGCCTCCTTCTCCGTGAAGTAGTGGAGTCTGGTGACAATGTCGGGTAGGAGGCCCGCTTTACCTCCCGCTCCGAAGACTCGGTGTGCGCGATCGAGGCGCGGTGGGGGGGCGTCTTCCTCGCCCCACACCACGTGCAGGAGTAGGGCCACATAGGCCATGGTATCAGTCCCCTCTTCTCCAAGTGGCACACCCCGTATGCGGAGGTTGTTGCGGCGCCCCCTGTTTTACAGGTCTTCCTGCTTGATCTGGAGCTGGATATGCTGCTCTTCAAGGGTCGCCACTCTCTGCCAGATCTGCTCTAGGTCCTCGGTGCGGGAATCAACCGTCTTTTCCAGGCCGTCAACCCGGTCGCCGAGGTCGGTGACCTCCTTGCGTAGTTCTTTGACGCAGGTGTGGACCTCCGTCCTGAGGGACCCAATCCCAGACTTTAAATCAGCCATGAAGGAGGACATGAAGGCCTGAGTCACCGGTGGAGAGTCGGCTGGCGGTGGGGGCTTCCCCCCTGATGATGATGGGGGGCCCCCGGAGGATGATGGCGAACCCGCCTTGCCCCACATGGAAGCCACTGATGTTCCTCTGGTCGTCGTTGGCGGGGGGTCCGGCTTGTTCCCCTTGCCGCGGGTCATGGTCCACTCAGGGTGTCAAGGGGCAGTGGGGGGCAGGGCCAGCTGTTGCGCACAGCCCCTGGTCCGTGGTGGGGGAGAGTCCGAGGGAGGCCGCACTGGTGCCCCTGTGATCTAGCAGCCCAGGTCCCACGGTCAGGGGCTCAAGACCACGAGGCAGAAGATGGCGGGGCGAGCTGTGGCCTTCACAAGCCCGAAGCCGGGTCAGCCCGTTGATAGTAGGCGGGACGCGCTCGAGCAGTAGGAGTCCAGGATGCAGAGGGGCCGCTGGAGCGGGGGCAGATGGCTCAGCCGGGGAGGCAAGGCAGCGTGTAGGCAGGGGGGGCGTCGGGAAATCGTTGTCAGCAGACGCCCCACGGTAGTCAGGGCCTGGGGCCTACAGGCAAAAGGCCTCCGATGGCTTGTGGCGTGATGCAACCTCCTGGTCCCGCCTGAATCAGGGCCTTCCCCCAGCACGGTGCCCAGTCGGCCCCGCAGCAGCGGCCGGAGAGTGTCCAGGAGGGCCCCCCTCGAGCTTCCCAGCGTCCCAGCAATAGGAGGCCCAGGGTCAGGGGCGACTTGGTCGTGAGGCAGAAGGTGGCGGAGGCCCCCGGGGTCCCTGCAAGCTTGAGACAGGGTCGTCCAGTCAGTAGCCCACCAGGCTCGGCAGGGCTGTAGGGGAGAAACGGCCAGGGGATGTATCCTGCAGCGCTGGGGCCCTCCAAGGCCCGGGCCTCACCAACACGCGGCTTCCGATCGGCTTCCCAGCCCGCCGCCTATGTGCCCAGGGCAGCAGGGAGCACGCAGATAGGGGTCGCTTGCACTTGGGAGCCGGTCCTCCACCGAGGGGAGAAGATGGCGGGCAGACCCGCGGTCGGACCCCTCTATCGCCGGGCCCCTCCGGGAAATGACAGGGGGGGGGGGCGGCGCGCTGCAGCTCACCAGTTGTGTCCAGCAACGGGCGATGGAGCCGTGACCAGGTCTCGCGGGGAGGGGGCCTCCGGCGACCTCTCCGGTCCGGGCCTGCTGTTCCCGCCAAAGCCGGGGACTCTCGTAGTCGCGGCGTCCAGGCCGCTGCTGTGTTCCCCGCCGGGGGCAGCCCGGCTCCAGCAGCCTCGGCGCGTCTCAGCAGGCGGCAGGCAGGTTCCGCTGGTGGAATGTAGCTGCAGGTGGGGCCAGGGGTGCTCCGGCGCCTCACCCGGACCGCTATGTAGGCCTTCTCCGTGGGAGCCAGTCCAGACGTCCCGGCAGCAGACCCCGCGGCAAGATGGCGGCCAGCGGCCGATCGCGGGGGTCCCGGGGCTCCGATCGGTGACAGCGTGAGTTTCCACAGCCGTGGCTTGCCGCCAGAAGGGATCACTGGCAGGGTCGGCAGTGCATAGGGGGTCCCCAGGAATAGAAACCCCCCGGACTACGCTGAAGCAAGCTTAATGGAGCAGCGGGGCGACGGAGCTCGCACGAGACGCGTCTGCTCACATCGCTGTCTCGGCCACGCCCCTCCCATCTACCAATTTTACTCGGGGTATATTAAAGTCCAATTATAGACATAAGATGTTGGCTTTTTAGCGAGCCATTAAATAATACACGGGAAGCTATTTCTATACTTTTTGCTATATTAATGTATTCAACCCCCAGTTTGTGTTGCCATTTTAACTCCCAATCTTGTAGATCATCTTTCGATTTATCCATGAATAGTTGATATATAGGACTCATCTTAGATCTTAGTTTGATTACTTCAAAGATTCCTATATTGCCCAATGTAATCTGGTTATTGATTATTTTCTGCTTTAGGAAGCTCCGTAGCTAAAGGTATTTGAAAACGTCAGTTCTAATTAAATTATATGTCTTCAGTAAATATTCAAAAGATACTAGTTGGTGCCCCTGGAATAAATCTCCAATATGATTTATTCCAGCACTATCCCATCTAACCATTGTCTGGTCACTAAATATATTCGGTAATAAAGGACACTTTTTAAATGGAGTATAGAAATTCAAGTTAGCACCAACACCCAAATATTTTTTTGTTTTTCTCCATGTTTCTGATGCGGCTATAACAACTTTAAATTTAGTTTTCTTGTAGTAGCTATGTTCAATAATCCGATTCAAGCATTGCCTCGCCTCGGACCCTAATAGCATCATCATTATTTTGTTCCTTATAATATTTTTTTTTAATGTTTCACTGACTGGAGAGAAAATAGTAAATGTTACCCCTCTGCAATCCAACACTTTGCCTACTATTGCACTTACTGGTGTGGGAATATTATTTTTTTTCCCTCTGCAATCCAAATCTTTCGCTACTGTTGAACTTACTGGAGTGGGAATAGACCATTTTTACCCCTCCTCAATTCAACACTTCCCTACTTTTGCACTGACTGGAGTGGGCATAGTAAATTTTACCTCTCTGAAATTAATCACTTTCTCTACTGTTATATTGAGTGTAGTGGCACTTGGAAATTTTACACCTCCTGAGAATGACACTTTGCCCTTGTTACGATGTCGGTCGGAGTTGCTTCTGACGGACACTGTTTTGTGGAAGGAACTGCCGGACCATAGGTTGCCAGTTCCGACAGCGCAATTAGGATGCGACCACACATGGTGCAGTCCTAAACTTCCTTTTTGAAAAATGTAAGTTTTTAAACACCCTGCACTGCGTGGCAGGCACCATACATTGCCTGCTACACAATGCAGTGATGTTAAGGGGGGGCGCCATAGGGGCCCCTCAGGGCCAAATGCAGTGGGCCAGGGGGGCCCTGTTAGGGGTCCCCAAAGTCAGTTTTCGACAGCCTATCCATGTCAGAAAGGCCGGCATGGATTGGCTGTCGGAAACCAGCGTCATAATTCCAACGGTGGAAAAGCAATCCTTAAAGTATTATGAGGGCTTTTCAACTGACCAACTGGTTCTTTGAGCAAGTCGGAAATGCATTGGATTACCCAGGCCAGTTTAAACTCCAACCTTCCTCATCATAATACGGCGGTTGGACTTTAAACCCACCATGTAGGTCGGAGGCTTTCCAACCGACATCATAATCAGGCCCTATGTCTACTCTTGTATATATTGTAGTGGAAATAGGGAATGTGCTAATTTAAAAAAGTGTAGTTTGCTTTATGTTGTTTAAATGTATATAAAATATTGGGGGGTAATTAAAATTATAATTTCTATAATTATTAATGTTTTTAATATTTTATTTATTTTAAGTAAATATAATTTTTTATTTTGTTTCAATATTTATTTGTATTTAAAAGGGTTTGCTTTTGAAAACAATTATCTTATTGGATATATGTATATATATATTTATTTATATATTTACATTTTAAAAAGCTTTATATTATAATATAAATGAAAAATATTAATACATTAGATATATGTAAATTAATATATATTTATTAATATATGCTTGTTTGAATTTTTTTTAAATTATAATTGTTATATTTTTCAAAAAAACGATTGAATACCTTTTTATAGTATATTAGTATTATTATTTAATGTAATTAATATTTACTGTTTTAAAATGGCTATTTTAGACAACTATATTAGTGAAAGCGAAATATTTTTTTCAAAATGTTTGTAAGGATAAGTTACTTACCTGTAATCCTAGTTCTCTTCCAGGGGTATCCTCATCAAAGTCATAAGCACTGAATATTCCCGCCCATGTGCGGGACCCCGGAAACAATATAAAAATATATATGTATAAAACACATATATCTCGCTCCACATATATGTATGTACATATATCATTTTTCTCACATCAATGCAGCCCCAAAACTGAGGCTAAACAATGCAAACACATATACATGAACTGCAATTAGTAAGGAATCAAAAAACACATTAGTTCAAAAAACCCTTGAACTTTGTGTTTTAATGAGTCAAACCACTCATAAATCCTGAAAATTGCTTATAAATAGACATTGTTAGCCCTCAGGCTGCATTGCAAAACAATATCATAGAAAATGAAACCATTTTTACAATAACTGGCACTGTGCCTTTAAGGCAGCCATGACCCCAGGCTTCCCATCATGCCTCAGGGGTGACAGTTAGGTCAGTTGTTCTTTGCATAACCCTGAATACAGGGTTCAACCACAAGATTGAAAAACAGTACCAAATCTCATTTACCTGGGGAGGCGGGTGGGTTGCTTATGACTTTGATGAGGATACCCCTGGAAGAGAACTAGGATTACAGGTAAGTAACTTATCCTTCTCTTCCAGGGGATCCTCATCAATAGTCATAAGCACTGAATAGAATAGCAAGCCCATCAACCACCTGCAGGTAAATGAGAAGTACATGAACCAACCAAATCATAACAGCCAAAAAACTCTAGCTGTTAAACAGATTCCTCAGGGAGGCCTGGCCCACCTGGGTATCTGCTCTCGTGTCAGAATCTAGACAGTAATGTCTGGTAAATGTATGGACAGACCTCCAGGTCGCCGCTTTACAAATCTCAGACATGGGAACATCCTGCAGGTAAGCCGCCGTGGCTGCTCTACCTCTAGTAGAATGCGACTTAGGGGAACCCCCTAAAGTCTTCTGTGCCAATTGGTAAGCAAGCTTGATACACGAAACGATCCACCTGGAGATAGAACGTTTCGAGGCTGCATGACCAGTTCTGATCGATCCGTAGTTAACAAACAATTGATCAGAATGTCGAATAGACTTGGACCTGTCCAGATAGAACTTTAAAACCCTTTTCAGGTCCAAAGAGTGTAGCACCCTCTCAGCTGGAGTAGAGGGATTAGGAAAGAAAGTGGGTAAAGAGATAGACTGATTGACATGAAAATCTGATACCACTTTAGGCAGGAAAGAAGGATGCGTTCTAAGCACCACTCTGTTCAGATGAAAACTGTATACGGTTCTTTAGTACATAGGGCCTGAATTTCGCTCACCCTACGGGCTGACGTAATCGCTATCAAAAAAGCAGCTTTCCAGGAAATATGCTGTAAAGAAGCTTTATGAATAGGCTCAAAAGGCGAACCCATCAATTTTGATAGGACTAGGTTCAGCTCCCAAGGCGGAGCAGGAGGCCGTACAGGAGGGTACACCTTCTTTAGACCCTGCAGGAAATCTTTCACTGCAGGAAGCTGAAAAAAAGAAGTTTGCGAAGGTGATCGCCTATAAGCTGTAGTAATAGCGGCTAAATGCACCTTAATGGAGTTAAACTTCAAACCTGCTTTAGTCAGGTACAACAAGTATGGGAGAACTGCTTCTTCCTGACTTTTTACCGGATTGTGATTATTCTGCATGCACCACATATAGAATCTCTTCCACTTGCATGCATAAGAATGTCTAGTGGAAGGGCGTCGTGCTTCTTTCAGAATGGACATGCAGTCCTGTGGCAGCCCTAGATGGCCGTACTGTATGACCTCAGGAGCCATGCTGCCAAGTTCAGTGACGGAAGGTTGGGATGGTGAATCCTCCCGTTCATCTTCGACAACAGGTCCTGCCTGCATGGAAGCCTCTTGTGAGGAGACACTGATAGGTGAAGTAGATCTGTGTACCACCATTGTCTCGGCCAGTCGGGGGCAATCAGGATCATCGTTGTGCACGAGTGGTTCAGCTTGCTCACCACCTTCGGGATCAGCGGAAGGGGTGGAAAGGCGTACACAAACTGCCCTGACCAGTCCATTAACAGAGCATTCCCTCTCGTTCCTGGTCGATAGAACCTGGAGGCGAAGCTTGGGCATTTGGTGTTTTCGTCGTCTGCGAAGAGATCTATTGAAGGACGACCCCAAGACTGGAAAATGTCGTCTAGCACTTCGTCGTTGAGAACCCAGTCTTCTCTGTCTTCGAAGTGCCGACTTAGTGCGTCCACCCTCACGTTCTGCTCTCCTGGGAGGTGGACTGCCTGAACAGACAACTTGCGAGCTAGAAGCCAATGCCAGATGCGCTGAGCTTCCAGTGACAGAGTCCTTGAGCGTGTTCCTCCATGCTTGTTCAAATAGTACATCGTGGTGGTGTTGTCCGTCTGTACTAGAATCATTTTCTCTTGAAGCGAGGGAAGGAACGCTTTGAGAGCCAGGTGAACCGCTCTCAATTCCAGCAAGTTGATATGATAAGTGCTTTCCTTGGGAGACCACAGACCCTGCACTTGTAGGGGTCCCCTGTGCGCTCCCCATCCTTGCAATGATGCATCTGTGATGATCGTTTGTGTTGGAGGAGGTTGATGGAAGAGAACTCCCACCTGCATGTTCTGTCTCTTTGTCCACCACTGGAGGGAAGATTGAGCTACCTCCGACAAAGTGATCCGATCGTCCCATCGATCTGAGTGTTGGTCCCATTTGTCCTCCAGATCCTGCTGAAGAGGACGCATCCGAAGTCTGGCGTTCGGTACTAGGAAGATGCAGGAAGCCATCGACCCCAAGAGTGAGGCTATCTTCCGCACCTTCTGGGACCTGTGGAGAAGAACTTGCTGGCACTTGAGGGCTATCGAAAACTGTCTCTCCTCCGAAGGAAACACTTTTCCTACTTCGGAGTCTAGCAAAGCTCCTAGGAAGTGGATCTTCTGAGTGGGTTGTGAGACAGACTTGTTGTAGTTGACATGTAGACCTAGACGCTGACAAAGTTCTATGCATGTCTGGAATTGATTCCTTACATTGTCTGGAGTTGGACCTTTCAACAGCCAATCGTCTAAGTATGGGTATACGAAGACTCCCCTGCGACGTAGAGCTGCCGCCACCACTGCGACACACTTGGTGAACACTCTGGGAGCCAATTTCAACCCAAACGGAAGGACTTTGAACTGGTAGTGAGAGGTCCCCACCCGGAATCGAAGGAATCTCCTGTGATCTTGCCGTATTGGTATATGGAAGTACGCATCTTGAAGGTCCATCGAACACATCCAATCCCCCTGCCTGAGATGTGGATATATCTGGTGAAGCGCCAACATGCGAAACTTTTCTTTTCGGACATGCAGATTGAGTGTTCTCAAGTCCAGAATGGGCCTGTATTCTTCCTTTTGGCCCTTTTTTCTGACCAGAAAATACCTCGAGTACACTCCTTTCCCCCTTTGGGACACCGGAACTCTCTCGATGGCTTCTTTCTCGAGGAGTGTAGCTACTTCTGCCTTTAACCTTTGTAGCTGGTGGCTTGATGTTGACATCGGGGAGACGTGTGGAGGTAGACGATGGAAACGAAGACAGTACCCATTCTGCAGCGTAGACAACACCCATTGATCTTTTGTGAAGGCCTGCCACTCTGTCCTGTGATGCGCAATGCTTCCCCCCACTGGAGTGGGTAACGGCGCTGGGGGAAGTGAAGACTCATTGCTTCTGTTGAGCTTTATTGAAGTTGTTGCCTTGGCGCTGATTTCCATTTCCCTTGGAATTGCCCTTGCCTTTGTACTGTGCCTTTTGCTGGCCCTGCTGGTTCTGGCCTTTCTGCCATTGAGGGGTTTGAACCCTCTGCTTCGAATAACCTTTGTTGTTCGAACGGAATTTCTTCTTGAATTCCTTTTTCTTCTCGAGTCCCACCGCTTTGAGAGTGTCCAACTCGGTCTTCATCCGCTGCATCTCCTCATCCGCACTTGCTCCAAAAAGAGATGTGCCTGAAAAAGGAAGGTTTAGGATTCTTGCTTGAGCCTCTGGTTTTAATGCTGTGAGGCGTAACCAAGATGTTCTCCTTGCTGTAACTCCGTGCACATAGCCATGCGTAGCCAGCGTTGCCCCATCTGCTGCCGATCCTATAATCTGATTGAAGACTTGACTGCCCTCCATCAGAACCTCCTCAAAGTCCTTTCTATCTTCCTCAGGAAGTTTTGCGGTAAATCTCTGAAGTGAGTCCCACAGAGACCTGTCATACCTGCCGAGCAGGGCTTCCGCGTTGGAGACTTTGAGGAAAGAGGCTGAGGTGTTACACACCCTTCTCCCCCATGAGTCCTGCACCTTGCTATCCTTATCCGGAGGTACCGTGGATGAGGAAGCCACCGCATTGGATTTTCTTGCCGCCGTAATGATCACTGAATCTGGCGGTGGATCAGCTTTGAGGAACAGAGGATCCTCTTCCGGAGGACGATACTTTTTGAGAATCCTCGCTGGAACGGACTTCACCGTTGCCGGAGTGAGGAAGACTTCATTCACATGTTCCATTATACCCGGAACCAACGGCAACAACGGTTTGGGTGCTGATCTATGTTGCAGGGTTTCGAATATGACAGTCGTCTTGACTTGTGGAGCTGTCATCGGTACTCCCAGTTTCAGGGCTCCCCTGCCCAAGATATCTTGGAACAAGAAAATATCCTCAGTTGGAGACACTCTTGAGCGTGGACTGTTTGTAAGAGTCGGGGAGTACTCCCTGTGAGATCGCGTTCTCGACGAACTTGAAGAACTACGTGTCCTCTTGGACCTAGATCTTCTGCTAGAACGCGTCTTGGAACGAGATCGCTCTCTGTGACGAGAATGTCTCTTACTTGAGTGTTTAGAACGAGACCGTTCTTTGCGGGGAAGAGGTTGGTCTCGATATCGCTTTAGGCGATCTGCCGTCTCCTTGTCCTTTGCCCAGTGGTGAAGAGGTCTATTCCACCTTGGGGAAAGATGAACAGAAGGAGACTTGTGGACGGGATCCTTCGCAGGTGTACGTGACCGTGGAGGTTGATCCGTTCGATCCTGTTGCGATCTTGCAGGGGATTCAGACCTCCCCCTATTAGATGCGCCGCTCTGTCCATCCGAGGATCTGCCACTCCGAGATGATGAGGAAGATGAGGAAAGACTCACCAGAGATCCAGAGGAAGACCTTGAGCGAGATCTTTCTTCTGCGATTCTCCGTCTCTTGGCAGGGGGATCCTGCACTGGAGATTGTTCCACCTCCGCAGCCGATGCTGAACCTGGAGAACCCAACTGTGGCTCTAGGACATGAGTCTGGTCCAATAAATCACTTTCCTTGTCCCGAACCACCTCCTTTGATTTTGCAGGAGTAATGTTCTTTGTCTGCGAAGAACTTCTCTCCCTGGATCTTTGTTGATCCCTCGACGGTGGTTGTATCGACGCTGAGCGCCGAGCAGGAAGGCGCTCCCTCGACGTCGACCGTGATTTCTCTAACGTCGACTTCGGGTGGCGATGGCTGTCCTTCGACGTTGAAGGCTGTCTGCTCGACGTCGATGGAGGCTGTTTCGACGCCGATCGCCGTTGATTTGACGGCGACTGGGCGTGCCTCGACTCCAAATGCCGCTCCGACGTCGAACGCTCTCGTCCAGGCGTCGACGTTGGCTGCATCGACGTCGACCGATGATGTGTCGACAGAGGCTCCCTCGACGTCGAACGACCATGGCTAGTCGTCGACGGAGGATGGCTCGACGTCGAACGTCGATGGACCGACATCGACGGAGAATGCCTCGACGTCACAGCATGACGATGCTGTTTCGACGTCATACGGCTCGCCGTCGAGCTCTTCCGCTTCGACGGCGACCTGTCCCTCGACGCTGACTGAAGCGGAGGTACCTTCGATGTAGACGCTGAAGACATCTTCTTCGTCGCCGTCGACTGCTTCTCCAACGCCGATCCCGACGTCGAATGTGAACCAGTCGGGGCTTCTCTCGACGTCGACCGCGTCTTCCGACTTTTCTGCTTCTTGGGAGATCTTCCTCTCTCAGAAAGCCCATAAGCCCTAATCATCTCCCGATCTTTAAGAGTCCTGGAAGATAAAACCTGGCAGTGTTCACAGGTTTTAGAGGAATGAGAGTCTGGTAGGCACAGGATACAGACTGAATGAGAGTCAGTCTTTGCCTTCTTCCTTCCACATGAAGGACAGTTGTTAAAGAGAGAAGGCATCTTTGACAGGAAAAATACCTTTTTTAAGTACAAAAATTGTTTAAGCAGCACTCTATGTCTAAAAGACGTCGAGTGAAGTCAAAAATTCTAATAAAAGCTGAATATTTTTTGACAGAAAGTCAAAAAGAAAAGGAGCTGTTTCACCAGGGTCCTGACTGAAGGAGCCGGAAAGAACAACTGACCTGTCACCCCTGAGGCATGATGGGAAGCCTGGGGTCATGGCTGCCTTAAAGGCACGGTGCCAGTTATTGTAAAAATGGTTTCATTTTCTATGATATTGTTTTGCAATGCAGCCTGAGGGCTAACAATGTCTATTTATAAGCAATTTTCAGGATTTATGAGTGGTTTGACTCATTAAAACACAAAGTTCAAGGGTTTTTTGACCTAATGTGTTTTTTGATTCCTTACTAATTGCAGTTCATGTATATGTGTTTGCATTGTTTAGCCTCAGTTTTGGGGCTGCATTGATGTGAGAAAAATGATATATGTACATACATATATGTGGAGCGAGATATATGTGTTTTATACATATATATTTTTATATTGTTTCCGGGGTCCCGCACATGGGCGGGAATAATCAGTGCTTATGACTATTGATGAGGATCCCCTGGAAGAGAACTTCAATTATAAGTATAGGAAGCCGATATTTTTGACATAGCTATTTTTGACTAAATTTTTTGTATGTAGATACTTTGGTAATTGATATTCTGTCAGAGAACTGTGGAGTATAAGTGATGCAGATATTTAAAATGTATGAGTTTATGCTTGTGATTTATTTAAATCAGTTTGATTTGCGTGATGCAGTACTTCCCGTGGGGAATGGTGGTTTCAGTTCCTAAATCTCTACTCCATGTAAATGTAAATGTAAATGTACAGGAATTTATATAGCGCTTATATAGCGCAAATCACCGAGCGGTTTCTAAGCGATTGCTTAGGGAACCCATCCTGGTATTCCCCTGTGAGATAACCCCGGCAGGGTATCCACAAGGTGAAAGCCAGGCATCCCGCCGCGAAGGGCCGTTGTGGAGATTAAGCAAGCTATTGCCCAGAGTCGCAGAGTGTGAACCCGTGAATCGAGTAGGCACCGGAGCGAGAATTGTCGAGTCCATGGACATTTTAGGACTCAAGACCCCGCCGAGCCTGGAATTGAACCCTGGTCCCGGGCTGACCTCTGCTTCCAGGTCTGCCTCCTCTAACCAGTGAGCCACACTTCTCCACGCAACTCTAAATCTGTCCAGGGTGTCAGTTTGTGTTGCAGAGCATGTTTTATGAAGATAGGATACCCATTTGGTGTTTTTGGTAGAGCGTATAATCAATGGGGTAAGTCTAGAGGTTCGTCGGGGAAGCCAGGCATACCCACCTGAACAGCATGACTCACCAACAAGTAGAGGAAGTGGTATAATGAGGGGGGCATCTTCACCACTCAACTGCTCCACTGTGGCAAATGCATGTTGGGGTAAAGATAGCTTACTTCCAATTTCATCAATACACGCTGTACTACTCTGTCAACCCTGGGTGCTAGTAGTAAGTTATTTAAAATCGATATGGTTAGTGAGTATAAGCTAGGGTGGCCTAGTCGTCCACTCAGCCTTTTCCAGGCCCAGCAGGTGGTTGCAGTAGCCTTCAGTGTGTTGCGTCTCTAGGGAGGCCCATCAGGAGCGTCTGGAGGGGTGTGTCACAGACATGATCTATTTGGGTTGAAAGTAGGGGTGTCTGGTGTCAGCATACCAGTACCTTACATAGTAAAATTGTGCTTCTAAATATTAGAGCTCCAGGTGTGGTACTTCTAGGCCCCCTCTCATACAGCAATGTGTGAAAGTGCCATCTTATGAGGTGTTGCCTATCGATCCATTTAACTTTTATGAAGATGCTATGGACCATTTTGAAAATGTACCGGGGAGCAAAATGGGATTATTGACAAACAATAGAGAAAACAGGGAGGAGCCACTATTTTAATGATGGCAATTCCGTGAGCCTTTGACAAGGCTAGCTTAATCTAGAGCACCACCAGTGTTTCTAGCTGGTTGAGCGCAGGGCCATAGCTTTGTTGGACTAAAGCCTGTTTGTCACGATGCAGTTCATAACTAGATATTTAAAAGTGTCAGTGACCCAAGGAATTGGGTATTCTAGGGGGGCCTGCAATTTGGAGTCCATAACGAGGAAAATGTCAGATTTCACTCAGTTGATGGTTTCGCCAGAGTGATGGCCAAATTGTATGATCTCACGGATTATGAGAGAGAGGTGGGACCCCGGTTCATTAATGAACAACAGAATGTTATCTGCCTACATGGGCAAGATACGGGCCGTGAGCAAAAGACAGGACCCCCGTGTGAGTGGTATTCCTGCAATTGGCTCACCAAGGGGTCCATGGCCAACAAGAAAAGCAGAGGGGACAGGGGGCATCCGTTTCTCGTGCCTCTGGATATCGATGTAGGGTCAGTTTTGGAGCTAGTTACCAGAATATGGGTAGACTGGTTTGTGTAAAGTAACTTGATAAGTGCATTAAAATCCGATGGAATGCCCACCTTTGTCACCACTAGAAATAGGAACGGCCACTCCAAAGTATAGAAATCCCTTCTTCACATCAAAGAAGACCGCTATCGCAGGTACCTGTGGGAAAATCTGATCTAGCACTGCAGAGAAAGTATGCAGGTCGATGGATATTTGTGCCTGCTCATTGCTGAGGGCACTTAGACACAAGTATATCTGACCAGCTTTTGCCACGGTCTACAAGCTCCCAGTCAATCAGTGAATCAAGTTCAAGGCACTGACTACTGCACAGTGCATACTTTTTTTCAGACACGGCCCTACCTTAAGGGAAACTCTATAATATATTCCAACCTGACTAGGAAAGCTGTATCAAAACCTGTGCACGAATGCCCTTATTTCTAGCATGGGAATGTTGTAGTGACTTTCTGGTCTTGATGCTGGTCCTTTGGGAGTAGCTCCACCTTCCAATTCATTCAAACGACGGTGAATTACTGGATACTCACTGTGTAAATTATTGGTAGATTGTTCAATCTGGTTTAGTGTGCCACATGTCAACTTCACTTCAGCAATACCTTACCATTACCATATATGGAAAGTATACCTTTGCTAAAGAAAATCACATACAGAAGTAATAGTAGCATACTACCATTCACCAGAAATGATTCAATATCATACACATATACATTTGCTTATGAAAATCACACACTGCAGTAATCATAGCATCTACCATTCAGCAGAAATCATTCAACATCAAATACATGTACCTTTGCTGAAGAAAATCACACACTGAAGTAATCGCAGCACACTACCATTCAGCAGAAAGGATTCAATATCATTCTTCTTTGATTAGCAAATGCCTGCTTTGTTTACAGCTGAAAGTTTATTTTATTTAACTGCTTTTCCCATGTATAGTATAAAGTTATTGGCCATTACCTGAGACTTCAATACTTCGTCTTTAGAGAGGTAGTAGATGGCAGCACAGCAGCCTGCAGCTGTCCCCATTGAAAGAACCCAAGCAAGTAGGTGAATAAGAAAACGAACAATTCTTTGTCCAGTAGAGAGCTTTAGTTTTTCATGGAGGATGTCAGACAGTGCTTCCTGCAACAAGGTCCAAATAGTCAGGTAAACAACTTCTTTGTGTTCTATATCAACATTTCCATAAGAACATTTAACCATCTAACTCATCACTTACTAATTCATCATAACTTCAGCAACCATTGTAATCTAAGGTGGATCTTAAAGATCAGTATTAAACTCAATAGTGCCAGATTAATAATTGTTAGTGAGCTTTCGCTACGGGCCTTTCACATATCAATAGGCTCACAGGGCAAGAAATGGATTTTATAATATTGATGCTAAAGTGAATGAACCTGTTGGGCAGAGATAGAAAATATCCACACTCTCAATTCACTGAGATAGAGCCATGGTATGGTACTAAACACCAGAATAATATCAATATCCCTTTAATCAGTTAGACGCTTGTCAATCCCAGAATACAGATTTATCTAAAACAGGCAATTATGTAAAATGTACAGATGCTGACTGAGTAACTATGGTGTGCAGTAGACAACATTTTAAATATACATTTCTATGTTTTAAATCAATCTCTCATAACATTTAAACAGAGATTTAAACATTTAAACATAGAACTAACTGACTGGTCAAAATAAAGTTGATGCCATAGCAATATGAAAGTTGAGGATGCATGTGTGACCGTTATCCAGGATAGTGGTAGGTTGTCTGTGATGAAAAGTTTGCCTTCCCAGCCTCTATGACTCTTGGCATCAGTTGGTTCAGTGGTCAAAATACAGCTCAAGGAGATGGTGTGGTTGAGTTAATGTGGTTGAGTTAATGTCTCGAGTGAATTACTGTAACTCACTCTACTTGGGCACTGGAGAAAAACAATTGACAAAGCTACAGGCTATCCAAAACGCGGCAGCTAGAGTCCTACTGAATCTGTCAAAACGTCATCCCACTTACAAAGCCATACGCGAACTTCACTGGCTCCCAGTTAGGCGTAGAATTCAATTCAAGGCCCTCTGCCTGGTCCATAAATCCCAGTACGGGAAAGGACCAGATGAACTCTCCAAACTCTTTCCTTGTTACACTCCACAGCGCACATTAAGATCAGCTAGCCAAGACCTGGTGTGCCAGCCCAGAATTCGGAGAGCCCGGTGGGGCGACAAATCCTTCTCCTATCAAGCCTCCAAATTATGGAACTCGCTGCCTTCTGCACTGCGATCTGACAAGTCTAAACTGAGTTTTAGGAGGGCACTAAAAACCTTGCTCTTTTCCATGCCCTAACTTGCTCTATCCTGTGCTATAGCGCCAAGACGCCTCAGCAATAGAGCGCTTTAAAATATTTCAGTCAGTCAGTCAGTTGAAGTACAGTGCAGCCAAAATACCCCAGTTGCAATAAAGACTTGACTGTCTACTCGAAGTTGGGAGTTTTGTTTAAGTATAAAGCACTTTAATGATACCTTTGCTGCTCATTATTAGGAGCGGCCGGCAGTGGGAGTACCTGCAGGGCGGTGACATGGGGAGCGGGAGGGGCAGGCTGGGGGGTAGTAATGTATGGATTACAGAGTTTTACAGGTAAGTAAACATTTAAATAAATAAAACTAATTTTGTTGCGCGCACTGCATCGCATTTTGGGATGCAGTGTACTCAACGAAATACATTTTATTTATTTAAATGTTTACTTACCTGTAAAACTCCGTAATCCATACATTACTACCCCCCACCCTGCCCTTCCCCCTCCCCAGGTCACCGTCCTGCAGGTATTCCCACTGCCGGCCGCGGCTGCTCATTATCCCATTGACTGTGAGAGCCAGTAACCAATAGTAGAAAGCAACATAGAGGCAAATTGTAAAGCAATAAACTTGTGTGTTCAAACAAATACTAGGGGCCCCATTTGGATGGCGGGCGGACTTTGCCCACCCGCCATCCTCGTGGTAATAGGGACCGCCCGCCGTAAGGGTGGGGGTCCCGTCGCCGGCATTAGGATGCGCCCGCCACAGTGGCGGGTGCATCCTGCATTCCTACCATACTAATATGGCGGGGGAAAAACGAGTGTGGATGTAGCCCCCGCCAGGCTGGCGGGGACTACCGCCAGCCTTGCAGGGGCAATCCGCCTGACATCGTAATGGGCCCCAAAGTTCTCTGACATCAGTATTTGCAGGATGAATATAGGGAACATATTTTTGTCATCATAGTTCAGAGGTTTTTGTCCTTGGTGATGTAGTATTGTTGGTGCATGTGAAATCCATGGGAACAAGTAGAGTGAGAGACCACAGGCATCGGATTACACACTGGAATCACTTGGGTTCTTCCTAGGATCTCGCAATGTGGCAAGCATGTGTGCCAACTGGGTAATGGATCTCTAGATGAAAGGGTAAGGTCAGAGGGTAACCTAAACAATAAAAGATGTGTAAGAGTAGAGTATACTCACCGCTATGCTCATCTGTCCTTGTACATAGAGTTGGACCTTGTGGACGCCCTCTTCTAGTCTCTTTTGAGAGAAAATAAGGGAGCACACAACAAGGAGTGAACTTGCCACTCAGATCCCTGACCAGGAAAGTGTTTCTGGTTGTAAAATAAGCAGAAAATAGCTCTTGACACTAAGCATGTAAAAAGCTATGAATTATGGAATTTCATTTTACAAAAAAGATTTTCATTGCATTCTCTACTCCAATAGCAATACATTGATAGGTAAGCATACCTAGTTTTCTTGGCAGTTATGATTCCATTCATTTTAGAGGTTGTTCTTTTATTGCAGAATTTATCAGAATGCTGCAGTTAACCTGGCAGTGTGAAGTGATCTGCTTGCAAATGTGGCTTATAAATGAGAGGATAGGTAGCATCATATTTACGACTCATTCTCCAATAATCAGAGGTTTTTTCCTTGGTTCTCTATATTTTGCATTTATTTAGTACTTGTAAAGCCCAAACTATCACCCTATCCAGGGTATATTTGCACTAAAGGATTTCATAAATAGGTGGACGGGGGCATTCATAAAAAGCAAGATCACTAAAAGGACTAAAAGGACTAAATGGACCTTTTTGCACAGTCAAAAAGGTTATTCTAGAGGTAGAATCCATGTTTTAATGCTTCCCTTAACTTTAGATTGCTTTCTCTCCTAAGATGAATTTGCATCTAGTTGCATCTGTTAGCTGCAGCAGCAGAGAAGGTGCAGCCTACCAGTGTGGAGAGAATACAACTTTGATATTGTAAGTCGAGCTTTAGAAGCTGACCTCAGCACACAAGCAGGCTGGTGCCACCTGAAACAATCTTTTAAAATACTATGGGAGCTCCGGCTGCTGTATGTACCAGGCATCATGAGAATCTTCTTAACCTATTAGAATACAGGATCGGTCTCTCCGGTACTGTATTAAAAGGTTGTCTTCATTCCTAAAGAATAGATCTCAGCGCATTCTTAACAACTACGCTTTATCCGATCAATCTTCTGTCATGTAGGGCATACCCCAAGGTTCTACTCCATCCCCTACTCTGTTTAACATGTACACAGAGCCCTAAACGAAAACCTCAAACTCTCACACATCTCCAACCGACTGTATGCAGAAAATACTAAATTCTACTTGAAAATTACCTCTCCGAAGACATCAACATTCTTATTAGCACACTGACAAAACTGGCTGACTCGTAATGCACAAAAAACAAATTCTTACTGATCTCCCCAACCAACATCACCACTAGGATCCAAGACTGGCTACTGCCTTTTATTGCCTTGAACTGCACCCCACATATTATTGATTCAGCTAAATCTTTAGAAATAATTCTTGACAATAACCTTTCCATGAAAAATCACATCAGGGCCTGCACCAGAGGAGCTAACTATCAACTTCAAGCACTAAGGAAACTAAAACCTTTCCTTCCAACTACTGATCTCAAAACTGCAATTCAAGCCCTTATACTATCCAAGCTAGAATATGGTAGTGCCACCCTTGTGGGTCTTCTAGAAATTAAACTTGCACCACTGAAGGCCCCCCTGCATGAGACAGCAAGGCTTATCACTGGCTAAAAAAAGGGTCATTTCCTCCCTGACGTCCTATCATTGAATTGGCTCCCATTTGATCCATTTCAAAATTGCCTGCATGACACATAA
The DNA here is from genome assembly GCF_964263255.1 of Lissotriton vulgaris. Taxonomy (NCBI): domain Eukaryota; kingdom Metazoa; phylum Chordata; class Amphibia; order Caudata; family Salamandridae; genus Lissotriton; species Lissotriton vulgaris. The sequence goes on from NC_141698.1 coordinate 189,963,139, forward strand.
AGCTCTTCACCACAACACTACCGCTTACTTGACACAGACACTAACTCTATCGGGTGGAAACAGATCTTCCTGAAGTACAAGCTGCTTTCTATTTAAACCCCAAAAATTCAACAAGAAGAAAATATACAATTAGGCAATTTCCAGAATCCCCCCATAAATATGGTACTCTATTCCTCCGGAGATCAGGTCCAATCCTTCTACTTACTTCTTCAAAACTAGAAGTAAAGCTTCTGCTAACAAATAGCTTCCTCTCACTTTGAAACTTTACTTCCCCCTCCTCAAGCATGTTGCCATTTCCTGCTTATCAGAGACCATCATGACATACATTGGAGTTTACCCACTCCTTTACTTACAAGTGACTATTTGCCCTGTCTCCCATCCTATTACCTGATTATGTAATTTTTCCTATTTGACAAATCCTTGTTGACCTCTATTGTTTATGGTTCGTACTGTAACTACCTTTCATGTTGCTATGAACTGCTCTGTCACCTGATTGGATCTTACCAATACCTTGTTTTTTTATATTGTTTTTCATGTGCACTACCAATATGTGTTGTTCTTGTAAAGCGCTCTGATACCCAAGTAGGTGTTGTTCATGCTATATAAAACAAAAAAAAAGAAATGAAATAAATAAAATAAAAACACCTTTGATTACCGGTAGCCAATGTAACAACACAAGGGCCTGTGAAATAGGATCTCTACCTCCCAGGCCTAAAAGGAACCTGGTTCGGTAAATTTGAACTGCCTGTAACCTACTGAGCAGATAATCTGAGAGCCCTAGGTATCAGGTGTTACAATAATCTAGTCATGAATATACATAAACACATATAATAGCCATTTTTGAGAGAAAAGGAGAACAGATGTAAATTTCATTTGCGAGTTCACAGCTGAAATAAATATGATCTGATAAATTCCGGATGCTGATCACTGCTCACTGCTTACCACTGGAGACAGCTGCCTTCGACCTCCAGCCCAGATCTCTTTTTGTTGTTGACCCAGCATGGGGCCCAGCACTGGTGTGCACTGGCGTGCTTGTGCCCCCTGCAACACGACCCCTGTGTTCGGGGGGACGTGTAGAAGCAGCACCATCGCTGACAATTATATTTGCAGCCCTATTTTGCCGTCTTTTGATGGGCAGATGGACTTAGCCCGGCTGACGTCAGAGCACCAAAGGTCTGGCTGCAGACTCCGGCTCTGTTGCAGCCATGGTCCGCTTCTACCTGGGGTTGGTGGTGGGCCACGTTACTAGTGAACTTTAAGGCCCCCTAGCTTTGTTTGCCATAAGTTGGCAGGGTATGCTCAGACGTGAGTCCCTTGCTCACTTTGCCACTAGATTCAAGCTAGCCCGGCTGAACACGGCTGTAATGCCAGAAACCGGTCTTAGGAAGCTTGTTTCCGGTCCAGGGAAGGCACGGCTTGGCAGTTCGGGCTGGACTGTTCCCATGAGGCACAAGATCAGACTGATTTGCATATGGCCATGTCTGAACTGGTGTGGCAGATTGGGCTAAAGAACGGTGATGGATTAAACTCAGATCTGTTGACTGGGTGTGAGTGATTGGTTCAGATGCTCCGTCCATCACCACCCCCTTTTGTACCCCCTAGCTTTCTAATCACCAGCTGTCACGCTGCAGCACGCTTTGTTTGGCCTTGAGGCAGTGAGGTCATTGTAGAAGCTGGAGGAGTAAGAAAAATAATAATGAAAGGCAAGTGGCGAGAGGCACGGGTAGTGGGGAAAGGAGTCAGCTAGGCATACTTGATATGCAAAAATTAGGGTTGCAATAAGGGTTAGTCGAATGCAGTTTTAGGTGCTGTGGCATAGTGGAAGAGGCCTGCATCTGCAGAGGCAGCCTGAGTACGTCCAGCTGCGGCTCATAGGGCATTGGCATGCCCACTCGCTTTTCACCCAAATGCAGCCCAGATTAGCATCTTGGAAAACGGATCATTTAAAATCTTAAACTGGTTCTGGAGCCAAGAACGTATCTGCAAAAACACTTTGTTCCAGTGAACCTCTAGCAGATTACTTGTACTCACTTGGGTAGCGGCCTTGAGTTTCCCCTGGAGGATCCCAGTATCACATCTCAGGGAGACATTGCTAAGAAAAAGGCTGAGTCCCTAGTTTGTGATATTCTAAAGGATTAATAGCTGAGATCAGGCCGCTTAATTCAGGGTTCAAAGACTAAATCTAATCCACCTCAGAACAAAGATGGTCCTGTAACGATGCTGAAAGGAAGGACCCAGATCTTGTGGGACAAGGAAAAACCACCACAAGAAGAGTTGATGCGTACATGTAACCTATTGGGGAGCAAAATGTAAATGCTAATTTGCATATCATTGGACCTGGGGTTTCTGGTGATAAGGGGGAAGAGGTTTTTACTTAAAATGACAATAAACAGTGTTCCGAGGATCTATCAAAGTTACCCACACTGGTGTATCTCCCCACTCGACCACCTCAGGTCCACCTGTATATGCTTCTGGGACAGAACCTGATTCTTCCCATGCAATCGCCCCAACAAAAACTGTTCTCCAACAGGGGCAACTGTACAGGAGGAGGATTTTACTTTACAGGACTTGAACATAGACCTATGTAGGAAATATTGGCTGCAGGATAAAAGCAAGATTTTGGAGTCCGTATGTACTCCCTCTGTGGTGGGCCCTATGGGTTTGAAACTCTTTAGTAGTACTCAGTTTAATAAATCCTCCTTGTTATCCAACTTCTCTGCAAGCCCTTATCTTGATGGAAGTGGTATTCAACGTTGTCATCCTCCCAATGAAGAGGTAAAAGTATCAGCTTCCTTAGTGTGCTTAGAAAGGTTATTATCCTCTATTCTTAAGCTGTTAAAGAATGTGTGGGTGGCTCTGATTGTGTCCTTGATACAGTAACAAAATTATTAAGGGAGCTGGTAAGCAATAAAAAAGAAAAGGATACTGTTCTTGGAGTTCCAGTGGAAAGAGAAGAGGTCTCGAGGTACAATAATGTGTGTGACCAGATGATGGTTGATTGTCAAACTGACTTTTGTTCTCAGACTGTAAAACCACAGTGTAAAAACTTTAGTAAAAGGTCTTACACACAGAGAGCCCAGTTGAATCTATAAAATGTATTTTTAAAGCTACTTCTGGTACAAAGAAACTCTCAGGGTGTTGAACAAGGCGTGTTTTCAATCTTTAAACCCCTGCCTAAGCAGGAAGTAAACAATGGTGTCTTAAGTGTTCCACTGTAAAAGTGGTAGAGATGGGGGAAAGCGAAGGGGAAAGAAGAAGATTCACTAAGAGGAGGCGATGGAGATTACATTTTAGAGAGGATGTGGATGTTTTGTTTAGTGTAGAGGGCTCAACTTGACTCTAGCAAGTGTCTAATCAAGTTATGGTCCCCGATAGTAGACCCCTAAATGTAATGGCTGAGGGGCCTGTAGAAGTTATAGTAGATAAACACAGTATGCATCTTTTTATTCCTTCATTGTTTAATCTAATGGTTGTGCCCTTCCAAAATATTGTTATAAAGGGAGGCCCCTCGGTGTTAGAGGGTCTAACCCTTTCTAATGTAAAATGGAAACCTATACGCTAGATTTTATTCCATTTATTTGATGCAGTTATAATTTTAAATAGGTCCTTGTTCCTTTAATGTATTTCTGAGACTGAGAATTTGAAGCCTATCCAAGGTAATGATATTGATTTGGTCTCCCTTTTACCCTCTGAAGTTGGTTTTAAATCAAGAGTAATGTTTTATTCCAAACTTACGGCAAAGTTGATATTTAGCTTGTCTGAAGGTCAGCAAACTAAGGGATTGACATTATTCTAATTCTAGAAGAAGCGGGATTGTGCATAGTGGACAAAACATTTCCATCTCATTCTCTTTTAGAGGGTGGTCTATGACTGATGTAAAGGGGATTAAAATTCATTTTGATGAATATGGCAGACAAGTATCTGTTAGAGAATCTTCCACTCACCTTACTCAACGAATTTCCAAGATGAGCCCTCTAAATGGAATTGGTTACCTGTAACTCTATCCAGTGTGTCTCGGAGTAGTAACCTGTTATGCCCAATTTATTTTGCAATGAGTTAAAAATCATGTCCTGGAATGCCACATGAATAAAGAATAGGAGGGAGAAATGGTAATATAATTTAAGTTCATTTGAAGCAGATGTGGTTCCAGAAGACTTGGTGTGTAGAGAAAATGGTTTGCGATGATTATATCACTTTAAATTGTAAACTAAAACCCTCAAGGCGGTGACATGCAAAGGTAGAGGAGGCATGTTTGCTATCTAATAAAATTGAGTGGAGCTATGAATGTTATAAAGACCCAAGTAACTATTTCTTAGTTGTAATTCTATATAATCATGGCAATCCTCAGAACTCCCCTGCTAATACTGATAAATATTTACGTTTCCCTGGGTCTTTTTTTGATGCCCTCTTATATAAGGCCTTTTCTTATGTTAGAAAAGTGTCTGATAAGGATGGGCCCCACGATATAATTCTGGTTGGGTATTTGAACAGAAAACTATTACATTTTACACTAGAACAGTTACAGGACAGTGAAAAAGAAGAAGCTATATGGATACTCCCAGCCATTTTCCACCAAAAAAAGGAACTAATAGAGGAAAATATAAGTTATCAATTAAAATGGCTTCCTCTGGGGTCAAATTTTTAACCCATATTTTATAGCTTGTTATGAAATGAAAGAAGTCCCTCCCTCCTGGAAGAGGAGTGTCATAGTCCCACTTTTAGGAAGGGAGAGCATAATTTACCCGAAAGATATAGGCAGATTTCCCTTCTTGATGCAGTGGGTAAAGTCTTTGCTAAATGCTTGCTGACCCAAATTAGGTGGAAGATCATAATATTATTCCAATGGAGCAAACCAGGTTTAGGAGCAAGTATGGAATGATTGTCAATATGACTGCCCTTCAGGTAATAATTTAGAAATGTCCAAGTTAGAGGGCTTATGGTATATATGGCTTTTATTGCTTTTTCAATGGCATTTGACAAAGTAAACTGTCTTTTGCTGTGGAGTAAGCTTTTAAGTTTGGGTATGCCGGGTACCCTTTTAGACTTAGCTCGGTTCCTTTACAGTGATACTTGGTGCAGAGTTCTTCTGGGTGGTGAAAGGGGTTTGCCTCCTTCGAGGGGTTTAAATAGCCTTCTGCAGGCCCTTCAACAATTTGTAGGGGCTCGTCATTTAAAGATCAATGTATCTAATAGTAAACTTATGTTTGTCCACAGGAAGAAAAAGTTGAAGTATGGCACTATGGTGTGGCATCTGGGTGGTCACAAATTGGATGTGTACCTTTTTGGAGAAGATAGTATGTTGAAATTTAGTGAAAAGCCCATATAGAAAATAATATGTACAAAGCTGTTTCTCAGGCTAAATGCCTGGGGTCCCCCTCTATAGGGCAACAGGGAGAAGGCATTTTGCACCTTTAAAGAAGGCCTATTGCACTAAAATTCCGGCCTCTCTATTCTATGGCATAAAATTGATTGATGTTTTGAAATGGGGTTTCTTAATTACAATAGAAGGTCGGGTTCTTAGAAGCTTGGCATCAATTAATCCAGCTGTTGGTGCTTTAAGGTTTGAATTTGGGCTGAGAAGTACTTTTGTGCAGGGCCTTTTAGAAGATGTACATTGGACAGTGAGTCTTACAAAGAGCGATCATAGCACACTTAGTTTGGGTTAAGAAAAGATATATTAGATGGCCCAAAAGAAAATTCATTAATCTATCGGAATTTCGCTGGGGCAGTAGATTTACTGCACCTAGATCTTCCTTCGTTTTTTTCGCTATCACCACAGCAATTAAAAGTTACCTTAAAACAAGCCTTTTGGTACCTGAGCTTTAACATGGACAGGAAGACTTGTATATCAAAGAGAGGCTATAATCTGACTATTAATTCCTGTGTGATAAATAATGCACACGTTTATATTTCTTGGAACCAGCTGCATGGAGTGCGGTGCTTCTGGTTACTCCTAAGACAAGATATGTTACCTTTAAATCCACTCTTAGGCAAATGGTATGGTACTTCTGTGATTTGCAACTTGAACAAAAATTATATTCAAGCTTTAAACCATGTTTAATTTATTTTCCCTGTTTTTTAACTGTGCTGGTGGAAATGGCTGAGGCTGATATGTTTGCAGTTGTCTATTCTTTCAACCTCTGCATTATTACAGTCAATGTATGTACCTCTGAATGAAATGTTTTGAAGAGAATTTGTAACTTTTTAAAGGATTTTTGTATGTTATATTAAGGACATTTGTATTATGCTATTGTTACTAAATTGCTCTTAATCTATGCCTCGATGGCATGAAAGACACTTTAGGTACTGTTTTACTGCTAGCTTCGAAACTGCTTTTATTGCACCTTGGATTTTTCACCTTAGATTTCCCTTACGATGTTTGATCTTTTAATTTATTTATTTTATTATATTTATTGGTTCACAGCATAAATACACATCATGAATACGAAATCAAAAATAAATGAAATAGTACCACAATACAAATGAAGAGAAAACAGAAAATACAAGAGAAAAAAATAGTTCAACTAATATATATGAATGAAGAATGGCTAAAATACATCCGAAACAGCAAGGCCATAAACTCAGTTATACATGTGCACAGAAAAAAAAATTTGCAATATATATAAATATGCTTCAAATTTCATAACATAGGATACTTAATCTTCATAATAATCTGAGAAAGCCCCCCAGATTTTCATGCCCATTTTTTTCTTTCTCCTAGACCCAGAAACTGAAAAGAGACCCCACTCCAATTTATATAAGCTGTACATTCGTGCTCGCCATTGTTGAAATAACGGTGGCTTTTCCTGTAGCCACTCTGTAGCAATACATAATCGTGCAACAGTCATAGTAAAAAAATAAAATGGCGAAAGCTATACAATCTGTCAGCAGGGTTATCATTAGGTATTTTCCCCAGCACCAACATCGAAGGGGTGATCGTCAGGCGAAAATTAAGCACTAAGGACATAAATGTTTCAATATCTTCTAAGAATCCAGCCAATCTAGGGCAGGAAAAAAAAATGTGTAAACTATCTGCATGATCAGTTTTACACCGAATTTTTTTTTCCATTAAAACCCTCCCCCCATTTGGACATTCGTTCAGGTGTATAATATAAATCAAACAAAGTTTTAAAGAATTGTGATTTTAAGTTAGCTGACATTAAAGCTTCTTTGGACAACAAAATAAGATCTTCCACAACCACTTCTGTATCCCCTAGACTGTTGACCCATTTTACCCTAAATTTCTCAAGATCGTCCCCCTTCTGATCTACAAGCATTTTATACAAAATACCAATTTTCACCTGTCCACCAATCCCCTCGATAACTTGGTGCTTATGTACTATTAACTTTTGTCTATTGAAAAATTCCCGAATTTGTAAAAATTTTAAGAAATAACTTTTGGGCAAATCAAACTGATCAGATAATTCCACAAAAGATTTACACTTGCCATCCATCATGAACATGTCACCCAGCCTTTTAACCCCTTTTTTTGCCATTTTAAGGCCATTCCATCCAAAAATATATTAGGCAGTAATCTTGATGCACAGAAAGGAGTATAATACGAAAGCTTCCCAATTGCAATTGTTCGAGTTAACCATTTCCACGTCTTATAAGCTCCTATTAATACCTTAAATCGTGTTCGCTTATAGTAGCTGCCATCAATTTCAATAAAAAAACTCTGCTTCATATAGGGCCCCAGCAAGATTTCAAAAATTGATGGGTGGTTATACATATACTCAGTTGACTCTCCTGTAATCAAAATTCTCATTTTTAATAAAAAGCAAACTATATAATAAAGAAATAAATCTGGTACCCCTAACCCTCCCCTTTCAGTTGGTAGCATCATATACTTCATAGCCCGTCTTGGTTTTCCGGGGCTCCAGATACATTTCCCACATAGAGATTACAAGGCCTGTATTTTAGACTTTGGAAATTCTAAAGGTATTGACCTAAACAAGTATAACACTTTAGGTAAAACATTCATCTTTATAACGTTAGTGCGTCCAATAATAGTCAAATATAATCGTTCCCATCTCTCAAGTGAAATCTTAATTTTGTCATATACTGAGTTCCAATTAGAGTCGATTAGATCAGTCATGTTGTTCTTAATCAGTATCCCGAGGTACATAACCTCCTTCACCACCCTCTCATCTTCCCAAATTAGGGCTTCCGAACATAAAATCTGTGTTTTTGATTCATTAAGCTTATAGCCTGTTGTATTTCCAAAATCCTTAGCTAGCCTCTCAATCTCTAAAATGGCAGTATTTGGCCTAACAGTAACCACCGCAATATCATCCGCGTAAGCGAAGACAGAAAAAGCAAAATCAGATATTATAAAGGGGGGTATTAAAATATTTAGATTTAATTGTTCAATAAAGGGATTAATATTTAACGCAAATAATAACGGAGAACAGGGACAACCTTGGCGAGTCCCTCTGGTAATGTTTAAAGACTTGAGACAGAGCCCCTAAAACAGAAATTTTGGCAGTTGGTTTAGAATATAAAGATTTAATTGTCTTAACGTATTTCTGACCAAATCCCATTTTGGCCATCAATCTCCATAAATAATCCCAGCACACACGATTGAACGCTTTTTCTGCGTCTAACAAAAAAGGCGCTAATTTCTGATTATTTACTGCGACATAATCAAACAACGTAATGACTTTATTTATGTGATCAACCGTCCCTCTTTTTGGTATAAAACCGTGCTGTTGTCGAGAAACTAGAGATGTTACAACCTTAGATAATCGATTGGCCAAAATCTTTGAATAAATCTTATTATCAACGTTCAATAAAGATATTGGTCGATAGGATCCCACATTATCCGCAGGTTTACTCTTTTTACAAAAAACAGCAATAGTCGCGTCAGACCACGTGTTAGGTGGGTTTCCCTGCTGTGCTTCCAGCATAACATACAACAATTCGTCCTTTAGAGTATTACAAAATTGTTTATATACTTCCGCAGGTATTCTGCTGGGCCAGCGGCTTTACCAACTGCTAAGCTCTTTACTGCCATTTCTGGCTCTACCATCGTTATTGGTAGATCCAGTTCATCTGCAACTAAAGGATCTAAAACTTTCAACCCTGTCTCCAATCTGGCACACCATTGAGTGGCTGCATCTGAGCTTTCATCCTTCGAATAAAGTTCAGCATAAAAATTTTGAAATATACTAAGAATGTGTTCCGGCTCTGAGTGAGATACACCTTGAGAATCCTTCATTGAGTTGATGTTCCGAGCAGACTGCTTCATTCGCAGTCTTACCGCTAATCTTTCACCAATTTTTCCCCAAATTCATAGCTTTGCATTTTAGAGGTTAGAAATCTCCTTGCAATTTCTGTATCCCAAAAGCCAAGAATATTAGCTCTAGCCTTTGCAACCCCGTTCTCAACCTCCCAGAGCTCCTTCCTACCCTGAACAACTTCCCTAGTTAAAAGGATCTCTGCATTTACCAACAATTCATATAGTTTATCAAGTTGTTCTTTAAATTTCTTTTGCTGCCAAGATGAAAAACTAATGCACTCTCCCCGGAACCCTGCTTTGAAAGTGTCCCACACTATACCTATATTAGCCGTTCCCTGATTATTACTAAAGAAAGATCGAATCCAACTTTTCACATATGTATTAAATTCATCATTCAATCCCAATTTTCGATCATAAGAAAAAATAGAGGATGTTAATCTCTTCTCTCGCCTCTGTATTTCAATCATTATCGGAGAATGATCAGAAGTGATTCTGGGGTAAGTTCTTATTTAGCACCTTCCAACAAATTTTCTGGGGCAAAAAAATAATCTAATCTAACTAATTTTTTATGGGGATATGAATAAAAAGTAAACCCATTATCCCCCCACGAAGCTTTCCCCATACATCAATCAGTCCTTGATCATGTAATAAATTAACAAGGGATTTATACACTCTTGGTTTTCGACCTGTATAATTTCCATACCCCCCTTGTATTGCATTATTCGTCAGATTTATATTCATATCCCCACATATCACTATCGGTTGTGGAAAGTTAACTAGCTCCAAGTTCATTTCATCCAAAGGAGCGGGGTCGTCCAAATTCGCTCCATATACAGTAGCTAACGTTAACAGCATGCCCCCACTCTTACACTCTACAATAGCCCAACGCCCATTTTTATCCACAACTTTCCGACCGATAATTATAGTGTTATCTTTATTTAATATAGCTACCCTCCTTATCATACTGGTCTGTCCAGAGGCAGCAACTAATGTAAAGCCCAGATCTTTTAACACCCCTCTTTTTGACCATGGGATATGCGTTTCCTGTATACACACTATGTCAGGTTGGATATATTTCAATTCTGCGGCTATTTTCTGTCTTTTTATCGGATTGTTCAGCCCGGACACATTCATTGAGCAAATTCTTAACCCTTTATTCGCTATTGTAATTGTAGTTGTACTTGCAAGCCCAAAGCTGCCACAATCTGTCTATCACCCTCCCATCCAAACCGCAGGAAAAATCAATAATAATAAATGCTGCTCAGCCATTCTTTTCTTTTAAACATTTAACCACATATTCACCATATATTTTGCTGTGAACACTTTTTTTCCTCCTTTTTTGCACCCCCCCTCCCCCCCCCCCCCCCCTGTCCCCTCACCCCACCCAAACCCCCTCTTCGGACTCACCCACCCTCTCCCACCCTGCCCTTCTCCCTTGATAGAGGCTTTAGGACTTATGGTCCTGTGATGCGAGTTTGGCCCCAAACCCCCTGCCGTCCCCCCTCAGAGTTTTATCTACTTAGTTCTCACCAAACGTAATCCCCCTATTCCGGTGAAACCTCTTGAGAGAGCTTAAACATATACAAAAACTAACAAAAACTAACAGCTTCATTGTTCTCACTATGCAGAACTCGATTAAGCTTGCGGCATTTTATATTCAATATATCAATATATCTCTACATTTACAAAGTCATCAAAAACTCCTTAGCTGCAATGTCAGACAAAAAAAATCTTGTGCGTTCCTTGTGGATGACATTAGGTTTAGCAGGAAACATTAAGTATGCCTGTGCTCCTTTTTCTTGAAATTTAGAAAGAAGCTGTCTTAGCTGCCATCGCACTTCTACAGATTGCTTGCAGAGATCTGGTCTTACAAAAAACTCACACCCGAGAGCCTTACATTTTTTATCAGGGCGAGCTCTCAAAAATAATTCCTCACAGGCTTGGAAGCTGTTAAAGTTTACCAATATAGCTCTAGGTTTCTGATCCCTTGAATTAACTCTGAAAGGAAATCTATGGGCTCTTTCCACCTCCCGATCCCAATCCCATTTGTTAACCTCTGGCATTGCTTCTTTCAAGAGTGATACTATGAAGCCTCAAGTATCAGACCCCTCTTTCCCCCCCGATCTGCAAAAATCTCAAATTGTTTCTTCTGGATCGATTTTCAATGTCAACCAATTTCAAATTAACGTCTTCCTTCGTGGCCATATGCGCTTCTATAGTTTTTTTATGTTGAGCTACCTCATCTTCTAACGAAGAAATCCGTGATTCTGCCTCCGTAGCCCTGGTCAAAAATTCTGAATGCGATTTCACCAACCGCCTCACAGAGTTCTGCAACTTTTACAAGAATTCTACACTCTTAAGCTATCCTCTCGTGTCTCCTCCCTATTCTGCATCATAGTTTGATAGGTCAAGCCCAGGGAAATATCCTCCATTTCTAAGTCAGTTGCCACAGCAACTATGTTTAAAGTCTCTTCTGGTTTCTCTTTGTCTCTTATATCTAAGCGCAACCTCCGAACAGTTCCAGGCTCTATCCCATCTTTCTCCATTAAATCATTCAAACTGCTGTGGCCACTTTCTTCCTCCAAGCCTCCATCCTCCATACTCATACAAGTAGCATAGAGCTCTGCTAAGTCATCAGTGGATGACATAGATTGTTCTGACATAGAGAAAAAGTCAGCTGAATCAGTCTCGCCCCCAGTAGGTATCGCTAACTCATCGCTATTTTGAAGGTCTGTCCTAATATCTAATGGGGTACCCACGTCATCTCCCCTCTCCGTAGTGGTAGAGATAGTCAAAACATTACTATCAGAGCGAGTGCAGCTACTAAATGTAGGTGAAGCCAAAATTATATGTTTGATCTCTTAATGTGATGGTTTGAATGTATTATATATTCAAAATTGTAAATCACAATTTGTTTTTTACCATATGTAAATCATTTTGAGTTTTATGTGGACCTCCTTGGAGTTCCGTAACATAACCGAAGATAATCTTGAAACTTGACTTGATTACTGAGTTCCTCAGATCATGATGAATTGAAGCTGAGTCAGCTAAACCTGTCACAGTTTATATGAAGTTCAGATGCGTGATGTGAGCAAGATATTTGTTAATACACATGTGCTTTAGATAGGGTAGTCAATATCAACAAGAGAGGTAGGGCATAAATAGGCACTACTATACCCCAATGAATCTATATTAACAACAAAGGAGTGACTATGATAACAAAAATGAACTAGTGAGGTGTAATGATAATCCGCTGTGTGCCGCAAATGCGATCAATGCTCACACACGTGCGTGCACACAGCGAATTCTCTCCCTGTGTACGCCCTTTTAGGTCCTCCTCTAGGGAAGAAACCTGGTGGGCTTGTTGGTCACCCGGTGTAAAAGGGAGGGAAATAACCTTACTTGTTAGAAGGACCCTCACTCACCACTAGTTGGTGACATGCTGGGGTGACCGAATGTCTCCCCAGCGTGCTACAACGCCTGGTTACAGTGGAGCAGGATGTGGTGAGTGCAACAGTGCCCAAATTAGGAGGTGACTAAATGTGAATGTGTGAGTGTATTAAAAAATGCAGAAGTTGTGCCTTTACAAAAATCTTTAATAATGGCCAACTTGCATTAGATAAAAACAAAGTGGGCGGACTCCCCTTCAGTATACCTGCTCTCTCGGCTGCTGTCTTCCGGAAGACAGCAGCCGAGAGAGCAGGTATACTGAGGGGAGCCGCGGTTGTCCAAATGTACACCGCGTGAAGATGTCCCACGCTGTCTTTTCCGAAGGGGCGTGATTATGCCTCGTATGAAGATTTTTTCATATCCCTACTGAAACTGTAGTGGGTTACTGACGGAAATTATCCGATCATTCCACACTGTATATATTGTTTATATTTTTCACATTTAGAGCCTCCCGGGAGGGTACGCCTTAGCACGCGCACACCACAGGAGGACTTTTGCTTAGGTCCTGAAGAATGCTGAGCTAAATGCAATTTAACAGCAGAAACATGTTGACCAATGTGGGATCCTAATTAGGACTCCGGTTCCTTAACTTAGAACCTGGGGAGTCTGCCCACTTTCGGGTGAGGACTCCCTTCTTAAAGTAAGGACTATGACTAAAAAGAACCTGACTTGAACTAATGAAGATTATTAGTGAGTAATAGTTGGGATGTATGACGTTACCACGCGATCAAAATGATTGCCGTACATCACAACGCAGCTTTTACAAAGCAAGTCGTTACCACGACTTGCGCTGTAGGGTGCTGAACTTAGGAGTAGTACAATTTACTATTCCAACTACGGCCTACGTACAGTTGGGAAGGTGTTGGAATAGTAAATCTACTATTCCTTAGTCTAGAGCGCCCTCCAGTGCAAGTCGCGGTAATGACTTGCGTTGTAAAAGCTGCGTTGTGAATGTATTGCGGTGTTTTGACCGCGTTGTAAAGGTTGTTTACCTAATAGTTGATTTTTTTTATTTGAAATTTCACCAGAGAAGAATCAACTGATTAGTAGGTAACAACTATGAGTACAAGCATGCAAAATTGTCAAAGGGTCAATTGGCAGGGCAGTGCTTAATTTAAGGAGGTGCTTTTCCCAGAGTTCACTTCAGACCACTGGACTTAAAGAGTTGTAGCCAATCATTTTGCATTAAAGAACAGTTTGATTACTAGTGCGGAACGAAAGCAGACGTTTATTTCATAAGTGGCACTTTTATCACAACAAAGCGGTAGTGGTGATATTGGCACACATGACTTTTCCTAGGTACTGCACAGCTATAGACAATTGATGTCTCATTCAATTTCTCCAAATAAATGCAAAGATTCCAAAATAACATAATAACATATACACATAGTAATCCTTTCTCATATTATATTTATATTTCGAAACTTTCAAAAACAAATCAGCATCCCTAGAAGCTGTTTAAGTTGCAATAATGCTTTTTAAATTTCTATGAGAAACAAAGTAGAATGTTCAAGATGCCATATAACATCAGTAATTCCATATGTACATTTTTACAAACAAGGACATTCCCAATGCATTTCGGGTTTGTATCTGAACCCTTCGTCAGGGAATAGATGTTAAGTCTGTCATATTTGAATACAGATGATAATGCAGTCCTCCACAGGGATCTATAACAAAATTATTTCTTTGTTACATAAATGACGGATCAGAATTTGCACTCTAAAAAAAGGAAAAATGAGAGTATGCTACTGCACGTAGATAGGATGTACCGGATGATCATTGTGAAAGAAGAGAACTGAAAGGCTCAATATGCTAATCAAGATGTGGTGAAGTAAAAGTGAGAATCCTGTGCCGTAGTGTTGTTACCCATAGTTGACTCAGGTATGCCAAACCGAAACCCAAAGTGGCAGTCTTTATCGATATGTGGGCTTGTGCCTAAGTTGAATCCTTATAACCCACATTATGCTGTTAAGCAAACCGTTACAAAAGTAAATAAAACTCACCCGAACGGGGTGAAGTTTCTGCAGATATAAAGAACGCGCTTTAATGACCTCATTTACATAGCGTGATAAAATAGGAAATGTTCACAGGTATGCTCTCTTACCCGTATTTCGAGAAGAGCTGTAGAGTATAGAACGTCACGTGTTGCTGTACCGGATTCAACACTCCCTGTCTATAAGCAATGCCATGAGAGACAAAGTGTCTAGGGTATATTACCAATGTACTTAATGCCATGAAATGAGAACGCCGTCTCACCTTACATTCAGGAGTATATTGGCAATCATCAAATTCATATGTGTGGAGCCGTACCCGATATCCAAAATGTGGAAGTTCTGTGAATGTAACCGGTTTAATATACCGTTAGTCCAAAGGATATCAGTGGAAGTGCCACTGTTCTAACCGTAAAGTCAAAGTCTCACCTTCAGTTTTGAAATAACACCACCGACCTCGGACCGATCAAGTTGCAGACTGAAACGTCAACAAGCGGGACAACGCACATGTCCTTAAACTACCGAACAAGTTTAAAGGGGCCGCCTCATCGCTAACTTCCATCATGTGATGATTGAAAACGCGTCAACAAAACTTTATGTGCACTTTGTCCCTAACAACGTTTCTAATTTCCACCCTATATTCAATTAATAAAGTATGGTGAAAGTGTTCATATTGAAGCGATGAATAGTACAATCGAGAGGTGTGATAATTGCAATGCACTCAACGGAAGTCATAGTTGAAGTTAACCCGATGGACACTCCTATTGTCCAACAAACCTAATGTCGAGTGTATTGTGTTTGAGTAAATCTAATTGAATGTGTCAAATGTGCATTATCGAGAGAAGCAAGAGAAGATATCGAGATGAGTGGAGAAATAAATTAAAACTAAAATTAGAGTGCAAATTCTTTACAGAGGATAAGCTAACATGATTGTAAGTAATATTGTAACTAATTATCACAAAAAACATACCATCTCGTAGTGGTCATTAAGCCCCCCAGGGGTGACTGTTCCCAGTTTTTTGATCCAGTGTGTTTCTCTTCTAGCTAAAGATGTATTGATGTCTACCCCTGAGCTTATCTTGATTTGTTCAAGGACAGTGAACCGTAACTGGGGTATTGTCTGGGAAGTTTGTTCCCCATGTACTGCTAATGGAGAGGTGGTATTGTGGTTGCGAATCCTGCTCTTATGTTCAATTATCCTGGTTTTTATTTTGCGGTTGGTTCTCCCTACATAAACCAACCCGCATGGACATTTAATCGCGTATATAACTGCTTCAGAGTTGCAGTTAGAGGTATGTTGCAATTTTAATGACTCTCCAGTGTGTGGATGCATGAATATGTCTCCTAAAATGACATTACTACACTGTCCACAGTTATGGCACTTGCTCATTCCCTTAAACACTTGTTTGATATCGGTGATTTTTGATTTGAGTAGTTCCCGTAAATTTCTTAAACGTCTTCTTATTATTCTTTTTATTTGGGAAGCTTGACTTGAGTATTTCAGTACAAATACTTCTCGTTTTTAGGTTTTTTTTGTACTAGGCTTCAGTAGTGTCTTTTAAAGCAATGATCTGTTCTGCTTGTGTTAATGTTTCAGGAGGATAACCTATAGCTTTAAATCGCATCATCTTTTTCTCAATTTCTATGGCGCAAGGGTGTTTATCTGAAGTAATTCTTTTGATCCGCATGAGTTGTGAAACTGGTAGGTGTTTTTTGAGATAAATGGGATGAGCACTGGAGAAGTGCAAAGCATTATTCACGTCTGTGGGCTTCCTGTAAACTGATGTGGCCAAACCTTGTGTTGACTTCATGATTTCCACATCCAGGAAATGTATGCTGTCATTTCTTTTATCGTATGTGAATTGTATCCTGGGATTTTGTTGGTTTAGTTCAGTGATAGATTCTTCTAACATCATTTTGGAACCTTTTCAGATTACCAATATATCATCAATGTAACGGAAAAATGCCACAGTATTTGCTTTCCATGTAGGGTTGCTCAAGATGTGACTGTATTCAAAAAAGGCCATGAAGGTGTTGGCATAGGAAAGGGCCCCGGGAAACCCCATGGATGTTCCAGTTTTTTGTAAATAATATTTGTCCTGCCAAATGAAATAACTATGGTAAAGTGAAAAATTAAGTAATTCAAGAAGAAATACAGCTTTATCTGTAGGTAAGGATGATGCCAGCAGCCGCCTCTCTGCAGCTTCCAAGTCTTCCTTGTGGGCTATCGATGTATACAGAGCTGTTACATCTATTGTGCATAGCCAAATATCATCTGTGAATGCTTCACAAATAGCTTCCAATTTCAGTAAGATGTCGGTTGTATCTTTTATATACGTTTCCCAGGCTTGAACCAAAGGTTGTAGATGGTGGTCCACGTAATATCCTATAGCCTCATGGATGGAGTTGCATCCAGCTACTATTGGTCTAAATGGTGGTATCCGGTTAGACCTTTTCAGTTATCTTCTTTCACAATGATCATCTGGTACATCCTATCTATGTGCAGTAGCATACTCTAATTTTTCCTTTTTTTAGAGTGCAAATTCTGATCCATCATTTATGTAATGAAGAAATAATTTTGTTATAGATCCCTGTGCAGGACTGCATTATCATCTGTATTCAAATACAACGGACTTAACATCTATCCCCTGACGAAGGGTTCAGATACGAACCCGAAATGCATTGGGAATGTCCTTGTTTGTAAAAATGTATATATGGAATTACTGATGTTATATGGCATCTTGAACATTCTACTTTGTTTCTCTTCTTCAGCTTCTAGGGATGCTGATTTGTTTTTGAAAGTTTCGAAATATAAATATAATATGAGAAAGGATTACTATGTGTACATGTTATTTTGAAATCTTTGCATTTATTTGGAGAAATTAAATGAGACCTCAATTGTCTTTAGCTGTGCTCGACCAAGGCTGCGGGGCTTCCTCAGCCCTCTTTTGTGTTTTGTTACCCAGAGATAGGTGGGCCTCATCTCTAATTCAGGGTTGATGCACGCTCATTTTGTTAAGATTGAGCACTTTTTGGTTCAAATTAGAATACACTGATTAACAGGTGTGCAGGTTCACCTCTCGTTGCAGTATTTAATTCTCCTAGGTACTGCCACACCCTCAGACTATCATTGGCTGATCTAGGGCAAGCTGGGATTGGCCGAAGCTGGAATGTCAGTGCTTCTCCTGGTGAGTGATTCAGCATTGTGGCACTGACCAGTGGCTGGCTGGATTGGCAGTGACTGAGCCAGATTTGGATTTAGAGTAAGAACCCTAGCCCAAGCAAATAGCAGCTCTCAATTTTATCCATGTCAGGACAATATTCTATCCATTTGTATTTTAACATACAACTGTGGTACTTTTAGTTCGCTTTCTATTATACGTTCTAGACTACAAACACCAGAATGCACAGGAAAAGGGCACTAGATAAGCTGTTTTTACTATACATGGAAAAAGTGAGAGTCATTTAATTTATAAATACATGTGGGAAACATTTTGAAACAAATGAGCAAAATGAAAAGTATGCATTGGTATTTCTATGGAGATGAGTAAATCTTGTCCAGGTACATGCAATGATGCACAAAGCAACAGGGTTGACATTAGACCTTTGTCAGCTATAAAGACAGCACAATAGAAACAGATGGGCTCTTTCAGTGAGCAGCACTAGATGTGAGCAGCACCGATGATAAACCGCAAATATCTTTGGACCCTGACAGTTATTTTGTTTTTTAAAACTAAACATTTACCAAAGGTATTGTGTAATTAAAGCTATTTGCGAAATGAGATCCTTGTAGGGATGGATAGTGACAGAAATAGAAACACGTTTTATATGTCAGTCAGTCAAACAAAACTTTATTTGATTTGTTAAAACCTTAAAAGTACATTTTCCACATTCAGTGATAAGAGAAAGGACAGCAGCAAAGCATTACAATATTCAACAAAGAGAAAGAACAGCAACATAACATGATAATATTAAAACCACAATTACACCTCAAGATACATGTAGTTTAACTTCTCTTGTTCCTTTTAAAACAGAGTATTATAGCATTTATTTGTTAAAATTGCTAAAATTTTGCCTATACATAACTTCTTTAGAATGCAGTTTTTACTACTGTTATTCCTTGGTATTTCTACCTTTATTCAAGGGTAAGGGCTGCACTATACATGTTCTTCTGCGCATTTGAGGAACAACCTAACTTTATTCATATATTTCCCCAACGCACAGGCTATGTCTAAATTCTCCATTTCCACCAAAAGAGTAGCAGCTTGCATTCTGTGCGTAATCTTATATTTTTTAAAAATCGGACATAAAAACTCCTTTCGAAGGTCTAAAAATCTCGTACAATCTAATAAAATATGTAAAATATCGCAGGTGGTTCCTAAAGTGCAAGTGCATTTCCCATTACATCCTATCATTAGGTTTCGAACCCCGTTATTCGCATAACCTGGGTTTATGCCAATTCGCATTTTCAAGACTTCTCGCCTCAGACTATGGCTGGGTAGCCGATCCACGTAGGGGAAGTGTTGGCTGCTCTCCCAAGCCACTTTCATGTGTGCTACCGAGGTCTTTTGAGCAAGGTAGTCCCGATCATAACTATGGGACATATTGACCCCTTGAATCTTTAATTCTTTTTTCCCAAATATTGTGGGGTCTTGCGGCAAGCATACCTTCAAATCTAACACCCCATAAGCCTTGCTTATTGAGGCTCTCCCCTCTTTTGCCCAGGGAGGCTCACTAATGGTAATTTCCTCCTTCGCCCATTGGGAGATTTTAGCGATTTCCCCTACTCCCAACCGCTGCCAGAAGCGTACAAGGCTCATACAAGCTGTTATAGCCCAGGAGGTTATTCCCAGCTCCGATCGTGCTGCCTGCACCATAGAGGAGTTTGGCAGAGCGAATAAGCTTTTTATGATATTTCCCTCCTCTCTATCCCAGGAGGACTTGCCAGTGAGATAAATAACGTCGGCTCCATACAAAAATTGTGGGGGGACCATTGCTTGAAAGGCTTTTAAGACCGGCCTATCTGACCTTTCACCATAGGTATTATTGAATCTTTTTAGGCCTTTGACCGACGCCAATGCCCTTATTTTTAATGCTTGCAGTTGTGTGTGCCATTTCAAGTTACCTGAGAACCACATTCCCAAATATCTGTAGTTGGTCACCCTCTCAAGCAAAATTGTGCCAAGATACCACGAGAACTTCACTTTGCTTCTCCCAAAACATACAATTTTAGTCTTGTCCATATTTACCACTAATTTTTTAATCGTACAATATTCTTTAAACCTATTTAGTTTTCTCTGGAGGCCTATCTCCGTTTGATCCATAATTACTAGGTCATTGGCATAAAGGAGGCACGATATGTGCTTTCCTCCCAATTTCGGGTTCGCCCCTCTGACATCTCTTAATACTTGGGGTAGGTCAGCTAAAAACAGGGCGAACAGCAGGGGGGCTAGGACGCACCCCTGCCTTAAGCCGCTCCCAATAGGAATTCTCCCGGTCAGTCCTCCATCCGTGTCCAATATTATCTGTGCCCAATTTTCTGTATGTAATGCTTGGATAAGGACCAGCAGGTCATCCTGTAGTTCATACCCTACTAGTGTTGACCACAGCTGTTCCCTGTCCACAAGATCAAAGGCTGCATGGAAGTCAACGAAACAGCAGAATAAATTACCCCTCTGATCAATTGACTTCCGTGTGATGGACCACAGAGCAAAACAATGGTCAATCGTTGAGTGGCCTTCTTTGAATCCCCCCTGCTCTGGGGGTATTATCTGTTTGTCTTCCACCCACTCCTTTAGTATCCCTAGGATTACCTTGGAAAAGACCTTTTCACCTATATCCAAAAGGGTTATTAAGCGGTAATTTTTGGGGGAGTTTGCATCACCTTTTTTATGGATTAGCCTAACAATAGCCCCTTTCCAATTTACAGGGAATTCACCTGTATTTAGGTCCCTAAAACATATTTGAAAGGAACTCTGCCCACCATTTTATGTTTGTTTTTATTATGAGAGCTGGCAGGTTGTCAGGGCCAGCTGCCCGTGTTAGGTTTAACCTAGATATTATGGTTCTAATTCGATCTGGGAAAAAGTGGGTTTTTAATTCTTCACTTATTCCTGGCCAAGCATTTACCATTATTCCCTCCCTCATTGGCCATTTCCCATAAATGTCCTCTAGGTAGGTCAGCCACTTGTCCTCTGGCACTGAGCACTGCATGGTCCCTTGTGCTTTTCCCATACAGTCATGTATTAACCTCCAAAAGCCTTTCACATTTTTATCTTCAATTACCACGAGTAAGTTATCCCAACATTTGTCCTTAAAACTCCTTTTATATGGATTTCCTTGTATTTTATTTGAAAAAACGATTATTTTGCAACAACTATTACTTTGAAGCAAGCACACTTTAATGCAGTGAGAAGCAAACAACAAGATCTCTTTTGGAGGATTTGAGCAGAAATTTTAATGTTGAAGATTGGTAACATGGTTCAGGACATTCAACACCAACTCATATTTAAGCACTGGAACAGTTTCTTTCATACTAATATGAGACAGGATGCTCTACCAGGATAAGACTGACTTGGTTGGGGTTTGAAAGTGGCTTGTGTTTATTGTGTTAAAACGTGAGACATATTTGTGACACTCTCGGGTGTTATGAGAAACTCAATGATGTTGCCAAGAAAGTGAAGACAACTGTTGAAGCTGAGGGTCTGATAAATTGTACAAGCATGATACGGTTGAAAATGATTGTTTTTTGTAGTTGGATTATAAGCTTGTTGTGTTACAATTTCGAGGTGAAATGTCATTCATTATTAGGTGATAGATTTTGTCTTGTACAGAATGTTTCTTCATATACAGCACTATATTATTGAGGTTTTTTTTGTATTATGCAATTTCGTGACTAGAAGGCGGTATCATGACAGATACTGTCTGCATACGACAATGCAATGGCAACATCCTGTCCGGTACAAATGAATAGATTGAATTACATCCTTATAGGATTGTGAAATATTGGGATCAGTGAAGGCAATAGTGAGTAATCACCAGTGTTCCCTCTAACGTGCGCGGCTGCGCTCGCGCGCACCTTTAAGGCACCGAGCGCGCATGGTACAATGTTAAGCGCGCACACGTTCTCGCCGCCGCCATCCGCTTTTTAAAATGCGAGCGGCGAAAAACAGCAATTTTCCTGGTTGTCTGAGTGAGTCCTTTGGGAAAGTATTCCTGTTAATCACAGCGCCCGTCAGGTGCTGCAATTAACGGGAATATTTTCACACTGGCCTACAATCAGCACCCAGCGGCGCTGTATTTAGAAAAGAAATGAAGCAAGTTTGAAATCAGGACGTGTAAAGTGCACGTCGTGCTTTCAGACTTGCTTAATTTCCTTTCTAAATACAGCTCGACTGGGTGCTGATTGCGGGCCTTTGTGAAAGGATTCCTGTTAATCGCAGCGCCCGTCATGCGCTGCAATTAACAGGAATATTTTCACAATGGCTGGGAAGGGCACTGGGCGACTCGGGTGACTCGTAACATGTCACTGGTGGAACTCCGGGGGTTGCCCACTTGGGACGTCTGCGGCTTCGTCATCTACAAAGAGTAACAAGTGCCTGAGCCCTCCTGGTACCACAACTGCGTGGAGAGCTTCAGCAGCACACGCTCGCCAAAGGTTTCCAAGTCGATTTTTTTTTTTATTGTTTTCCACCCACTTGGATGTCGATAATATCATATTGAGAGCTACCCCAGGAGAATACTATGCTATATAAGAGGCAGCCGGGAGCGGTGATGGTGTAGCCTGCTCAATTGATAAATAAATGGGCCAGGTCTAGCCACGCAGATAAAAAACAGAGTGAAGCTGTTCTTGTGACTCGCACACACGCAGCCTGCATGCCATCCCGTTTTACACTTTCAGAATAAAGTTGCAGAGGCAATTTTAGGGAAAGAAAACACGCAGATATTGTGTATAAACAAGTGACATTAATCTGGATAGGGTGAAGTATAGTAGCATATCAGGCCGTGACAAATAAAATGGAAATATTTTGCCCCAAGTTGTGACTGTCCATGAAAGAAGCATTGCAAACTGAGCATGTTTGGCTTGCTCTTGGAGTCCTAAACCAGTGCTTTAAATGGGCAGTACTGTCCGGTGCCAAGTACCTGCGCTTTTTTAATTTGAATACTGGCACGTTTCAGAAGTGATGCAATACATTTAATTGGGGAGTACATGCACCCCTCAGGAGCAAGCAGGTACTCTAAATAGTAAGTCCCTGCACTTCTATAGTTCCCTTCAGAGCACTGGCTGCAAACTTTTATGATAAAAGGTAGGGGCTGCTGTCTCCTCTGGTGCTTCATCTTTCACGAAAGAGGCATCGAATTCAGGAAAGGAAGGCACACCTGGAAGTCTTGTCAAAAGCAGGTAAATCATCGGAGGGGGCATGGGGGTGGGGTGCTATCTATTTGATGTCACACTTCTGCTTACTTATAAGACTATGTGCAGGTTCCTGCTCCAGTATTTGAAATACTTTAAACTGTTTGTGGTAGTGGCACGCATGCATCAATCACTTTTAGAATATTTGGCTAGGCAGGCAGACCCTCGAACGGACGGACATACACACAGACAACCAGAGCAGCGGAAAGTTTCCCAAGTACGAAGGTAGATAAGACAGACATTCCTAGGAGACAGGCGGCCACGATGCAAGCAGGCAGAAACAGAAAATGAGAGAGAAAGGGACGGACACATAGCATTAATACACAGGCACAGAGAAGCCAGCAGGGACAAAAGCCCAAAAGACAAATATAGACAACACACTTAACGATGTACTGACTGACAAACAGTTGTACACCGAGGTAACTGGATAGACAGAGATAAAAAACATACACTGGCAAATACAGAAAAAGTTGAAAGAAAAATATAAATGCATACAGCTAGTGGATAGTTTATGTACAGGTTGAATGACAATATCTAGTTAAAAAGATAGACATGCTGCCAAAAAGACAAAGGGGAGGGAAGAATAGAGAAAATATACAGAAGGTACCCACATTGGCAGACGTAGATGTACTGAACACACATATTTGTCTGCATTCTCTCTGCAGCTAGACTGGCAGACAGACAGACAGACAGAAACAGATAGATAGATAGACAGACAGATAGATAGACAGATAGACAGATATATATATAGATTTATTTAAATTCGAGATGTGCTGATGGATGGACTCTAGATGGACGGGTTATGGGTTTGGGAGCTGGCTGGGTTTGAGTGGGTGAATGAGCTGTATGTAAGGATGGATGAGCTTAAGGGGTAGCTGGATGGGTTTGAGTGTGTAGATACGGAGGATGTAAGTTTATGTGGATGGATGAACGAATGAATGGATGGATGGATTTATTTTACTTGGATGCTACATGAGTGACACTATGGGTTGGATGGATGAGCTTAAGGGGTAGCTGGATGGGTTTGAGTGTGTGGATAGCGTGTATGTAAGATATGTGGATGATGAATGGATGGATGGATTTAGTTTACTTGGATGCTAGATGATTGACACTATGGGTTGGATGGATGGATGGCTAGGGGATGGATGGGCGGATGGGACGGGGGTTTGTATACAGACATAGTCAATGGAAGAATGTATTGATGAAAAGGGAAGTGTTCAAATGCTCAGTAAATCTGTTTAGAACAATATTTAAGCAGAGCCTGTCTGCCCTGCAGAGTGCATCCAGCACAGCAGGCAGGCTTCCCTAAGCTGAATTCTTTGTGCATACAGCAGTTCTTCATACATGAGAAGTGCAGGGAAAGTGCGTGGGTGATGTTTGCATATTTTTGACAAGGGTCTTGCAGTTTTCCTCCCGTGAACATGTGTTTGCGTCTCGCAGCGGGAGCCGTCGGAGGCTGTCCCCAACTGCCTGACCGCCATGAGCCATCCGAGGAGCCCCTTTCTGGAGGCTGCAAAGAGAGAACTGAGCCGGTCGAGCTCTGAGACAGCGCCGTCCTCAACCTCATTATGGACATCATACAGGACTTGAGAAACTACCATTTGGCCAAGGAAAACAGGGTGCAGTTTTACTCCAAATTCTCAGACTACAAACTGGACGACAAGGAAGCCCCTGAGTACGGGCACTATCAGGATGAGCAGAGAGTCGGGGAGTCTCCCATTTTCACTCCTCTCGTTAGTTAGCATCCGCACTATTCTGTTAGTAAGAAGGTGAAACCGGGCAGAGCCCGAGCACACTATTATGGCTGGGCTTGTTGTGTTGAGAGGTAGGCAGGGCTTGGGTCAGGTGGGTGGTCTCTTTGGACTGGGATGAAGTAAGATTGGGGCAAATCTGTTGCACTATATGCTAAAATAGAATTGTATTGAATTTACATATCCTCCAAGGAGATCTGTTGTTACCACCTAACAATTAATATATTGTGCGGCACAGTTAGTGCAGTAAATTATATCAGAAACAAAGTGTTTGGCTACAGATATTGCACAATAACTTCTAAACTATCTATTTGTGTCCATTAGTGCCATCGAGGGTGCTCTGGTCAAAGTATTTATAAGTCACACGGCAAAACAAGCCCCACGCGGCCATAAAAGTAACAGCTGCGAGTATTTTCATCCCACTCAAAGCCCTGGTCTACACGTGCGGTCAGGTTCTTGGCGCACATAGCCTTGGCTACAGCGCACAGAGACCTTACTCTGCCGCACACAGAGGAAAATAATTAGAGGGAACATTGGTAATCACTATGATTATCTGAAGATTAGGGTCATGAGAAGACTATTTTGTCATCCATATTTTCCATATTTTTACTACAACCCATCATTTTAACACAGTATAGCTTAATGTTGCCATCATGATGTCAAAATGATCACTGGAGACCACATAATGTTCCCTTAAGAATGCATTTCTACATCTTTATTGCATGATTCATCAATGCACGGGACACTCTCAGATAACAATGCTCTTTAGAAGCTTATTGTTCATCTATTCTTTCACTCACAATTGGATTGAACATGAAGCTTTACATTACCTTTATTTGAGTGCTGAGATTTGTCTGCCTTTCTTTTATTGCCTTTTCATGGGTTACGCTGAAGTCCCATGCACAGAGCAGTTTTGTTGCATGTGTAGAAAATGTATTTGGACTGATGAAGTTCTCACGAAAGGACTTTGCCATGCTGTGGGAAAAGCAAAACATGTCACTTGTAGAATGAGGAACTGAGATATACATTTTTAGACTTGCCTTGTTAAAATAAAAAACTGCAATTAAATTCACTGATACAATGTAAATATTCCAACCAATTTACAGCATGATGGGGAAAATATGCCAGACCAAAAACTCTATTAGAACGTTTTACAGTACCTTTAGTCATCGACATATATATATGTATATATATATATATATATATATATATATATATATATATATATATATATATATATATATATATATAAATCAGGTTTGATAGAATAGCAAAATGAAACAATTTAATAGTAGACCTGTGTAACAACATAGTGCACAACAGAAAAACATCCTTGTGTCGCCCCCTCCTAAATTTGGAGTATTTACCTCATAGTCATGATTGTCAATTATGGGTAGGTAAATGTAAATGTAGAGTATTTATATAGCACACTTCTACCCGGAGGTCTCGTAGCGCTGTATTCATACCGCTGTGGAACCCATCCTGGCTTTCCTGTGAAATGTCCACTCCTGGGCACCCCCAAGGTGAAGCCAGGCATCCACAGTGCTGGCTTCCCCATCACGCTGTAGGGATAGTGGCTTCACTGCTTGCCTCCCCTTTGATTTTCCTGGCATTGCACTTGCCACTCCTAACTACAGAGTCTTGAAGCCAACTGTTTGAAAAGAAAGCAAACAGGCCTTTTTGATCCTTGTTTGCTTTCTGTAGTTTGAATCCTTGCACTTTATCTAGCTCCTCAGCAGCAAACAGAGGCTACTGAGTGGCAACGTGTGGAACAATAGACAATCATGTGTTGTCAGTGCCGTTCAATAGGTGTGAGTTGTAATATTTGCTACTCCTGGCATTTTGGTGCTTCGATTTCCACCCTGATAGTCGCAACAATATCCATGGTGCGACCAGAACCCCACATAGTCCAGGTTCACAGGTACCAGAGGGGAAAAGGGGCTTGTTTACCTCCTCAAACCTGAAATAAATTCCATGGCATGGCATGATCTTATGATTTCCCCACCCCATGAGAACTTCCAAAAAGACACCCACTGGACAGAATGCACAATGTAGATCCTTGAACTGGTACTACATGGAGTTGAAGTCCTTGTGGGTAGTTCCACAATCACCCAAAAAGTGCTGGGGTTATGATATGGACCTCTTCAATAAAGAACCATTTAAAAAATCATCTTTCCCAATATATCATATAAAAGGTCATAGTGTTAGAGCTTTTGAAAATGTGCAAATTTGGGTAACAAATATTGCAGGCGAATTAATGATAAATAGTAGTCGTAACCGATGAATTAATGATGTTGCATTTAAAACGAATTAATAGAAATGTTTGGATGTATGATTAATAATGCAGTTTAGTTACGCCACATTTTCACAAAAACACAATTTTATTTAAAAAGTATGCAGTTTCTAGTGTTCTGTTCATCTTGCTACTTTCTCGTTCAACCTCTCAATCAATTTCCCCTTTAAGAATTCTCTCCTCATAGTTTACAGGGAGCACAATGGAGTGTGATACAGTTATCTGACTCGTTAGAATGAGTGTATTATTAATTAATCTTGCCATTGTGTTCCTCATGTAACCTGATGCAACCTGAAGAAGGGCATTCGCTCTGAACGGCGGATACCCGTTTTCTAGCACATTAATGTGTTGTTCTTTGTTAAAGAATGTTTCATATTATGTTTTGCATCTCCAAATTTCGGTTGCTTTAGATGGTAATGGAAAATGTTGATTATTCTTAAAAGTGAGATAGTTCTATAGCCTAATTTGCTACACTACATTTTCTGATTTGTCTAAAATGTACTGTCAATAACCATCCAATGCTAAATTTGCAATATTTCTGATTGTTTTTTAGTAAAATGTGTATAAAAACCCCTGGTTTTATTTGGATGGTGGCAACTTTTGCTTTTCTTCACTAAACTCTATTTGTTTGAGGTTTTATTTACACATAGAACTCTATTTACATGCGAGAGACTTTAAAGTTCCTCATACCTTGGTAATCTCACCCTTTAAAAACAATGTTAGCATTGTTTATTTGAACCTGACAATTCAGACTTCGGACTTGTACCTCTGTATCTGAGCCCAAATGGCATGTTTGGATTTATTTTTACGACCTATTTTGAATTTGTAATAAACCTATTAACTTCCCATTGATCTAGAACTCAGTTCTTGAGTGGTGTAAGTTTCTATTTTGATTTTGCTCTGCTATTCATTGAACCGAATTTCGTGGAGACTGGTGTATCTTATCGTTAGATCAGGAGTACTGGAGCCAGATCAGCATAGGTATTTTTGGGGTGATCAAAATATTGGGCTTCAGGCTGCTACAAAAGTTTAAGATGAAGTCTTGAAGAAGAGGTCATGAATCAATCCAACAATTTAAGAATTGCATTAATACCAAGGAGATGATTACTCCCCATCATTTCCTACAATAGAACAATGTCCACATTAAACAACTGAGAGCCTTGAAAAGCACTACATGCACATCTACCAAATGTTTATTTAGCACTATGTGAAGCCAATGTTATACTTTTTGCACTAGCTGAAAAACACAATTGTAAACACTGCGACAAGAAAGATAGAGGGCCAAATGTACCCGTTAGGTGATCCACCAATTGTCAGTCAGTTGTTCTTAACCTGTTGTCCAGGGACATCTAGTGGTACGCAAAGCCTACTGAGAGGGTCTGCGACTGCTTAGACACATAAACAGATTAATAAAGTGTATACAAAGAAAAAAGCTAAATGTAAATTTGAGAATTTTCTGTAAAGGTAAAGGAATTTGAAATTATAAGCTAAAAAATAATTTGGCATCCTCAGATTGTTTCGTGGCACAGTGCAAGTGCATCAAGCATGATATAAAATAGACAGTGTTTTGCCTTTATTGGATTAGAAAAGCTCTCACCTTCCCATTAACATTAAAATTGTTATTTTTTAAAATATTTGTTTGTGAAATAAATAAAACAGATCTGAATTTCTGTATTGTTCTGTGGTTCCAATCATAAAACTTGCTTTGTCTGGGGACCCTGGCTTCAAGTAATGACTTAGTTAAGGTGCACGGATTCCAATCATTATTCAGTAACAGGGTCCACAGATTCCAGTACTAGTTAAGAGAAGGTCCACAGAAGTCAAAAGGTTAAGAACCACTTCCCTAAGTGATGCCCATAATCTTCAATTCACTCTTTTTTGGTGTTTTTCATGACTATGTGATATATTTAGAGAAAAAATAGGTGGGGTGATTTTGCTAATTGAGTGATAAGCAGTGTTGCTAGGTTTTTACTGAACCACAGAGTAGTCAAACAACATACATTCAATGAAGAACTATATGTATTAAGAGGGGAAACAGTTTTTAATCCCATTCTAATGATTGATCAGCTCTGCTTCTATGTGTTCAGCTTACCACTTATAAGCTCTCTCACCTGTATATAAGGCTAAGGAAGCAGATCAGGAGGTAAAATCCAATAGTAAAGATGTATGCAAGCTGCATGTTGTAAGCAGTAAGATTTACGTTGGTGTGTATTGTTGAATTGGTGTAAAATCCATAATAAAGTACAGTTTCCTGGAAATAACCCTATATAAAAACAGAGAAAAAGGTTAGATATGTAATGTAACGATATACAAAAGATGGCCCTCTGAAGGCATAGATCATTGTATGTTTATAGCTTAATTTGCAATAGTCAAAAAATGTGTAACATAATTTACCCCACAGACGAATGGGTGTTTTGCATAAACTCCTCTAAAGAAGCATTTGCATTCCATAATATAGTGAGATAAAAGACACTGAGGCATTTCCGGATGAAACTAATTGCACTTCTCACAAAGTAATTTTGCCGAAATGTGCAAAAAAAATAATTTTGCACCAGTTGGGACAATTATCAATGCGGATATTAATACATATTTGTAGTAGTGCAATCTATCTACATTGGAAAAGTTTGAGGCAAAATTGCACTAGATTCAGAACATTCAACGTATTTCCACTTGGGTTGTGAACCGCTGCTTGTTGCAATTGCACATTTCACATTGGTGGGGAGTTGCACTGCACCTGTACTGGGTGCATAGGCTGATAATACACATTTCCAGAGGTCCTGTTAACATTTCCTTAATTAGTTCACTTATTTTTGTTGCAAATAGCTAAAGAATCGAGAGGCCCCTTTAGGTTAATTCTTCCATTCAAGTATACACTGTGTCTTCTGTGGCAAACTTTGACCTGTCTCCAAGCACTGGCCATTGCTGGAGGCATTCTGAGAGCTGCAAGCCCACCTTTCCGGTGGATAAAGCGGACTCCAGTGTATGTTGCCCTCTATTGCTACTGATCTTCCACTCAGACACGTACCAGAACAATGAGCGACATTTCAAGTGCTAATTTAGTTGCATATGTTGAACATCTGACCATTGTATGAGTACAACTTATTTTGTTGACCAGACTCATGCTTCTGCCCTTCTTCACCCAAAGCCTAATTGTGTGCTGTGTTGATGTGCCCTATGTTGAGGTGTACTGTGTTGAAGTGTCCTATGTATAATACTGTAGCTGGACTCAGCCCCTCTTTTTTGTAGCATGCTAGAGTTATCATGGTTTTAACACCCTCAGTGCACGTCTGAGAAACTTTCAGGTAGACTTACCAAGGATACTTCTGACCCTAGCATATGATTCACAAAAGCCTACTGCCCATACCCTAGAAATAATATCTGATAATTCCTAAACCAGTTGCAAAGCTAGTAATTCTGGAGGATTTTTATTTAAGTCACATTTTTATATAGGCAACTACATATGGCTTTATTAGTGTGTGTTGGCATGTTCACAACCACACAAACAATATGCCTTCAACACATATAAAGGCATCAACAACGTCTGTAGGATCAGAAGTCCTGGTTGTCGTCCCGGTTAGGTTAATAGAAATGTACAAAAACTTATTTCCACTCAATGGAGAATCTTGTAATTGCTTGTCATGTTTTAAACTTGGGAGATTCTGGTAGTAAGATGTTTTTGCTTTTGGAGTCTCTAGAACCAACAGAGAATGTCAAAAGGTTGGCTAGGTAGGTGGGCCTTCTTTGGTGGATGGCTTTGTGAGTTGAGAAACTGATTTAGATTTGTATTTCGGACTTCCAATGGAAGCCAGTAGACATGTAGAATTAGTATGATGTGGCTGGATTTTTTGGAGTAATTAATCTTGCTGTAGTGTGGAATGGTGCATTGATGGGAGGGAGGTGGCGGTTAGGGTCCCCGTTATAACTGTGTTCCTGTAATTGATTCTAGAAATTATGGATGCATGTTTTCACATTTTAGCTAGTTGCTCATGTGTAGTTTTCCCAACATGGTGACCAAGAGAAAGATTGGGGTTGACTGTAAAGTATAGTGACTTAACAGTGGGTTCCAGGCTCGGGATACAACCATCGATTTTTAGTTCCTGAAGTAGTTTTTAGCTTCCTTTGATTTTGGACTTGGGGATATCGGTATGAATTCTGTTTTCTGTGGGTTTAGCATTATGAAATGTACATTCATTCATTTGTGTAGTTTCTTCAGAAAACACTAGAGCGAGATTATGTCTTGCTATTGGTAAGGTTTAGATATAACTCTGTATCATCTGAATATTTATATGATGTGTATGCTTAGTGATTTATATACAGGTTGAATAATGTTGTGGATAATACAGAACCTTTGGGATGGGCATTTCTTTTATCTGTGTTGTTTGTTTGCCTATTTGTATCAGATGACGTCTGCTGTTAAGAGACAACCAGTTGAAAAATTGAATATGAAGGTCTATTCAGTGATGGCCAGTAGCCTTCCATTATCTATTGCATAAAACACTAATTTTAGATCCAACATGACATGTTTTCTTCTTCATCCAGCATCTTGTTGAGTACTGTCATTCTAGCAGTCTCCTTACTGAAACCTTCTCTAAAAACGGTTGGCAGCCCACCAAGAAGGGAACTGGCAGTAAATACTCATTGATTTGTAAAGTCACACATTTCAAATTTGACTTTTGCCGTCCTTAATATTGGTATTATAGGTCAATTTTTCAACTGCCATTGAAGGTGTTCTTGTTTAGGGCTGTATTGATGATATCCTGCCAGCACGGAGATATGAAGGAGGAAGTGGTCCCTCAGCAGATACTCTGAATACCGGATCCTTTTGTGTGGTACAGGGTATTGAGTTTTAATGTGTAATAAAGTGTTTCTCATTTTACAGAGATAAGCAATGAGGTGGACAATCAGGTTATTACACTGTTGCATGTCTGTGGAGGACTGAGCTTGTTATACCCCCCTCCCACATTTACCTCCCTGACAAATTTGTGACTGTCCATCATCGGTACCATGGATACTCAAGGGCTGTAAGGGATGTCCTTGGCCCAGTTTGCAGAGCCATAGTAAGATGGGCCCCAGGACATCATAAGCAAACAACCCAAGGCCGCAGGACTGTGGCTCAGTTGCCCCTAATTGCCCGTTTGCGCCCCCAAGGAGGATCTGATACCAACTGTTTTATTTCATTTTGGTATTCAGCTATAAGTTATCATTTTTCGAGCAAAGAGCATTTATTTTTGGAAAGACAATGGTCTCTCTTGGAAATTCATTTATTTTGTTAAGTGGGAAATCCAAGAATTGTGATTTTGTATCTTTTAGTGATGTGGCGATTTCTTGGTGATGATATTAAATGGTATTAAGAAATGTCAGTTTTTGTATGGAATGTAACATTTTCCAGTATGTCATTATTAATTGTAGGATGTGATGTTCCGTGTGTTTTGGGTTGGATGAAAACTGCCTCACGTAGTGCAGTTGGAGCAGTGGCTCCAAGGGCCAGATGAATGAAGCATTTTACCACCCACACACTGCCCATCAGGCTGTCTCTGACCCTAAAATGCTTTTTGCCATATACCAACCTTATTTTGCGATTCAGTAACCTATTACTGGCTCGCACAATAGGGTTGCGAATCACTATTAGGAAGATGCACGTTTAGGACGTCCCTTCCTAATAGTGGGTTGCACTGGTATGTACGAATGTTTTGCTACCAGGAATGCGGTCGAAAAACATTTATAGTTACAACCAACTTCAAGTTGGTGGTAACCCATTTGCAAATGGGAAGAGGTCCCCAAGGGACCCCTTCCACTTTGCGAATGTGGACACCAACATTTTGTAGGAGCAGGTAGTGGTTTTACGGACCACCGCCTACTCTCAAAAAAATGAAAAGGTAGCTTTACATTTTTATTTTTGAAATGCATCCAGTTTTTCTTTGAGGAAAATGGGCTACATTACAAAAGAAAATAGTTTTATTTAAAAAGCAATCACAGACATGGTGGTCTGCTGTCCCCAACATGTCACCATTCCTGCAAAACATACCTCATGAATATTAATGAGGTAGGTCTATTTGTGGCCGAATGGGAATCACAAAATGTGTCTATGACACAATTTTGCATGGGTATTTGCGATTTCCAAAGTGGAAATAGAAAACATTTGCTATCAGGAAATGCTAAACTGACTGTTTTGTACATTTGGCACCATGTTTCCAATAACTGTGACAATTTATTTCCCCAGTCTATGTTTAAATCCCCATGTAAATATCCGTGGGACAAAGCAAGTGGTTTTTGATGATGGAATAGTTGCTCAGTAAAATTGGCCTTAAGATTTAGCAGTATATAAATCACACGTAGGTAAGGGGTGCCCCAGCAGACTGACCTCTTGCTTGTTATAATCCTGGCCCCTTGATAAACCTCCATGAATAAATAGTTGTCTAGAGATTTTCCCTTTTGATTTTTGTTTTTGGATCATTAGAGAAGTAATTTACCTTGGGTAGGCATTGCTGATGCAGTCTGGATTTTTCTGGACAACCTTTTTAAAATGGCAGATGTGTTGCAGTGATGATGTCATATTTCAGGAACCATAAGACCTGCACACTTTATTATAGTATCAAAGAAAACAAGTTACTTACCTATAACTTTAGTTCTCCAGTATTGGAAGCTTTCATAGATTCACATGCCTGAATCATTCCCCGTAGTCGAGACGGGAGTCTCCGTTATATAAAAAAGCAATGCTTAGTAGTATAGCAAACTGAAAAGAGGCCTAGGCCCATTCCCCTTTTGCAACCCATAGCCTTTGTTATGTAAAAAAGGCCCAAACTTTTCCCTGAACCAATCAGAGCTCCTCACCCTCTAGAACACTCCTGAGAGAACCTTCTGCCCCTCAGATTTTCGCCCAGTTGTGCCTCAAGAACACTTGTGGTGCTAAATCCAAGGTAAGCCTCTCAGGGTAGGAGGGTGGGTGCATGTGAATCTATGAAAGCTTACAATACTGGAGAACTAAAGTTACAGGTAAGTAACTTGTTTTCTTACTCCAGTATTGGAACTTTCATAGATTCACATGCCTGAATCAGAATAGCGAGCAGTGAGATTACAAAGCACATTTCTCTGATACATTTCATAATCATGTAATACAACTTGAAAATCAAGCATAACATATAAAATGTGACTTTGTAAAACAAGAGAAATTACGGATGGAGGGATGGAAAGAAGGCTCACCGTTACTGGATGATATTCCGCAGTACCGCCTCTCCCACCGCCGCATCCGACTCTGCGGCTGCCTCCAAGCAGTAGTGCCTGGTGAAGGTGTGCGTAGATGCCCAGGTCGCTGCTCTGCAGATATCCTGGATTGGCACTCCTCCAAATAGTGCAGTGGATGTGGCCATTGCCCTCGTGGAATGAGCACAAACTCGTGCATTTAGGCTTTCCAGCAGCTTGATGACAGTAGACAATTGCACTGGAAATCCATCTGGCAATTCCCCTTTTTGATAAAGGGAAACCTTTCCTAGGTGCACTGAAAGCGACGAAGAGCTGAGAAGATTTGCGAAAGCTCTTAGTTTCTTTCAAGTAGAACTTCATACATCTTTGAACGTCTAGTGAGTGTAACACTCTTTCTGCCGCTGTTGACGGATGAGGAAAGAAACGTTTTAACACCAAAGGCTCATTCAGATGAAAATCAGTTGGCACCTTAGGAATTAATTTTGGATTAGTCCTAAGAATCATTCTATCTTCCTGAAACTGTAGGAAAGGCTCCTGAATAGTGAGCGCTTGCAGTTCACCTACTCTTCTCGCTGAAGTTAGTGCAATGAGAAGAGCCACTTTCCAGGACAAGAACTTAAGGTCCGCTCTGTGTATCGGCTCAAACGGTGGTTTCATCAATTGTGACAGTACTATATTGAGATTCCATAGTGGTGGTGTAGACTTTACTGGAGGAAAGACCCTGAATAATCCCTTCATAAACTGTTTGATGATCCTTGATGACCATAAGGACGGGCCTGATGAAGACCTCCTGTAGCGGGATAAAGCAGCCAAATGTACCTTGATGGAAGCGTGCGCCAATCCTGACTTTGCTAACAGCAGAATGTAAGGTATAATCTGATGAGGTGCAGCAGTAAGAGGGTGAGTGTTATGCCTCTTACACCACAGACAAAACCTCTTCCATTTCATCCTGTAGGTGTTTTTGGTACTGTCTGCTCTAGCTTTGGACAGGATTCTCCTACATTCGTGTGAGATATTTAGATGACTAAACTCAGTGTTCAGGAGAAAGGCTGCTAATCGCAAGGATTTTGGGTCCGGATGGAGCACCTGACCCCAGCGATAGAATTGGTCGCAGCCAAACTGGACGGTCCTCTGACAGCAGCAGGAGTTCCGTGAACCAGTGTTGTTTGGGCCACCACAGGGCTATTAGGATCAGCCTGCACGGCTCTTTCTTGATCTTCACCAGTACGAGGGGGAGAAGAGGAATTGGAGGAAAACCGTAGGCAACACGCCGGACCATGCCATGGAAAACGCATTCCCCCCCAAGATCCCTTCTGGAGAAGCCAGCTTGCGAAGTACCGGCATTTCCTGTTCTCTCTTGTGGCGAAGAGGTCCACTATTGGTGTTCCCCACCTTTGAAAGATGCTGTCCAGGGTCCCCTGGTCCAGCTCCCATTCGTGGCAGGACGATTTGAGCCTGCTGAGAGTATCCGCCTTGACGTTTTGATCTCGCGGGAGGTGTTCCGCTGACAATGAAATTCCTTGTCGAAGAGCCCATTCCCACATCTCCTGGGCCTCCTGAGATAGGGAGAGAGATCTTGTTCCCCCTGCTTGTTTAAATAGTGCATCGCCATAGTGTTGTCTGGTCTTACCAACACCGGCAAACTTCGTATTCGTGGTAGGAAGGCTTGCAATGCTAAGCGGAATGCCCTGAGTTCCAGCAGATTTATGTGTAATCGCTGCTCGTGGACCTTCCAACGACCGCTGACCTGACGGTCCTGAAGGAAAGCTCCCCATCCTTCTAGGGACGCATCTGTCGCCACCACTAATGGAGCCGCTCTTGAAAGAAAAGTCAGACCCTGAGATATATTTTCTTTCTGTGTCCACCATGCCGCTGCCTGCACCATCACTGGTGTCACTCATATTGTGTCGTCGAAGAATCCCTCCACTTGACGCCACTGAAGATCGATCTGTTCCTGCCATGGGCGCATCCTTAATCTGCAGTGAGGTACAAAGGGAATGCAAGATGACATCATGCCCAGCAAGGATTTTTACCTGCGGACTGAAAGAGACTTTTTTTTTACAAAGTCTTGGAAAAGGGACACAATCCTCAGTTGCCTTTCTTCGGAGGAAACGCCTTGTTGCAGTCCATGTCTAGTATTGCCCCAGATATGTGATCACTCTTGCTGGTTGGAGGTTTGACTTTCCTTTGTGAAGAGTCAAACCCAGTTTGGCGAACAAATCTATGCAGGCCTGTGTTGACGCTCTGGCTTGTGCTTTCGATGGCGCTTTGGCTAACCAGTCGTCGAGGTAAGGAAATATTTGATGTTTTTGCTTCCTTAACACAGCCGCCACTGGTGCCAGGCATTTTGTGAACACTCTCAGCGCTGACTTTAAGCCGAATGGCAGTACCCTGAATTGGTAATGTCTTCCGGCTACTAAGAACCGAAGGTACTGTCTGTGTGCGGGATGGATCGGCACGTGGAAATACGCGTCTTGTAGGTCTAATGTAGTCATATGATCTCCTGGGTTCAATAACGGAAGGATGTCCTGTAGAGACACCATCCTGATAGATTGCTTTTTGAGATAGGTGTTTAAGGATATGAGATCCAGAATAGAACGCCATTGGAGCTTGTTTTTCTTGACAAGAAAAAAACGGGAGTAAAACCCCGTGTTTTCTTGGGCATTCGGTACCGGTTCTATTGCTCCCTTTCGGAGCATTGTCCGAATTTCCTGCCGGAGTTGATGCAGATGGTTGGCTCTCTGATGCCTCGGTGGAGTACAAGGGGGCGTTTGAAGAAATTCTAGGGTGTGACCGAATTGAACAATTTTGAGGACCCATTGGTCTGTTGTTTTCCGCCAATTTTGAAGATGATGAGCAATCTTTCCACCCAGGGGAGCACGTGATTTCTGGAATGTTGACATAGCCGGAAGATGGAGGTTGTCATTGCCGTTGGGTGTTGTCCTTCCCCTGACGGCCATCCCTTCCTCTTGGAGCTGATTTCGTATATCCTCCTGAATTACGCTGATTGTACTGTTGACGGTAGGGCTGCGATGAGGCAAAATAAGAGGAATATCTCCCTTGTTGATATCCTCCTCTATACGAGGACTGCCCTCGACCTCTGGAGCCATGAAAAGGGGTTTTTCTGTACTGCAGTGTTCCCAAAGCCTTTGCAGTATTGGTATCCTTCTTGATACTCTGCAAAGTATCATCAATATGCTTCCCAAATAGATCTTCTCCATTGAATGGGATGTCCAGAATCTTGTTTTGAACTTCCGACCTAAAAGCCGTTGCTCGTAGCCATCCTTGCCAGCGCAGGACTGCTGCTCCTCCCACAGATCTAAATGCCGTCGTCGCTATATCCTAAGCGCAGTCTATGACTTCAGCCGAAGTCTTTTCCCCTTCCAGGAGAATCTTCCTGGCCTCCTGCTTCTCCGGTTCCGGCACCTGGTTAATGTATGGACACAGGTCACACCACATTTGCCTGTCGTACCTTCTCAAAATAGCGAGGGCATTAGCGGTTTTATCTAGCAGCGCCGACAATAAGGAAAAACGTTTGCCTGCCTTATCCAGTCTTCTGCCCTCTCTGTCTGGAGGTGTCGTGATTGGAGCAGATGGGTTTCTGGACTTCTGCTGTGCCGCCTGAGTAAATATAGAATCCGGCTTGGGATGACCGAAAAGACAAGCTGGAGCATCTATAGGCGCCTTATACTTTTTGTCTAGTCTGGCCAGAACCGGTGTCACCGTAGCTGGCGTCTCCATGACCTTTAATCCTTCCTCCCAAATATGACTCACGATAGGCAAGGATTGCATAGATTTGCGATACGATTCCTTGAAGTCGTATAAAAAACATTCCGCTTTATCCTCAGTAATGGTGAGTGCAAACCTCTTAGTGGCTCTTTCCATTAAATTATGAAAACCACCAATGTCCTCCGGTGCAGAATCTACTGTCTTCGGCGTAGGAGTTGAAGGTGAGGGGATGAGATAGTCATTCCACTCTGCACTTGGTTCCGCAATCTCTCCATCCTCGTGGTCATCATCCGTGGTATCGTGTTGTGACGTTGGTGGTGGAGACCTAGCAGTAGGCTCCGGCAAAATTTCTCTCCTACGCACTGGCATCCCTGGTACAGACCGTGGACGCGGAGTAGCCTCTGGAACCTCCTCAGTGGCTGGAGCCGTTGGATATCTTCTTCTATAATCCTCCAACATGCCCTGGAGGTCTTTCAAAAAAGAGGATGGTACACTTGTCATATCCTCATGCTGCTGTTGGTGATATTGGTGCTGTTCTTGGGGATGCTCTTGAAAACCCCCATATTCTTCCTCAGAATCGACCTCCTGGTACTTGACTTGTAATTGCGAAGGGCTACTCGCAAAACCATAAGGATCCTAGTCATCCTCTTCCTCCGAATCTTCCTCTTCCAGCAGGTGAGATGGAACCAATGGAGACACCTTGCTTGGTGATGTAACCTCTGGTGTTATAGGCTTTTTCCAGGGTACCAATCTTTTCTCTGGTGTCTTTTCCATTGTCAACGAGCCCGTCGACGAGATCCCGGTCGCCGTCGTCGACCAAGTTATCGTCGTCGACGCCACCGTCGACGTTGTAGTTACCGTCGATGCTGTCCTCGTCGACGCTGCTGTCGACGATGTAGATACAGCAACGCTCGTCGACGCCTTCGTCGATGATGAAACTGTCAATGATATCGCCGTCGACGGTGAAATCGTCGACGCTGCCTTCTCACCAGCTTTTACCACTTCTTTTCTCGTCAATGACGACAATGGTTCTTTCGCCGAGGATGACATCTTTTTCGTCGATGGTCCCGTCGAAAGTGCTGAAACACTCCCTTTCTCCTCAGAAGGTGCAGAGGAAGTTCTCTTGATGGTAATCTTGACTCCATGAGGCGATTTTGGAGGTTCTGAGGCGGACTTCTCTTGCTTTACCTCAGAAGCAGAACCCTTCTTCCCCTTAGCTTTACCTGAAGGGGATTTTGAGGGACTGCGCCCTGAAGACCCTGGGGTGGTCTTTTTTGGCGCCTTCTCAGGTCTTTCTCCTGAGGAATGTGTCTGAGGAGACCTAATTCTCTTTTGAGATCTCTTAGACAATACAGACTTCTCCTCACTCTCACTTGAGAGGATTTCTTTGCTTGTTTTCACCTTCTGGAGCCAAATCAGCAGCCTTCCCTCACGATCCCTCAAGGTTTTATTTGAAAAGGTTTGACATACCTTACGATCTGCTGCCTTATGGTCTGGATAGAGGTAGTATATGCAATCTTTGTGAGGGTCATCTGTATAAAGTCTCTTCTTAGAGCAGGTGGAACAAGCTTAAATAATCCCTTTTTCCCCTTTTCAGACATGGTTAGATGAATAAGGAATTCCAATAAGAAGAAATTAGAAGATGAGAGACCTCAAATCTCAGTCAAAATACTGTAAAAGTAAAGAGTTTGAGCGGAGCTCAAAAGAGACTCCCTAGCACAACGTGCGGTAGAAAATCTGAGGGGCAGAAGGTTCTCTCAGGAGTGTTCTAGAGGGTGAGGAGCTCTGATTGGTTCAGGGAAAGGTATGGGCCTTTTTTACATAACAAAGGCTATGGGTTGCAAAAGGGAAATGGGCCTAGACCTCTTTTCAGTTTTCTATACTACTAAGCATTGCTTTTTTATATACCGGAGACTCCCGTCTCAACGACGGGGAATGATTCAGGCATGTGAATCTATGAAAGTTCCAATACTGGAGTAAACATAGGTTTTAGGGGTCAAGTAGTCTTATAGAGATAAAAAATAACTCTTCAGAGAAACTGTTCTGCCATTTTCTAAAATGGCAGCTATATTAGAGGAAGAAGAGACATATATAGAAATGAAACAAAGAATAATGTGTTTAATCCTTTAATGTAGACACCAAACAATGTTTATGATCTGAATATGAGAAAAAATAATGTTTATCACTCCTGTTTTAGACCCATTTTCATAGTTCACTTTATTTGTTTCGGCACTCTCTTGTAGTACATTTGCAGAATGTTGAACATTTGATAAGAGCATATTGACAGGGGCATCTTTTTGTAGCACAGGCTTTGCAAGTACATGTATGTGTAAGTTCGGTGGGTAGAGGCTTTAGACATTTCGTAGGTTTTAGCACCCCCATCAATATATTTCCAACCAAATTCACATGGATGTTTCTGTACATATGCATGATCCAAAACATCCACACCTCTCTTATCAACTAGAATGCTATTTTAATGTGCCTACGCACAGAATATGATGTAGGTGGTAGGTCACTTAGTGGAACTGATCTCTTGAACTCACTGTACGAAGATCGTCAAATGTGTGACGGTCAGAACTGGTTTTCCACACATGCACAAGGTATTTTTCTATGTCTTGAAAGCCACATTCTTCTTCTGTCCAAGCAAATCCTTTTAGAAACTTGACAAGTTTAAGAGTTAAAGTTCCAAGCTTTGTTCAAATTTTGCTCACAGTGTTATCACCCATAGGAATATGTGCCTTGATAGGAACACTGGGCAATTCTACATCAAGTCTCTCGTACAGAATATGGAGGGCATTAAGTGTCTTTTCTCGCCTGTTCAATAATGTATCTATAACTCTGACAATCCTTGACTTAGAATATTGTAAAACATCTAAGCAGCCCAATAACATCTGTGTCATTAGCCAGTACAATGACTCGATTTGAGCCAATTCGAACAGCCCACTTAGCTTTTGGCACAACACGAAGGTCAGCGTCCTCAAATTTGCTGTTAAGTTCTTGATCAATATGGCTTGTACCTTTTGAACAATCTCTCCTGGCACCAACTCCTCATTAACAATCATTCCACTTGCAATAATTGGACATCTAGTGTTCACTGAAGCATCAGCAATGTTTTGGTGAGTCAACATTTCCAAGTTCATCTTGTACGATGTTGATGACCAGACTTTATCACTTTGAACAGGTATAGGTGTCGAATTTTCAATGCAGGCTAGGTCAATTGTTCGAATTGTAGACATTTGTCTGACTCTCTCACATTCTTTGATAGATAGTTTAATATAACTGACAAAGACAATGTGCAGTTCTTGCAAGGTGCACACTGACTTTGACATCTGTAGAACAGTCTGAATGACCGCTCTGAAGATTTGAATGGATGAAATCTTAACCATTTGCAATTGTGACATATAGTCCACAACAACAGCAGTTTTCAAGGAGGCTACTTTTTCAAATTTAAATTCTTAGGGTGTTTTTTTTTCTAGCTCTTGTACTAGTTTGTGCTTCGCTGGTTTGGATGCATAATCCCCATCAAATAATGCATTTGTTGAAAGAAGATCATACAACCGAATGTCCAGGATAAATTCACCCCTTTCTTTTGCTACATCAATCTCTCTATGTGCTTGCGAAAGCTTTTGTAACCTGTTTTGTAGTGGCTGGTTGGATGAAACTCTTACTATGGCAATTGAAGCTTGGAAGTTTAGCTTTAGTGATTATGTCAAACAGCCTTTTCTCTTTTAATACAAATCTCTCATGCTTCAATTCTGCCTATAATTTTGATCCATTTTTAAAGGACATCTAGTAGAGGATTCTTTATATCGCTACACACATATTGTTTGGTCACAAAGTTGTGTAGGCACACAGGCTCAGTGATTTCAAAGGAGTTTCCTTGGTGCTGCATGAAATGAAGATAGCTGTCAACATATTTATTAAAACGTTCCTCTCTCTTTCCTAGAAGTTTGTGGTGAGGACCAGTTTCATAATAGTGTATTAATTATGAATTTGTCATTTCTCTGAAAGCATTGCACATAGAAAGTACTTCATAGTAAACTAGTTGCCATTTAGCAACATATTAACTTTTACGTGTCTGACCAAAAATTCCCTCAAAGCTTTTCTGTGATCTCTGAATCACCTGTTTCAGTTTCATATCTGGAGCCATAGCATCCTTCCCACTCTGTCTTTCATCACAAAATGTCTTTAGATTATTTTTCTCTAGAAGTATGGTTTTTCCACTTCTAGCTTCTTCACACTTTCCAAATACCAGGACCCATATCTCAGGTAGTTTGTGTAACCGAAGTTGTGAAACACAGTAATCAGTGACTCCACAGTCTTCACATCCAGCTCCCAATCACCTTTTTGATCAGCATGTACCAAGTTTTTCTCTAACAATGTCATGTGTAAAATATTTCCAGAGTACTTGCAAAGTTCTGATTTTACTTCACACTATTTGACAAATTCTACAAACTTGGTTTCCAGTTTTTCTGCTTTTTAACTGAGTGTATTGAAAGTTGCCTGACTTTGCATTATGTCTTTTGAATGAAGTGCACCCTGTGCCTTGCTCACTTCTGAGATAAGATAAGCAAAACTGAATTTGTCATTCTTGTTCCAGAAAGCATTCCAACGCAATGTCTCTATAGCCTCAGATATGATGAGCCTACCTTGTAACGAACAAGGATAAAGAGTTACGTTCAATACTAACTAGACAGTTTTGCTTCCAAAGATTTTAGCCTCACTAAGTACATTGTCAATACTACATCCACTGAGATAAATTTCTGAACACCCCAACACAAACTTTATCACATGAAAAATGCCCATCATTGGATGAAGATCATCAAATTCTACTGGATTGCTCATAAAAATGTGAGCTACAATACGGAAAACACCTTCATTGCAGAAAATTTGCAGGATAGGCTGGTTTTCAAGCTGAGCATGCATATTTTATAAATTGTTTAGAGATGTGTATACTGTTGCATAGTTTGCAACTGGAGATGGTAGTACTGGTAACAACCCAACCTTCTTTGGTTGTATGGCATTTTGAGAGATCAGAGTATGAAATCCAACCCACAGTGGAAACTGGCTTTTCTCCATCCTTCAGTCAGCACCAAGTGATATGATAAATTCAGTTAAATCAGCTTTGCAGATTGCAGCATCAGGTAAAAGAAGATCCATGTCCTCAGCCACTTTTAAGCTTTCTGGTAGACTGGGACGTGTTAATGGCTTTTAGTGATTTTGTCCATGTTAGCTAGTCAGTGTGGTTATAAGTTTGCAGCTTCATTTGTTTATGCCTACAGCTGACTCATCTTGTTTTCCAACAGCTAAATCATTGGTACAGTCTTGAAAAAGCATCATGGCAGTATCATGTTTGCTGGATTTTCCAGTCAAAGAAGAGCGGTCCTCAAAATCAAAATCATCCAGAGCAGCAATTTTAAATCCTTTCCTTGTAAAGTTTCTTGGAAGTGGTGTGCTGTCCGATTGACAAGGTTTTACAACATGAGCTGCTAACCAGTTGCTGCTCCGTACTATGTCATTATAACTTGTTGATCCACCAATCCTATTAATTTAAGTGATTAGCTCAGTACTTTTGCACTGGTCATATTGCATGGGCAGTCTTCATGTGTAGCAGAGTTTTCTTTTTGCCGTGATGTAATTCATAAAACAAGATTTAGGAAAAACTACATTTGCACAGCATAAACCTGTGAGTTCATGGGATTGTCTTCCACTTCTTTGCTTATTTCTTCAAAGCCATCATTAATGATGTCGGCCTCTGTTCCGTACTCAAGAAGTCTTGTTTGTAACAGTTTTGCTTTGCTGATATTAAACAGTGAAGTAAAAAATGTTAAGACAACATTAGGCATTCTAGTTGACTCCCATGATTTGCGAAGCTCTGGGGCATCACAAAATTTGTCAGTAAGTTCAAAATATAAATCTCTCAGGATGTTTCTTAAAATAGTTTGTGCTGATTTTAATGCATCCTGTGGTCTTATTTTGGCTGCAAGAACTTCAGGAGTCAAATCAG
Organism: Lissotriton vulgaris; assembly: GCF_964263255.1. NCBI lineage: Eukaryota > Metazoa > Chordata > Amphibia > Caudata > Salamandridae > Lissotriton > Lissotriton vulgaris. The sequence goes on from NC_141698.1 coordinate 190,007,214, forward strand.
CTGAGAGCACCATAAATGGATTATGTTTTTGGTTAGACTGACAAAAAGGAATTTGTCATTGTACATTCTCACCAGAAAAATCCTAATTTCATTATTATGGATCAATACTGTTTCATCAATGTTGACCATTATTTCTCTGATCTCACTGAGTTTGAACCCATAGCCAGCACTCAAGAGTGGCTTTAAAACTTCATTTGCTTTTTCAAAAAGTGCAAACGCAAGCAAAGGCCCACAGGTACTTTGCTGCTAGGAGCTATTTGTACATTCATTTTTTCGAATGTACGCAGAGATTCAGATCAAGTGGGCATCCAAATCTGATGCAAATACATTCACCTCGTTGTTTAGATAAGCTACTAGGCTGAAAACTTAATCTTGGAAGAAACTCGCTGCAGATAAAAACATGTTAGCCTTTTGAGACTCACATACTACTTTGTTCTTTCGTCATTCCATTTGACTCCTGTTCTGCCTAAACTACAGATAGCACATTGAAGATCCTCTGCTTTCTGATCAGCTGTTGGAGGTGGACAAGGGGTAGCCATTTCTCTTCTAAGTCGATAGACATTGGGTTTGGTTGTCGTGGCTTTCTCTGAAGACTTGGATTCTTGTTGTGATTCACTGGTTTCTGCTATTGTTTGAAGATTTATTTTCCAGGTTTTTTTTCAATTGTATATAACATGTAGCACTTGTTACAATTATAAAATGTTTTATCCTCTTCACCCATCAGTTTAAATCTTTTGTGACCTTTGTGTTGCCGTATTTCTGCAGCATCTCAAACTCTCTTCTGTCCAACCTAGCTTTTTTTATGAATTAGTTTTGCCTATGACACATTTTTCTTTGTTGAAGGAGTCCTCAGATCTTGTAGTTAGCTATACAATGTCAGGGGGTAAAAAGCCTCTGCTACCACATGCTTTTCTCAAGTTTACAAATGTTTAAACCTGAAACAAAAACAATTTTTAAAAAACAATATTTGAAAAGAATTACTGATATGATGGATAAAACACATCATTATAGAGCCCCCATTTTGGAAAATGGCAGAAGGGTTGCTCTTAGAGGTTATTTTCTGTCTCTATAAGTACTTGACCACCACATAATATGCTTTGACAAGAAAATGAAGTACATAGGTCTCATTGTTCCTGAAATATTATATCATCACTGCAACACATCCACCATTTTTTAAAACGTTGTTCAGAAAAATTGGCCCAGATTAGCAATGTGACCCAAGCTAAATTACCTCTCCAATGATACAAAAACTCAAATTAAAAATGAAAATCTCTGGACAACCATTTTTTTACCGAGGTATATCCAGGGGCCAGGACTATTAGGGTGAATGTTGAAACAATAAGCCAATGGTGTGAGGAGACTGGTCTCCACTTCAGATAAGATGCTGTATAAAAAGTAACCCATGCCTTTTAAATGCAGCTTTGTAAGATTTGTATGAGAATTGATCTGCAAATTAGAGAGTTTTGTTTTGCTAAGCGAACCATACAAAATCTTATTTTCAAAGTTATAACAATGTTTTTTCAATGTTTTATCAAGGTGTTTGATGAGCTTGATGACAGGTCTCCTTCTCAGTGGCCTCTTTAGTCAGCCAAAGTGGCAAGAATCTTGGATTTCAAGTCAATCTAAGACATATCTTAGGAAGACAAGTTTAGGCAATATCTACCAGTTTTGAACAATCAACATTGAAATTCATCCCGTAAAGCTCAGGGGAAATATGTATGCAAGCTCTTAGAAATATATATATTTTGTACAACCACAGTGTCAACTGTTCAAGTTAACAATAATGCACTTAAGCTGTGTGACCTCCTTGGCCAGATTTCGGCCAATTTGTGGTTGGAGATCAGAGCCTAAAATTAAGTCAACTTTGATAGGAGAATCAATTATTATAAGAAAAGTGTTTAATAACTGTTAAACCTGTAAGCGTTGTCCTCTTTTTATACCTATTTGTGCATTTCTCTGTATGAAAAGACGTTTTCAAATCTGATACCTTGATAAACCAATAGTCAGATGTTTATACCGGTACTTACAGCTCCAGTGAGAAGCTCCAGACCACTAAAAAAGCGGTTGCTTGGTGGCAGATCTACAAGCTGTGGGATTGTTATGAAGCTAAAGTTCACAACAAATGAGAAGATGTTAAAAGTTAGCAACCACTTCAAAAATATGAAATAGGAGAGAACGCTTGTTCCAAACTTTCCGCCAATTTTTTTCAGGGTCTTGTGCCAAATTCGCAATGATTGAAACACATCTGAGATAAATTCTTTAGATCCTTTGAAGGACTGAAATGAATAAAAGAAAAATATGTTACTGCAGTGTAAACATAAAGTTCATTTTGCATTATATATGAATAACTGTACAAACAAAGGCTTTCAAGAGAATCCGTTTATTGTATTCTCACGGAAACGACTTAGGTTCTCATTGCAAGTTTGTTGGAACATGGTTGGGAATTTACCATATGTGGTAAAAAAAAACATTTGCCACATGTTTACTACCTCCTATTCAGAGTTTTCATCAGAAAAATTAAGCATAAACTGCAGAATTGGATTTTAACGCACCAAAATTTCACGTTTTCCCTTTTTTACGAACCTTTTTCCCTCAGTAAATTTCAACACGTTGGCCTGCTGGAATTTATCAAGGGATCACTTCGAGGGTATGATAATTATCACATAACTCACAATTTCAATTACTGGTAAACAAGTATTTGCATAGGGGGCAACACTTTAAACTCGTAATGAGGACCAAAGGGTTAATTAAGTTTGCTGACAGCAATTCACCACAAGGGCCTTTCAAGCGATTTTCTAACTCTTGTGCATTTTATACTGTATATTATAGATTATTAGTCCAGCTTCTTCTTGTCTCCACAGCCTTTGTTTGAGGTAAATAGTACATATAGGTTGTCCTCTAATTTGAACTTAACCATTACACCTACATTTTATCTCTTATTCTTATCATAAACGCCCTCATTATGAGTAAAGTGGAGTGATAAACTTATTTGATCTTAGTAAAATGACCACACTCTACAATAACACAATTTAATTTACAAGATGCTAATTTGCACATAAAAAACCAAATGGTTTTCCGTTCACATTTTCCACTAGCAGAAAGCATTCCTTTTGTTGTGCTGGAATAAATAATCTATATAATCAAAGCAAAATTGAATTTGCCTTCATGCATCATTTGAGACTGTGCTGAATCACTTAGTTGAAAAAAGAATCATTAAATATATAATTTCAAAGATTTGTAAATGTATTCTCACAAATCTCATGACGGAAACACTCGTATTCATAGTTATTGCATTGTTTGGCTTGATTTGCATACAATATTAATAAACCATGTTTCATAAATATCTAAATGCATAAACAATAATACATTTGATTGTCCATGTTGTCAATAAATGTGAAAAGATTCTAAAGAAAATGTAAAGGTTTTGCATCTCTATGTGACGATTTCTAACGAAACTATTTGCCCAAGTGGAAAAAAGTAGAAAAACAATTAAATCAAGGAATGTAAAGTTGAATGTGATCCTTTTCAATAAAATGAATAAAAAATGTATTGTGCTAAAACAAACTAGGGTATGTTATTCTCAATACAATGTATGTTTGATCCTCTTCTACTAGTTGATATATGGCAGAACCCCACGTGATAAAGCACACTTGTTCATTCCCGACACCCCCTCTAGACCTGCAGCCACCTACAGCTTATTGGACCATCTCCTCATGTACTCGGTTGTAGGCAACACGTCATGACTGACACCTCTCTACATGTCAATGCTAGCCACAAGTGATCTGATGTCAACTGGAAACATACATCTGTTGCTGTTACCCAAAATGCACTCTTTCTGCACTAGAGGCTATCCAACCCAATGAATCCTTTAATCTTTCATAGCATAAACAAATCTTACTTTTATCTCCTACCTCAAACTGTCCTCTGCCATCAGTCCTGCCCAGCCACAATTCTCTCTCCCCTCCAATATGGCCCAAAGCCTCGCCAAGCCTCTGAGCACACTGAACATCAATTGCCTATCCCTAGGAGGTTTGCTCACCTCAGAAAATGTGATCAAACTTTGTATCAAGGAGGCATACCATGGGTGGCACATGGGATTTCCTTTCCATCCACTGGGTGATTTGTATGCTAAGCTCCATCTATTAAAAAAGGTAGTCATGAATTTGTGCCAAAAATGTATGTCTCCTAGATGAGGGTGTAGTATTGAAAAAAGTTTTCTTTTCTTAAAATGTTTCCAACTGTGCATGTGTGCTGTAATGTACATCACAATAATAATAACTTTGACATCTATAAACTACGTCTATATAAAGTATTTCGTACTGGAAGGGTACCCTCTCAGTAAAAACCTATATTAGACATCAAATACACACCTTTGTACTATGGTGCAAGGGTAAGCGTGTGGTGCCATGTTGCCTAAAGTGCAACAGGACAGAGGGAGAGAAAAATAGCACCAAATCTCACTAGATATGGCCCTGTTCTGTTATCTACCTTTGATGCAACAAATCAACACCAGCATAAATGCTCCTATTCATTAGATGTGTACTGTGCATTAAAGTAGACACTCAGTTGGTTGTTTGGTGAAATGAGCACATCATTTAGGTGTTATTTTTTTATGTGGGCCTGTAACGGTAATCTTAGTAGACCGACCTGTGTGTCAAAACCTATAGGTGTTTGCACTGCAAAAAGTTCATCTTTCAAGCGCCAAATACCTTTTGCGCTGGTTTGTAAATAGCGTGCGCCACTTTGGGTCATTTTGCATCGTACTAGTGGTGGCATGACTTAGCAAATCTCTGCCTTTGTCTCAAAATACATTGAGGGAAGGGTGGAGTTAGAGAAGTTCCCCTGGAATTTAAATTTCCTGTAAAGCATGTGAGTGACATACATTTTGGCCCTACCTGGTTCCCGGAGATCACTACACCCTCCTAAGCTTGAAGAACTGCAACCACATAATAACTTTAAGAGTACGTATTGCCAATGTTGCTTTTTAGGGAGGGGGTAGAAAAGAAGTGAAAGAAGCACAAGGTATGCATCATTCAAATCAATACCAACACTAACATTCAGAACAGTAACGCTCAAAAGTAAGCATATTCCATTGGGTGGGTAAAGCAACAAGTGCAAAAAAACAACAGTAGAAGAGGTGGCTTAACAACCAGAGCTACCGACTTTCGAGATAAGAAATCAGTAGTGCTTAATTTCAGCTAGTGATGCTGGTGGGGCACACCAGCACTCATTGTTAGGGACCAGCACTTATTTTTATTCTCACCCAGCGCAAGAAAAAAATAAACGAAGGAAAAAAGCAGGAAAAGACAGAAAACCAGTGCCAGAGGGAGAAAATAAGGGTGAAAAAGAACCTGCCAGAGTGAGATAAAGAGGCCGGGATGGGGGGGAGGGGGTGGGAATGAAAGAAGCATGAGGAAGAATCAGGACTACTAGCCTTGGTATACAGTATACCAATCTTCAACAGCGCTTTCCGTGAGATTCTGAGCATAAATGTGGGCCTTTGAACTTATTATATTACAAGTTAAGTACTGGGAGCCTGGTTTGAGGTTCAGATACAACTCAACATCCTGTAGGTCTGAGCAAACAACTTAAATCACTGCATATCTTAAAAATGAATCTGCCCCTGTGTAATGTAATCTGGTGCTCAAGTAAAGCGCTATAATACCCATGTTTGCATTTTAACATAATGCATTGTGAAAAGGCAAACAAAAAAACATCCAATTTCTTCTCTTTCTTAGAACCTATCACAAAGCTTTATAGACAACGAAACACCAATAATAGTATTACATTTTTCTTAGTTATTTATAATGTCAAATTTGTTTGAAGGAAATCGCACATTTCGATATACATTGTACAATTAATGTTTGTGTACTGTACTTTTGATACAATTTAGTAAACATATATTTCAAATAGAAAACAAGTTTAAGAATATGAAATTAAAATGTATGAAATATGATAAGAACTTAACTTACCAAAGTTATGGAGTACATGCACTGGGTACAACAATTTATACTGCCACCTTTCTTTGATTTCTTATTATTCGCTTCCTGCACCTTATCCCTGGGAAAAAAGAGAGCATACATAACACAACTGTGCACATCTCAAAGCAACAAGGTTGCCATTGGCAGCATAATAAATATCTGCACATTCAAGTTTCACTCATGGGACATACACGGATCCTGTGTCTAAAAGACAAAGGTAGGCACACTCACCATGAAGACCGCATTTTTTAATTCTTGAAAATACAGTTGCGGGATTTATTTGCATATAACACGTGTGCATCTCTTTTAAATTAACATCATATATTTCATGTGTCTCTGACCTGTTACCTAATGGCCCAATTACTTCCCATTAATGTGCATACTCCGAGGCCTGGCCATATAGGTCTTTGTTAATAGTTGTATAGGACACCCCGCAGCTGAAAGGTATCATGGAGGTATCAGCCTCAACAAGAGATTATTAACCCAAATTCCATCTTTTGACAATTTTCTGGAATGACACCATGACTCTTGGGGAATGGCCAACCTCTATCTCCTTTCTCGCGCTCCGTTTTTCACTCGTTTTCCACATTTTTTTTCAGTCGTTTTTCTACCGTCTTTTTATTCTCCTTTCTGCACTTTTCTGCATTTCTGCTCCTTTCTGTTCTATTTCCTTTTTCCTTTACTCCTCCTTTTCCCTCCTTTCCTTGCCGCTTTCCCTGCCGCTGCTGCCCCCGTGCCCCCCCCCCCACCCCCTCGGCACGACCAGTGCGACTGGCCCAATCCAGCTCCCCTTCCCGCTCCCCCCTCCCAGCTGTCTAGCCCTCCCCGGCCCCCACTTAATGGCGGCTGCTGCGGGAACAGACGAGCAAGATCACTGACCCATTCTCTGTGAAATTGCTCTCCCTCCCTCGCAGCTCCACCAATAAGTGAGGCCTGCCCTGCACTCTCGAGTGTTTGGTGCTTGAGGCCCTCCTCCACCCGCAGGATTCCCTGCGCCTCATCCCTGGTGGTTCAGTGGACATCTATCTCCTTTCTCTCGCTCTATTTTTCACTCATTTTTTCACTTGTTTTTCACTCGTTTTTGTCACTCGTTTTTCTACCTTTTTTTATTCTCCTTTCTGCACTTTTCTAGATTTCTGCTCCTTCCTGCTCTATTTCCTTTTTCGTTTAAGCCTCCTTTTCCCTCCTTTCCTGCCAGCTTTCCCTGCTGCTGCTGCCCCCGCGGCCCCTCCCCCGACCCAATCCAGCTACCCTCCCCTCCTACCAGCTGTCCAGCCCTCCCTGACCACCACTGAACGGCGGCCGCTGCACGGACGCGCCATTGGCGCACCGCAAGCCCATCTGAACCCGTGTGCGACCAGCCCCAGGAATCCTGAACCTCCACAATGCCAACGCTTCGACCCAGCAGCACTCCACACACTCCCCCAGGCAACAACTGCATGCTAGCCTTACCCTCTGACACCCACGGACCCTTCAGCTGTCACTGCTGCTGACAAACCTACAGCATAACTAGGAACACGAACCCAGCACAACCTGACCACAAGAACACACCCATACCGTGGACCTTGCAATGCATCCTCCTCAACGTCCGATCCCTCGACAAACATGCCACCGAAATCTGGGACCTTCTGGACAGTACCTCCCCGGACTTAGCGTTCTTCACCAAAACCTGGACAAACACCACCTCTGGGCCAGACAGCGCCATTCTCTAGGAAGGACCGTCCCACCCGGCCGGGATGAGGAATCGCCATCGTCTACAAATCCACCCTCCTCCTATGCACACTCCCCGATGAAACCACAGACCTGATGGAACACCTTCACTTCAAGGTACTGACCAGCCCTACCACCACCCTCTGAGGAACCCTCACAAGACCTCTGCCACAAACTCGCCACATTCATCGAAGAGCACAACATCCTCGACTCCTGCCAATCCGTCTTCAGAAAAAAAACACAGTATGGAAATGGCCTTCTTGCTGCAACAGACTACATCCACACCCTACTGAAGGACAAAGGAGAGACAGTAGCCCTCATCCTCCTGGACCTCTCAGCGGCATTCAACACAGTCTCTCACCGCACCCTAATACGCAGACTCCTCAATGAAGGGATCCAGGACAAGGCCCTTGAATGGATCCACTCCTTCCTCTCCGGCAGAACGCAGCGCATCAGACTAACCCCTTTCCTCTCGGACCCTACACCAATCACCTGCGGAGTACCTCAGGTGTCCTACCTCAGCCCTACACTCTTCAATGTCTACATGGCTCCACTCGCCCCCACCGTCAGAACCTACGGACTCAACATCGTGTCATATGCAGATGACACCCAACTCATCCTCTCCATATCCAATTAACCCAACACCCCCAGACACAACTTTCGAGAAGGCATGGAAGCCATCGCCAAATGGATGAAAAACAGCTGCCTACAACTAAACACAAACAAGACAGAAGTACTCATCATGGGCCCAAACCCCGACGTGTGGAACATTACCTGGTGGCCCCCCGCCCTAGGAAACCTCCTCACCCCCACGGACCACGTACACAACTTGGGAATCATCCTGGACTCCGATCTCAAAATAGACCGCCAGATCAACTCTGTCTCGTCCTCCTGCTTCCAAACCCTCCGCATCCTATGTAAGTCCTTCAAATGGATCCCCCTCAAATACAGAACGACCGTCACTCAGGTCCTGGTCACCAGTAGACTCTACTACAGCAACGCACTCTATGCCGGAATAAACGAAAACGTCACCAGCATGCTACAGAACATCCAGAACGCTGCTGCAAGACTAGTCCCCAGCCTGCCAAGACACTGCCACATCTCCCAGCACCTGTGCACACTCCACTGGCTCCCCATCGAGGCCAGATTCACCTTCAAGATGCTTACCCAGGCCAACAAGACCCTACATAACACCGGACCAGCATACCTGAACAGCCAACTCAATTTTCACACACTCCAAATGACCCTACGATTAGCCCAGCTCTCCTACGCCATGGTCCCCTCCACCAGAAAGACCAGATCGGGAGGCCACTCCTTCTTCGCGGCCAGAGCCTGGAACACCCTTCTCCTCCACCTCCGACAGAGAACATTGCTTCCCATCTTCGCAAAAAACCTCAAAGCCTACTTGATGGACTGGAACCTGCAACCCCCGATCCCCAGCGCCTTAAGACCCTTACGGGTGAGTAGTTGTGCTTAACAAACAACTGATTGATGGTAATTTAATGTATAGTGGGCAGATTACCAGGCTATATTTTGAATGTTCTTGCATTTTGAAGTGCTGTTGGCAGTCACTGGACGCCAATGATAGGAAGGGTGCCATGGTCAATATTACATCCAAGTCTTCATTATCACACTTTGAGGGTGAGAACTCATAGCTCCTCATTGCGAGTAACCTGGTAAATTGCACCACTTGTGCAGTAGCCACTATTATAAATTAGACAGATTTTATCAACACCTGGAGCTGAATTTCTGCAGGTAAATTCAGGGAACATGCTGAATTAGGTGGTACTGCACCAAAATCTGTATTAACAGCATTTATTTGGACCAATAAGCAACAAATACCCAGATGGGCCGCTCATAATGAAGATGATGGATGAGGAGGTTATTTAGGAATCACTCTTTGTGGAATAAGAGCACTCAATTATCTATGTGCATTTGCCCCAGTTCTCTCCCCTTATTCAGAAAAACATCAGCAGAAACGTTTGTCTAAAATTAATTATTCATTAGGTATTATTCACACGTCAACAACTCAACCATTTCCATTCCACAGCAGCCCTTCATGGACCAGTCCAAGTGGGCAACTGGTACTAATACCTGACAGCAGTGATTACTCTACCTCGTGGTATTACGGCTGGTTTTAGGGCCCGGCAAAAAAGTGAGAGAATGACTAGTAGTAACAAGATTACAACTGATTAATTATACGTTTCCCAGTTCTTTATCATTGGCCTTTTTCTGGTAGTAATCAATGATGAAATTACCTTGAGGAGCTACAGCAACTCTACTACTGTTCATAACAGAAAAGAGGGTCTAGTATGAAAAAGTGTTACCTCTCTGGTATGTTATGACAGCCCTATACAAAGAGAGTGTATGTTAAAAGACATCCCAAACTTCCATTTTCTTTACATACTGGTGTCTAGGTCTAACCTTGCAGGCTTTATTTTCCTGGTTTACCAAGCTAACTAAACACCTGTGGGTCTGTGGCTCTGTACTATTTGTAAATCGAGATAAACAAGCGCTCACTCACATGTTTTTATGAAGAATATTTACCTGGTGTTTTTTATATTAAATACAATTGCATTCTAGTATGTGTATCGCATACATAACAACATAAAATACATTCTGGTGTACATAATCATCTTTCTATTGCAGATTCTTTATGAGGGTTGGAATCATGTACACACTGTAACGAGGGGGGTAGTAAATGATCCTTTCTTTTAAGGCAGGTCTAAGATCCTCGACCTACCATATAGAAAACATGGTAATGGTTTTCAGAACATAAACATTGAATATAATTGGATACATATGGTTCATTACTTAAGAAAGAAAACCAATATAAAAATGTGGGTTAGTAGTTGGGAAGGATGTGAATCCCTCTCAAATAACAAGTCTGCCAACTTCCATTGTATCAGTTGAATCTCTGAGGAAAGCGAAGCAGAGCAGTCCAAGGCCTACTCAGAGGTGTAGGCTGCAGGCACACAACAAGCAACGCCCCATAATTGTCTAGTCAGTGCTTCTACTTTCAAGAAAGCATTGCTTTATTCCACACACAACTCAATACTAAGCATTAAGTTCCAACTATGGGGCTGATTCCGATGTCGGACAGACCGGAGTTTGTCCGACATTGGTCAGGAACTGGAACCAAACAACCTCTTGTTGTCGGTTCCTGACCTGCAAATAGGATACAACCGATACCTGTTCGGTCGCAATGCTATACTTAACAATGGGAGCATATATTCTGAACAGAATGCATGCTGTCATTGTTAAGTGCAGAGGTGTAGTTCATCCCTGCACCCCGTGGCAGGCACTCCAAGGTGCCTGCCACCAGGTGCAGGGATCAACAGGGGGCCACCATTCAGCAACCTTGCACACATGGGGGCCCTGCTGGGGGCCACTAAAGACAGATTCGCACTGCCTCTCTGTGTTGGAAAGGCCGGCACAGAAAGGTAGGGGGACTGCCATTGTACTCCCGTGGCCGGAAAGAGATGGCCAGGGGGTACTGAAGGGTTTCCGGATGGCGGTCAGAAGCCATCCAGAAAACCGACTCAGATTCTTTTCCGACTGAGCCCATGGGAATGGCTTGGTTGCAAAGGAATCCAAATGGTTTAGAGGAGCAGGAGGTTGACTGGGAGAAGGAAAAACAGGAAACTGAGGCCCTTTACTACTGTAGTGAATTGGGAATGAAAGATAGGTTACAGTTCGGAAGCAGTTTTTTTCTTGCAGAGCAGTGTTTTGGAGGTCATCCGAAATTAGAAGGCCAATCATTGGGCAGCATGTCAGGCATTGAGCATCCGTCTGGGTAAAGGACATTTTGTGATGTATGTTGGTAAAATCTAGATGCTGTAGGAGTCTATTGCGACACATGAGAGAGTGAATATGATTGAAGCTGTGAGTGTTACAATGTTGGCTTCTAGACAGGTCAAAATCTAGTCTGATCAAAACATTGTTTGTAGTGTTTGGAGAACAGAAGTAAATGGCCTAATTGTTATCATAGTGGCACACCTGGTTGCCTCTTGACATATAGTTGTCCATAGTTCCAAAGACCTAATATGCAGATTTATTGAATGAACCAGTCCACCCTTATGCTTTATGTCATAAGAACTGTTTGTCACACTTTGGCCTCTTGAAATCATTCATATATTGAAGAAAGAGACTGTTCTGCTTTCTGAAATTCTGAACGTGCTGTAGATAAACCTTTAGATACTGCTTGGATAAAGTTGATGCCTCAGAAATGCCATTTTTTAAATATGTCTTTATAGAACACAAACCACTCAGTTTGCTGTCTCAGTTGAATATGACTGGGTTATAGATGTGGAGCCTGTTGCCATTGCTCTATTTGGTTTTATATATTCTAAAGAGGAGAAAGTCTTTTAGAAATACTTCTCATAAAATCTACAACAGGAGCATTGTTTCTCCTCAATCACTAGTTGGATCAGCATTGACATTTGTATACCAATTATGGGCCGGATTTACAACGGGCCTCCATATTTGTGACAGAGGCCCCACAGTCGCCAGGGAGTCTCTGCACTCAGGGCGGAATCTCCACTATGAGAATTCTCCTTGCAGAGATTCTGTCCCGAGTGCAGAGACTCCTCCATGGCTGCAGGGTCTCCGCCACAAGTGCGGAGGCCCTTTGTGAATAAGACCCTACGTTTTTAAATCCTTCCTTTTCTTCACTGCAGAAAACTGAATAAATTGACAGTAAATTATCGTTATCCCCTTCATGGATTCAGTCACCTTCAATACTGTAAATTACTGCTAGGCCTGGCATCCTTGGCATTATTTCCTTCTTAACCTTTTGTCTGCAGAACTCCTGTTTTTGCTGACTTTATTTTGCTGGCCTTGGTACTGTGCACACTTTACCACTGCTAAACAGTGCTAAAGTGTTCTTTCCCTTTAACATTGGGTTATACCCAATTGGCTTATTTAATCTACTTGTACATCCCTAGTAAAGTGGTACTACATGTGCGCAGGTGCTACTAGTGGCCCTGCAGAACTGGGTGTGCCACCCACTTAATTAGCAACTTCAAAAATGCATCAAGGCTGCCATTGCAGAACCTGTGTGTGCAGTTTAAATTTGCATTTTGGCCTGGCAAAGTAAACCTTTTACAAGGTTCAAACTTTCCTTTTTAATACATGCAAGTCACCCCTAAGGTAAGCCGTAGACACCCTATGGTCAAGGTGCTGTGTATTTGAAAAGCTGGACATGTACTTTTACGTTTTACAGCCCCTGGAGTTTAAAAAACACTGTTATTCACTTTTCACTACTGCAAGGCCTACCTTTCCCACAGGATAACACTGGAATTACCTTATTACATATTATAAGTGTAATTTCCACACAGAATGGGAAAATGTAACTGGTTACGTTTGGCATCTCTGGAATCCAAATTTAAAATCCTAACTTATGGTGAAGTCGGATTTTAAATGACAAATCTTAAAACGTCATTATTTTAAAGTTGATATTTTCTTGCTTTAGCCATTTGGTCTCTGGGTCACAAGATTGGGCACTGGTGACAGTTGGGTTGTGTGTATTCCTCCTAGACAGCCGCGCACAATGGCTTAGGTGTAACTTGAAGGGGCATCCATAGCAGGATGGGAGGGAGAAGCTGGGCACAGCCCCACTCACACTTGAATAGGCTGTGTCCTGCCTCCACACAAAGTGCTACATACCTCCTGTAGTTAGTGTGGAGCCAGGCCAAGATGGCAGTCATCTGTGCACTTCAAAGGCATGCATCTAGAAGCTTCTCCCCACTTATAAGGTGATAGAATTCACTTTTCGATGCTCTAATTACCCTATGATGACGTGTGAGTTAGCATCATATGACTAACTAATGCATTTCGTATATACACCTATGCTGAATACATATTCTTACTTATTGCCTATATTCAAATGTATGCGTGACCATATTAGTTTCTTAGCTTAGCCTGTGTGCCACCATTTTGTGTAACTCTCTGTGCCTGCGGGCTCTGCTCGCTCATGCCCCTCCCGCAGGAATACAGAAATATACTAAGACAGCAGTTTTCGTTTCTCGGCTTACTGTGGTCGAAACTAGCAAGTTCCGTTATCAGTAATGTTCTCATGCCCAGAGACGCCGAAGCCTAGCTCCATGGCCTTGAGCAGAGATAATAATGTATCCCTTGCAGGTGCAGATGCCTGATGTATGAGAGCATTGTCCACTGGGCTGAGGCTCGGTAATTTTCCACAAGGGGCGTACCCCATTTACTGTATTGCATTATAATGTATTGCTGTGATGCAGAGAGTCAGTCCTCTCGTTCGCACTCCTAGGAGTGAGGTCGGACAGGGCCCTCTCATATGAGTGTTGTTTGGCCTAATAAAGACTTTGTTTATACTTCTCCACTGTCCGGCTGACTTCCTATAAGGTAATTATAGGTGAGTGCTGTAAGTCACTCCAGTGGATTTGAGCCACGCTTATCAGATGGTGCCCGAATAGGGACCCCGCGATAAGGATCTTTCTCACCCGTAAGTGGGTGGCAGAAGACCGGGGACCCGCTGGTCGGCACGGTGGGCCCGGGATCCCATTTGATGCCGAGCTTGGTTCTCGCAGCGCTGCCCCACCCTGCTGATCGGGAGAGGTCCCGGTTCGGATCTTACGCCGGGGTCCAGAAGGCGGAACTTGAAGCTGACCGTGTTGGTCCTGGCAGCCGGAGGTGGAGAACGGTAGAGGTCGGTGCCGCCTACGGAAGGTGAGTGGTCCACCTGTGCTTGCTGCAAGAACGGGAGTGTTCCGAGAGACTAGAGTGTCTCCGATGGTTTGAGGAGCCGGTGTGCTCCTGGGGCTAGTGTGCTCCGGGGAACTCAGAGTACGAGTTGGTGCTCTGACAGACTTGACGGGGTTGGGGACGTATGTCGAGGTAATTGTTTGTAGTGATCCGACCGAATGGTACTGTGGTGAAGGCGTGGCTCATTGTGGGCAGACTCTGGTGCGCTTACCCTGAACTCCTAGTGTGGTGATTCAGTGGAGGTGTGATCTGGGTTTCCCGCGGTAAAGTGCGCAGCGACCCATAGTGCCGCACGGGTGACGGATCCGTTCCCCGTCCTCAGAACAGTTAGCATACTGTTCGGTCTGCGGTAGAGTCCAGGTTCCCCAGGACTTGGTCGACGGGCCTTGTCCCATTTGGTAACACGTGTTTGGAGATATTATATATGTGTACGTGGTTCTCTGATGTCCGTCTATATGTTTGTGTGTGAATGAACTTGAGTTGTGATTCAAGATAAAGTAAAGATGCCGTGTTTTAGCAAGTTACGATGTTTTGGATGCTGTTGTCGACCCTCAGATACCAGACTGGCCGAGAGCCAACCTGCACCTCCTGAAGGGACGCCGAGTTTTGATATGTATGTTAAACATGGACTGGTCCCGATTTTGTTTGGTACCTTGTGGCATCGATACACTGCTGATAATGTGGATTTACAATGGCCTTTGACGGGTTCTTTTGATGAAGCTAAATTGGATTCTTTGCAAGATAAACTGTTTGCTAGGCGTAGCCGCCAGAGTATGTTCGACTCTTTGCGAGTATGGCAGAAAGAGGCCAGGAAACGTAAGATGCGAGAGGAGAAAGAGGAGTATAAAAAGTCCACTCAGACTATGGCGCAGAAAGCAAGGGAACAAGTGGGGAATGAGAACGCACTACGCATGGAGCGCGCAGATAGACTTTGTAGGTTGAAAGAAAATAAAAGTTATGTGGTACGAGAAGATGACCCTGATGAGATGGAGGACATTTTGAATGCCCGACCCCCTCCCCCTTATGCCCCACAGCCCTTGTACCCCTCCTTGCCACTTTCGGCCCCTAGTAGTGCCATACCAGGTCCTTCAGCGAGTGCCCCCCAACTATCCCTGCCCTCGACACCCCTCGTTTCTCTACTCCAGACCACTTCACCTGCCCTCTCACCATTTTCTTTAGCACTTCCTACTGTTTCAGCTAGTACCACCCCCAGTCAGGAGATGCTAACACCGAGTCGCGGCGCAGGTAGCGGATTGTTTTCACAGGTACGGAAGCTGCTTACACGTTCTACAGTTGGTTTGGATGAGAAAAGTATAGTGGCTAATCAGGCATGCCAATGGGCCAGGAACAATATTTATTCGTTCGAAGACATTTGGTCCACCATGAAAGATTTTGAGCCCTTGATGCAGCAGCACGCTTTGTGGCACATGGCTGGTGTATTGATACCGCTATGGGAGCAGGGATATGGAGGTGTGGCTCCGGCGGTTTTACGGGATATACAGGCTGGAGCGTACAGAACGAACACGGGGGTGAAGGAAGTGATGAGTAGTCTGCGCGCGCTATTGCAATACAGGAATGAATTACCCTCTGTCGGTACACCCCATTTCCCAGGTCTCCACCCAATGCGAGAGGTGCACCCTATTTTTCATCCTGAGGTCCCCGAATTGTTAGACCCAGTCACGAGGGCTGTCACACGGAACAGAATTGATGCGCATTTTCAGGAGCAATGGGTGTATACGCCATGGAGGAGAAGTGAAGTGTTGTCCTTGAAGGCACAGCTGCCGGATTCCAGGAAGAATCCGACCGCCTATTACAAAGAGCTTACGGAAGCGGCGTCTTCTACGGTGATGACGTTGGCCGATGTTGAATTGTTTTTCGGGCTTTTGGTCCCGGTTGATGTGTGGCGGCAAGTGAAAGGTACAGATCATAGGGAGGAACTGGGAGGTACATGGCAGGAGTTACAGGATTGGGATAAGGAGCGTAAGCCAGGGGAGAAGCCGAAGGCTGAAATATTAGCTTTACCTGGGCGCATAATAAAGTATATGCACTCCCTTATTCCCCCGAAAAAGGTAGATTGGGACAAGTTGACAGCTTGCAAGCAGAAAAAGGATGAGGCGGTCTCAGATTTCTTTACGAGGTTCGAGGAAACGTTCATGGATTTTAGTGGACAGGATGTGTCACAGGACGGAGGGTTGCGACTCTTTGTTAACAGGTTTGTCACAAATTTATTGCCTGAAATATCAGCTAGATTGCAAGCGTCAGAGAGCACGTGGACGACGTCCTCTCCTTCGGGAATACTAAGTATGGCGCAATATTACGAGCATAGGGAAAATGAGAACAAGGACAAGCAGGAGAAGAAGGCTAAAGATTTGAAGACGAGGGTTTTGTTGCAGCAGGTGGCAAGAGGCAGAGGAAGAGGTGCGGCGCTGAGTCGCGGAGGTGGTTTTGGGAGAGGTGAGAGTAGGGAAAGGCTGGGACCGAACCAGTGCACCAAGTGTAAGCAGGAAGGGCATTGGTGGCGAGACTGCCCGCTGCTTCAGTCAGGTACTGGACCAGGCAGAGGACGAGGACGAGGTAGTGGTGATTTTGGGAGACAGGCTGGGCGATCAGAAGGAGGCGGGAGACCGGGAGGCAATTATTTTGACAACGGGACAGATAGACAACAGTCACAGAGGAGCGGGGGCCAGTATTACAATGATGATTATTCGGTGGACGATTTGACAGGGTTCTCCCACAACTAGGACAGCGTAGGACAGAGCATGGGACTAGTACTTATGGAAGTTGATCAGAGGGGACCTTATGTCGAAGCCGACTTACTAGGGTCTCAACAGAAATTTCTAGTGGATACGGGTGCAATGAAAAGTTCAGTGGCTCGTTCTCGGGTCCCAGGGGCGGCTCTGTCTGGCAAGAATAACATATCCGTGGGTTTCGCAGGAACTCCGGTGATTAGCCCCATTTCTAAACCTCTCACGTTAACGATTGGTCCCTTTACTGTTGATTCACCGTTTTTATTGACATCCAATTGTGGAGAAAATTTGCTGGGTTTAGATTTATTGAAGAGATTGCATGCCACCATTTATTGTTCTCCGGATGGCGTGTACCTTACTCTAGGCCCCAATGTTGCCCGCCCACTACAGTGCTTTTCAAAAGACGACCCGCTGCCACCTGAGTTTCGAGGCATACCCGACAGCTTGTGGGCTGTCAGTGACAATGATGTAGGGAGAATGGATATTGCCCCGGTGTCAATAAGAGTGAAGGTGGGAGCCAAATTGCCCAGAATTCCACAATACAGAATACCTAGGGAGGGTGAGAAGGCCTTGTTACAAATAATTCAAGATTTAATACAGTCTGGAGTAGTGGAAGAGACTGATTCGAATATATGTAACAGTCCTATTTTGCCTGTACTTAAAAGACGGTCACCTGATGCAGCTGATAATACTCCTGATGTCTATAGATTTGTAATTGATTTGCGGCAGGTAAATAGAGTAGTGGAGCCACAGTATCCGGTGGTCTCGGACATCACTACGATATTGACCATGATTCCACCTTCGGCCAAATATTTCTCTGTCCTAGATTTGAAAAACGCTTTCTTCAGTATTCCAGTACATGAAGAAAGCAGGTATCTCTTCGGATTCTCATTGGCTGGCTGACGCTTCCGCTTCAAGAGAATTCCTCAGGGGTACACTGAGAGTCCTAGTATATACAGTCAGGCTCTAAAGGCACAATTGGATGACCTGGAACTTCCACCTGGCAACGTAATGTTGCAGTACGTGGATGATATCCTAATAGCATCGGATGATGAGCAGGGTTGTCGGGATGCTACTGTAAAATTGTTACACCATTTGGCAAAAAGGGGGCATAAAGTATCCCTTCCGAAATTTCAATACTGCCGAACGGAGGTCACCTACCTCGGTCACCTCCTTTCGAAAGTGGGGAGGAGATTGACGCCGGAGCGCATAAAGGCGATCACTAACATGCGAATACCTAATACGCAGCGAGAGGTGCGCGCGTTCCTAGGCATAACATCGTATTGTCGTCAGTGGATACCTAACTATGCGCTACTAACAAAACCCCTACTGTATCTGACTACCAAAGAAGTGCGCGAACCCCTACCCTGGACCCCCGCATGTCAGGAAGCGTTTGAGTCACTAAAAACGTCTTTGTGTTCTGTGCCGGTTCTTGGAACACCTGATTACCAGAAGCCTTTTGTTCTTTACGTGCATGAGGCGGAAGGTTGCGCGTTGTCTGTCTTAACTCAGTGTTTTGGGGGGAAGCAGAGACCGTGTGCGTACTTCTCTGCAATGCTCGATAATGTGGCAAGAGCGCTGCCGAGTTGTCTGAGAGCCACGGCGGCTGCTGCGGTCTCTATAAGACAATCGGCAGGGCTCGTGCTGGGATCAGATCTCACAGTAATGGTACCGCATGCTGTGGATATTTTACTGAACAGGACACAGACGCAGCATTTAACAAGCGCTCGTCTGACGGGTTACGAGATGACTCTTTTTGCGCCCCATGTAACAATTAAAAGGTGTGCCACATTGAACCCCGCCACCTTGTTACCTATCCCCACAGATACTGACACAAATGACGATGACATACATGACTGTCTGTATAGGACTGAGGAGGAGACAAAGGGGAGGGTGGATCTGACAGACAGGCCCATGGAAGAGCCAGACGGGGAACTGTATGTCGATGGATCCTGTTTTAAATTACCAGACGGGACATCGACAGCAGCATATGCAATAACGACATTACAGACGGTGGTAGAGACTTCTAGAATACCTTACAATTCTGCTCAGGCTGCCGAGATTATTGCCTTACTGAGAGCATGTGAGTTGAGTGAGGGGTTGGATGTGAACATTTACACCGATAGCCAATACGCTTTTGGCGTGGTTCATAATTATGGGCGACTTTGGGCAGAACGGGGATTCTTGACCTCCCACGGACAACGCATCCAACATGGTCCACTGATATTACGACTGCTAACGGCACTGACATTACGCAAAAGATTGGCTGTGATAAAATGTAGCGCACACAAGACAATAGTGGACGATGTCGGGCGAGGCAACGCTTTTGCTGATGAGACAGCAAAAGAGACTGCTAGAGAGAAATTACCGCGAATGTTTGTGGCAGGGCCAGCACGATGGGTCCCAGATATTCATATGTTCGCAGACACGGTACAGAGTGTCAAGAACATACAGGGCAAAGCGACGGATGAGGAATTAAGAGCATGGAAGGATGGGCAGGGACGACTGGATGCGGATGAATGCTGGACAGATGTGACAGATAAGAGACGATGGATGTTACCGAATGCGTATGTCCTTCCAGTAGTGACGATGGCACACGGACCTGCCCATGTGAGTGCCAAGGGCATTTGCAAATTGTTAGACCCGGTGTGGAGCAATAAGAATATCTCTAAGATGGCCACCAATTTGGTTTGTCAGTGTATGGTGTGTTTGAGACACAATCCTGGAAAGGGTACCCCTGTCCCAACTGGAAATTTTGCACCCCCCTCTTTCCCTTTTGAGGTGATTCAGATGGATTACATCGAAATGGAAAGAGTCAACAACTTGAAGTACGTCCTTGTAGTCGTTTGCGCCTTTAGTAGGTGGGTGGAGGCGTTCCCAACGAAAGACTGCACGGCTATGTCTACTGCAAAAATGTTGATAAAGGAGTATTTCTCCCGTTTCGGATTACCTAGGGTGATCTGGAGTGATAATGGCACGTCCTTTAATGCTGAATTAGTGAAAAATATATGCAAAGGTCTACACATCACCCAGAAGTTCCACTCGGCCTTGCATCCTCAGGCGGCAGGTCTGGTGGAACGGTTTAACGGCACACTCAAGTTAAAAATGGCCAAAATATGTGAGAGTACAGGTCTCCGTTGGCCAGACGCACTTCCCTTAGCCTTGCTATCCACAAGAGTCACTATAAATGCAAAAATGGGCGTCTCCCCGCACGAGGTGGTATTTGGCCGCCCGGCCAATATCTGGGGAGTGCCCCGACCAAAATGTTTTTCCGAAGTTCCTTACCCTCTGTTGACAGATTATCTGTATGCTTTGACTAAAGATCTTCGTTCTATTCATCAGCAGGTAGCAGACACTCTGAAGCCGTTGCCGGAGGGGCCTGGACACACCATCCACCCAGGGGATTGGGTCGTGGTGCGACAATACCAGCGGAAGTCCTGCTTGGAGCCGAGATGGTCTGAGCCTCGTCAGGTGCTCCTCACCACACGCACGGCACTGCGGATTGACGGCAGAAAGGCGTGGACCCATGCCTCTCATGTGAAGAGGGTCCCGCTCCCGTTGCCCTATGATCAATGGGTACAAGATGGCATCGCTGACCAGGAGTTCGAACATATCCCGAGGTATGTTCCTTTCTCGGATGCTTCACTGATTGGAGAAGAGCGAAGCGGAATTGAGAATACTGTGAGCTCTACCACTCCTTTTGTTGCTAGCAAAGAGATATCGGAAAGTTCAGCGTCTGCCACTGATACACCTGCTTTGTTTTCTGACCCCGAAGTGCCAGGGAGCACTCGCTATAATTTGCGGCCCCGAAGAAAATAAGTACAGTGCTGGAATATGATGGACTAAATACTGGAAGAAGGGTTTAGTGGATATTCTGAAAAAGAAGATTTAGTGGTAGGGATGGACTTGTAAGAGCCCTGGTGTTTAGCCGAAGATTGTGTTCTTTGAGACTATAGAGTGGCGCGGGGCCCGAATTAAGTGCTTCCCTTGTTTCAAAGTGTTGACCAGCGACGTTGGAGTAGGTATGAACGGTAAAAGCCTGCCTGTGAGGCTTTGAAGGACACAGGGAGAAGATCCCTTTTTTAAGGGTTGAAGAACCCCTCTGGCCGGTTGAGGATTGTCTGGGACTATTTTTTTTTAGTAACAGTGTGATTTTTACCTTTTTGATTTTTGATACTTTTGAACGATTATTAGAAATGTATCCCTTTGGGCGGCCCATCCCTGATGAGGAGCAGCCTTTTGCAGCTCCCCCGAGACGTGAGCCTGATTCCCCCTGGTTGGCCCTTTCCCGAAAAGGAAAAATTGTAGTGGTCATAATAGTTTTAATTGCCTTTCTGGTGACTCTTGGAATACTGTTCTTCCTAGATAAACATTATCCCGTTCATATATTTGCACCCACACCTACTGCTGTTCCGGAACATAAAATGCTAACTGTAGATTATGGTGAGAGGATGATACGAAAAAATTATAAGGACAATGTTTTTATTAAGACTTTGCATCATGCACATGCCACTACCAACATGACAGATTGCTGGGTTTGTGGGCTCTTGCCTTCTGCGGCTTATAAGAAAGATAGATTTCTTGCTCTTCCTTTGACTCCGGTAAATAGTTGTGTGGGATGGTACACCCTTATAGGTCTTGTTAAATATTTCCAACAGCCAGATTCCTTGACTCCACGTCTGCAGAATAGGGGGTGGACAATGACAATGCGAGTGCGGCCTTTGCCTTCAGCTTCCCTTGGACGAATATACACTGACGGACGTTTTGACCAGACTTTTATAGAGACATGTGAGAAAAAGTTGGGTCGATTCTTGACACCTAATGATACTGATCGACTCAGGGATAGTTTCATGAAATTGAACGCCACTTTGTCTTATAGGCATCCCCCTAAGACTAACGACAGCTCCAAGTCTTTGATACCCCTGGCTGTGGTGGGTCCTCCTCCATTTTTCTGTATAGAGGGAAGGGGTCCCATCAAGGTTGGAAATAGCTCTTGTAATGTGACTGCTTCAATACGCCTGCCCGTTAGCCCCTCTCTGATTGCCCCACCCAGTGTCTATTTTGTTTGCGGTGAAAATGGATACTTATGGTTGCCCGAGGGTTGGGGTGGGGTGTGCTACCTGGCTTATATGATTCCTCCTGTGTATGTGGCTCCCTCTGATTACCACAGAACTCATCGACGATTCCCCAGTCCTCAAGAGCAGCCGCAAGAGCAGCGTAAAAGGAGGGAACTTCAGGTAGAGGACGTTGATCAGACAGATACCTCGTATCAGCAATGGACTGATTTTTCTAAGGGTCTGCTTCCTTTCTGGGGTCCTATATTCAACAGTAGAGCTATTAGACGACTTTCTAGGGTAATGGAAAAGGTGGTTCTGGTTGAGGCTGACATTACGACTAACATCTCTGTTGAGGTTCAGGCTATGAGATTATTTACGATCCAGAATAGGATGGTCCTTGACGTCATACTGGCTGATAGGGGCGGGGCCTGTCGCGTCATCGGGACCTCTTGCTGTGTTTATATCCCTGACTCCGCCCCGACTGTTAACTTGGCAGTGCAAAAATTGCATAGATTAGCGACTGAACTGCACCAAGATAATGGGACATGGTCTCTCCAAGGGTGGCTCTGGGGTGCCTTTTCTTCCTGGGGCTGGAAAATACTCATGGGTTTGGTTGGAGTGGTGAGTGTAATTCTGTCATGCTGCCTTTGCATATATTGCCTCCCTCCATGTTGTTCAATGTGTGCTGCAAACATACGTCCGAAAAAGAAGTTACATGGTCAATATGCCACTTCTATGATTACTGAAATTCCTGCTGATGCAAGCTGGTTAATGTTTATTGCAGAAGATGTTCTAGACTGAAGTAGTAAAGTCCTGCCCCTAGAATGGATGTCGGCACTACCTTTGGCAAATAAATGAGGCTATAGTTAGCCAATGATGCTAAAAGGAGGGTCTGATAGAATTCACTTTTCGATGCTCTAATTACCCTATGATGACGTGTGAGTTAGCATCATATGACTAACTAATGCATTTCGTATATACACCTATGCTGAATACATATTCTTACTTATTGCCTATATTCAAATGTATGCGTGACCATATTAGTTTCTTAGCTTAGCCTGTGTGCCACCATTTTGTGTAACTCTCTGTGCCTGCGGGCTCTGCTCGCTCATGCCCCTCCCGCAGGAATACAGAAATATACTAAGACAGCAGTTTTCGTTTCTCGGCTTACTGTGGTCGAAACTAGCAAGTTCCGTTATCAGTAATGTTCTCATGCCCAGAGACGCCGAAGCCTAGCTCCATGGCCTTGAGCAGAGATAATAATGTATCCCTTGCAGGTGCAGATGCCTGCTGTATGAGAGCATTGTCCACTGGGCTGAGGCTCGGTAATTTTCCACAAGGGGCGTACCCCATTTACTGTATTGCATTATAATGTATTGCTGTGATGCAGAGAGTCAGTCCTCTCGTTCGCACTCCTAGGAGTGAGGTCGGACAGGGCCCTCTCATATGAGTGTTGTTTGGCCTAATAAAGACTTTGTTTATACTTCTCCACTGTCCGGCTGACTTCCTATAAGGTAATTATAGGTGAGTGCTGTAAGTCACTCCAGTGGATTTGAGCCACGCTTATCAAAGGCACAACTGTGCATAAATACTGGACCTCAGATGGCAACTCTTCAGTACACTTTTAGACCTGCGGATACTCTTCCAGGAAGAAGGACTGCTGTGCTGATACAAGGACTGCCACTCTGTTGGACTGCTGCTCTGAAGAAACTGCTTCCTTGCTGTGCTGACCTGCTGCCTGCTGCCCTCTTGTCTGGGTGAGAAGGACTGCACTTGCATCTCTTGAACCCAGAACACAGAGTGTCTCCAATGGCTAGTTGGCTGGCCTCCTGATCTGAAACCTCAGGCATATATCAGGCTTCTAACTACCTTGCGTCTGCACCTGGACTCTACCATCTGTGAGTCTACCCTTCCAAGTGGTGCCAACTTAGTCCTGGACCCTTGAAAGTGGGCTTAGGGTGCTCTGCCAGCCTCTGATGATCCAGCAGAACCCATGCATCTCCTCTGCTGTGCGGCACAAACCCAAGCAGAACTAACGCATCAGGTGATTAATATGTAAAACAATAAGTGCCAGGGCCTTCATCAGGAAGCCACTGCAGCATACACAATCCACTGCCACCACCAGCGCTTCCAATGACAATCCCAACTCAACAACTAACCATCTAGCTCTAACAAGGGTGATAATTACAGGTCCACAAATCTATAACAATGGCTTGGGTGGCAGTTATTAGTCATTGTTCATGTATATTCGCTTAATAAACAACTGTGGTTTTGCTCATTCCTAATTGGGCAGACATCGCCACTATGTGGCAGACAGTCATAAGAGGCGGTGCTGGCATTTAAGTGCAGGTGCCAAGCACCGGTAACCACCTGCTCAAATTAAGCACTGGGTGGAACGAAGCTGCTGTGTTGAATGGACCCGTTGTAAAGACCATCAATATCCAATATCCAAAGGTACCCCCTGCAGATTGCATTCATGTTTGGGAGAAGGGGGAAGCAAAAAATAGTAAATCTTTTCCGAATACTCCCACTAGATCTATATTGCTTTTATATAGGCTGACAACAGCTCTATGGGGCTTTCCATAATTGTAACATAACAAGCTTACAATTTTTAAGTCTTTTTATTTTGTTATTCATCAAAAAGACCTGAATTGTGTCACAGTTCATCAGAACCTCTGCATCGTTTTGACCTCATGATGCATCTTCAGCACAGTCCCTCACAACTCCTGGTCAAAAGCAGCCTCGATGACGATGCTAGACTCTGCATCGCAATCTCACAGCTCTTCGGAAGCGGGCCTCATCCATGATGCCAGACTTTGCATAGTAAGGCCCATCAATGGAATGAGAAACGTCGTTTACAACGCGGTCGTTAAATCGCCATGCCATTACATTGCGGTTTTTAGAACGCAAGTCGTTACAACGACATGCGCTGGATGGCGCTCTAGGACAACGAATAGTATAATTTACTATCCAACACCTTCCCTACTGTATGTAGACTGGAGTTGGAATAGTAAATTATACTACTCCTAAGTCCAGCGCCCTCCAACGCAAATCGTTGTAACGATTTGCGTTGTAAAAACCGCAATGTAATGGCATGCAATGTATTAGCATGCGTTGTAATGTCCTACAACCAATGGAATTCTTGATGATGATGCAGGCCCTCGAATCGCACCCTTGCCACAACTTGGAACCAGCGCATCACTTCGGCTGTGCCACTCATCGTAGACGCGGATCCACGCAATGCTCCGCAAACCAGGATTTAAAGTACTTTGTTCAGTGGGCCTAACTGGGACATTATAGCCAGCCCTGATCCATCACGGTCAGCTTGAACTTGTGGCTTTGTGCCGGTCCAAGACGACCAGATATCCACAGTTGGCACTTTGTGCTTTTTGGCGCTAGAAGGCAATGGAGTGTCTTACATTTTTGTTAAGCTAGACTGGTGTTTGTATGGATCCTTGTCACATTGCAGTAGTCACTGACAGTACATCAATGTCTATCAAGAAACGTCAATTTTTTTGTTTTTTTAAATTATGCAATAGGAAATTTATCAAAAACAATTTCTGTTTTTCTTTTCATCTCGTACGTTTTTTTCTTTAGATGCTTTATCAAAAAAAAGGCTTTCAAAACTTAATGAAGGCTTTTGTTACATCCCCAGTTCTCTTCATCAGAATTTACAAGAACTGCAAAGCTAGTACATCTGACAGACAGCTTCTGTTGCATGGAGAAGATGATGATATTCAGGAACTTTCAGTTTCATTCCCCTCAGTCTCTGATTGTTTAAAGTGGTATTCAGTTATCGATAGAGAACATTTTGGCAAGAAGATTGAGCTTTAAATTGAAGCCCACATTCTGATTAAACTATGACCAAACCGTAGACAACTACAAGTGTGAGGGCTGCAACACTGTTGCAAGAGTCATCTAGCATGTTGAGCTAATTTGCTTTCTCAATATGAATGTGTTCTAATTCATGTAACAAACACTAGCAATGATGAAATTGTGCCTTATCTTGAGGTAAACCAAGAATTCCAATCCTTTATCTGAAAATGCTCTGCTATGTCCTACTCATGTTTTGTTCTTTTTTATTATGTTTTCTTCATTTATGTTCCAAACAAATCTTTTAAAGACTGGATATTTAGGTTTAAAACTATCATCTTGTTCATTACCATCGAGAGACTTGAAGAACATATATTTGCATGATATTGTGAATCTCTGGCTGCCAGTCTTGAAAAAAATTCTATTTCAATACTGGCTCATAGTTGCTTCCTTTGCCCTAGTATACATATATCTTCAATCTTGTTTTGTTTTGTACATGCACATTTAAGCATTGCATCAAAGACCTGTAAATTGGATTCACAAATTGCATGTGGCTCCAGAATCATGGCATACAATTCATAGATTGTTTTGGTACTTCTGTTATCTAAGATTCATACTAGAATAATGGCAACTATCGATTGTTTTCTAAGATGGCCTTTTTTCTCCTGTGCAGAAAATGCCTCTCAACTGAAATTACATATTTTTTAAGTTCTGAAATTTTGTCTTCATTTTCTACCACTCAACGCCCTATCAGATTGTAGATCACGATATATTTATTCATTTTAGAAGTCTGTTTTTTTGTGAATGTCAAACATGGAGGGACCGTCCGCAATGGCAGCTGCGGTCCCTCCATGCAAATTAGAATGTGACCGCCACCCTGGCGGTGACACCCTGTTCCTTTAACCTTGCGAAGGGTGCTGCTTGAAGCAGCACCCGCCGCAAGGTTAAAAATGCATGTTTAACATGTACATGCACAAAGCGGCAGGCACCGCGCGGTGCCTGCCGCTTTGTGCATGTAAATGCTGGGGGGTACCATAGGTACCCCCCATGTGCACCCCCGACACCCAGGGGGCCCGCAACGGGCCCCCAAACACCAAAGACCACATGCTTTTCCACGGCGGAAAACCCGTTGTGGAAAAGCATGTTTCTGCATGAATCCTAATATAGCTGGCGGTGTCTGATAGACACCGCCACCATATTAGACCTTTTCCGCCGCGGGACCGCGGCGGAAAAGCGGCAGACGGTCTTGTAAAAGATGGATAATTAGTTGGCCCTCTGTTGAATGAATACATTAAAGTGAACCGTAGTTTATATTAATTTATGTTTGTCATCTGCCTGTAAATGATATGAGCCACTCATAATGGAAGGTAGCTCCATGCTGCACAAATGGTTAAAATTAAGTTGTCTGAAATTCAGCTGAAACCAAAAGAATTGCAAGTGAACGTGTATGTGTCCATTCTGCTGTAACTCCAACTTGTTTAATGATTCACTAGCCTTCACCTGTGTACAGAGCCAGTTCAGCGAGTCAATTTCTAGAAAGGGCTCGCTGACCTAGGACGTGTCAAGTTTGCTCTGCCCTTGCCTGAGTAAAGTGAAAGGGTAAAGTGTTTGCTCAGCACAAATAGCATGTGCGTCATTTGCATGGGGAAAGCAGAAAACACGGGCCTCTGCTGATTAGATCAAACAGTGCACATTGTTGTCCCTATTCACAAATTTTGTGCTTTTACAGATGGCGCCGTAACTCGCTGGGGACTGCTGGTTCCGGCAGGGGTTGAAGTACTGCGGTCTCAGGACTCTACGGGGGCCTTCAACATCTTGGTGTATGCTGCGCAGCTACTGAGAGGACTTGTTTCCTGACACGCCCAGACGACAAGGCTCCCGTTGATAAGCCTTTGACACCAGACACCTGCAGCTCCCTTCGAGACATCAGGAGGTTTTCTTCCACAAAAAGAAGGACACATACAAGGGCATTACTGATCAGATGATCAGGTAGGCAGTGCATAATACACTGAACTGACTTTTATAAATAGAATGTTGTTCTACTGATACCTCAAAGGGTAGACACTGGAATTCATTAGGAATTCCAAGGGGAGGTCTGAGGGCACCTTTAACATAAGTGACTGAGGAGGACTGTCCAATCTGTGAAAGATCATAAGGATCCCAAGGACAGAAGAGGGACTGTGAGAGGTTGCCTCAGAGGGACCGTGGGTGGTTGCCTCAAGACAGAGAATGCTTCTGAAAGACGTCTAAAAAATATGCATATTGTTGAACAGCAGTGTATTTCTAGAAAAAAAATAAAAAGTGATAAAGGAAAAAAATAAATAATAATAAATAAATTAGTAAATAAATAAAAATAAAAATGCTTAGTAAATTATTTCTGAGCACAGCTAAAGGCCGCAGGGCAGCGTTAGATGTCACTCAACATACAGCCCCTTGCGGTACCCCAGCGTGGTACGTATCAAAGAAAAAGGGATACTCTGCAATTATCCATCTAGATCAATGGACTCATTAGACCAGGAAAAATAATGAATTGCAATGGCCAGAATATGGCCCGTTTGATAAAGCTAAAATGCTTTATTTAGAAGATTGTTTAAGGGAACGTGAAAAGAAAGGGAAGAAGGTACGTTTGTTGCAGTGGGATGCTTTTCATGCGTGGCGATCATATATAGCTTCAAGATTCTCAGGTGAACCTAAAACTATGAGAAGAAAAGCTATGGTACATGATAGGGAGAAAGGAGAAGAAAGACATGTAAGTCATTGTAGGGAAAAGGAAATGGAAGTAGACAAATGCTTCACAGTTCACAAGCCAATACCAGATATTTACCCAACTCTACCTAATGCTCCCTTTAGAACAGGAAGATTCCGAAGACCCTGTAATAGAAGGTTTATTGACAACTCCACCACCATACAGCCCGCAAACAATGCAAGCTTCATCAGCAGCACACACACACACACGCCACACACACCACAAGTTACATCACAAACTAGTAAGACAATACCTATACAACTTCAAGGTACGCCTGTTTCTGGCTCAGGTAGACAAGGGTTACGGATAAAAATATCAGACAAAGAACAGAAAGTGGTACACGAGTGGGTGATGGAGGTTATGAAAAGTGGTACTTCTACATGGCGTAATGCAAAAAGCTGCTTCCCGACTGATTTCACGCCTGCACTTCAACGCAGCGCTTTGGAAAAGTTGGACAAAAAAAGTTACAGCTGGTTTAAAGACTGGGACAAATATTGGCCTGAGGAAGACGGCTACCCCCAACCTGACAGGTTGTCCCGTGTTCATAACGGCACAATATCAGCAGTAATGGACGATGTAGGGGCAACAAGCACAGAAATATTAGATGCTGTCCAGATATTAGCTGAATGGATAAATACACTACTGATACTAGAACAAAAATGTACAAAACTTAAAAAAAGCAAAGAGGAGGAAGCTAGTACTCTTTCTCCTACTCACACCATGCCATTAAGAGAAGTACCAGGAAGTCAGGAAGGGAAGCCCACTATTAAAGTTCACACACCATGGTCAAATGTTGAATTACATAGATTTGCACTTCAGTTTCCAGACATTAGACAAGAAAGAGAGGAATGGTATAGACAGACGGAAATAATATTAAGAGTTGGCACTCTAACACTAGATGACATAGAACAGATGTTTTCCATAATATTGCCACCAGACCTTTGGAGAAAGATAAGAAGAGAAGATGATGAATGCTTAAAAATAAAATGGGAAAGTATAACTACAGGCAAGAGGGAACAAGGCGAAGATATTTCAGAGGAAATTAAAAATTTACCGGCTAAAATAATGGCTAAAATAAATATACTAGTACCAAGAAAACAAATTGACTGGTCAAAATTAAATGCATGCATTCAAGATACTGAAGAAACAGTATATGGGTTTTTCTCTAGAATACAGAAGGTCTTCACAGCTTCAAGGGGTTTAGATACTGAAAAAGAAGCAACACAAAGCGCACTTGTCTCCTGTTTTGTAAATAATTTAAAACCTGCAATTAAAAGAGGGATTCTAGAGTACAACCCTACTTGGTCATGCAAACCTCTAACAGAAGTTTTACAATTAGCACAGTATTACGAAATGCTAGGGAAAAAGGATTTGGAAAATAAAAATAACTAAATAAAAGAATTAAAAACGAAAGTCTTGATTCAGCAGGCTCACCAGTATAGCAGCCGTGGTCCAAGAAGCAGGGGGAGAGGAAGAGGCCGTGGGGGCCCACAAAGGTCATTCTCTGCACCCCCAACACAGCATACAACCACAAATGAACTAACACACACACAGGGATGCTTTAATTGTGGGGACCATGATCATTGGAGAGCGCAATGCCCACACCCCGTCAAGCAGTCACAGAGAGGTGGTGGGATGGGGAGATCAAGAGGCCGGGGAAGGAGCATGGGAAGAGCTGGATATCAACAGCAAGGACGTGACTCACAACCTGGCCCAACAGGGTATCCCCCCAACACAAATTTTTTTGATAATGAACAAATACCAAAAATGCAGGTGCATCACCCTTATGATGGGATCTATCAGGAAGGGCCCCAAGGGGAATGGGACTATTATGCTCGATAGGGAGGCCCGAGAGAGTTAATACAGAGGATGGTAATCCCTGTAGATCCCACTGGACCATATGTGAGGGGTAAGATTGAAGGTACACCTGTGGAATTACTAATAGATACAGGGGCCACCAATTCCTCCTTAACAAAGAAAAAGTTTCCAGATGTTCCTCTCTCGGGAAAAATAAATAAGTCAGTGGGATTCACAAACATACTTGTAACAAGCCCAATTTCAGCACCCTTGAAATACAGTATAGGCCCAATTCAGGACACGCATTCATTCCTTATATCAGACAAATGTGCATTTAATTTGTTGGGATTGGACTTGCTAAAAAAGATGAATGCCACAATTAAGTGCACTGCAGACGGAGTTTTCTTGGAAGTAGATGGACCAATGATAGAGGAAATGGGCAACTGTTTCCTATCAATAGGAATACAAAATATTACAGCACAAATAATGGACCAGATAGATTCAAGAATATGGGCAAAACACAAAAATGACACTGGGAAAATGAACATCACACCTGTAACAATTACAGTCAAACAGAATGTGAAATTACCAAGAATACCACAGTACAAAATAGCTCCAGAGGGTCTAAAGGGATTGCAGGATATAGTAGCTGACTTATAAAAGAAGGGATTGTTAAAGAAATATCAGGCAGTCCTTGTAACAGCCCTATTCTTCCGGTCTTAAAAAAAGGCGATGGAAATACTGATGAAAAAAGTTACAGATTCATAGTTGATCTCAGAGAAATTAATAGGATTGTGGTGACACAGTTCCCGGTTGTCCCAAATGTAGTATCAATATTGTCAACATTGTCACCAGAAATGACATATTTTTCAGTAGTGGATTTAAAAAATGCCTTCTTCTCAATTCCAGTAGATGAGGGTAGCATGTACCTCTTTTCATTCTCTGTAAGCGGGAGGAGAACTTTCTGTTTCTGTTGTATTCCCCAGGGGTTCACAGACAGCCCGAGCATTTACAACCAGGCCTTGAAAAGAGAACTAGACACATTCAATTTATCACCTAATTCTGTGCTAATACAGTACATAGATGACCTGCTGATTGGTAGCATCTCTGAGACACAATGTACAACTGACACCATTAATTTGTTAAATTTCTTAGCTGAACGTGGTCACAAGGTTTCACCAGAGAAAATACAATTTGTTCAACAGGAAGTATCCTACCTAGGACACATCCTGTCGAAAGGGCAGAGAAGATTGGATGATAAGCGCATTAAATTGACTCTACAGACACCAGTGCCACGCACCCAAAAACAGGTGCGAGCCTTTTTAGGTATGGCCAGTTATTGTCGACATTGGATTGCTAACTTTTCCTTGATTTCAAAACCCTTATTGGCCCTGACCCACAAGGACACGCCCGAACCCCTTCAGTGGTTGCCAGAACATGAACAAAGCTTCCTTGCCATTCGGCAAGCTCTCTGCTCTGCTCCTGCTTTAGGCCTACCAGACTATTCTAAGTCTTTCCAACTCTATGTTCATGAGTCTGACGGGAGTGCTCTTGGGGTTCTATGCCAGCAGTTCGGTGACCACAAAAGGCCATGCGCATATTTCTCTGCCACCTTGGATACTGTAGCCAAGGCTTTACCTTCCTGTATACGTTCTGTTGCAGCAACTGCCTTATCACTACAACGTGCAGAAAGCATAATAATGGGACATGAAGTTGATGTCTATGTACCACATGCAGTGGAGCTGATATTGAATAAGACACGTACTCAGCACCTCACAAATGCCAGGCTTACGCAGTATGAGATCTGTTTGTTTACAGCACATGTAACACTTCACAAGTGTAATGTTCTAAATCCTGCCACTCTGTTACCTGTTCCCACTGATGATTTAGTGGATTCAGACCATGATTGTATTCTGTTAACTGAAGAACAAACGAAAGGTAGAATTGATATGACTGATACATCCTATGCAGATGCTGAAGGAGAATTGTGGGTGGATGGGTCCGGCCTTAGAACAGAGGATGGAAATACATCAGCAGCCTATGCAGTTGTAACAAATAAAACTGTAGTTGAGTCCTGTAAGATACCCGAGTTGTCTGCACAAGCAGCGGAACTTGTGGCACTCACACGAGCTTGTGAGTTATCTGAAGGGAGGTGTGTTAACATATACACAGACAGCCAATAAGCCGTTAATGTGGCACATTCCTTTGGAAGACTCTGGAAAGAAAGAGGTTTTATTACCTCACAAGGCACAAAGATACAGCATGGAGTGCTGATCACTAAATCACTTAACTCCTTGGCACTTCCAAAGAAATTGGCCATAATTAAATGCAGTGCTCACAAGAAGGTTACTGACAAGGTAGGCCAGGGAAATGCATTTGCTGACATAACAGCAAAACAGACAGCAAGAAATAATTCAGCACTAGTACTAACGGCCCAAGAATTACCTGATGAAGTGAAGTCACTAGATCTAACAACTGAAGGTATAAGACTAATGCAACAAGGAGCAACAGCAGAAGAACCGATGGGTTGGTCAAAGGGCGGGTCATTTGTTCAAGGATGTTGGATGAATGACACCAAGGAGAAATATAAGTTACCAGACAGGATGGTCTACTCCATGTGTTTGGCCATGCATGGCCCGGCACACATATGCAGGGATGGCATAGTAAATTGTATGGACAAGTTCTGGGTGAACAAGAATATAAGAAAAACAGCACAGGAAATATGTCAAAGATGTATGGTATGTGCACAGTACAATGTGGGTAAGACTGCTCCAGTACCCAAAGGCCACTTGAAAAAACCAACAATGCCATTTGAAGCCCTGCAAATAGACTATGTGGAGATGCCACCTACCAATAAGTATAGGTATATCCTGGTGGTGGTGTGCATGTATTCAAAATGGATAGAGGCATACCCGGTAAAACACAATGATGCCATCTCAACAGCCAAGTGCTTGATAAAGAAGTTGATCCCACGTTTTGGGGTCCCAAAAACAATATTTTCAGACAATGGCAGCCACTTCTGTAATGAAATAATAAAATTGACATGCAAAGCCTTGGGAATACAGCAGAAGCTACACTGTGCCTATCATCCAGAGGCGGCTGGTGCAGTAGAAAGGAAAAATGGCGTGCTAAAGAGCAAGATAGCAAAAATATGTGCTGACACAAAATTGACCTGGATGGATGCCTTACCTATTGCCCTAATGAGCATGAGGAGCACACCAGATGCCAAGACCAAACTCAGTGCACACGAAATAGTCACTGGGTTGCCAATGGTAGCTTGGGGAGTTCCAGACAAAAATGCTCTGCCTATGATGACGAATGAATTGTTGAATGATTACTGCATGTCACTTACACCCACTCTTGCTTCTATCAACCAGCACATGAAGGGGGTTCTTCCAGAGCCACTGCAAGTTGAAGGACACAAATTCAAACATGGGGACTGAGTGCTCATCAAGGCATTCCAGAGGTCCAACTGTCTCCAAGCTCGCTGGAAGGGTCCACAGCAAGTCCTGCTTGCCACGAAGACTGCGGTAAAGTGCACCAACAACAAATCCTGGATCCACGCCAGCAACATCAAGAGGGCACCTCCTGACACCACATCCAGCCAAGACCCAGGTCAGCAGCACATGCCAACACCGGAATTGATCAAAGAGGAGAAGAGGTACAATTTACGGTCAACAAAGAAGACAGAGACGAAATGTCAATAATACCTATAATTGATCCTTTCCAGGAAATAGATGAAGTATTACTGCTAGATATCATCCTAACAGATATTTTAACAAATATCTTTGACTTTGGGAATAACGGTGAAGAAAACAACGAAAGCGCACTACTGTACATCCAGGAATCATTTGATCAGCTAGAATATGAGCTAATGCAAGACCTAAATAGTATAGCATTACGAGAAGCTTTAGACAGAGTACTTTCTGACTGACAGAATTCAACTAGGGTATATTGCACACTGCCACCAGAAGTAATCGCTCAGTTGCAGAATAAGAAAAGTTTAGCACACTTCATCAGGAAGTTATTAGTAAAAAGTGGGCCAGTACAACATTGAGTAGATGAACTGATCCGGGAGGTATTTGCGAGTCCTCCTGTCACTGCGAGTACCCGTGCTGCTGCAGCAACCAGCAAATAACTTTTCACAGGTTGGCAAGACAGCCTGCTTTAAAAAGCTACCTTTAGGGTGAGGTGCAGTGGACAATATTGTAAAAATTAAGTAAGGCTGCACTAAAGGTTGATATACGTGACCAAAGGGTCGTGCATTACAAGAATTACATGCATATCTTTGGGAGGCGAGAAGTGCCAAGAAATTCTCAGAGGCCATCTGAAATATTAACAATAGCTGTTCACAATATATTCTGTACTACAGCCTCACCTTATATGTGTTCATGCTTTTTGTGTGTTTAGCTTATATTATATTATATTATAGTAAAGATTCACAGTGATAATTCACAACATAGTGTCATCAATAGCACTACATTTAATTAAAGAAAGTAGAGGAATAGATAGGTATGGATAGGGAATATACAGCTCTAAAAATGGAGAAAAAATGGTACAAGTCTAAAATGTGCATACATGGGGTGATATTCTGTCTGTTATTGCTAGCATTAATTACTGTATATCTATTGGACGTGTTCTATCCCATTGAACAGTTGATCCCAACACCAACACCCCCTGCTACAATACCTGCATACACTTTGTCACCTGAAGAAATAGCCCACAGAGAAGATATGCACCACAATTCCGTTGTGACTTTGTTGCATCATACCAATAAGATATTACCAAGGGGAAATTGCTGGATATGTTTGCAATTCCCAGCTTCGGTGGACCAAAGTTTGCCCCTGGTTCAAGTGCCACTGCCTTTTGCAGCATCCTGTTACGCCATTTACATAACAATAGTAAAAATAGAGCTAATAGCTGTTTTGTAGAATTTAAAGAAAAGTACTGCTGGTGCAGGGACAACTATGGCTCCACCTGCAGGAACATTATATAACAAATATATTCTGACTCTGGGGAACTGCACGGAAGTGATAAAACAGAATGCAACATTACCCCTGTCTGACATCTTTACTCCGCTCTTTCCAACTCAGAATACAAGCACTGGGATAGCAGGCCCATCAAAAGAGGCAAATAAGAATATACCATTTTTGAAGTTAAAATTAAGAAAACACAACGCAATAGGGAGTATTTGTGTTAAGAGTAATGGGACCTATCAGGTGGGCAATAGTACAAATTGTAACATGACATTTGAAATCACGGCCGGAAATATTAGCATTCCACTTTACGTAGGTGACTCAATTTATTTCATTTGTGGAGAGAGGGCTTATTCATGGCTTCCAACAAGTTGGAGTGGTTGTTGTCACCTAGGTTTTGTATTACCTGCTATAGCAATAAAAGACACAAAGGAAGTACGAGGGGACATGCAAAGACATGCACCACGGCGAGGCAGGAGAAGTGTGGATCAAAGAGATACAGCATCACAGATAGCGGGTGATATATTTAAAGGGGTGATACCATGGATTGGTCCATCTATCAACTCATGGGATATACGTAGATTGTCCAGACTACTAGAAACAACAATAAATGAAACAACAAGTATACTTGAAAATATTACAGTAGAGCTTCAAGCTGTGAGATTAGTCCTGCTCGCCACGAAGACTGCGGTAAAGTGCACCAACAACAAATCCTGGATCCACGCCAGCAACATCAAGAGGGCACCTCCTGACACCACATCCAGCCAAGACCCAGGTCAGCAGCACATGCCAACACCGGAATTGATCAAAGAGGAGAAGAGGTACAATTTACGGTCAACAAAGAAGACAGAGACGAAATGTCAATAATACCTATAATTGATCCTTTCCAGGAAATAGATGAAGTATTACTGCTAGATATCATCCTAACAGATATTTTAACAAATATCTTTGACTTTGGGAATAACGGTGAAGAAAACAACGAAAGCGCACTACTGTACATCCAGGAATCATTTGATCAGCTAGAATATGAGCTAATGCAAGACCTAAATAGTATAGCATTACGAGAAGCTTTAGACAGAGTACTTTCTGACTGACAGAATTCAACTAGGGTATATTGCACACTGCCACCAGAAGTAATCGCTCAGTTGCAGAATAAGAAAAGTTTAGCACACTTCATCAGGAAGTTATTAGTAAAAAGTGGGCCAGTACAACATTGAGTAGATGAACTGATCCGGGAGGTATTTGCGAGTCCTCCTGTCACTGCGAGTACCCGTGCTGCTGCAGCAACCAGCAAATAACTTTTCACAGGTTGGCAAGACAGCCTGCTTTAAAAAGCTACCTTTAGGGTGAGGTGCAGTGGACAATATTGTAAAAATTAAGTAAGGCTGCACTAAAGGTTGATATACGTGACCAAAGGGTCGTGCATTACAAGAATTACATGCATATCTTTGGGAGGCGAGAAGTGCCAAGAAATTCTCAGAGGCCATCTGAAATATTAACCATAGCTGTTCACAATATATTCTGTACTACAGCCTCACCTTATATGTGTTCATGCTTTTTGTGTGTTTAGCTTATATTATATTATATTATAGTAAAGATTCACAGTGATAATTCACAACATAGTGTCATCAATAGCACTACATTTAATTAAAGAAAGTAGAGGAATAGATAGGTATGGATAGGGAATATACAGCTCTAAAAATGGAGAAAAAATGGTACAAGTCTAAAATGTGCATACATGGGGTGATATTCTGTCTGTTATTGCTAGCATTAATTACTGTATATCTATTGGACGTGTTCTATCCCATTGAACAGTTGATCCCAACACCAACACCCCCTGCTACAATACCTGCATACACTTTGTCACCTGAAGAAATAGCCCACAGAGAAGATATGCACCACAATTCCGTTGTGACTTTGTTGCATCATACCAATAAGATATTACCAAGGGGAAATTGCTGGATATGTTTGCAATTCCCAGCTTCGGTGGACCAAAGTTTGCCCCTGGTTCAAGTGCCACTGCCTTTTGCAGCATCCTGTTACGCCATTTACATAACAATAGTAAAAATAGAGCTAATAGCTGTTTTGTAGAATTTAAAGAAAAGTACTGCTGGTGCAGGGACAACTATGGCTCCACCTGCAGGAACATTATATAACAAATATATTCTGACTCTGGGGAACTGCACGGAAGTGATAAAACAGAATGCAACATTACCCCTGTCTGACATCTTTACTCCGCTCTTTCCAACTCAGAATACAAGCACTGGGATAGCAGGCCCATCAAAAGAGGCAAATAAGAATATACCATTTTTGAAGTTAAAATTAAGAAAACACAACGCAATAGGGAGTATTTGTGTTAAGAGTAATGGGACCTATCAGGTGGGCAATAGTACAAATTGTAACATGACATTTGAAATCACGGCCGGAAATATTAGCATTCCACTTTACGTAGGTGACTCAATTTATTTCATTTGTGGAGAGAGGGCTTATTCATGGCTTCCAACAAGTTGGAGTGGTTGTTGTCA
This sequence comes from Lissotriton vulgaris, assembly GCF_964263255.1. Classification (NCBI taxonomy): domain Eukaryota; kingdom Metazoa; phylum Chordata; class Amphibia; order Caudata; family Salamandridae; genus Lissotriton; species Lissotriton vulgaris. The sequence goes on from NC_141698.1 coordinate 190,045,304, forward strand.
CCTAGGTTTTGTATTACCTGCTATAGCAATAAAAGACACAAAGGAAGTACGAGGGGACATGCAAAGACATGCACCACGGCGAGGCAGGAGAAGTGTGGATCAAAGAGATACAGCATCACAGATAGCGGGTGATATATTTAAAGGGGTGATACCATGGATTGGTCCATCTATCAACTCATGGGATATACGTAGATTGTCCAGACTACTAGAAACAACAATAAATGAAACAACAAGTATACTTGAAAATATTACAGTAGAGCTTCAAGCTGTGAGATTAGTTTTGTTACAAAATAGAATGATTCTTGACATGATGCTAGCAGAAAGGGGAGGAGTCTGTGCAATTATAGGGGCCTCCTGTTGCACCTATGTCCCTGACTCCTCTGTTACTGTCAGGGAAGCAATAAAAAGATTGCATCATATAGGTGTAGAAGCACATCAGGATTCTGGTACATGGGATATAGGAGGTTCACTTTGGAGTTGGTTGAGCGCATGGGGTTGGGAGATAGGAATGGTGTTCATAACAATTTTCCTACTAATAATAGGCTGTTGTCTATTAATTAATTGCCTGCCAATGTGCTGACAACTATTGGGACAGCTGACAAAATGCCAAGTGAGGAGATAAAAGGAAAAAGAAAGAATGCTGATGCAAACAGTCACTACTGGGTTGATGAACATAGACATTTCTGACAATGATAAGAATGGACAATATAATTATTAAATTGTAATATGCTTCGTGATGAAATTATTTTAAACTAAGGTTCAAAGGGTCGTTTGTAAAAGATGAAAAATTAGTTGGCCCTCTGTTGAAAGAATACATTAAAGTGAACCATAGTTTATATTAATTTATGTCTGTCATCTGCCTGTAAATGATATGAGCCACTCATAATGGAAGGTAGCTCCATGCTGCACAAATGGTTAAAATTAAGTTGTCTGAAATTCAGCTGAAACCAAAAGAATTGCAAGTGAACGTGTACGTGTCCATTCTGCTGTAACTCCAACTTGTTTAATGATTCACTAGCCTTCACCTGTGTACAGAGCCAGTTCAGAGAGTCAATTCCTAGAAAGGGCTCGCTGACCTAGGACGTGTCAAGTTTGCTCTGCCCTTGCCTGGGTAAAGTGTTTGCTCAGCACAAATAGCATGTGCGTCATTTGCATGGGGAAAGCAGAAAACACAGGCCTCTGCTGATTAGATCAAACAGTGCACATTGACATTTCAAGATAACCGACCAAGGCTGTAGGTCAGGAGGTAGTGGTGTAAAAGATTAACCAGTATCTGCATGGTCAGATGCGTCACGAATAATGTAAAGTGTGAACGTAGACATATTTCTGAAATGCACCATGATGTAATGTACACGTGGCTGAGATGGTCACACCACAATGTAGTGGTTAATGAATAATGTGTCAGGGGTCTGTGAAGCATACATAAAGACTGATTTCCTCTCTGTAAAACCAGATCTCTTTGCAGTCCTGCAAATTGTCTCAGCTGCAGCTTATTGGCAATAAAACCATTTTCTTTTGAAACCTTGTATGTGCCCTTCTTGTCCCTATTCACAAATGTTGTGCTTTTACAGTCTTCACGTCCGTAGATGACCCCCCTGCCATCCTAATCTGGCGGGGGGGTCTTTGCAATCACCGCAGCGGTGAATCCGCATCCTCCGGGCCGGCGGTGGCTTCCGCCGTACCGGAGGCTGCGGAATCACCGCAATCCTAATCGGCCCCTTAGTTTGGACCATTTTGTCCTAGAGTCATGCCTGAATTTTTCATCCTGAGAACATTGCTCTTGATATTTGTCCTTTTTCAGAAATCATCCGTGCTTCGAACAACAGTCATCCACAATTTTCAAAGTTTCAAAGATGCCATGAAGTCTGGTCTTATTCTTCACCAAAATACTTCTCCTAAGCGTTCATTAGAGACAAGGTGTGCGCCATATTTTTGCCTTAATATTTAATTTTTTTCTTCAAAAATAAGATAATAATTCTGGCTAATGTGTTCTTACAGATCTGCCTCTTTTCTTTTTATGTGCAGAGCCAAGCTCTCGGATTCAGCACCTCTACTAACATCATAACGTCACTTTATCACTGGGGAGGCGATGCTGTTCTCCACTGCATAGCGAGAAATCTTTTGGCCAATATCAGCACAAGGTCTATGAATCTGTTATCAGCTCTCTTAGCCTTTGGTCCTAGGCATAGTACAAGGAGGCATGCTTCTAGTACGTGCTAGCTCCCAATATCCAAGAGTCTCAATTTTCACGACCACCATCTTACAAAATACCTGCACCTCCAAACAACTCCAGACCATGTGTTATGATTCTGCATCTGTCAACCACTTTTAGGTAAGGCAGCACAGTCTGCCACCACATGAGGATAAGTATTTTCAGGGTCATGTGTACATAACTGAAAAGGGAAAATTGGAGCTAGACATTTCTAGAGAGCTTGTATGTGTGATAAAATCTTCTCCCGCTGTTTTCTAGAAAGTGACTTTCTCTGGCTGCTGTTCCACTTAGTTTAATACATTCCAGTTCAGGTTTGGTCACTTCCAGCAAGGATCAATAGAACAAGTGATACGTTTGTAACTATTAAATATCTGCTGGTAGTGATGGATGCAAAACTTTGTGGGAGTTTTCGCTCTGTTGAAGTGGAGCTCTAACTACCTTTTATTTTGATAAGTGATTGCTCAGTGCATCAGGAACTGGGAGGAGTACTGGATACAGCTCTATCTCTATCAGGCTATCAAGTGGGATTAAAAGCCCCTCTTCAAATAAATTGGCAACCTCAATAGACTTGCCTCTGTCCAACATGCCTGCCTTAGTTCCTTATCTAAGTTGGCACATCAAATCTATGGTTCCTTTGTAATTGGTTGTTTACAGTAGCCCTGGACTGGGTTGAATATATTGTTCACCTTTTTGGAATATTGTCTTTTCTTCCACATATTTCATGTTTGTGGTAACTTTTTTAGTTTAAGTTGAACCTCTTCACCATGATTTTATTAGTGGAATCCTGGGTTTAAGTTGAAGAAGATTTGTGAATTGGTCCCTTATTAAGTTGTTTCACATTTTGATGTCTTTGTTATTCTTTTCATGAATCAGCCACCATTGGTTTCAGTGATTTTTCATTTCTTTGCATGAAGAAGAATGGCACTTGTGGGAAAGGCGAAAGCTGTCACAGTCTAAGCAGGAATGGTTCTTGAGAAAGATTATCAGACTTATCTTAAAAAAGGGGAAACCATCCAACCCATAAAGTAAAGGGAAAGGAAACAGCCTATGAGTGCCAAAATGTCACAAAAAAACAATACATAAATCAGTGCTCAAAAGCATTTAATAAAATGAAATGAAAACACAAGGTCGCTCAAACAATTACACTCACAATTACTACATTTAAGAAAACATAAACATATACAATCAAAAAAACAATGGCAGAGACTGATAAACAAATCACAATATACACAATACACAGTGAAAAAATAATAATGTGATCTCTGATTTAGGCCATGTACAATGCGAAGACGGCGTTTCAACCCAAAATTTCTTTAAGGGTCATCATCCGGACAGATTAGCTTCAGGAGTGAAAGCGACCACTTGATAGACTTTCTGTGGTATCAGATATATTCCAACAGGGAAACCTGGCAAAAAACGAAGTACCAAAAATTGGCAGACCTCCGGGTGCAAATTAACACACAGGTTTCTCACCAAAAAACACCAGCGGGCGTTTTTAGGTGAGAAACCCGCTCGTGGACTGACACCCGCTAATTTATGAAATTATTTGGAAACTGCTGTTGCGTGGGCGAGTCCATGTAATCTATTGCGGATCATGTTCTACATTCCTCTGTTAATTTGTACCCTGAGGTCTACAATTTGTGGTACTTTGTTTTTTGCCAGGCTTCCCTGTTGGAATATATCTGATACCACAGAAAGTCTATCAAGTGGTCGCTTTCACTCCTGAAGCTAATCTGTCCTGATGATGACCCTTAACGAAATTTTGGGTTGAAACTCCGTTGATGCATCGTACATGGCCTAAATCAGAGATCACATTACTATTTTTTCACTGTGCATTGTGTATATTGTGATTTGTTTATCAGTCTCAGCCATTGTTTTTTTGATTGTATATGTTTATTTTTTCTTAAATGTAGTAATTGTGAGTATACTTGTTTGAGCGACCCTGTGTTTTCATTTCATTTTATTAAATGCTTTTGAGCACTGATTTATGTATTGGTTTTTGTGACATTGTGGCGCTCATAGTCTGTTTCCTTTCCCTTTACTTTATGGGTTCGATGGTTTTTCCTTTTTTAAGATAAACCTGATAATCTTGCTCAAGAACCATTGTTTGGAGTATATTGTTTGTTATCCCTGGTTCTTGTTCTAGGGTCGCCCTTGTGGTTAACTACTTACAGTCTAAGCAGGGACACTTCAAATTCAGGTTTGCATTGGTGATGGAGTTGACCCTTATGGTGGTTGTAGTGTTCTGGACATTTGCATTCACACGTAATGCGCTTGCTCTATTTGGTTTTATATAGTATATGTTTTAATTCTCAATCGATTAATTAATCAATCAATCATCCTATTTGTAGAGCGCTAAAAACCTGATGTGTGACTAAGCATTACCTCCGAAAGGTGTCCAGAAAGTGTTCTACAGGTAACAGCTATAAAGGGAAGGGATCTGCCCCCAACACTTTATGGAGTGTTGGTAATTTTCTGATAGAAGATCTGAGGGCCACAGTGGGGTGAAAAGGCATGAATCACCTCTGAAAAGATCCAGGAGCTTTCCCATGGAGCACTTTGTGGATCTTGTTCCTCTTTTCTGCACTAAAGCTATATTGACAATATACAGAGTTCCACAGAGCACACATGCAGAGAGGTCAAGTATTTGCACTCTAAAGAGAATTCATGCTGTACACTGGATCATACTTATATTTCTTACCAAGATCTTTGAGGATAGCATTCTGAATAATATTAAAAAAATTACAACTGTATTCAAATCAGAATTGCGCGATTTGACGTATTTCGAATAAAAATATGACAATGAAGGGCAATAACATAATACATAGGCATAAAGCAGAATGCTAGATGTATTTTCAGTAGTGCTGCCACTGTTATTCAGACTTTGTATGATGAGAAAGGTATAGAGCCAAGCGTGCCTTTGCAATGCCTTAGTTCTGTAGTTATTGCTAAGAAGATGATGAAATCAATCCCTGTGTGGGCCTACACAGTCTTAATGATACAATCTGGGTTAATTGCCACCCACTACAAATAACTAATGAGTCAGTGTTTGCTGTGACTTATTTACCCTTTATTGACCTCATGACAAAATTTCGAGAGATAGAATTGCTTTTTCCACACCTAGGTAGTTCTACTCTTTTTGTGAAAACCATTGGGACTCTCTGTTCTGTTGCGCTGTTTCATATAATAAATATTTGGTCCTTTCCTTGATGTACTTCCACTACAGGAAAACATCCTGATCTATGCCAAGAAGACAGCTTAGCATATATTATTGTGACATGTCCTAAGCATTTTGCAAACACTGTGTTTTACAGGTCACAGGATAATACTCACAATAAAGCTGTGCATTGTATTGTCTTGTAATTGCATTTATATAGCAATTATTACCCATGACAAGGCGTCAAAGCGCTTTTTCGGCGAGTAGCATGCAACTCCGGGACCCATAAAGGATTAGTGTTGAATTAGTATAGTGAAATATGACAGTAATTTGAGTGATGGATAGGTTAGTCCGTCATTTGGAAACAGAAGGATAGCGGAGGGAAAAAAGGTTTGCATTTATATAGCGCTTGTTACCCCTGATGAGGTATGGAAGCTCTTTTTTGGTGAGTAGCACGCTACTCCGGAACCCATAAAGGATTAGTGGTGAATTAGTAAAGTGAAACTGAAAGTAGTTTGAGTGGTGGATTTAAGTCCGTTATTTCGATTGAGAAGGGTAGCGGAAGGATAGAAGAGGAAAAAAGGTTTGCATTAAAGAGCTTGCTACCCCTGATGAGGTGTTGAAGCACCTTTTCGGCAAGGAGCACGCTACTCTGGAACCCATAAAGGATTAGTGGTGAATTAGTATGGTGAAATATGAAATTTGAGAAGTGGACATGTTAGTCTGTTATTTTGATTGAAAAGGATAGTTGAGGGATGGAAGAGTGAAGAATTTACCCTTTTTTGGGTGGTCATAGCAGTAGGAGGAGGCATGGGATGAGTAAAAGGGATGTGGAGTGGAAGAGTCTGAGGGAAGAGTTTAAAAGACTTGTTGAGGGGGATCGGTATAGTAAAAGAGGTATCAGATGATGCAAGGAGGGGTGATTTAGTCTGCCGATGGAGGTCTAAAATGATTCAGCCATATTGAAACTTGTTAGAGGTTGTCAATTTCAAATTACACCTCACTAGGGGGAAATGTGACCTAGTTCTAAAGATGGTAATCAAGGAAGATGCTCTTTCATGTTTCTCAAATGAACTATTTACAAATTCTTCTGCCGTTACTCAAAAAACATCAATCAGGATAATACATAGGATGATATTTTTACATACATTAGAAAATATTTTTTCAAATTCAAACTAGCTTTTCAGAAAATAATGTCACCAACTCCACAAATACACAATAAATGTATATTAAGAATTGCCTATTCCCCACATAAGCATCATACACAAAAACAAATATACAGCATATCCCTCTGTATATACGCATTTATTTGTACTATAGATATGTAACTATATATGTGTATTGCTTTGTATCAGCATGTAGAATAATTGTTTAAAAAAATACTAATAATAATTAAGTACAACACTTGAAAACCAGAGTTCATCGTAAAGCATCTTTAATCTAGTTATGCATCTATACACCTTCCATGTACTTGGATCTATATATTTATTAATTTTCTCCTAAAAAAAGCATATGCAATGCACTGCCCTAGTTTTCACCCTATACCAATATCTATATTTTTTATCTACATATACTTACTTTCTTTATGCATCTATATACTTTCCATGTACTTATGGATCTATATATGTATTGCTTCTAATTCAGCATATCCAATGCACTACCGTATTTGTCAGCCTATGCTCTCTCAATATATCTTCTACCTCAACTCTGACTCATCTCAAGCATCTTTCTACTTCTCTTTCCAATGCACTACTATCCACGCCGGAGGGGTGCTGCACCCATGGGTGATTGGGAAGACTCCCAAGTGTTATGAAATATGAAGAGGGATATGAGCGAGGAGGAACTGCCCATTTTTTAATCCTTGTCTTTTCTTTCTCCCCCTTAAAAATACATCCTCTTAAGAAAAATCTCTAAGCCCTTCTTAGCATTTGGTTTGTCTCTGAAGTGAAACAGTGTTCAACAATGAGTACTAGAACTGGCATGAGTTGAGCTTCATGCAGAAATGTTAGGGAGAGAGCCGCTGCCTAGTCCCTAACAGAGACATAACCCCACTTACAAAAGTAAAGCGACAGCTGCTCTTAAAATATGACCATCCTTGTTAAAGCTGATCCCAGAGCAGAAATGCACAGGCTACTTGAACATTTGCTCCCGCTCTTATTGCAGTGGAACTTGATGTCACTCCATACAGGAGTTCAAATGGATATTTGGTTCTGGTGTGAAACATTATTAAAGTCAAAGCTGGTCAAACTAGTGCCTTGTGTTAAGACATGCATCCTCCTTATAGTGACTAATGTTTTTTTGGGGGTTTTGTTAAATGGATTACAAATGCATTCCTCGGTTTGTGACAATGACTGAACCAATAACGGAATTGCTTACTTAATAGGAATTTTTTTACATAATGAAAAAATACAGACATTCTTTGAGCAGGTAATCACATCTGTTATGAATGCCTTAGCTTTACATTTATTTGAGCTTGAACATGACATATATTATTCATGATAAACTTTCAAGATGCCCTTGACCGGGTAAATAAGAGTACCTTATCTTCTAGGTTTTCAAATGAATGTGGTTAAACAGAAATACAACTCATAACATGTTACCTGAGTTCCCTTTTTCTTTTTAGAACTATTGGAAGCTTCTGGATTTCTTTAGTTCTTTCATTTGCTGACATGCTTGCAAGTTTCTTTATGTACATTGCAGTTTCTGTAATCAGGAAATACACAGGAAAGTGAACACGTTTTAAAGAAAACACATATTTATGTGCATTTACCTCTTTTCTCTATATCCAATGTGTCCTCTCTCCCTTTAGCAACCATCGGAATGATCAGCGATCAAGTGTCATGATTTTGTAATGTACCTCAGCAATAAATTACCAGATGGGAAGTCACATATCACACTACACATTCCTCCTAGACCCTCCGGGATGTGTACCCTTACTTTCAATGTCCTATCATGTATAATCAACTGGTTACTAAAAAGAATGGTGACTGAAGACATTATGGCTTTTGCCAACTGGTAAATATAAAAGGCCACTGGGAACGGAAGGGAGTTTTGAGTATTGATCCATGATTTGAGATGCTAGATTGTCAAGACAACTTTCCTGCATTACATGGGAATGTGTAATGCACACAAGATTTTGATCATAATGCACTATTTAATAAGTAAATAAACATATATATGCCATAAACCATTCTCACCAAAAGAATGGTTCAAAATTATAAACTATATAACCCATTTTCATTTAGCATTATCTCCAATAGAATCAAGATTGCATAGAGAAAGTTTGTCAGCTCTGTCTATGGTTTACCATAGGATATATTCTACATAGATAATTCCAGTGAATGAATTCTATAGATTGGTGTATTTAATATGTAATGCATATTAGAAATAATTATGAGATTTGGATAAACATGTTATCTGTATTCCTCATACAATTGGGAAGTTCCTCTTTCATGTCTATGAAATGGTGTTACTTATATTGATACGGGATGGAGCACTTTGTTAAGATTCGATAAAGACTAGGGCAGAAAAGCATCACCAGTTCTAAAAATAAAGGATTACATCTTTTCCTGGAGTGCCAACATAGCTTGTCTATTTATATCCTATCATAACTAACTAAGTGTCAGACTAAATATATATAAACTCTAGTAAGACAGTCAAATTAAATGTAAAAATAAAACAATACATTTAAATGTGGCCGAACATGGAATTGTTTTAATATAAATCAAGCTAATAACTTGTTATAACTTGATAAAAACACTTTGTCCATATATATAATATAAACTAATATTTTAATCTAGTATCATTTAATTGTAATTTGTATTTTTCTAAATTATATCTATCTATCTATCTATCTATCTATCTATCTGTCACTTTTCTGTGTTTTTCTCCAACACTGCATGCCCAGCCATTCATAGAGACAATCCTACCTCTTTAACAGCAGCAGTATTTCTTAAACCTACCCCTATTCACAGAGTAACCAATACTGACCCTTGCGTACAGAAGTACAAAGAGGATGGCAAAAAGCGGGGATGAATGCATAGATGCCAGTATGTGAAAAAATGAGGGTAATACATTTGCCCATTTATATGTATTTGAATGGGGAGTCTTTTAAGTGGGAATAAGCTAACATAACTATCTTGGTTTAAGACTGTGGAGTTTCCCACCGAAATTGGTTGTGCTGGCACTTAAGTGAATTCAAACTTTCAGATGACATAGTGTACCAGTTTGAAGAGATGAAGGAAATAGGACAGAAAGGTATAGGCCATTATTGGATGCTGCTCACTTTTTTCAACAGTATTAAAGGCAATATATACAGCCGTCATACCCAGAATGCGTCCTGGAGAAAATTGACTTCAGCAAAGATACAGGTAAAGGGAATGGCACAAATTGCCTACCTTGTTCAAGCAGTGAATCTGTTGCAGCATTGTTTGAAGCATTGATTAGATGAACTGGAAGTGTACTTTGTCTGTTGCGCCTCCGAAGCAGGTTTTCATTACCTAAGGAAATAAATAAAATATTACTCGAGTTATTGACTAATGATACAATTACTATACCTATTTATTTGGACATAAAATTAAGATGTTTTAAGACATGTTCAATGTGAACAACTGCCCAGGAACTCCACCGTTTCTTCCAGAAAGAGACTTCATAACTAGTCTTCAAGCCGTCGTACTTTCGCATATCAATGGAGGTAAAGCCCTACCTGATGTCCTTTCAGACGAAACACTGGCATCCCTTAAGGGTGTCCTAATGTTGCAACATGTCTCATCCAGTGCCTGAAGAAAAACTATAAGATCACTCCCATTCTGATGGAACTCCATTAGCTCCCCTTGGCTCATGACATCTTCTAAACCAGCTGCATCATTTACAAAGCCTCACAACCATCACACTATTATCTTGCAGACAAGTACACCATCTCTGGTGGGTCTCAGCATGCCTGCAGCCAGGACACCATCAGACTGAAGACTAAGAAGAGTAAAAAAGAAAACCCAAAGCAGCAGGCCATTTCCATCTATGCCCCAGGATCTGGAACAACATGCTTGAATACATCAGGATCACCCTAATGCTGCTCCAATTTAGGAAACAACAAAAGGTGTACGTCCTTCAAGAACACTACATGACAATGGAATAACTGCCACAAAACTAGCTACCTCTTCTATCTCTTGATTTAATGCTTGTCTTTGACCCTGTAAAGTGTTATGCTGCCTTTTGGCTAGGTTTGCGCTATAGAAATAGCACATGCATAACTTCAAGAAGCACCTTTGTAAAGGGATTGAGACAGTCAGAAGCCTCAGCGAAGTAATAGTGTGGATAAAAAAGCCGATTATTTTTTAATTTGACATCTAGACATACATACTTCACAGAAGCTTAGGGCCTCATTACGATGTCTGTCGGAAACCAAACAGCCTGACTCCTTGACAGATTTGGTTCCGACAGACTCCCGGTCAGCGGTTCTGCCCGACCGATTATGATGCTTCAGAACACCGTTCGAAAGGACTCCAATTGATTTCAATGGAAGCCTATGTTCTGTTCTGACCTACAACACATGCTCCTATGGGAAAAATGGGTGTCTGCAGAAAACCTTGCACCCTGTTGCAGACACCCCATGGTGCCTGCCACACTGTGCATGGTTTTACAGAGGGTTCCCTTGGATACCCCCTTGACCCTAAACTAGAGGACTCAGGATGAAAGTGGGCCTGCTAGAGGCCCCCAAAGTCCGTTTCCGACAGCCTTTTTGTGTCGGACTCACCGAGTGGGAAAGGCTGTCAGAATCCAACATTGTAATTGGTCAGTCGGAAACGCTGTCTGTAGAGCTGTACGAATCGGCTCTGACCAACTTGGATTCACGGAGTGTCAGTCAGAACCGATTCGAAATCACCGAACGGTTTCCCTTCCAACCGCAAGCATCGTAATCGGTCAGTCAGAATTGTTTCCCACCAAGTCGGTCGGAAGGGTTCCGACACGGTCTAGGAGAATCCAACTGTCAGTCTGAGCTTTTCCAACCAACCTCATATTCAGGCCCTTAGTTTTCATGCCTGGCAAAAAATAACTCTCACACTCTCTCTACCTCACTTTGTCCACCTTACCTCTCTCAATACACCTACCACTAACACACATTTCACTACCCATCTCTTGTGCAGCCCAATTGATTTTGACTACGTTTGACGCAAGAGGGTTGAGAACATGGTGGAAGATCCAGGTCTAAGCTTTCCTATGCACTTGAACTACCCTCTTTACCCTGGCCATGTTCTCCTCCACTGTATAGTCAAGCAGTGTACAAAGGGGAAAGTGTTCCACAGGTGACTTGGAGTGAGGCCTGAATAAGACTCGTGGATCCCCTTTTGACCAAGGCTAACCTAAATAAAATAATTTATGTACCAATGTGTAGGAGAGTAGGGTCTGCTATCCTATGGTCACCCCAATTTTTGCTTTTTGCTTCACTGGTTTTCGACTTACTGAGGCTGTGGGCCTGCTAATCAGACCCCCAGCCTGCTGTTCTCGCTCTAAATTCACATACATGTACTATAGGTACATAACCCAATTGGAAATGGACTCCTTGTCAGCCCCTGTACCATGCACTATAGGTGCTCAGGGCATAGGTGCCACCAAGGCCTACCATGGGCTGCAGCATAGCTTTTGCCACCCCTGGCTGGTTCTTAAATTGACACAACTGGCTGATCACTTAGCTGGGGCAAGTTGGTGTAATCACCCCTTGCTTAGATATGGTTAGGCTTTCCTGTTTTCAGTTTCTATTTTTGGGAAATTCTGGTGGTGTTTTCTCAGTGTTTTCCAGTGATTTCAATACCTCAAAAAAACAGTTATTTTCAGTGGTTACTCATTTTCGCGCCATAAAAAAACAATTGAAACAGTGTTTTACCGGTGTTTATGGAACGCTTTGCTTTTATTATTGCTTTTTCCATTTTCCTTTAGAAATTTTATACTGCTCTACATTTCAGAAGCTTAATACAGTCATGAAATACTTTCCATTGTCATTTGATGCTGCAGCTCAGATTTAACAAGCATTTGCAATGCAATATGTTTCGCATTTATGCAAGTTTTAGCTATTTGCATTGTAAATGGAAAAGCTTTATATTTATGTTTTAAAAACGAATTCAAAAATAAAAGGCATTGTTATGTGCAATGTCAATAGCTCAAACTCACCTAAATGCGAGACCTATTGCATTGCAAATACTTGTTTTAAATGAAAACGTAAATTGGTCCCTCAGCAAGTTGGAAGTTACAGTCTGTGTTCCAGAGTCACTACCCCTCTTCTGCTCAGAGAGTGTTGCACTCCACGAAGGACATGGTCACCTGACTAGTGCAGTGTCTGCTTCTTAAGCGTGTTTCTGGTAGCCTACCAACTCTGATTAAGGACTTGGTAAACATCAGTTGTATAGTTTGAGTTTGCAGTACAATGAAGACGGGGTATCGTGCACATTTAAAAAAACAAGCATTGGCATAGCCAATAGGCCTCACCTTGAGGAGCACATGGTTATGAGAGGGGTCGGCCATTGGGTTGCTACAGGTGAACATGTGTTGGGAAAGGGGCTCTCTTCCATGTATTGCATAAGAAACATGGCAGACTCAAATGAATCCTTCTCAGTAGGGAGCCAATGTAATCTATGAGTGAAAACAGACACATGCTCCTGTCTCCTCAAACCAAGTATTAACTGGAAGACTGAATTCTGTACTACCTGAATTTTGGACAACCCAGCATTTGAAATGCCAAGATAGAGACTATTACGATAATCCATGCTTGACAGAATGAGGGCTTGTACAGCTAATTTCTGAGTATTGTGTCTTGTTTTCCTTTTTATTGCGTAACCACAAGTAAAGTAAAAGCTGACTTTTAATGGTTGGAATAGTGCTATTTGTTACCAACACCATTTAGGAAACTTCATTAATCAAAAATTAATTGCGAGTTTCCCCTGAATGTGCTTTCACACCAAGCTAACAAATATAATCGTAATAAAAACTTTGACACATCGAGTATGTTGCGCTGCTGGCATTTCAGTGACAGCAATCTGTTAAATGCATGTATGGCACGAAATTTCCAGAGCAAGCGTTTCCTCAGATGGATAGAGGTAAATATCCTAAGCAGGGAAAATGTAGAATCCAGGACTGCTACAGGTATCGTGCTGCATGCTGCTAGCCACGATGTATGGTTTTAGACAAACAGTTTTACAGCGAACCCCTTACAAAGGCAATTCCGACGAGGCAACCATCTTACATGACCAACCTTTCCTGTCCCGCATTATTGATTAAAGCAGCAAACGTGCACTACGTCATTGTATCAGCAGGAGATGGCACATGGTCACCCAGTTCTTGGAAATAAAAGAGCATAAAGTAAATAGGTGTCAGAATGTATCCCCAAATGGCGTGGCAAAAACATCATTGGCCCTTATGTAAGCATTTCTTAATTCTATTTAAAAGCAAGGACTCAAACCTTTAAAGCTCCAAATCAGGGATACAACACTGGAGCTAGATGATCTCAATGTTAAACAGATCTGGAAATTGAGCCCTAGACTTCAACGGGCTTATTTACAAGGCCCATGCGCCACTTTTGTGTCATTTTTAACATGGAGAAAGTGATGCAAAAGTGGCGCAAGGGGCTTGTAAATCTGCCCCCAAGTTCTTATCACTGGGTCAATTTACGTCTGGCTGCTGATGAACAGGAAAGTCTTTTTTTTTAAACTGTGAAACTGAGGACTTTGTTTTTTAACAAGCTAAGCAGTGCACTCAAAGGAGATTGGAATACCTCACGGCGCTGAACAATGCCTGCTCATGCCACCCAAAAATATCTATATGACGGGCAATTAAGGCCTTAAAAAGACTGCTACCTCCTCACAAATATTAGTCAATCTAGGATTTATGAAACACGGGGACCTCCAAGAATTACATGGTTCTGCTATCAAAGGCTATTTTAATAAACCGTTCATAGAAATATAATAACAGACATTCATCTTTAAAAATGTTCCGACCTTTAGACTGGAGAGACCTTGCTTTTGGAAAACAGAAGTACTAAGTACTACACATACCTCGAAGGCACAACGGACCTGCCCTGGACAAATGCCATGTGTTTTCATGAGCACCCTGAACAGCTTCATTGGAAGGGCTTGCATATTGTTTTTATTGCATCTAACGCGCGCCGTGAGTCACTGTCTGGCGCAGCTCCACTTACACGGGATCCTCCCAGCAAGAGCCCTGACCCAGTTGTCTGAGTAGGTGAAAGAAAACTCAGCAATAGTGAAAAGGAAAAACAGCGCCAAAGACTTAGGAATACATGGGCCCGAGCTCGGTAAACGTCCCCGACTCCCACACAGTGTGACATGAGTGGTCAAAATGGCAAAAGAAATGCTGCAGTGTGGTACGCTATGGCGGCGCGGCCACGGTCTGCACAAAGCAAAACCCCCTCTTCAGATTTTGCAGTTAACCATTGCAATTCTTCCATGATTGTTTAGCTCTTAAAAAAGACTGGCTAATACCAGGGCAGAAACTAGAGGGAATTACTACATTGAGAGCAGAGCTGTGAGTGAGTATGGCCACAACGAGAGCCAAGCTACGAGAGAGTGGGGGTGACATCGAGAGCAGAGCTCCGAAAATGCGGTTTAATAATATCCTGATCAGACTTCGGAAAAGCTTGGTAACACACGTCCGGGTTCAACGCCATCAAGGAAGGCAGCAATAGACTGGATTGTGGTAGGCGCCTGCAGGGCTGCGCTAGGTGAGAACTAACATGCAAGAAACTTGAGCGTGTCGCCTCTTTCTCTGGTGCCCGCCCCCCATCGCCCACTACTTTCTTAACAAAGCCTTGTTATGTAAATGGTCTTTTGAAAGACCTGTAAAGTACTTGTGCGCGGCCGGCTGCAGTAAGACGCAGACCACAACAGCTCGTCTCCCCCCCCCACGTGAGCCAGGCAGGGGGCCTGGTGTTACTCCGGCCCTTGGGCCATTCACACCTCGGCTGCCCATTTGCAGAAGCAGTGTTTTCCCCAGACACCTCCGTGTCAGACACTACAGGCAGGCCAATGATTTGTATTTCGTTTGCTCCATCAAGTGGCCAAGAGGCGCTACAGCAATGAAAATCAGTGAGACTCGGTTTCAACCGAGTCAGCGGATTTTCATTCAGTAGTGTATTGTCGTTTACAATCGGTTTTAACCGAATTCCGAACAGCCTAGATATGGTATACCTATATCTAAACCTATATCTGGACACATATAAACCTGTGAGCCACTTCTATGGAAGGCCTTATCAATCCTGAAGGCAGAGTGTGTGGTTTAATGTGAGACGGAGCTCCAGCATGAGCTGAGCCTGTCTGCAGCTGTCAGGAACAACTCCCTAAGCTGTTCCGGGATAATGCCATACCATATACTATTAAGTACATTATAATCCTCGCGGTTATATAGCAACTTTGGTTTGGCTTTATCAAAACATGTCGTGTAGGTGTCATACGATTTGGAATACTATCCCCTCGACAGTCCTGTCGACGGGGATAGCATTCCACCCCTCTAAAGGGAGAAGACATGTTACTTTACTGAAACACGGTTGATTTTTAAAAGAGCCTCAGATCCACAAAATGGATGCTTCT
This sequence comes from Lissotriton vulgaris, assembly GCF_964263255.1. Classification (NCBI taxonomy): domain Eukaryota; kingdom Metazoa; phylum Chordata; class Amphibia; order Caudata; family Salamandridae; genus Lissotriton; species Lissotriton vulgaris. The sequence goes on from NC_141698.1 coordinate 190,061,265, forward strand.
GCCACAGACACAAGTCTGACCTCCTGCTGCTGACCGAAACTCAGCCGAGGAGGCCTGGACAAAGGCTTTACGGTCGCAGGGAGGTGTTACACCACCCCAGACAGGAGATAGTGGATTGTAGCAGGGAGGTTTGAAGGAAACCAGACACTGCCTGGGGAGCACAAGGCTTCCCCTTGCATAATCCGGCCAAACCGGTTCTGGGGCACACAGGCCCCAGTCCCAGCGCGACCTGGATCAAAGGGAAAGGGGTGTATCCACCCCCTTTCTGGGTCCCACCCATAGGAGGGGACCTAGCAGGTAATCCAGCCCCCTAGATTGGTATAAGAATGGGAGCAGTGCCAACACACTCAGAATATCCTGATGAAACTTTTGAAACAAAACTCTGGACCCTTCGACATCCTACTCGACGTAGAAGACTGAAGAATCTCCCTTGTGGTCAAGGAGTGACCACCCTGTGCAAACAGGCACCATCCAGCACCTTCACGTCTGCTTTGTTGCAGTTCCCGCCGGAACTCGAGCGACAGAGATCGACAAGATCATGCTTGCCTGCCTTCTAACAGCCCGATCCACAGTCCCTGCAGAGCTGAGACCCGTGGAGACGACCGGAAGCGTGGGGCCCACCATCTTGAAAAGACCACGAGACGCTGACCGTGCAGCCCACGAGTGACCCTCGAAGCTGTACAACGGGGTTTGAGAAGCCCCAGCCCTGAGCCACTTTTGCACTGAAGTTCACCCGACGAGTGCTGCGTGGGGCCCTTCTGCTTCTTTTGGCTCAACGCATTGGCCCGGTCACTTGCCCGCTGGCTTGTGGCCCCTGTGCCGACGAAACTTGAAATCCGACTTGTGATTCTGGTTGCTCCAGATTTGCACCCGCTCCTCTGAAAAGGAGCACCCGCTCTGACCCTCCTGGTCCGAGTGAGAAGCAATCTTCCAGTCCTGCGTGGATTGCTCTTGCCAAGTGTTGTTTGCTCCGATCTTGAAGCTGACTGCGCAGATGGTGAGAGCCTTCGTGGGACAGCTCGTGACCAGCTCCTGGACGTCGCAGATGCCCCAGAGCTCACGTGGCAGCGGAGAGAAGCTCCTTGACAACCACCTGATTGCGCCCAACATTGCCTGGTCCCGTCATTGCCTGGTCACTGCTGAGTGACCCAGACTCTGTCCCCTCTGCTTTCAGGTACTTTACGACTCTGATACACCCTTGGATCGCACCGGACACTTCCCCTTCACATCGCCTGCAGCATCTTCAGCTTCAAGCACCAACAACCTGCGTGACGAAACCCGACGCCACTTCGACCCTATGCACCTGCTTCCTGTGGGTGAGGTAACTCAGCAACGCCGGTGTTTCCACACTGGTACACACTTCTAGGGTCTGTGTCTAAAGTTTTATCCTTCTAGGTTGAGCGGAAGTATCCTTAAACTCTAACTGTGTAACTTTTACGCACCATTGACTTTGCATTGGTGCATGCGTGTGCTTTAAGCGCTGCACCCGAATCCCGCGGGTTTTTCCCGACTTCAGCATTGCTTGTCCCGACTGCTCCCAGCGATTTCCTAGGCCCTAGGCCTAACCACTGTTCGATTGGTATCTCTTATACCACTTTCTTAATATATGGTTTGAGTGGCCACCCGCCCTCATCCATAATTGTGCAACTTTCATATGTTATACTGTGCTTTTGTTTAAACGCTTGTGACCCTTTGCTCATAAAGAGTACTGGGGATTATTTTAGTAATAAACACATATATTTTTATAATATATACTTGTGTGGTGTCCTTTCATTTGATATTACAGGATTGTGATTGGTAAAACAGCTCGCTTAACACGACCTCTTGAGATTAGCCTTTCAGACTGCTTAGTCCATGCTACCCCTAGGATAGCTTGTCTATAAGGTTGACTTACAACCAGAACCCATAAGGGATTGTTAGGACTGATACAAGGTGGTTCCAGAATTGGAAACATCATATATCAGGCCAACTTCTCACATTGATGTGCAGCGGTGCGGATTTGAGCTTGCTGTTATTTTACCATTGCAATCTTTTTATCAAATTGAAAGATCACATAAAGTACCTTAGGTACATATAAAAAGCTTAGCATATTTAAGTTCTACTGAATTTAGTAGTTGTAGATTAAAGGGATTAGCACACCCTGACTACAACTCACTAGCAAGGTACAGTAGGAAAACACTTAGTGTAGGTAAGTGCACCACTTGCACCTCACTAGCAGTCATGTCTGGCACAGGAGGAGCTTCAGGCTCTGCCCTTGTGACAGTTGACCTTACCAAGGCAACTTCCAGCTATGACAAACTTAGCCATAACGACTTGAGTGCCTTATGCTTTGCAAGAGGGCTAAAAAGGGGTCACAACCCCACCATTCCTTCCCTGATAGCCATCCTGGAAAAGGATGACTTAGATAAGGTGAGTGCAGTTCCCTTAGATGCAGGAGATAGAGTGAACACCCCTGAGAATGAGAACACTCCTGAGGAGGAAGAAGAGGAGGAATAAGAGGAGGAGGAAGGCTCAGAAGTAGATGAGTCTACTCAGAATCAGAGGGGTAACCAGGTTGTAGTTGCCAGGCTTAACCAGGCCAACTTAGACCTACATGGGAATGGAGAGGGCCAGCACCTCCCCAGATCCTATACCAAAGTACCTTCAGGCAATAGAAGGCTGAGATCTCCCTCAGGGGACTCTCATATTTCTAGTGTCTCCAGGGAATCTCAAAGGGGAATGACTTCCCCCAGAGAAAAGAGCCTAGGGTCAGAATGAGGGCTGTCCAACTCCAAATAGAGAGGGAAGAGATAGCCTTGGCTCAAGCTAAACTTGCTTTAGCAAGAGAACAAAAGTTGTGTGGCTTAGATGCCACATGTGGCAGCATAATTCCTAGAGAGAAAGACAGGGGCTATGATAATAGAAACCTGACAAAAATTGTGCCCCCCTACAAGGAAGGAGATGACATCCACAAATGAATGACTGCTCTTGAGAGAGCCTGCATGGTACAGCAGGTTCCTCAGGATCAGTGGGTTGCAATTTTATGGTACTCCTTTTCTGAGAAAGGGAGGGATAGGCTCCTCACAGTTAGACCTGAGGATGCCAAAAACTACTCTGTCCTGAAGAGTGCTCTTATTGAAGGGTTTGGCCTAACCACTTAGCAATACAGGTTGTTGTTCAGAGACACCCAAAAAGCACAGACTCAGGACTGGACTGATTTTGTTGATTGTGGCACTAAGGCTCTGGAGGGTTGGCTGCAGGGAAGTAAAGTCCCAGACTATACAGGATTGTACAATCTTATAATGAGAGAGCAGATCCTTAATAACTGTCAGAACCAGCTGTTGCATCAATACCTTATTGACTCTGATCTGACCTCTCCCCAAGAATTGGGAAAGAAGGCGGACAAATGGGTCAGAACAAGGATTAAGCAGAAACCTCAGAACCATGGTGGTGACCAGAAGAAAACAGACCAGAAGGTTGGGGATAAGAAAGATAAAGAAAAAGACCAGAAGTCTTCTTCAGGCACACAAAATTCTAATAAGGAGGGTGGTTCCCAAAATGGTAACAAAAAGTAGAAGAATGATGGCCCGAAGAAACCTTGGTGTAATTCCTGCATATCAGTTTCACACTGGGGCAGTGAATGCACCAAGAAAAATCCAGTTCCTACCACTGCAGCTCCTAAAGCATCTGCACCCCCTAGTACAGTCAGCAGTGGTGGTACACAACCCAAGGGTTTAGTAGGGTAGACCCTGGGTACTGAGATTGAATCTGGCCTAGTCAGAATCCCTACTCAGTCTGTTCTGCTTTATGATGTGGACTTGTCTTTGTCCACAACTGTGAGCCCCAGTAACCTGGGCAAGTATAGGCAGATGCCTTTGATAAATGAGAAACTGGCTCAGGCCTACAGGGACACTTGTGCCAGTGTCACTATGGTGACACCTGACTTTGTGGACCCTGGACAGATTGTACCAGGTGAGAATTACCTAGTGACCAATGCAAGCAATGCCACTACTACACATAGTGTGGCTGTTGTGAACTTCTCCTGGGGAGGGGTAACTGGCCTAAAGAAAGTTGTTGTGAGTGCAGACCTCCCAGTAGACTTTCTGTTAGGCAATGATCTGGAAAGCTCAGTTTGGTCAGAAGTGGAGTACAGGACTCATGCAGAAATGCTAGGGACTTCAGCACATGTCCTTGCAGTGACAAGGACTCAGGCTAAGAAGTGCCTTCCTGAACCAGTGGTGGATCTTGGAACAATAGACCAACCACAACCCAAGAGAAAGAGCAAGAGGGTTTAGGCTGTGCCTTCCCACTTGCCCCAGGTTGAGGATCAGCCTCCACAGGGAGATGATTCTGCAGTCCAGGAGGAGACTGTCTCTGAGGAACTTGAGCCTGATCAGGTTGGGTTTCTGGGGACAGGGGGACCCTCAAGGGCAGACCTGGGGCAGGCCCAATTAGATTGCCCTTCTCTTGAACCCCTCAGACAGCAAGCTGCTGCTGAGGCTTGAGGAAATAGAAATTTTTAGTTAATCAATGTGTCCCCCACTCGCACCCTATCCATGCACCCATGTTCCATGTATGTCATGTAATTCCCTTCCCGTGCATGCCATAAAGACGCATATGCATTTGCGTCCAACGTTAACATGTCAGTTATTCAGTCCTCCAAGAAAACTACGTTAATTTGGCTTTTAGGCCTATGGTGCCAACGTCTTTACATGGTGCACTTTTAAATAACACGAAGCACACGTTTTCCACGTTTTCTGGCTCAGTCGAGCCAGGCTCTTAAGTGAGGCTCCGAGTCTCTTCTGTCTCTGAAAACTGCAGTTTAGGTATGCATCCCTGACCTCTGCCTTACTTCCTGCCCAGCGAAGCGGTGCCCGGCTCGGCCTGGCCTGCCTGCCAAGACAGTATTTTGCCCACAGTTATCTGCTCAGCCTCCTCGAAAACACATTCCAGTCTAGTGAAATAGGTAAACATGTTTCCGGCTGCAGAGCAAAGGGCCCGGCCTTCCTGTCCTCCTTGCAAGTGATTTACAGAACCCGTTACCATGGTAGGCCCATGGCCCCGCGCATTGCACCAAGACACGTATGCACGCATTAGCATTCGGTATTGAACGGCCTCTGTCCAAGAGACCTTTTACTTCAGACAACACTTCAGACAACACATCCTCCAAACATGAGATACCAGATATGCTATAGGTGCAGGTCGTTCTGACATCCCAGACACCAGACTCCTCTACTAGTGCTAAAAGTCAAGCCCCCCAGTTTCCCCAGTTACACGTCTATACCACGTCATGCTCAGTTGCGCTCGCACCCATGCCAAAGGTTTTTGCTGACCCTGCAGAATTTCACTATGCATCCACCCACCTATGACACTTCTGTGACGTTTCCAATACACGCCTACGTGTACGCCCTCTTACACGCCTCCTGTTACGCACATGTGTTCTTATCTCTCTCTTTTCACTTGTTACGCCTACTGTATTCATTTCAATTATACTGTTTTACTATATATAATGTGCGATGTTGATAAAATGTTGAATGTCCCTTCCTGAACCTTAGTGGTGATGGAACTCGATGTCCCGGTTCTCGAGAATCTTAATTAAAGCCCGTATGACTCAGATACCACTGACTCTGCCTCTCATTTATTGAGCTATCCTTTATTGTCATTTAATGTATAGAAAAATAGTCCCGGTAATTTTATTTACCACAGGTTGCAGGGAATGCTCAAGGTACCCATAAAGTATATTGGGATGATGGGCTCCTTTATTCAGAGGCTAGAGACCCAAAGCCTGGTGCTACCAGGAGGTTGGCCATACCTTAGAAATTTAGGGGCTTCCTTCTTACCTTGGCCCATGATATTCCGCTTGCAGGAAACTTAGGCCAGAACAAGACTTGGGACAGGCTTGTCCCTCACTTTCACTGGCCTCATATGTCAGAAAATGTCAAGGAGTTTTGTTGCTCCTGTGTCACTTGCCAAGCCAGTGGTAAGTCAGGTGGCACAACAAAGGCCCCCCTGATACCACTACCTGTGGTGGGGGTACCTTTTGAAAGAGTTGGAATAGACATTGTGGGTCCCATGGATCCTCAAACAGCACCTGGGCACAGATTTATATTGGTGGTAGGGGCTCATGTCACCAGGTACCCAGAAGCAATTCCCCTGAGGACCACAACAGCACCTGTTGTGGCAAAAGCCCTCATTGCAGTTTTCTCAAGAGTGGGCTTTCCAAAGGAGGTTCTTTCAGACAGAGGTACCAACTTCATGTCTGGATGCTTAAAGGCAATGTGGAAGGAGTGTGGAGTAAACTACAAGTTTACCACACCCTATCACCCACAGTGCAATGGGCGTGTGGAGAGATTCAACAAGACTGTTACAAGAAAGCATTTGTGGACAGGGGGGAAATGAGCTTGCTCATGGCCACAGATGGGGATCAGGAGAAAGAGAGTGACCCTCTCCCAGACCTGCTTTCCCAGAACCCTGGTGATGGTTCAGTTGATGGAGTAGCCTTGGCAGGCAGCCTCACTGAGCAGCAACAGTTGGACAGCGGACAGGTGTTGCAGGCCCACAGATACATGATTTCACTCACACCCAGTCAAACTAACTGGTGCAGTCATGAGGTGAACACTGGTGACAGTCTGCCTGTGAAGAATAAAATCTACAGGCAACCTGATCGTGTCAGGGATTGTATAAAGGCTGAGGTGCAAAAGATGTTAGAGCTTGGAGTGATTGAGACATCAGGGAGCCCATGGGCCAGCCCAGTAGTCCTGGTGTCAAAACCTCATACCAAAGATGGAAAGAGAGAAATGAGGTTTTGTGTGGACTACAGAGGTCTCAATGCTGTCACTAGGACAGATGCACATCCCATTCCAAGAGCAGATGAGCTCATTGATAAATTGGCTTCTGCCAAGTTTCTGAGCACATTTGATTTGACAGCTGGCTACTGGCAGATCAGACTAGCTGAAGAGTCAAAAGCCAAAACAGCATTCTCTACCCCTAGTGGACCTTATCAATTTGTGGTAATGCCCTTTGGTTTGAAGAATACACCTGCCACCTTCCAAAAGTTGGTGAATAAAGTCCTTGCTGGGTTGGATGACTTTTGTGCAGCATATCTAGATGATATTGCTGTCTTTAGCTCCACCTGGGAGGATCACCTGATCCACCTGAAGAAGGTTCTGGGGCCCTGCAAAAGGCAGGCCTGACTATCAAGGCTACCAAGTGTCAGATAGGGCAGAGCAAGGTTGTGTACTTGGGCCACCTAGTAGGTGGGGGTCACGTTCAACCATTGGAGAGTAAGATCCAGACCATACAGGACTGGGCTCCTCCAACTACCCAGACACAAGTCAGAGCCTTCTTGGGCCTGACTGGGTATTACAGAAAATTTGTAAATAACTATGGGTCCATTGTGACACCATTAAATGACTTGACATCCAAGAAGATGTCCAAAAAGGTTCAGTGGACAGTTAGCTGTCAAAAGGCATTTGATGACCTGAAGAAGGCCATGTGCTCTGCACCTATCCTGAAGAGTCCTGACTACTCCAAACAGTTCATTGTACAGACAGATGCTTCTGAGTTGGGGGTGGGAGCTGTGCTTTCACAACTGAATACAGATGGTCAAGACCAGCCCATTGCTTTTATTAGCAGAAGGCTGACCCCCAGGGAGAAACGTTGGCCAGCTATTGAGAGGGAGGCATTTGCTGTGGTTTGGGCCCTGAAGAAGTTGAGGCCATACTTGTTTGGTACTCACTTTCTATTTCAGACAGACCATAAGCCCCTCTTGTGGCTAAATCAGATGAAGGGTGAAAACCCCAAACTACTCAGGTGGTCCATTTCTCTACAGGGGATGGACTTTACAGTGGAGCACCGCCCATGGACTGACCATGGTAATGCAGATGGTCTCTCCAGGTACTTCCACTTAGAACATGAAGACTTACCTGGTCAAGGTTAAGTTTAATGTCCCTGCGTTTGGCGGGGGGTTGTGTAGGAGAGTAGGGTCTGCTATCCTATGGTCACCCCAATTTTTGCTTTTTGCTTCACTGGTTTTCGACTTACTGAGGCTGTGGGCCTGCTAATCAGACCCCCAGCCTGCTGTTCTCTCTCTAAATTCACATACATGTACTATAGGTACATAACCCAATTGGAAATGGACTCCTTGTCAGTCTCTGTACCATGTACTATAGGTGCTCAGGGCATAGGTGCCACCAAGTACCTGCAGCATAGCTTTTGCTACCCCTGACTGGTTCTTAAATTGACACAACTGGCTGATCACTCAGCTGGGGCAAGTTGGTGTAATCACCCCTTGCTTAGATATGGTATACCTATATCTAAACCTATATCTGGACACATATAAACATGTGAGCCACTCATATGGAAGGCCTTATCAATCCTGAAGGCAGAGTGCGTGGTTTAATGTGAGATGGAGCTCCAGCATGAGCTGAGCCTGTCTGCAGCTGTCGGGAACAACTCCCTAAGCTGTTCCGGGATAATGCCATACCATATACTATTAAGTACATTATAATCCTCGTGGTTATATAGCAACTTTGGTTTGGCGTTATCAAAACATGTCATGTAAGGTGTCATACGATTTGGAATACTATCCCCTCGACAGTCCTGTCGGCGGCGATAGCAATCCACCTCTCTAGAGGGAGAAGACATGTTACTTTACTGAAACGCGGTTGATTTTTAAAAGAGCCTCAGATCCACAAAATGGATGCTTCTGCCACAGACACAAGTCTGACCTCCTGCTGCTGACCTAAACTCAGCCGAGGAGGCCTGGACAAAGGCTTTACTGTCGCAGGGAGGTGTTACACCACCCCAGTCAGGAGATAGTGGCTTGTAGCAGGGAGGTTTGAAAGAAACCAGACACTGCCTGGGGAGCACAAGGCTTCCCTTTGCATAATCCGGCCAAACCGGTTCTGGGGCACACCAGCCCCAGTCCCAGCGCGTCCTGGATCAAAGGGAAAGGGGTGTATCCACCCCCTTGCTGGGTCCCACCCATAGGAGGGGACCTAGCAGGTAATCCAGCCCCCTAGATTGGTATAAGAATGGGAGCAGTGCCAACGCACTCAGATTATCCTGATAAAACATTTGAAAAAAAACTCTGGACCCCTCGACATCCTACTCAACGTAGAAGACTGAAGAATCTCCCTTGTGGTCAAGGAGTGACCACCCTGTGCAAACAGGCACCATCCAGCACCTCGACGTCTGCTTTGTTGCAGTTCCCGCCGGAACTTAGGCGACAGAGATCAACGAGATCAAGCTTGCCTGCCTTGTAACATCCCGATCCACAGTCCCTGCAGAGCTGAGACCCCTGGAGGCGACCGGAAGCATGAGGCCCGCCATCTTGAAAAGACCACGAGACGCTGACCGTGCAGCCCACGAGTGACCCTCGAAGCTGTACAATGGGGTTTGAGAAGCCCCAGCCCTGAGCCACTTTTGCATCGAAGCCCACCCCTCTACACTCGACGAGTGCTGCGTGGGGCCCTTCTGCTTCTTTTGGCTCAACGCGTTGGCCCGGTCACTTGCCCGCTGGCTTGTGGCCCCTGTGCCGACGAAATTTGAAATCCGACTTGTGATTCTGGTTGCTCCAGACTTGCACCCGCTCCTCTAAAAAAGAGCACCCGCTCTGACCCTCCTGGTCCGAGTGAGAAGCAATCTTCCAGTCCTGCGTGGATTGCTCTTGCCAAGTGTTGTTTGCTCCGATCTTGAAGCCGACAGCGCCGACGGTGAGAACCTTTGTGGGACAGCTCGTGACCCGCTCCTGGACATCACAGATGTCCCAGAGCCCACGTGGCAGCGGAGAGAAGCTCCTCAACAACCACCTGATTGCGCCCGACATTGCCTGGTCCCGTCCTGGTTCCACCCTGGTCACTGCTGAGTGACCCAGACTCTGTCCCCTCTGCTTTCAGGTACTTTACGACTCTGATCCACCCTTAGATCGCACCGGACACTTCTCCTTCACATCGCCTGCAGCATCTTCAGCTTCAAGCACCAACAACCTGCGTGACGAAACCCGACGTCACTTCGACCCTATGCACCCGCTTCCTGTGGGTGAGGTAACTCAGCAACGCCGGTGTTCCCACACTGGTACACACCTCTAGGGTCTGTGTCTAAATTGTTATTCTTCTAGGTTGAGCGGAAGTATCCTTAAACTCTAACTGTGTAACTTTTACGCACCATTGACTTTGCATTGGTGCATGCGTGTGCTTTAAGCGCTGCACCCGAATCCCGCGGGCTTTTCCCGACTTCAGCATTGCTTGTCCCGACTGCTCCCAGCGATTCTCTAGGCCCTAGGCCTAACCACTGTTCGATTGGTATCTCTTATACCACTTTCTTAATATATGGTTTGCGTGGCCACCCGCCCTCATCCATAATTGTGCAACTTTCCTATGTTATACTGTGCTTTTGTTTAAACGCTTGTGCCCCTTTGCTCATAAAGAGTACTGGGGATTATTTTAGTAATAAACACATATATTTTTATAATATATACTTGTGTGGTGTCCTTTCATTTGATATTACAGGATTGTGATTGGTAAAACAGCTCGCTTAACACGACCTCTTGAGTTTAGCCTTTCAGGCTGCTTAGTCCATGCTACCCCTAGGATAGCTTGTCTATAAGGTTGACTTACAACCAGGCACCATAAGGGATTGTTTGGACTGATACAAGGTGGTTCCAGAGTTGGAAACATCATATATCAGGCCAACTTCTCACACAATTGTTTGCTTTTAGCTTCAGCGTTTCTCCTATGATTCCAGCTCATTGTTTTCAGGCATAGGGTCAAGACTGATTTGCATATAGCCTGGTCTGAACTGAGGTGGCGAAGTGAGCTAAAGAATGATGATGGATTCAACCCAAATCTGTGACTGTGGGCACTCCGTCCATCATCTCTTTGTGTTTGCTTTATTCACCCTAAGTTGTCAGGATATGCCTAGACATGGGTCCCCTGCTCACTTTGCCACTGGATTCAAGCTATCCTGGCTGATAAAGGGTGTTACCCAGAAACCGGTCCCAGGATGCTTGCTTCCGGTTCAGGGAAGAGCTGCCTTGGCAGTTCGGGCTGGACTGTTCCCATGAGGCACAGGGTCAAGACTGATTGTCATATAGCTGGGACTAAACTGAGGTGCCGAAGTGAGCTAAATAATGATGACAGATTCAACCCAGATATGTGACTGGGGGTGAGTGTCTGAAAAGTTTCAGCACTCCGTCCATCATCTCCTTGTGTTGGCTTTGGGAAAGTAAAAGCCCCATTTGCAGAACTATTTTCAGACTCATAGTAAAGAAGTTCAATAAACACTCTGTTGCACCCAATGCTTCTCAGGTACCCCCTATCATTCTGGAATTCCCAACCTGGAGACCTGGGATAAAGAGAAGACCTTGTTCAATTTTGCAAAAAAATTGTAAAACGTACTTGTGTAAACTTTGTTTTGCATATAAAATCTTCTTATAATTCTTGTTTCTCCTTTTTCAAAACTTTCTTTTCCACTACCTTCTGCTGCCTATCCTCTCCTTCTACCTGTCATACAATACCCAAGTTTGCTTGGTGTTTTCAATTACTTTTCTGATGTAGAACTAACCAATCTGCTAGATCTGCAGTGTGGATTGTTCTGAGATGGGATTGAGTGCGGATTGATCAGAGAGTGGGGTGAGTAAGGACTTTACTTTGAGCTGTAGGAATGGATGTTTGGAAATGCAGTGAAAGTCTGGCTCTAGTCTAAACTGGTTTAGTTCAGACTATTAAGTGCTGAGTGGTCAGGGAATTATTCAATACCCCAGTTAGTCTTTGTTTTACTTAATTATGTGGCTTAGTTTGAGATGTGCAACAGAAGTGGTCATAATACTACACATGTTATGGGGATGCACAAAGCTGACATTTTGTTCTTTAATATTGGTCGTATTAAAAATAGGAACCCAATGGAAACACCGGAGGTAGTGGTATTAGGCTAGCAGAATTCAAAGGCAGTGGTTACAGCTCCTGATAGGCTTCTTTTGGGACATTTTTTACATGCAACAAAGCAACTAATTTCAATAAAATGGAACCTGAGCAGCCAAGATTTCTTATGTACAGTCATAGCTTGTGCAATGTTTTTGTTATGGAAAAAGATTTCATATGTCCTGATAGCCCATGATTCCAGAGAATATGAGACCACACATTGACAAGGATAGACAGCATACAGATACAGCCAATGCACTTCAGAGTCTTGGACCTACACCATTCCTACTGTCTGCACAGCAGATACCCAGAGACACCCTGTTCACGAAAAAAGGAAAGGAGGTTAACGACTGAGGCCTGCTCAGAAAGAGGAACTAATATGCTTCATCACTGTCAGACTGCTGGAATTTCCTTCAAACCAGCGGGGGAGGGGTGACGCGGCACAGGAGCGCCAGAAGAAGCATCATATAACTGCAAGAGACGTCCCCAAGCGCGGGAGCCTCCATCACTGTCGGACTGCCAGATGTACTCTGATCCTGCACAGGGTCATCTACATGGCCCCCATATCATATTAAGCAACAACCCAGCGCTCCTTTGGGTCGGCCCCACAACAATTATCGAGAGGACGACACTAAGACGTCCGGTACGTGCTTTTTCTGTATCTTTGACGGTTTCATATAACTCGGTATGCCATAGCAGTACTACTGCTTTCTTTTGGAGTCTCCACTCACAAACCAGCGCACCTTATCTCTGTGTGGTCATGGTGGCAACTACCAGAGCCGGGTTGTATATGTAATTGGCACAACAAACCATAAACAATGGGGGAGCTTACTACAAATGACACTCATCAAGCACAGCCCCAACTAATACCCCTACCTCTGCCACAAATGTCCATTGTTTGGATGCTCCAGAGGGCCACAGGGGTTAGTGGCTACGAAGATAGAATTAACCGAACGCCGGTTGTCATTGACCCCTGAAGTCCGGTGTACTCCGACTGACTCGGCCACACTCACAACGAATACCGATCTGGAAAGAACCCCGGTGTAGTCCCTGCAAGCACCAGATATCGAAGGGGGAACCATACCCCAAACAATCTACACGGAGGGTGGGGGGTGAGAACAAGGGTATAGCCAAGACTAACAAAACCAAACAGTCCACAAGGGTGGGGATAAAATAGGAAAAATCCAATGACATGGGAACCTTGACTAACCAGGTCCAGGTCCCTGACAATGGCCAAAGTCTACAACTGGATACGGCATTTCCGCCATGGGTGGTCTCCTTAATGGAGGATCTTAGAGAACAGACCAGAACCATTGTGAGAGATGAGCTTGCCCCTGTGTTAGCCTGACTTGATAAACTGGCTAACCTGTGCACCAACAGAGATGAAAAACCCTTGTAATCCCTACAACACTCAGAACGAGCTAAACTGACCCTGTTGGTCACATACCTAGTGGCACTGCAGAGGCTATGGAAAGGCCCAAAGCACCATGTGAGGAGGTCCCTAATAACGTAGCTTTGACAAACGCTAGCTCAGACTCTGGACTCAAGCAGGGGGAACGGGTGCTACCAACCTTAGGTGCATTGACCAACAGTATGGATAGAGCTGAGCATCAGAACTTGGGGGGGTCGATTTACCAACAATACACCTTCCCCTGGCTTCAACTCCATATGTTGTTGTTCTGGCAGGAGTCCCTGTAGATAAAGAGGTCCAGAGGGAAACCCAGCTAGAGCTCATAAATAAGTGTTTGCACTGGCTGGCTAGATATCAGCAGTTCGCTTACTCCTATGCAAACAAAATCCTTATGACCCTCAGGTTTAGCTGGGTGGGAAACAGGCCCAAAGATCAATGTGGGGATTGTGTCATATTTAATTTTAAAAACCCACAGATTGTACAACACCTCTTGCAACTGAATCATCCAGTCCAGGATCAGGTACCTTAATTAGGTTACTCTCGCTCATTTACTTCTAAATCCCTAGATCATTGATCCAAACCAGGGCAAGAAACAGAAGACCACAGGATGACTGGTATCAGAACCAGGCACTGTTGGGTATTGGGTACCAATACACGAGACCTCAAATATTTAATCTGCCTGTGACAAACAGACTTGGGGTCTTGCAGAATTTGATTGACTTGTATTAAAATCTAATTCCGACCCGCAAATTACCTGTCCTGGGACCGTAATGGGGAGGGGCATGTGGCTGAGTTTGTTACACGACTCTGTTTTTCTGCACAGGGAAGGGAGGGACCTTAAAACGGCGCAAACAAGAGAGGTTCCAATGGGTACGGCAATGGATGCCAACATTGAAAAGTCTAGGCCCATTAGCCAGGGTCCCAGAGATAATCCTGTGAATGCGCCTTTTAGTTCTACTGATTCCCTCACACTGTTCAATCTCTCAGGTTCATCAGTAACATTAAACTCTAAGTTTAATACATTGTCACCGGAAAAAGCCCATTCCAGCCCTATAAATTTATATGCCCAATTTCATAAGCCTGGTGTACTAGAAACGCCTGTAGTTATAAAAAAAATAGGGCGACACCTGAAGCTTTCGCTGGTAATATGAGCGGGTGTCGCAGTGTGTCTTCTGAGATAGTAGAACCGCTATAGCTTAAAACCCTGGGTGGCAGTCTAGCTAACCAAATAGTAATGAAGAAACATAGGGTTCTATTGCGGAATGTAGTAGGCCTCAAGAGCAAACTGAGTGGTCCTGACTGGAGAGATTGTGTGGACCTATTTGACATATGCGCATTACTGGAAACCTGAGCAAAGGAGGAGACCCGCGCGTGGGGTTTCCAACCATCAAAATACCTGCCATATCACGGGGACTGGGTAGACACTGTGGAGTGTTATGTATCTGGGTAGGTTCCCATCTAGGATGCATGGCCACTCTGGTAGAGTATCATTCTGATGACATTCTGTGTATCATGTTAACTTTCTCAACAAATCTTAAACTAGTCCAAGTTAACGTGTATTCTAGGCCTGTGAGGATCGGCCAAGAATCCCCGACCCTAGACCAACTAGATGGCCTAATCTCCAGTCTCCCCAGTAATATTCTGGTGGTCTTAGGGGGCGATTTTAATTGGCAATTTGAGCCAATGAAAGATCTTAACGATACACCACCCACAGAGAGGGATGCGCTTTGGGCCATCCCTGAGTCTAACATCCGCCAATCGGGGATTGGACACCACTGGCTCTCCAGATCAAATTGTTTACCCTAAAACACTCTCTGCGAGCCTGCAATGGCCGAACCAGTTCTGACACTCCTGGGAGGTTTAGTTTTAATAGGGCTGGTCACTCGTTCACCATAGACTACATCCTGGTACAAACCAGGATGTGGGATAGGGTTGAGGACTTCACTGTCTTGCCACAACATGACAGCGATCATAATGCCCTAACTCTGGAGCTGCTGTTCCCAGTTACTGGGGGAAATCCTGATCCACCCCCAACAACAGATAATAGACTAACACTCACCAATGGTAGGCGGAAAGTAAGGTGGGTGTGGTTGAACACTCGCCCAAAAGAATTGCCCTTTTAAAAAAACTATCATACCCACTTGTTTGGAACTAGTCAAGTTCTTAACAGCAGACGGCATTGTCGCATCTCTAACAGATGTTGCTAAGATCCATGAGGCCATGACCGCCAAATTGGCGATATATTTTTGCCATTGGGTGCCCACAGGGGCAGGACAAAAGTAAAGCAGTCCTAGTTTAGTGGTAGCTGTCGGGAGGCAAAGAGGGCATTAATAGTGGCTATGAAATCCAAGAGTGGAACCCAAATAAAAACAGTGAGGGTCCACTATAAAGATACTATGGCACTTGCAAAACAATCTTGGGTAATTGACCAATGGACAACCCTGAAACAGGCCTTAGCGGCCAAGGACATGAAAGCATTCTGGAATATCGTAACAACAGCCTAACATAGCGGCTGATAGTAGGAAAGAGCATTTCCAGGCCCTTTAAGCTCCCCTTGAGGCTGAGGCTAGTATTCAGTTCTTAGCAACCCAGCCATTACCCCTGAGTTAACCTAGGTAGAAGTTACCGGAGCTGTAAGAAGAATAGCTCCTGGTAAAGCCCCAGGATTGGACAAGATACATGGGGATCTTTTTCGTGTTGAGCCTAACATCTGGGGTCCCTATTTGTGGGTGCTCTTCAATGATATTTTAAAAGGGATTCAATTAATATACAACTTGCCCCTCACACACTTCTTTGTTGCTTGATAATACAAGCACATAAATCAGGACTACTTCGGATTATGTGGGTTTATTTAGTTTCACCCTTTACTTTTTTTCATTCAAATACAAAAGTGGATCTCTATTGCATGTATGAGAAACACACGAAACATATAACACTTAATAACAAATATGAAAATCATGAATGACAATACATTAATTTCAAAACATTAAATCCAACATAAATGAAACAACACATTGCACAAATCAATAAATGTAATATCGCAGTGAGTCCTGTGCACTTTGTAGCCTTCTTGGTGCCGACGCGTTTCGCTCCGTATTTCCGACTGTGTGCTAAAGACTGCTGGATCTTTCTATGCAGAATTCCTTTTTATAAAAGACTGAGGAGTAACGGTGCCGCATTGCCAAGAGATCAGTTCCACGTCCGTCGAGGGACGTCGCCCTCTAAGGAAGGACAAATCATACCGAGCACTAACCCCCAGAAGTAAAACACTAACAGAGCACAGAAGAGAATAAGGAGGAAACGGAGAGAGACTCCAAGAGCAGGGATGCCACAAATAGAGTATCCAGAGACACAGAAAAAGTAAGAAGGCTGTTGAACCTTTTGGATCCGGCTACACGCAGAGTTACAGATATAGAAAGGATAGAAGTGACAAGGCCCTGATGAGACTCCGTTTATTGAGTTAACGGGTTTGAAGCGCGTCGGCACCAAGAAGGCTACAAAGTGCACAGGACTCACTGCGATATTACATTTATTGATTTGTACCTATTAGCCCTCTTGCAGACTCTTTGTCCTTCAATGATTCTATGAAAATCATCATTTTTGATATAGGCATTATTGTTTAAAAAACTTCTGAACATTTGCCGCAAAAGAAAACAATGTGCAATGTGTTGTTTCATTTATGTTGGATTTAATGTTTTGAAATTAATGTATTGTCATTCATGATTTTCATATTTGTTATTAAGTATTATATGTTTCGTGTGTTTCTCATACATGCAATAGAGATCCACTTTTGTATTTGAATGAAAAAAAGTAAAGGGTGAAACTAAATAAACCCACATAATCAGAAGTAGTCCTGATTTATGTGCTTGTATTATCAAGCAACAAAGAAGTGTGTGAGGGGCAAGTTGTATATTAATCGAATGTGATATGGTCCAGCTCCTCCCACGTCCCAGGACCTAACTCCTTAAGCTTCAGCATTTTAAAAGGGATGGCACTCCCTGCAACATGGGCAGAAGCTGAGATTCTTCCAGTATACATAAAAGGGTCGCTCTCATTACCCATCAACTACAGTACGGTCAGTTTGATCGATGTATCGAAGAAAGTTTTTGCCAGGATACTACTGGATCAATCTACAGACCTGGTTGGAAGAACACAAGGTCATGAGCCCTTTACAAGCTGGCTTCAGGGGAAAAACATCCACTATCAAGCAAATGTTTAGGCTCCAACTCCTCTACTGGAAATCAGTGTATTTGGAAGGTGGTAATCTTTATTTGATCTTTGTGGATCTCAAAAGTGCCTTTGATGTGGTCCCTAAAGATGCCCTCTGGGTGGTCCTGAGCGACCTTGGAATTCCACACTATCTCCTGAACATGTTCAGAAGACTGCATTATGGCAACGATGCCCAAATTAGGTTTGGGAAGCACGGGGCACTCACTCCACCTATTCCAATTAACAGAGGAGTTAGAAAGGGTTGTGTTCTTGCCCCTATACTGTTCTAAATTTACATCAACAGACTGGTAGATGTGCTGAGCAGACTGAAGGACATAGATGCCCCTAAGTTAGCACATAAGCTAATCCCAGCAATGATGTTTGCAGATGACACCCTCCTTTATTTTTTTTTTTAATTTTTATTTTGTTGCAAGAAGTGACAAAGAAAAAAATCATTACATTTCAATTCCATACAAAACATATATATACAACAGGTACAGACATAGAATAGAGGAGTGGAAACAATACAAAATATAATGCAATCTAAACTTCATGTTAGCTCTACCCTTGAAATAATAAGCTACTAAAGCAGCAGAACACAGTGAGTATAGGCCTAATCACCTTTCTTGCCCTTCAAAAAAATGCTTCCATATCCTTTCTTTTCTCAGAAGGGCTTTTGGACCTCTAAGTTTAGCTAAAGAAAACTCCATAGTTCTAATTTCGTGAACCAATGATAATAAATCCGCAACTTTAGGGGGTTCTTTAGATATCCATACCCTAGCTACTGTTAATCTTGCACATGCTAACAAAATCGTTAAAAGATCCTTATTGGGACATTTACTATCTTGGATGTCTAGTAAAACCATTTGTACTGTAAGATCCGGTGTATTTATCTGGTTAAATCGAAGATGATAGGATATTCGATTCCAGAAAGTGACAAGAGCAGAAAGTCAAAATAAAAAACCACGAAAGTTCACTTTTCCCAGACACTTATTAGCTGATCTAACATTTATTTCATTACTTAAAAAACATATACAGGAGTTTATTCCACTAAATGTTAACTCAGCTAGTATTAATACTGTATGGGACACTTGTAAGTGTAGTATTAGGGGGTTTGTCCAGCAGTATGTATTCAGGCTCAATGCAGAAAGTCGCAATAAGAATAAAAGCATGACATCTAAATTATTAGACCTGGAAGAGCAACTGGCTGAGGCAACATTGCACTCAACAAATAATATCGAGTTGCTTAGAGCACAATTGGCTGAATTACAAGCAGGACTTAAAAAAACGTTGAGAGAAAGGTACGCAGTAAAACTACAAAAATACAAATTAGATCAATATGAAGGTGGTGATTGTATTGGTAAAATATTGGCCTTTAAAACTGCGGATAGAAAAGCGAAAACCAAAATTAAGGAAATAATTGGATCAGATTCAGTGATATATGGACGAGAGGATCAAATACTTAATCAATTTGTTAAATTTTACCAACAACTGTACACACCAGAGGAGATACCAAATAAAATAGAGATAGTAAAATATCTTGATCAGCACTTAAGACCACCTCGAGTTCTAAATCTTGAAGTACTTCAACAATTAAACTCTAATATTACCACTGAGGAGATAAAACTTGCTATTGACCATCTACCAGTAGGAAAGGCGGTTGGTGAAGATAGTATACCAGGTGAACTATATAAACTTTGCTCTCAAGAATTGTTACCATTACTACAAAAGGTGATTAATTCAATTATTGTTTCTAAACAAGCACCTTCTTCTTGGAAAATTGCCAAAATTATATTCTTTCTGAAAAAGGGAAAACCTGAAAAAGAGTGTGGTTCGTATCGGCCCATATCTCTACTTAACTCGGACGTGAAAATCTTTGCTAAAATTTTAGCTTATCGGTTAGCTCCCTATATGCCTGATATTGTTAATCCCCAACAGCATGGCTTTGTAGTGGTAGAGATACCACTTTGCATGTAAATACTTCAATAACAGCTTTTGATGTAGCAGAAACCACAAACACCCCACTCGGTATGATAATGTTAGATGCTGAAAAAGCATTCGACCGAGTGGGGTGGGAATATCTGTGGACAGTATTAAGCAAAATGGGTATAAATGGCTCCTATTTAGATTGGGTTAGGTCAATTTATGACGAACCACGGGCGGTGATTAGCTATGGAGGCATAGATTCAGCTAATTTTAAGATAGCAAGAGGTACAAGGCAAGGATGCCCCCTCTCCCCACTACTGTTCGCCCTTTCTTTAGAACCTTTTTTAAATGCTTTAAACGACCAAATCAATATAATACCAGTATACCATGGGGAAATAACTCTCAAATTAACCGCCTTCGCGGACGATATAGCAATATATACATCGGATGTTAATAAAGCTATGCCAGCAATTGTAAAAGAAGCACAAAATTATGGGAAAATCTCTGGGTATAAACTAAATGTGAACAAAACCCAAATTATACTCAATCATACCCCGGCTACACGCGCTTATGAAACCTGCAAAGAAGCCGTATACTTAGGTATTAAACTTACTGCTGAAGTGGGGAAAATTGTGGAATTAAACTATGAGTCATTCCTTAAAGAAACCGCTGCTAGCTTTAAAAAATGGCATAAAATACCCCTGAGTCTGTTAGGGAGACTTAATCTGATTAAGATGAAAATTCTACCCAAGTTGCTGTATTTGTGTAGAGCCATACCGCTACAACCAAATAAGCTTTTTTTTAGAAAGTTGGATGGCATTTGTAGTAGTTTTATTTGGGGGTATAAAAAGGCACGAAGGGCGGTTAAATTCTTGACACTACCAATTTCTAAAGGGGGACTTACCTTTCCGGATTTTAGCCTTTATTTTCTAGCTACCTTTCTTTTACGCATTAGGAGCTTATTAAAAAATACTCCTTCTTTATTTTTCCATCAGTATATGTTAGGGGCTGACTCAAATCAATTTCTATTACGGGTCCATGATCCAAACTACTTTAAAAGAGTAAAATTTAAGACTGCAAAACATGCTATAAGAATCTGGGACAAAATTCTGCACATTAGTAACAGCTCATTTTTCAACGCCGAACTTAGACTATGGAATAATCCTGGCCTCCCGGGAATATTTTCGGACGGTTCGGGGAATTGGTGGATAAGACATGATATAAATACACTAGGAGACCTTTTCGGTACTAATGGTTTGATTGATTTTGAGAATTTAAAAATTACAAACGGGCTTACGGATGATATGCACTTTAAATATAGACAATTGAGAGATTTTTTCTGTAATAAATTGAGAATAACGGAAATTAAACAATCTGATATTCTTGAGGGTATTTATTCTGATAAAACAAAATCGTTAATCAAATTGGGATATCAATGGCTTATTAAGGATAAGGGAGAAAATACAACCCAAATCGCAGCCAAATGGTCCCGTAGATTGAATCTAAATATAAATTCAGTACAGATTGGAAACGCCCTAACTCATTTAGGTGATATAGTTCATTCTTCTAATCTCAAAATGCAACTATATAGGACAATCACTGAGCTGTACTACACGCCACAAAAAATATCAAGCTGGGCGCAAGGTAACTCGATATCAGATAAATCTATGTGCGTTAAATGTAATACTGCTGCGGCTGGAATAGAACACATGCTATTCTCTTGTCCTGCTCTTGTCACTTGCAGATGACACCCTCCTATGTTCAAAATCTCAGATGGGCATCCAGAGAATCCTTGACGGGTTCTGCAACTTATGCAGAACTAGGGGGTTGGCGGTCAACCTACAAAAGACAAAATATATGGTTGTCAAACCTGCTCGCTCAACTCGCCCCAACCCACAAATGAATGGTATCCAACTGGAGCAGGTATCTATTTTTGCCTATTTAGGTCTCACCCTAACAGAAAAAATGGACTGGGGGTCTCAAGCGGATAAGCCTAGCCTAAAGTTGGCCCAGACCGCTTGCGGGCTGGCCAAGATATACAGAAACTCTTTTCATAAGCCTGTAGGACTGGTTATAGAGATACATAAAACCCAATTCAGGAGTGCTGCTTTGTATGGGGCTGAACTCCGGGAGTATTGTCTCCATAACACCAAAAAAATTAAAACCGATAAAAGCTTCCTTAGACAGCTGTCTGGTCTTCCGGTAAGTTCCCCACTAGTTCCACTGCGTTTGGATCTAGGGGTGGGACCCATTGCAGAGGAAATTGGTTGTAGACCCATGTTATTTTGGCGGCGTCTATGGGTAACCCCAGAACTGGCCGAATATAGATCTGAGCTACAAGATATACTGGGTTTTCCCGGTACAGGTAAACTGGCTTGGTTCACACGCATCAAGGAAGGTCTCCATATTATGGGTAAAGACACCCTATGGAGCAACCCGGAGATAGCTTGTGCTGCAATTTCACGCAAACAACTAGTTAGCAGCTACAGGGAGGGAAAACTCGCCCAACTCTATGAAAACTCTGCCACTTGTTCTCTTACAGACATTTTTTGGTAATAAAGGATATGTATAATCTGGAGCCAAGCTTAGATGAAATATAACCAGTCCTAGCTAGGAAATTATATGTACAATTCAGTCATGGCTCTTTCACTCTGTGTGCATTTACTAACAAATGGTCTGGCAGTTTTGATTGGGTGGTACCCAGCATGCAGTAGGGGAGAGGAGACCGAACTTCACTTATTCTTTTCCTGTTCTGGATATCAAAAAATGCACCAAAGATGGTTGGTACAATTGTGCAGGGAACTTAGGTACACAATGCCATGAAGAAGCATTTAGGCTCCTCAAATATAACTCACAAATGCCAATTGTTTATGCTGTATCCTGTTTCTTAAGTTCCATGTGGTGGGCACGAAAGGCTTTTCTAGGAACCAGCAATGGATCTAATACGGATTGCTTTATAATGGTTATTGTAACAATTTTAGCCTGTTTTAGCTGTTTTTTTATTTTTTATTTTTTAGTTTATTGCTTTTTATTTTGGCAAGCATGTCATACCAAGAAAAAAAAACATTATATCAAAACAAATTTTTGAGTGATTTCAGGGAGAAATCCAGTATACAAAATATGCAAAGTAAAACATCGTATTCTTACACATGATAGCGCATCAGCCTGACAGAAATACTAAGATATAAAAAATATATACAATATATAAGAAATCAATAGTAAGCAAAAAGCTTTCAATCTTCAAAGTACAAAGACCCTAACCATTCATCTTACATCCTATAAAAGTTATACAAAATTGGTCCATATCCTTTCCATTCTTTCTGCTGCCTTTCGGCTACTATTCTTAGCAAGAGCCTTTTCCATAGAGTATATTTCATGGATTAAGGTTAACCATTCTGTCCTACATGGTGGATTCGGTGAAATCCATGCTCTAGCAACCACCAGTCTAGCACAAGATAGTGCTATGTTTAACCAGCCTGTATGGTTGTTACTTCTCGTATTTAAAGCAAGTAAGACCATAGGTGCAGTAAGTGGGGAGTAGATTAGTTGTTTTTGAATTAGGAAATTTTCTATTTCTTGCCAGAATGAAGCCAGCATAGGGCACAAATAGATCATATGAATGAGATCTGCTGCCACCAGATCGCATTTAGGGCATTTAATAGGATCACTATTTTGTGACCATTTGGAGATTTTCTGCGAGGTATAATAGAGTTGGTTGACCGTCCTGTATAGTTGAAGCTTTAAGCTCGAAGAGTGGTCTATTTTATTAATATTAACCAAAGCGCTAGATATGTTCTGTGGTGTCACATTTGTTCCCAATTCTGTAGTCCATTTTTGTGCCAATCTCGGGCAATCATCCATGTTATGTTGGCTTAGGAGTTTGTATCCAGAGCTAATTAAAGATTTCTTTTTTGTACTATATAAGAAGTCCCACAAATCCGAGCTTGTGATTTATTTAGCTTAATTTTTCGTATTAAGTAGTCCCTGACTTGTATATATTTGTATAGCATTTCCCCAGGCAACTTATAAAGCAGTTGTAAGGTTGAAAACTGAAGAAAACCATCAGAACCATAAAGGTCTCCCAGTATCTTGATCCCATAACTGGCCCAATCTCTACCAACTTTATCATTAAAAATGCCTGGTAATCCTGGATTGTCCCATAGTGGTAAATCTGTATGAAAAAAAGAAGTATCACAAAGTTTCATGATCTGATTATAAATCGCTACCGAGTCTCTTGCTATCTTAAATTTGACCCTTTCAAATTTTTTAGCAGTTTTAGCTGGGTTTTAGCTTTTTATATACTGTATGTGTTGTGAATGTTCATTTATGGTCCATGGACCGAAATAAAGAAAGATTGCATTGGATTGGATTGGATTGAATCAGAATATGCTGAATGGGTAATGGGTGGTGATAGCAAGTGAGGGAAGTTAAAGGTTTGAGAATGGATTTCAATTCTGTGTTAAAATGTGAAATTACATAGCATGATTCTTCAAATTTGTACTGTGTAAATGATCCAATCATCATGTTGTTTCTTTTTTTAAGTGAGAATGTTGAAGGCTATACTACCTGATAATGTATAATGTCTGTTAAGATGCAGTGTAGTTCTTAATAAAATGTTTGAAGGATACAAATAATAAGTCATTTCATTGTGGCCATCAAGGAAACAGCAGAATAATGGGTGTGATGCTTGTACTTTTACCAGTAGACTAATTTAATGCAGGATCTCCAAAAGATGAGACAACTTTGACTGTGTTTTTAATTATGGAGTTTAAAATTGTGAAACTGGCTGGGAATTAAAGACCAACAAGCATGTTGGTCAACATGTATATTTCCCTATACAATTTTGTCAATACCTTTGTAGTAACTAATACCCATTTTATTTAAAACAACACAGCAAAGCATTGATCCATGAATGATTAATATTGGATATCATTTAGTACATATATCTATATTTCTAGTCAATTGCTGAAAGAACATTCTGCAATACATTTATATGTGCCCTTAAATTATTTTATTGGTAAGTTAGTTGGATCCACAGTGTTGGAAAATTGCAATCTTACCATCAACTTCAGTGTGTCGTTCGGAGTTGGATTTGGTATATCCATCCTGGCCATAACTGATGGAAGTAGGTCTGTCTGCATATTCTGTTTCACTGTCAAATGCGGGATTGTCTATAGAGAAGATCATATTTAGATGAAACATTGCTTCTCCAGTACTTGCAAAGAAAAACACATCTGTTTAATTTGTTAGCCAACAAAAGTGAAAAGAGGCATATTTACTTTTAGTATGAAAATATTTCCAGTTGCACACATGATGGCTAGCTATACATAATATTGTTTTTCCATTTATCTGACTTTGTGGCACCCAGTTCAATTCAATATTTTATTGTTTCAGTTAATTAAAACCATAACAATGTCAATTCTAAAAGTACAACAAAGGACAACAAAAAGCAATAATAAAAAAGTTTTTTGTGCGTTCCCTAAGATTTTAAATCATTCTTCAACAGTTGGTAACACTCTAAATTGGCACCCAATATTTAGAACAACTTTAACCTAAGATAAAGTACTTTGAAATGCAATATAAAATTCACATGAATCAAAGATAAGTTGTCGTGCACCTCTCCTAGTGTTCGAACAGAATCAGCTTTCAGACCAGTAGGTCACTGCCTACGTTCTCAAGCAGTTAGTAGGAACCTGCACCAAATTAAAATGACTACTTACCAAGATCTATGGCATGCCCAGCTCATAGGCATTTCTTATGCCTAAACAGAGGAATACTAATGCCATGATGAAAGCACTGTAAACTCTATTACACAATTTAAAACCTGAAACTCATATAGAGTGTAGCTTATGGCCCTACTCTTGTGGCAAACATACTCACACCTGCATCGGTGTTAACCTCATTTCCTACATTTTAATTGGACATTTGTATTTTTTCGCTGAAATTGAGATCTTATTGTAGGCCGCGCAATGGTGGCAGAAGAAAGTCTATGGCCTAAAAGAACAGAGTTGCTGGCGCATAAATTTAGCTTACTTTCTTGTACATGGCTCAGCTGTTACCAACCAATGATACATATAACAAAGCAGAATGGTTAATAACTAAGGGCCTGATTACGATCTTGCTAGGAAAGCCCTTCGTACAACTCTAATCCAGGGAGCTTTCCTATGGAATCGCGCTGTGCTATTCCGACCGAACGAGTATGATGCAGCTATATGCAGACAAACTCAGTTTGGTCAGACTCCCATTGAACTCTATGGGAGCCTGTGTACCGAGGTGTACACAGGCTCCCATGGGTGGGGAAAAGCGTACACCCTGTAGAGGCCACCCCATGTTGCCCTCCACACTGTACATGCTTGGATCGGTGGGACCCATGCGCACGCCCTTGTGGCCAATTCGGAGGGTTCTAGGTGAAGGGGGGCCCGCTACGGCCCCCCGAAGTCAGATTTCGACAACTGTTTCAACTTTCTGAGACCGAGGCGATACAGCTGTCCGAATTATGCATCTGACTCACTCATGTGGAATCCTTTTCTATTGCGCGGCACCATTCAGCTCCGAATGAGTCGGACGGACAGGATAGGTTTGGAGACAATTCGGTTGACGCGGACAAGATCTTCACATCGTACCTGGTAGTTCAGTACGGAGAACGATTTGGTCAGAAACATGGGCTTTGAATCGAATTTGTACGTTCTAGAACCCGTCTGGAGGCCTTTCTAGCAAGATCGTAATCAGGCTCTAAGTTGCAAAGTGCAGATGATTTCTTCAAGGGACAGAGGCAGACTTGTTTTAAAAATTTGACTTGCAGTGAAAGACAATGCAGGAAACAAGATATGACTGTGGGAATAACACTACGCTATAGCAGGAGCTAAGGAAACAACGGGTTTGGGACTCTATTTTAAATAATTGTCGCGAGCTGTTAGCTCTTCACTTTCTTAATAATTTTAAGTTGGTCACTTTGAATTGTCTATTGAGCCACACACTTGCACTATAAAAATCTTTATTCACTCACCCGCTGTTTGAGCGGGGCAAAAACCACTTGTGAAGTCGGACCTCGGATATCATAGCAGCGCCATCTTGGGTGAGGGAGAAACTGTCCTGCTGTCTTTTTCGGCGCCATCTTGCGAGGCACTCTAGAGGCTGGGCAGGGCTCTCTGGCAGCATAAAAACGGGGAAATACAAGCAAGCAGCCCTAGACTGTGGGAAAAACACTACGCTATAGCAGGAGGTAGAGAAACAAGGTATTTGGGACTCTATTTTAAATAATCGTCTCGAGCTGTTAGCTCTCCATTTTTTAAATAATTTTAAGTTGGTCACTTTGAATTGTCTATTGAACCACATACTTGCACGATAAAAATCTTTATTCACTAACCCGCTGTTTGAGCGGAGCAAAAACCACTCGTGAAGTTGGACCTCTGATATCATAGCAGCGCCATCTTGGGTGTGGGAGAAACTGTCCTGCTGTCTTTTTCGGTGCCATCTTGCGAGGCGCTCTAGGGGCTGGGCAGGGCTCTCTGGCAGCATAAAAAACGTGGAAATGCAAGCGCGCAGCCCTATACTGTGGGAATAACACTACGCTATAGCAGGAGGTAGAGAAACTATGTATTTGGGGCTCAATTTTAAATAATCGTTGCGAGCTGTTAGCTCTTCATTTTTTTAATAATTTTAAGTTGGTCACTTTGAATTGTCTATTGAGCCACACACTTGCACTATAAAAATCTTTATTCACTCACCCGCTGTTTGAGAGGGGCAAAAACCACTCGTGAAGTCGGACCTCGGATATCATAGCAGCGCCATCTTGGGTGAGGGAGAAACTGTCCTGCTGTCTTTTTCGGCGCCATCTTGCGAGGCGCTCTAGAGGCTGGGCAGGGCTCTCTGACAGCATAAAAACGGGGAAATGCAAGCGCGCAGCCCTAGACTGTGGGAATAACACTACGCTATAGCAGGAGGTAGAAAAACAACGTATTTGGGACTCTATTTTAAATAATCGTCTCGAGCTGTTAGCTCTTCATTTTTTTAATAATTTTAAGTTGGTCACTTTGAATTGTCTATTGAACCACACACTTGCACTATAAAAATCTTTATTCACTCACCCGCTGTTTGAGAGGCGGACCTCGGATATCATAGCAGCGCCATCTTGGGTGAGGGAGAAACTGTCCTGCTGTCTTTTGCAAGCGCGCAGCCCTAGACTGTGGGAATAACATTACGCTATAGCAGGAGGAAGCGAAACAACATATTTGGGACTCTATATGAAATAATCGTCGCAAGCTGTTAGCTCTTCATTTTTTAAATCATTTTAAGTTGGTCACTTTTAATTGTCTATTGAGCCACACACTTGCGCTATAAAAATATGTATCCACTCACCCGGTGTTTGAGCGGGGCAAAAACCACTTGTGAAGTCGGACCTGGGATATCATAGCAGCGCAATCTTGGGTGAGGAAGCAACTGTCCTGCTGTCTTTTTCGGCGCCATCGTGCGAGGCGCTCTAGGGGCTGGGCAGGGCGCTCTGGCAGCATGAAAAACGAGGAAATGCAAGCGTGCAGCCCTAGACTGTGGGAATAACACTGCGCTATAGCAGGAGGTAGAGAAACAACGTATTTGGGACTCTATTTTAAATAATCGTCGCGAGCTGTTAGCTCTTCATTTTTTTAAATAATTTTAAGTTGGTCACTTTGAATTGTCTATTGAGCCACACACTTGCACTATAAAAATCTTTATTTACTCACCCGCTGTTTGAGCGGGGCACAAACCACTCGTGAAGTCGGACCTCGGATATCATAGCAGCCCCATCTTGGGTGAGGGAGAAACTGTCCTGCTGTCTTTTTTGGCGCCATCTTGCGAGGCGCTCTAGGGGCTGGGCAGGGCTCTCTGGCAGCATAAAAATAGGGAAATGCATGCGCGCAGCACTAGACTGTGGGAATAACACTTCGCTATAGCAGGAGGTAGAGAAACGACATATTTGGGACTCTATTTTATATAATCGTCGTGAGCTGTTAGCTCTTAATTTTTTTAATAATTTTAAGTTGGTCACTTTAAATTGTTTATTGAGCCACACACTTGTACTATACAAATCTTTATTCACTGACCCGCTGTTTGAGCGGGGCAAAAACCACTTGTGAAGTCGTACCTCGGATATTATAGCAGCGCCATCTTGGGTGAGGGAGAAACTGTCCAGCTGTCTTTTTCGGTGCCATCTTGCGAGGCGCTTTAGGGGCTGGGCGGGGCTCTCTAGCAGCATAAAAATGGGGAAATACAAGTGCGCGTCAGAGACAAACCCGTCTGCTCCCGTCCACGCCCAGGACGCGCCTAGCGCTAGCCACGCTGTCCGTTTGGATGTTGCTCATGGGCACCTGGTCTACGACAGGAATCAACTTATAAACTTTGGTAAGTTAAACAGCAAGGTGATATACTCTATAGCTCATGAGCCAACTGTGGAAAAGCTCCTCATTTGTGGACTGATTAATAGTCGGTCACTTGTCAAGCATCATGTAGATGTTTCAAGTCTGATCGAAGATATGGGATTAGACGCTCTGTTCCTGACAGAGACATGGATTACTGCCAAGTCGACCGTGGAAATAGGGCTTGCTTGTCCTAATGGATACAAAATCCTTCACAAGCCAAGAATCATAGGCAGAGGGGGAGGAGTGGGAATAATCTTGAAGGAGGAGCTGAACTTTACGTCCCTACTGATAGATGAAGCAGAGGGGATAGAAATGATGGGCTTTACGTTGCAGACATTCAGGGGTAGCTTACTCACAGGACTGCTATGTTATAGGCCAACTGGCAGCACCACGCAATATCAAAACTTCCTAGATATTAGTACCAACTTAACCCTGACACATACTAAAATGATTATACTGGGAGATTTAAATCTTAGGGAGGATGGGAATTTTAGTAGCCACCTGAGAGATTTGAAGCATACGTTTGCCAACTTCAATCTCTTACAGTTAGTGGAACAGCCCACCCATCAAGGGGGCCATATTCTCGACTTACTGTTCTCCAATCAGGCTACCTCCAGGATACTAAATATACTACCCCAGCCCTGGAATGACCACTATTTAATTCAGTTTGAGGTCGGGCGGCCCTGTTCAAAGACCAAACCTAGCCAGCACAATTCCTACAGGAGCGGTAGGGAATGGGCAAAATTAGATAAGATTGGTTCCCTCCTACCTGTTAAGGAGGATAATTATTTTTCACCTATGGTGACGGCTGAAGAGAATTATAAGATCTATACCATTATATAACAGACAGCCTAGATCAGATAATCTCAATAAAGAAGTTACAAAACAGGAATAAAACCATGGCCCCCTGGTATAATGAAGACCGAAACAGCTGTGTACACTCCGCAAGAAGGCGGAAAGGAGATGGAGAAGGGGACATACTGATGAAGATAAAAAAGATCTGAGATCAATACAATTGAAATAAAAAAGAACTTATTCTTAAAACAAAGGCTGCATTTTATGCCACCTCTAACTTACAAGCACCGAATGGAGAAAAAGCCCTTTTTAAAATCATTAAGAACCTGTCTGCCCCTACCTGCCTAAACAACAAGGTAGCAGCATCACAAAAACTATGTGATGACATCTCATTTTATTTTCAGGATAAAATTACTAAAATTGTTAACACACTTAATCCCAATAATGAGTGCCTAGTTGATCTAGAACAATCATTGGCTGAAGACTCTCCACAGCCAATGGTCCTGGATAACTTTCCGGTCCTCACTGATGATGTTTTTAACAGCTTAGCGCACAGTGTTACGTCGAGATCCCCGCTCGATCCCCTTCCTCATAAAGTTTGGAAGTCTTTTGGCAAAGAAACCTTCCCATAGCTGAGACAGATCTGCAATCAATCACTGGTGGAAGGAACTGTCCCGGATAGCTGGAAACAGCCGGTGGTGACCCCGTTGATCAAAAAACCCACCCTTGATCCATCAATCCCGGCCAGTTTCAGACCTATCTCTCTACTGCCCTACCTGATCAAAATCCTGGAGAAAGCAGTCATTAGGACACGGTCGTGCTTCCTGGAGGACAACCTCCTGCTTGATAGAGACCAATCTGGTTTTCGACCAGGCCATGGGACCGAGACGGCGCTTGTCACCATGATGGATAACCTGCGCATGAGAGCCAACAACGGGAATGATACTGTTTTAGTGCTTCTCGATATGTCGGCAGCATTCGATACGGTGAATCATTCCATCCTAGTGGAGAGACTTAGAAGGCTAGGGGTGAAGGGAAGAGCACTGCAATGGCTCCAATCCTATCTGATGGGGAGACAGCAGGTAGTGTCCTTAGCACCATTTTCCTCCAGCAAATCTCCGGTAATACACGGAGTGCCACAGGGTTCTGCGATCAGTCCTATTCTTTTTAATGTATATCTGCAGCCCCTGCTTCCTATTATTAAATCCTTTGGAGTCAGCTTAGTTAATTATGCTGATGATACTCAGCTAGCGTTCTCCTTAGATGGTGAACATCTCCCAGGACACATTTCAGCAGTGCATGCAATGCACGGCTGGCTGGCTCAGGAGAAATTCCCTTCAATTTAACAGCGGAAAGACTGAGGTGCTGTATTGCTCCTCTGTGAGGATACCTAAACCTCTACCTTGTGAATTTAAATTCACTCCTGAGGAGGAACCAACAGCGCCGGTTAAGAAGGTTTTTAACCTGGGGTTTTGATTAATACGGATGCTACGAAAAATACTTCCGCTATTACCAACTGATTCACGCTCACTGGTGGTAAGAAGCACTGTGTTAAGCAGGCTTGATTCATGCAATTCTCTGTATTCGGGTGCTCCAAAATATATTATCCAGGGATTGCAGAGAGTACATTCAGGAGCAGCGAAATTAGCACTCAATAGGCCGCGGAGCTCATCCTCCACTATGGCTTTGAGAGAGCTACACTGGCTGCCCATTAAGGAAAGGGTCCAGTTTAAATCCCTATGTCTGATTTTCAGAGCAGTGCATAAGCTGGGCCCAATCCCTCTGCAGGAAAAGTTCATGTGGTACCAACCCAAGAGGCAACTTCGTTCCTCCAGTGCAGGCCTATTGTCGTTCTCCAGGTTTAAATGTGCCAGGTCAGGAGGGAGGTACAAAAAAATAGAGTGGTGATTGACGGAGCATCTGAACCAATCAAAGGTCAGGAGGGAGGGCATTCAATGTGGTGGGTGCCCGTCTTTGGAATGAACTTCCCCTGAATCTTAGACAGACGAACACTTTGATAGAATTCCGAAAGAGCTTAAAAACCTGGCTCTTCCCCAAAGCTTAACCTCTGCCTCCTATACACTCGGCCCGACCTTCTCTTCCACTCTGGTCACCCTCTACAGTAGGAAGCGCCAGGATACCAGTAGGGTGACAGTATGCGCTATATAAGTACTAAATCATCATCATCATCATCATGTCTCTTGCCAACCCATATTTATAAATTTGCATGCTTTTGCTGGGTAAAAACGCAAAAATAGAGGTCCCTCACAGACTTGATTTATATAGTTGCAGGGGTTCACCTTCATATGTATGCGGGGGATTTGCAACCTCGTGCAAATGTGCATTTTGCGATCTGACAGATTAGTACAAGCACATTAGCTGCAGTACAAAAGAAAGTTCACGTCACAAACCAGTATGTTTGCAACCAACATTTAAATAAGGCTATATATTACTAATTTGTTGAGACTTTCCCCCAAATTTGTAAACTAGAGTCTTACAGTCATTTATCAAGTGAGGACTGAAGTACTGTAACAAACCGCCCATCTCAAAAGACCTCAAACTGCGGACAGCTTAACAACACGGTAGCACGAACATACCACAAAATACATTACCAGAAAAATAATGCATTGAAGGCATTCTACACACTCAAAAAAAGACAAAACATAGAGAACAAGGTTTGATGTACACAACATAAAACATAAGTTATGTTGTGTGCATTAGGCCTTGTAATGTCTAAGAAAGGAGGAAACCTGTGAACCCAGTATGCCTCCAGCTGGATATGTTCACTCCTAGCTGGTTAACTTGGAAAGACTCAAAAGAAAGAAGGCCTGAGGATGACCACCTACAGTGTTGGTCATTAATTGGAAGGACAATAAGATTTGTTTCTCTAAAGTCACTAGATAGGTATCCATAGTTCATGGCATATTTAAACATGCCCCCTGAGGGGCTTAACGACTCCATACCATGGAATTCGCTTAATACTTAATTTATGAGGCTTCCTTTCCCTCTCCATTCTGTGCATAGTCCAATCCTTCTCACATTTATCCACCTCAATCTTAAATATCCCATACATCCAATTGCTTCTATCTAGTGTCCATATCGTTCTTTTTTGACACTTTTTGCTCTTTATAAAGGGTTTTAATACATACTAGCGCTACCAGGAGCGCTGATACACTCTTCCACGCATGCGCGGCAACTCCCACGCAT
Source organism: Lissotriton vulgaris (assembly GCF_964263255.1). NCBI lineage: Eukaryota > Metazoa > Chordata > Amphibia > Caudata > Salamandridae > Lissotriton > Lissotriton vulgaris. Next base: position 190,094,108 of record NC_141698.1, read on the forward strand.
GCGCGGTAGCCTCATTTAGCCTCTACCTACCCGCGCATGCGCGGAGTGGCACTACCTGTAGGCGCATGCGCCGGATAGGGACCGCTACTCGCTGAACGCATGCGCAGAGCGCGCATGACATGGCGCTTTCAGCGCGGCACCCCTCCCTCTGTTTCTACCCTAACCCAGGTGCAGCCAATTACGGAACCTTTAAATAAACATGCTCGGCCAGCCCTCTTTCACATCCGGGCGCCGCAGAAGGATTACAGGTCCAAGGAGGAACCAGATCGATAGTTTCGTGAGTAATTGAGGCTGCGCACTACAGCTACTGTGGGGGTAAGGTGTTGAGGTTTTCCCTTACAGGTCGGATAATTATGTAAAACCAATACCACCTTCTTTCAGGGTCTTTTTCTCTGCCAGGCGACCCAAGGAGGCTTTGATCAGCTAAATACTGTGTGAGGACAATAATTGAATTTCTTTCACTTACCTGAACCTCACATTGGCATTTTCGTTTTCTAGATCACCACTGCAACCGGCTTCTAGATAACTATCACATGAGTCTTGCCACTGACAAGACCACACTTTAGCCATGTATAGTTCGCTCACTCACCTTACAAGACGGTGGAATGACGACTGTTTTTGCAATAATATGCTAATATGACTCTACCCTGTACGTCTGTATGTCTCCCCTTCTATGTTATATGTAGCAAAGCGAGAGGGAATCCCCTTCTCACCCATATAGCACCTTAGTGCGTGCTACACATAAAATCCTAAATACACTCACTGTAAATTAATTTTATAACCCCACACATACTCACTTGGTCCTGAGGAAAGCCTGTTTCAAAATTAAGAAAGGCCAGGCTGAAACATGTAGACCACACAGGACACTGGAGGTCATAATCCATACTCCACTGTGTCTGTCTGCCTTTTAACTTGCCAACAGATACCCAGTTTCATTAAAATAGTTTTTACCCTCGGGTGCTGGGATTTTTGTATGGCTTTTTAATCTTCACCTTCACACTCACCACATTGCACACTCAGCAATTATACCAGCTCCGCAGTAACCTGGCGTCGAAGCACACCCGGGGCACGTTAGGTGCCACTGTGGTGGGGCCCGATGATGAAGCATGCCACCAACTAGGTTGGTGGGTGAGGGCTTTCAAATAAAACCTACTGGTTTTTCCTTGACATACGTACTCCTTTGAGTCTTACCTGTATAAACCTAGCTAGTCTCTCTTGATTTTGGATATATAAAAGCGGGGATTCAGACTAGCTTATCTAGTCCTCCCTCTCTCCTTTGATTTAGTGATATTTAAACATGCTCCTTTTTAAACAGCTGTTCTGCTGATGGTGTGTCAGTGATAAGATTCTCCAAGCCTGTTCTAACAGATTGCCCCCCTCACTATTAATTAACTTTTTTCAAACCACTGCAGAAAATGTAAAGTTGATTTACAGAACTCCACTTATTTGGACCAACATCAAGGTGTGAAGGGCCAATGTACCAATGGACTGCCTGCTACTATTGAAACATTCCAACCGTGATCTGGTGCTCAGAATGTGGTAAAGGAACCATGAGAGCACATGGTGTGTTCTACAAATAAATACTGTTGGTAATAGAATTACCCCGTGTAGGATGCTAAGAGTATGCTGGGCAGGAGAAGCTGCAGATCAAGTCATTACATATTGCAGGCACTGGAAAGTGACATTAAGAACTTGGGTCAAAAATTGAGTGGGGAAAGCTTCCTCACCTAACACACACCTTTGGCAAAATAACTTCCTGAAAAATACATTGTTGTTACAAATAATTTATTTAGGCGTAGCCTGATTGCGTTTGGTGTTGCAGGCTATCGGCCTAATGTTTCAGCGATCTGTCCTAAAGTTTATTTTAACTTGAATGGATGGATTGCTGAGGATTTGCTGAATGTACACTTTCAATTTGACTAGTCGGTTTCTAGATATACCATGGCCAACGACTTAACATATTCAGTCTGTGTTTTTTTTTAAATAACATTTTGAGTTTCTTTGATGTTCCACCAGGAGCCTTTTCAATGATTTCAAGGGAAAGGTTTGTGTGATCTTTTTTGTTTTTTGGACTTAAAATATTCGGGCAATTTTGTGTTAATTGCATTTTCTATATCTGTTTTAGGTAGCCCCCTATAGATAATGTCAAAATAATTAAACCATGTTAATACATGGTATCTGGTAAGTTCTAAGGAATGATTGGATAAATGCAATGTCTTATCCGACTCCAGCAAATTCAAATGAAGGGGCCGATTAGGATTGTGGTGATTCCGCATCCTCTGGGCCGGCGGAAGCCACCGCTGGCCCGGAGGATGCAGAATCACGGCTGCGGCCCTTCAAAACACCCACCGCCAGATTAGGATGGCCGTGGGATCAGCGGCGGACAGCAGATCCGTCTGCCGCTGATCCGCGGGGTGTTGGCAGCAATTTGGTGGCGTTGTCTGCAAGACACCGCCAACCAAAATACAATGTGTGTATACACACGCTTTTCCGCGGCGGATTCATCGCCGTGGAAAAGCATGTGGAAAATAGCTTCTGGGGGGCCCTTGCGGGCCCCCAGGGTGTCAGGGGGAGGGGGCTGCACATGGGGGTACCTATGGTACCCCCCAGCATTTGCATGTACAAGGCGACAGGAACCGAGCGGTGCCTGGCGTTTTGTGCATGCAAATGGAAAGCATGCATATTTAACCTTGAGGCGGGTGCTGCTTCAAGCAGCACCCGCCGCAATGTTAAATATACAGGATGTGACCGCCAGGGTGTCGGTCACATCCTAATTTGCACGAAGGGACCGCCGCTGCCCCTACGGACGGTCCCTCCACTACGGGGTGGCGGACGGACGCAGGTCCGTCCGCCATCCTAATGAGGCCCGAAGTTTGTTCTCTCGTCTTTCACATTAATTTGTAGGGAAAGGCATAGCTCTAGGATGAGCAAGAAATCTAGGAATTTTACTGTTACTGGTCATTTTTAAAGTGTGGCGTTCACTCAAGAAGAGTCTCTTGGTGAATTAAATGCTAAATGCATGGCATTGTATCAATATGCAGTTTTCATAGTGTGCAAACAACCAGGTTTTAAGACCTTTCCTAATTGAAGATGACCGAGGTAATATGCACATGAAGATGCAGATTGTTCCAAGTATCGCAGCTTGAAATCTATGCGATCCTTGGCCTCAGCTTTTCTATCTGGTGGCAGTTAGGTCAAACAAATGTAAAATGCTAGAATAAATCTGTTTATCCTAGGAATACACCTTTGGCACTTCTTGACTAGGAATTCAGGTCCAAGATCCTAGACAACTTGATGCATTCAGCATGATGACTTGGAGTACTCTCTTTTTTACTGGAAGCAAATAAAGATGTCTAAGGTATTGTGCGACATTATCATATTTTCTAATTTAAATAGAATCCTGGTAGAAGCAGACTGAATGATCTGATTCTCTTTCTTAGGCAAACCAAGGTTCATGGTATTGCCCTAGTCTAGTCTGGCCTGCATTAAATCATTGGTGAGTAGAACATTTTGAAAGAATGATAAGAAAAGAAAATATGGCAAATAATGTCTACATATTGAAAAAACAATTCTTTGTGGTTGAATGAGGTTACTTTCTCCATGGAGCGTGAGCTCGGTGTCCAAATGTCCAAAAAGTTCCCATGGTATCAAACGTTTGTGGAAGTGGAGGTGGTAAAATAAGTGACTATGACTAAAAGTTTAATTTCCCTAAGTGGCAAGACCACCACAAATAAAACTCTGTTTTTTGACAGATTGAGCTTTCAAAAGCTTTACATCCATCCAAGCAGAAATGGCACCAAGAGCCAGTGGAACATTAAGCAGGTATTACTTAACATGGTCTTGTAAATTAAGTAGGAACTGTATGTCCTCATTGTGATAAATGCTAGGTAGAGGTTTTGATAGTAGAGCCTGGAAAAGAGTAAATTATAGGGGAGAGAGAGAAGTGTCCTGCAAACCCACCTCACCTAGTGATCTTGCAGCGGAAGGATACTGACCACTTTCTAGTGCTTGAGTTCATATGGACAGAAGCCACGTCAGTGTTTTAACTTGGATGTTATAGGAGGCCAATCTTTAAATCGGGACAATATGGTTGATGATGGTGAATGCAGATGAAAGCCCTTCTACCAAAACCGCACCAACACCACTTTGGTCGATGATCATCTATAGATCATCCATGATGGGGATGCCTATGGATTCAGCCCTAGCCTGTGCTAACTTTGTCTTGGTCTGTTGGGCTATCTGCCAACGTCTAAATGAGCCTGTTAGTGTCTCATTTTAAGTAGAAAAAGAATACCTCTAACTATCATGTTGGTGAATGCAAAGGAATTTCATCAAAGGTAAAAAACTATTTCATGAGGAGGACAAAAAATAGACTTTGAAAATGTTACATTGATTTGCACACAAGGTGGAAAATATGCCAGAGTAAATATCACCCAGTAGACATAAATTCTCGAAACATACGATACTCCGAGCATTTCAGCAGTGGTACCGTGGATGTTTGAGTGTTCCCAGAGCGTCAGGGAATTTATAGCCGTGGAGTTCAGATCTTTCACTAACGGGGCTTCATAACTCAGGCTCCCGGTTTTTCGTTTAAACGGCTTTTTACATATAAATACAGACGGAAAAATATTTTTCCTTTGTCTGCATTTATATGTAAAAACAGAAAAATGCCAATAAATCGGTCTCGAAGACAAGTCTATCCGAGCTCAGCCAGGGAGAGGGCTTATCAGATTTCAGCTGAGTCAATACAAAGTCGATGTTAAGGGGCCATTAGGCCTCCTTTTGTTTATTTAAGTATCCTTGCTTGGAGCTATTCTGGCGGGAGCAGAGGTGCGTCGGGATGCACACCTAAAAGAGATGAAGGGAAAACAAATGCACTAAGCTAATCACTTCACAGATACTTGAGAGACATGCTTTTGACATTGTTATGTGTGACATTTTCATAATTTGGCAACGTTGTTAAGGTCCTCTTTAAGACTGTGGTGGGTGCTTGCAGGACCAGTGAAACTTTCACTGGGAGTTCTGCACAGCACTGTATTTACTGCAGAGTACCGCAGCATTTTCAGTCTGGGGAGATATTTCTTTTAGTACTGCTAGGTCAGTGACAAGACAATATGCATGAGTACCAATGTCAAATAGTGATTTTATCTAGTCTAAAACATAATTCTTTCACCTCTACTCAAATATTGTTTTCCTGACTAATATGTGATCACCACAATGCTATTCACAATCCCTGATTTTTTGAGTTAGTTCTGAAGTAGCGTGCTACTGGATAAAAAAGCGCTTCAATGCCTCGTCTAGGGTAGTAAGCGCTATATAAATGCAATTACAATACAATAAATCATGTGTAAATAAATGCAGATGATGTGTTACATATGACAGTGAGGCTTACAAGGCCCTTCATAGCTCACTACCTTATATTAGAAGGTTTGCAATTTATTAACAGCAAGTAACAAAAGGATCTCTTTGTTAAATGCAGTAACCCATTTACCCATCTGCATAAATCTATCTGAACCTAAAACAACCAAGCACGCATTGCATTTTTAAATAAATGTGAATAAATACTAGCTACAGCGTCTTTTTTTTGCTCGCGACTAAATAAATATGGATAAATACTGAAAAAATGACCCAAAAATAAATATGGATAAATACAGACGGAAATGTTAAAAAAAATACCATAAAACCAGGAGCCCTATTTATAACGCAGGCCCCAAAGGGGTGTGTATGACAGCTGACCAGGAAGGAAAAGCCATATAGGTTGTAAAATATATATATATACTTGCACACACATTATAAATGATCATCCAACTCTCCAGTTATAGAACTTGGATTCATTGTCACTATTAGAAGCATGTGAAGAACTATGTCTCACTAGCAATAAGTAAATTATTTATTTCCAATTATAAAAGGAGCTCACGTCCAGCACAGCCTACCCCGGTTGCCTGTGAGTCCAACTGCCTACTGGCTTCGCTGGTCAGAATACAGAGAGAGGATAACTGGAACGTGAAACACCATACAAATAACAACAAAATATAGTTCAGGTAAGTAAAGTGCTAACATCTTATACCTTACATCACTTTCCATTATTTAATTAAAACAATTTTTTTACTGTTACTTTATAATAAAATACTAAACTATAAATCTTTGTTTTCCTTTATTGCACATAAAATGATTTATACTTTGCAAGCAACAGACACATTACAAGGCACTCTACCACTGTTATCAAGTAACTCTTCATCTAGCTGTAAATTAGAAGAAGGTTGAGCAAACAGAATCATCACTATCAGAGTTGTTCAATGCATCTTGCCGAACTTATCGTCCTGCATCAAAATCAAACAATGGTCTGCTGTTTGTGAACTTGAGTTATTTAAGAGGGAACTTGCACTGTATCATTTCTGATGCCATAAAGCTTCTAACTGATAATCAACAGTGATATTGGAATTCCCCAGTTTTTTGCACTCAAGATCTTCTTTGCTTGTTTCTGGACAGCCTTAATCAACCATCTCTTGCTCCACCATCCTTTTCCATCAAGCAACACAGAACCTTTCGACAGTTTGACAATTTAAAATGGAGATGTATAAAATGATTCCCCTTTTTTAACCGTGTTTTGCATTCTAATTAGAACCCAATCACCACTTTGCAAATACAAATCCTTTGTACATTTTGTCAAAATAGGATTTACTTTAGCCTTGTTTTTGGGAACCCCTATTAAAAATCTTTTTATTTCTATTGCATGTGTTTTTAGTATTATTTTTCAAAGTCTTAACCTAATCTGGACATAGCGTTTACCTGGGATCCCTTTTACGTAATAGCTTAAATGGGGATACACCAGTCGTGTGTGTGGAGTGATCAAATATATACAAATTTCTGATTCGAAAATTCTTCCAGAGGTACCCAATAGATAAAGTAGGTCGAATACCTTCCATTAAAACTTGTTCATCCTATCAACTAAGCCATTGGAAGAGGTTCATTATTAAGCTAAACATAAGTGGTTAATGTGATGTGAAGCAATCAAATCTCTCATTTGAGATGATGTGAAATGTGTGCCATTATCTGTGACCAATTCTTTTGGTGGACCATTTTTTTCAATATTCTACGCAAAAATGGGATCACCGATATAGGTGAAGATGTAAATTCAAAACAAACCCATTTTGAAAAATAGTCAATTAAGACTTGTCACTTGTCAATATGCAAATGAACCTGCAAAATTCAAAGCTAACTTGCACCAGACATTGTCAGGTAAAGGAACCATATGCAGAGGAGTTTGATGTGTTTGTCAGAAAGTAAACGTGTGTAAGAGGAAATCAATTAAAGGCCACCAAAAATATTGTTTCAGGTTCTTACACGTTTTCCCTACACCAAGATGTCCTTCATGAGCAGCCTTAATTCAAACCTGGTGAAGCAAGACAGATGGAGCATACATGTCATGTTGCATTAAAATACAAACAACAACAGACAACTCACTGATAACTTGTGTAAAATAATTCAAAATGGGCCCTAAAGGCCTTACTTTCAGCCAGCCTTGTTAAACAAATTTCAACAAATGTTGCCGCTAATTTATTTCTGTTTTGTGCGGCAGTGTAAGACCTCTGTGTGCTGCAGTCAACTCTATGTGCACCAAGGAACATATCATGCATGCAAGTGCAGTGCTCCGCTAAATAAATATATAGCAATCACCACTCCAAACATTTATTTAAATCAGTGAAAACAGATGCATTTCACACGTAGAGCTCCATCAAATAGGGGTTTGCAACAGTTTTGCAATGCAGATGCACACTGTCATGACATAAATTGTTCACTCTAGTGGCACTTACACTTCAGGTTTAGTCAAAAACAGGACTCGGAGGTTTGTATGAATATTTGATTTTACTGAAGGTACTAAAGTGTCATGATGACAATGATCTAAAAGTGTTAGAACATGTTAATGCAGAATTTATGCCCCGAGAATAGGGGGTTTGGGTGGTGGTATTAGCTTCAACATGTTGCAATAAGAAAACATCCCACATAATGAGCCCAATGGCAAACAAGTCATTAGAGACTAATGAGTTGTCTTACATAGAAGAGCATGAGCCTGTTCTCTGTGATGTTCTGGAATTTCAGCGTGATCATGGCTAGGTAAGAGTATGGACTCTTGCATAGCGTTGTTTCTTTTTCTTTCACTTTACTTTCTCATTCTTGCTTTGCTCCCTCCGAGTCTAGTTCCCTTGCACTGCATGCCCCTTCTCCTCAGGCTGTCCTCCTTCATGGAATCCAGGACCTTAACAGGTGTTAGGTCTGTGGATGTTGAACTCCGCATTATCCACTTTCCTAATGAATCACCATCCTTGTCCAGTCACTCCTGGACAGTCCCGCTATACCACTCTCTTCATTGGAGTTGCTGTCTGATAAGCCACCATGAAGCTTGGACCGCAGGTGAAAGTATTTGTCACAACCAAAGGGGATGATGGACGGAGTGTTGAACACTGCAAGCACTCACCCCCAGTTATCTGATCTGGGTTTAATCCATCATCA